>NC_143577.1:173049365-173674365 GCF_048544385.1 Mastigoproctus giganteus
ATGAACATGTCTGAATATTGACATTCATATTAGTTACGTGAAGCGGTCGTTTTTATGTAACCTATTTGATGTAATTGGTAAGTGAAATTCGTTTAAAAATTTTTTTGTTTTTAAATTTTTCTGTTGTAAAGTGGGGGGGAGGGTTTCTCACGTTCCTTTTCTGCTTGAAACAGTATTTCTTGGAAGATTTATCCAATTGGTGAAACGTGAAGTAATTTCTACAACCTTGGGGGAAGCAATTTCAAAATTGAAATATGTTACGGTCCTTCGAACATAAGTAAGTGCAGTTGTTGATGAAAATTGCTGTTAGTGGGACGGCGCTGGGTTTTCTCACATATTAAGTATTTACGACCAGAATGATTTTGCCATGTGGATGATGCCGGATATGTATGCTTGAATAAATGGAGAATAACAATTTGATTAATTGGTCCTCAAGAAAAGGATGTCTGTAAAGGTAGTTGTGATTATGATATTCTGACCACCTTAATTTCTGATTAATTAAAAACATTTCAATATTAAATATCTGTGTTGATGTGGTTAAGCAGTATAATAGAATTGTCCATTAAAATCTGTATAGGAATTTTGACAGCTATATTTTGTTATGGAGGTGCAGAAATTAAAATTGATTTTTTTAAGAAGGTATAAAGTCCCATTTCTTGTAATATGTGAATGAAAGAATTCATTCAAGATTTACAAGTTGTAATATGTGGAGGAATGTATATTTCTGATTATACTAACAATATATAGCAGAAATATTGCTATATAATCTGTTTAGTGTAAAAGATAGAAGAGATTAGTTTCAGGGAAGATTTTGTAATGTAAATTTTGGATTTGATTTTAATGGGAGGGGTGTTATTTCGTTTTTGGTTTTTTCTTTTTTTTAGATGCGTTTCTTTGAAGAATGCAGTTGAAGTCAAGTGCTTAAAAGAATTGGCCTTTTAATTAAAATATCAAAAGAATGAACTTGTGTGAATTTTGAGATACTTATTGGTTATGTGAATAGGTCATTTTTATGTAACCTATTTGTTGTGATTGGTAAGTTAAATTAGTTTAAAAATTTTTTTTGTTTAACTTTTCTCTTGTGCAGTATGGGGGGGGGTATTTCACTGTTCCTTTTCTTCTTAAAACAGTATGTCTTGGAAGACTGATCCGAAAGCTGGTTTGCTTAAGGGCAAGTAACGTGGTCACCTTTGTTGAAACCAGGCTGGTGCAACACATGAACTGATTTCCCCAAGCCCTCTTGTCTGGAGTAATACCATAACTGGATTAAGGTATGGTCCTAGACTTGCCACATTTAATCTTGTGAAATGCATAATTTTGAAATGCACATAAATTTGGACCATTTTAGAAAACGTTAGTGGGATGGGGTTGGGTTTTCTAACATGTCTTAAGTATTTACAGCCAGAATGATTTCGCCGTGTGAATGAAATGGAGAATATGAATTTGTTTAATCGTATCCAAGGAAACGAAATCTTTAATGAAGATTGTGAGTTGCATATACAAAATTCTGATCTGTTCTATTTCTCATTAATTAAAAATGAATTTCGTTATTAAGTATCAGTATTGATGTAAATTAGGGAAGGACAGTACAAATGTCCATTAATAGCTAAATATCTCTGTAACACTTTGGACAGCCATATTTTGTTGTGGGGATGCAGAAGTTAAAATTGGTTTTTTTTTTTACGCGTCATGAAGCTACAGTGTAATATGTGAATGAATGAATATTTCCTTTTCAAGAAAAATATAGCTGTATTATTTCTATGTAATGTATTTTGTGTCTAAGATTAAAGAGAATAGATTCAGGAAACCTATTGTAATGTTATTTTGGCTTGATTTTAATGGAAGGGGTGTTATTTTCTTGGCTTGTTTTTCTTTAGATTGCATTTATTTGAAGATCAAGTAAAGTCCTTAAGAAATTGGATCTTTAATTATAATATTGAAAGAATTAAATGGTGAAAATTTACGTGTATTAGTTATACGAATGGGACATTTTCAGGTATCCTTGAAATTCAGGTACTTCAAATTTAATATGTGATTGAATGAATATTTCCCTTTTACAATAACAATTATATAGATCTATCATTGCTGTATAGTCCAATTTGTGTAGAAGAATAAAGACGTTAATTTCAGGGAAGTTTTTGTAATGTAAATTTCTACAACCTTGGGAGAAGCAATTTCAAAATTGAATTATGTTACGGTCCTTCGAACATAAGTAAGTGCAGTTGTTGATGAAAATTGCTGTTAGTGGGACGGCGCTGGGTTTTCTCACATCTTAAGTATTTACGGCCAGAATGATTTTGCCATGTGGACGATGCCGGATATGTATGCTTGAATAAATGGAGAATAACAATTTGATTAATTGGTCCTCAAGAAAAGGATGTCTGTAAAGGTAGTTGTGATTATGATATTCTGACCACCTTAATTTCTGATTAATTAAAAACATTTCAATATTAAATATCTGTGTTGATGTGGTTAAGCAGTATAATAGAATGGTCCATTAAAATCTCTATAGGAATTTTGACAGCTATATTTTGTTGTGGAGGTGCAGAATTAAAATTGATTTTTTTAAGAAGGTATAAAGTCCCATTTCTTGTAATATGTGAATGAAAGAATTCATTCAAGATTTACAAGTTGTAATATGTGGAGGAATGAATATTTCTGATTATACTAACAATATATAGCAGAAATATTGCTATATAATCTGTTTAGTGTAAAAGATCATAGGTGGTAGATGACTCACATCGACCGGTGCAATACCACCACTTTGCTTATTGGAGGCTTGAAATGGTGAAACCCATGTTTAGTCTCTAGAGCGAAGTTTCCGGCATCCCCCCCCATACTTCTCTTTCAACCCATGCATGGTAATAAGTACTATAGGTTTTGATACCTTTCGTGTTTGGGGTTTCCATAAAAAAAAAAAAAAAAAAAAAAAAGATAGAAGAGATTAGTTTCAGGGAAGATTTTGTAATGTAAATTTTGGATTTGATTTTAATGGGAGGGGTGTTATTTCGTTATTTATTTTTTTTTTTTTTTAGATGCGTTTCTTTGAAGAATGCAGTTGAAGTCAAGTGCTTAAAAGAATTGGCCTTTTAATTAAAATATCAAAAGAATGAACTTGTGTGAATTTTGAGATACTTATTGGTTATGTGAATAGGTCATTTTTATGTAACCTATTTGTTGTGATTGGTAAGTTAAATTCGTTTAAAAATTTTTTTTGTTTAACTTTTCTCTTGTGCAGTATGGGGGGGGGGGGTATTTCACTGTTCCTTTTCTTCTTAAAACAGTATGTCTTGGAAGACTGATCCGACAGCTGGTTTGCTTAAGGGCAAGTAACGTGGTCACCTTTGTTGAAACCAGGCTGGTGCAACATGTGAACTGATTTCCCCCAGCCCTCTTGTCTGGAGTAATACCATAACTGGATTAAGGTATGGTTCTAGACTTGCCACATTTAATCTTGTGAAATGCATAATTTTGAAATGCACATAAATTTGGACCATTTTAGAAAACGTTAGTGGGATGGGGTTGGGTTTTCTAACATGTCTTAAGTATTTACAGCCAGAATGATTTCGCCGTGTGAATGAAATGGAGAATATGAATTTGTTTAATCGTATCCAAGGAAACGAAATCTTTAATGAAGATTGTGAGTTGCATATACAAAATTCTGATCTGTTCTATTTCTCATTAATTAAAAATGAATTTCGTTATTAAGTATCAGTATTGATGTAAATTAGGGAAGGACAGTACAAATGTCCATTAATAGCTAAATATCTCTGTAACACTTTGGACAGCCATATTTTGTTGTGGGGATGCAGAAGTTAAAATTGGTTTTTTTTTTTACGCGTCATGAAGCTACAGTGTAATATGTGAATGAATGAATATTTCCTTTTCAAGAAAAATATAGCTGTATTATTTCTATGTAATGTATTTTGTGTCTAAGATTAAAGAGAATAGATTCAGGAAACCTATTGTAATGTTATTTTGGCTTGATTTTAATGGAAGGGGTGTTATTTTCTTGGCTTGTTTTTCTTTAGATTGCATTTATTTGAAGATCAAGTAAAGTCCTTAAGAAATTGGATCTTTAATTATAATATTGAAAGAATTAAATGGTGAAAATTTACGTGTATTAGTTATACGAATGGGACATTTTCAGGTATCCTTGAAATTCAGGTACTTCAAATTTAATATGTGATTGAATGAATATTTCCCTTTTACAATAACAATTATATAGATCTATCATTGCTGTATAGTCCAATTTGTGTAGAAGAATAAAGACGTTAATTTCAGGGAAGTTTTTGTAATGTAAATTTTGGGTGTGATTTTAATGGGAGCGGTGATATGTTTTTTATCGTTTTTTTATTTTTTTATTTTTATTTAGATGGCATTACTTCGATGATCGTAGTTAGTCAATTTCTAAAAAAAAGTTGGGCTTGCAGTCATAATATTAAAAGAATGAATACGTTTGAATATTGACATACGTATTGTTTATGTGAATGGGTCCTATTTGATGTGATTGGTAAGTTCAATTTGTTTAAAAATATTTTGGTTGTTTAATTTTTCTTTTGGTTAGTGGGGGGAGGCGGTATTTCACTATTCCTTTTGTTCTTAAAACAGTATTTCTTGTAAGACTGATCCGACAGCTGCTTTGCTTAAGGGGCAAGTAACAAGGTCAACGTTGTTGAGACTAGGCTGGTGCAACAGGTGAACTTCAGGCCTACTTGTCGGGGCCAATATTATAACTGGATTAAGGTATGGTCGCAAACTTGCCATATTTAGTCATGTGAAATGCACAAAAATTTTGACCATTTTAGAAAAGGTTAGTGTTCTTCTGCTGAAAATATCTGTTAGTGGGATGGGGCTGGTTTTTCTAACATGTCTTAAGTATTTACAGCCAGAATGATTTCGCCATGTGGATGATGGTAGATATGTATGCTTGCTGAAATGGAGAATATGAATTTGTTTAATCGGTCCTCAAGAAAACGAAATCTTTAATGAAGATTGTGAGTTGCATATACAAAATTCTGATCTGTTCTATTTCTCATTAATTAAAAATGCATTTTTTTTTATTAAGTATCAGTGTTGTGAAGCAAAAGTATAGGACAATTGTCCATTAATAGCTAAATATCTCTGTAATGCTTTCGACAGATAATTTTTTTATTGGGAGTGGAGAAATTTAAATTGCTTTTTTTTTGACTAGGCATCAAGTTACAGGTGTAATTAGTAAATGAATGAATATTTCCTTTTGCAATATCATTGTTATATAAAATATCTAGTGTAGAAGATTAAAGAGATGTGGTTCAGAAAACCCTTTTGTAATGTTATTTTGGGTTGATTTTAATGGAAGGGGTGTTATTTCCTTGTCGTTGTTTTCTTTAGATGGTATTTATTCCAAGATTGAAGATCAAGTGAAGTGCTTAAGAAATTGGATCTACGATTATAATATTAAAATAATGAATGGTTGAATATTTATGTGAATGGGACATTTTCATGTTTCCTTGAAATTGAGATACTTCAAGTGTAAAATGTGAATGGACGAATAACAATTATATAGTAGTATCATTGCTATATAATCTATTTTGTGCAGAAGATTAAAGGCAGTTTCAGAAAAATCTTTTTTAATGTTATTTTGGGTTGATTTTAATGTGAAGTTTGTTCTTTCCTTATTGTTTTGTTATTTAGATGGCATTTCTTTGAAGGTGGAAGTTAGTCAATGACTTAAAAAAATTGGGCTTGCAGTTAAAATATTAAAAGAATGAACATGTCTGAATATTGACATTCATATTAGTTACGTGAAGCGGTCGTTTTTATGTAACCTATTTGATGTAATTGGTAAGTTAAATTCGTTTAAAAATTTTTTTGTTGTTAAATTTTTCTGTTGTAAAGTGGGCGCGGGGTGTCTCACCGTTCCTTTTCTGCTTGAAACAGTATTTCTTGGAAGATTTATCCAATTGGTGAAACGTGAAGGAATTTCTACAACCTTGGGGGAAGCAATTTCAAAATTGAATTATGTTACGGTCCTTCGAACATAAGTAAGTGCAGTTGTTGATGAAAATTGCTGTTAGTGGAATGGCGCTGGGTTTTCTCATATCTTAAGTATTTACGACCAGAATGATTTTGCCATGTGGACGATGCCGGATATGTATGCTTGAAGAAATGGAGAATAACAATTTGATTAATTGGTCCTCAAGAAAAGGATGTCTGTAAAGGTAGTTGTGATTATGATATTCTGACCACCTTAATTTCTGATTAATTAAAAACATTTCAATATTAAATATCTGTGTTGATGTGGTTAAGCAGTATAATAGAATGGTCCATTAAAATCTGTATAGGAATTTTGACAGCTATATTTTGTTGTGGAGGTGCAGAAATTAAAATTGATTTTTTTAAGAAGGTATAAAGTCCCATTTCTTGTAATATGTGAATGAAAGAATTCATTCAAGGTTTACAAGTTGTAATATGTGGAGGAATGAATATTTCTGATTATACTAACAATATATAGCAGAAATATTGCTATATAATCTGTTTAGTGTAAAAGATCATAGGTGGTAGATGACTCACATCGACCGGTGCAATACCACCACTTTGCTTATTGGAGGCTTGAAATGGTGAAACCCATGTTTAGTCTCTAGAGTGAAGTTTCCGGCATCCCCCCCCCCATACTTCTCTTTCAACCCATGCATGGTAATAAGTACTATAGGTTTTGATACCTTTCGTGTTTGGGGTTTCCATAAAAAAAAAAAAAAAAAAAAGATAGAAGAGATTAGTTTCAGGGAAGATTTTGTAATGTAAATTTTGGATTTGATTTTAATGGGAGGGGTGTTATTTCGTTATTTATTTTTTTTTTTTTTAGATGCGTTTCTTTGAAGAATGCAGTTGAAGTCAAGTGCTTAAAAGAATTGGCCTTTTAATTAAAATATCAAAAGAATGAACTTGTGTGAATTTTGAGATACTTATTGGTTATGTGAATAGGTCATTTTTATGTAACCTATTTGTTGTGATTGGTAAGTTAAATTCGTTTAAAAATTTTTTTTTGTTTAACTTTTCTCTTGTGCAGTATGGGGGGGGGGGTATTTCACTGTTCCTTTTCTTCTTAAAACAGTATGTCTTGGAAGACTGATCCGACAGCTGGTTTGCTTAAGGGCAAGTAACGTGGTCACCTTTGTTGAAACCAGGCTGGTGCAACATGTGAACTGATTTCCCCAAGCCCTCTTGTCTGGAGTAATATCATAACTGGATTAAGGTATGGTCCTAGACTTGCCACATTTAATCTTGTGAAATGCATAATTTTGAAATGCACATAAATTTGGACCATTTTAGAAAACGTTAGTGGGATGGGGTTGGGTTTTCTAACATGTCTTAAGTATTTACAGCCAGAATGATTTCGCCGTGTGCATGATCGTAGATATGTACGCTTGATGAAATGGAGAATATGAATTTGTTTAATCGTCCCCAGGAAACGAAATCTTTAATGAAGATTGTGAGTTGCATATACAAAATTCTGATCTGTTCTATTTCTCATTAATTAAAAATGAATTTCGTTATTAAGTATCAGTATTGATGTAAATTAGGGAAGGACAGTACAAATGTCCATTAATAGCTAAATATCTCTGTAACACTTTGGACAGCCATATTTTGTTGTGGGGATGCAGAAGTTAAAATTGGTTTTTTTTTTTACGCGTCATGAAGCTACAGTGTAATATGTGAATGAATGAATATTTCCTTTTCAAGAAAAATATAGCTGTATTATTTCTATGTAATGTATTTTGTGTCTAAGATTAAAGAGAATAGATTCAGGAAACCTATTGTAATGTTATTTTGGCTTGATTTTAATGGAAGGGGTGTTATTTTCTTGGCTTGTTTTTCTTTAGATTGCATTTATTTGAAGATCAAGTAAAGTCCTTAAGAAATTGGATCTTTAATTATAATATTGAAAGAATTAAATGGTGAAAATTTACGTGTATTAGTTATACGAATGGGACATTTTCAGGTATCCTTGAAATTCAGGTACTTCAAATTTAATATGTGATTGAATGAATATTTCCCTTTTACAATAACAATTATATAGATCTATCATTGCTGTATAGTCCAATTTGTGTAGAAGAATAAAGACGTTAATTTCAGGGAAGTTTTTGTAATGTAAATTTCTACAACCTTGGGAGAAGCAATTTCAAAATTGAATTATGTTACGGTCCTTCGAACATAAGTAAGTGCAGTTGTTGATGAAAATTGCTGTTAGTGGGACGGCGCTGGGTTTTCTCACATCTTAAGTATTTACGGCCAGAATGATTTTGCCATGTGGACGATGCCGGATATGTATGCTTGAATAAATGGAGAATAACAATTTGATTAATTGGTCCTCAAGAAAAGGATGTCTGTAAAGGTAGTTGTGATTATGATATTCTGACCACCTTAATTTCTGATTAATTAAAAACATTTCAATATTAAATATCTGTGTTGATGTGGTTAAGCAGTATAATAGAATGGTCCATTAAAATCTGTATAGGAATTTTGACAGCTATATTTTGTTGTGGAGGTGCAGAATTAAAATTGATTTTTTTAAGAAGGTATAAAGTCCCATTTCTTGTAATATGTGAATGAAAGAATTCATTCAAGATTTACAAGTTGTAATATGTGGAGGAATGAATATTTCTGATTATACTAACAATATATAGCAGAAATATTGCTATATAATCTGTTTAGTGTAAAAGATCATAGGTGGTAGATGACTCACATCGACCGGTGCAATACCACCACTTTGCTTATTGGAGGCTTGAAATGGTGAAACCCATGTTCAGTCTCTAGAGCGAAGTTTCCGGCATCCCCCCCATACTTCTCTTTCAACCCATGCATGGTAATAAGTACTATAGGTTTTGATACCTTTCGTGTTTGGGGTTTCCATAAAAAAAAAAAAAAAAAAAAGATAGAAGAGATTAGTTTCAGGGAAGATTTTGTAATGTAAATTTTGGATTTGATTTTAATGGGAGGGGTGTTATTTCGTTATTTATTTTTTTTTTTTTTAGATGCGTTTCTTTGAAGAATGCAGTTGAAGTCAAGTGCTTAAAAGAATTGGCCTTTTAATTAAAATATCAAAAGAATGAACTTGTGTGAATTTTGAGATACTTATTGGTTATGTGAATAGGTCATTTTTATGTAACCTATTTGTTGTGATTGGTAAGTTAAATTCGTTTAAAAATTTTTTTTTGTTTAACTTTTCTCTTGTGCAGTATGGGGGGGGGGGTATTTCACTGTTCCTTTTCTTCTTAAAACAGTATGTCTTGGAAGACTGATCCGACAGCTGGTTTGCTTAAGGGCAAGTAACGTGGTCACCTTTGTTGAAACCAGGCTGGTGCAACATGTGAACTGATTTCCCCAAGCCCTCGTGTCTGGAGTAATATCATAACTGGATTAAGGTATGGTCCTAGACTTGCCACATTTAATCTTGTGAAATGCATAATTTTGAAATGCACATAAATTTGGACCATTTTAGAAAACGTTAGTGGGATGGGGTTGGGTTTTCTAACATGTCTTAAATATTTACAGCCAGAATGATTTCGCCATGTGCATGATCGTAGATATGTACGCTTGATGAAATGGAGAATATGAATTTGTTTAATCGTCCCCAGGAAACGAAATCTTTAATGAAGATTGTGAGTTGCATATATAAAATTCTGATCTGTTCTATTTCTCATTAATTAAAAATGAATTTTGTTATTAAGTATCAGTATTGATGTAAATTAGGGAAGGACAGTACAAATGTCCATTAATAGCTAAATATCTGTGTAACACTTTGGACAGCTATATTTTGTTGTGGGGATGCAGAAGTTAAAGTTTGTTTTTTTTTTTACACGCCATGAAGCTACAGTGTAATATGTGAATGAATGAATATTTCCTTTTCAAGAAAAATATAGCTGTATTATTTCTATGTAATGTATTTTGTGTCTAAGATTAAAGAGAATAGATTCAGTAAACCTATTGTAATGTTATTTTGGCTTGATTTTAATGGAAGGGGTGTTATTTCCTTGGCTTGTTTTTCTTTAGATTGCATTTATTTGAAGATCAAGTAAAGTCCTTAAGAAATTGGATCTTTAATTATAATATTGAAAGAATTAAATGGTGAAAATTTACGTGTATTAGTTATACGAATGGGACATTTTCAGGTATCCTTGAAATTCAGGTACTTCAAATTTAATATGTTATTGAATGAATATTTCCATTTACAATAACAATTATATAGATCTATCATTGCTGTATAGTCCAATTTGTGTAGAAGAATAAAGATGTTAATTTCAGGGAAGTTTTTGTAATGTAAATTTCTACAACCTTGGGGGAAGCAATTTCAAAATTGAATTATGTTACGGTCCTTCGAACATAAGTAAGTGCAGTTGTTGATGAAAATTGCTGTTAGTGGGACGGCGCTGGGTTTTCTCACATCTTAAGTATTTACGGCCAGAATGATTTTGCCATGTGGACGATGTCGGATATGTATGCTTGAATAAATGGAGAATAACAATTTGATTAATTGGTCCTCAAGAAAAGGATGTCTGTAAAGGTAGTTGTGATTATGATATTCTGACCACCTTAATTTCTGATTAATTAAAAACATTTCAATATTAAATATCTGTGTTGATGTGGTTAAGCAGTATAATAGAATGGTCCATTAAAATCTCTATAGGAATTTTGACAGCTATATTTTGTTGTGGAAGTGCAGAATTAAAATTGATTTTTTTAAGAAGGTATAAAGTCCCATTTCTTGTAATATGTGAATGAAAGAATTCATTCAAGATTTACAAGTTGTAATATGTGGAGGAATGAATATTTCTGATTATACTAACAATATATAGCAGAAATATTGCTATATAATCTGTTTAGTGTAAAAGATCATAGGTGGTAGATGACTCACATCGACCGGTGCAATACCACCACTTTGCTTATTGGAGGCTTGAAATGGTGAAACCCATGTTTAGTCCCTAGAGCGAAGTTTCCGGCATCCCCCCCCCATACTTATCTTTCAACCCATGCATGCTAATAAGTACTATAGGTTTTGATACCTTTCGTGTTTGGGGTTTCCATAAAAAAAATAAAAAAAAAAGATAGAAGAGATTAGTTTCAGGGAAGATTTTGTAATGTAAATTTTGGATTTGATTTTAATGGGAGGGGTGTTATTTTGCTAATGGTTTTTTCTTTTTTTTAGATGCGTTTCTTTGAAGAATGCAGTTGAAGTCAAGTGCTTAAAAGAATTGGCCTTTTAATTAAAATATCAAAAGAATGAACTTGTGTGAATTTTGAGATACTTATTGGTTATGTGAATAGGTCATTTTTATGTAACCTATTTGTTGTGATTGGTAAGTTAAATTCGTTTAAAAATTTTTTTTTGTTTATCTTTTCTCTTGTGCAGTATGGGGGGGGGGTATTTCACTGTTCCTTTTCTTCTTAAAACAGTATGTCTTGGAAGACTGATCCGACAGCTGGTTTGCTTAAGGGCAAGTAACGTGGTCACCTTTGTTGAAACGAGGCTGGTGCAACATGTGAACTAATTTCTCCAAGCCCTCTTGTCTGGAGTAATATCATAACTGGATTAAGGTATGGTCCTAGACTTGCCACATTTAATCTTGTGAAATGCATAATTTTGAAATGCACATAAATTTGGACCATTTTAGAAAACGTTAGTGGGATGGGGTTGGGTTTTCTAACATGTCTTAAGTATTTACAGCCAGAATGATTTCGCCGTGTGCATGATCGTAAATATGTACGCTTGATGAAATGGAGAATATGAATTTGTTTAATCGTCCCCAAGGAAACGAAATCTTTAATGAAGATTGTGAGTTGCATATACAAAATTCTGATCTGTTCTATTTCTCATTAATTAAAAATGCATTTTTTTTTTATTAAGTATCAGTGTTGTTGAAGCAGAAGTATAGTACAATTGTCCATTAATAGCTATATATCTCTGTAATGCTTTCGACAGATAATTTATACTGGGAGTGGAAAAATTTAAATTGCTTTTTTTTTGACTAGGCATCAAGTTACAGGTGTAATTAGTAAATGAATGAATATTTCCTTTTGCAATATCATTGTTATATAAAATGTCTAGTGTAGAAGATTAAAGAGATGTGGTTCAGAAATCCCTTTTGTAATGTTATTTTGGGTTGATTTTAATGGAAGGAGTGTTATTTCCTTGTCGTTTTTTTCTTTAGATGGTATTTATTCCAAGATTGAAGATCAAGTGAAGTGCTTAAGAAATTGGATCTACGATTATAATATTAAAAGAATGAATGGTTGAATATTTATGTGAATGGGACATTTTCATGTTTCCTTGAAATTGAGATACTTCAAGTGTAAAATGTGAATGGACGAATAACAATTATGTAGTAGTATCATTGCTATATAATCTATTTTGTGCAGAAGATTAAAGGCAGTTTCAGAAAAATCTTTTTTAATGTTATTTTGGGTTGATTTCAATGTGAAGTTTGTTCTTTCCTTATTGTTTTGTTATTTAGATGGCATTTCTTTGAAGGTGGAAGTTAGTCAATGACTTAAAAAAATTGGGCTTGCAGTTAAAATATTAAAAGAATGAACATGTCTGAATATTGACATTCATATTAGTTACGTGAAGCGGTCGTTTTTATGTAACCTATTTGATGTAATTGGTAAGTTAAATTCGTTTAAAAATTTTTTTGTTTTTAAATTTTTCTGTTGTCAAGTGGGGGGGAGGGTTTCTCACCGTTCCTTTTCTGCTTGAAACAGTATTTCTTGAAAGATTTATGCAACAGCTGGTTTGCTTAATTATGCGATTGGTGAAAAGTGAAGTAATTTCTACAACCTTGGGGGAAGCAATTTCAAAAGTGAATTATGTTATGGTCCTTCGAACATAAATAAGTGCAGTAGTTGATGAAAATTGCTGTTAGTTGGATGGGGCTCGGTTTTCTCACCTCTTAAGTATTTAAGACCAGAATGATTTTGCCATGTGGACGATGCCGGATATGTATGCTTGAAGAAATGGAGAATAACAATTTGATTAATTGGTCCTCAAGAAAAGGATGTCTTTGAAGGTAATTGTGAGTTGTGATTATGATATTCTGACCACCTGCATTTCTGATCAATTAAAAATTTTTCAATATTAAATATCTGTTTTGATGTAATTAAGCAGTATAATGGAATTGTCCATTAAAATCTCTATAGGAATTTTGACAGCTATATTTTGTTGTGGAGGTGTAGAAATTAAAATTGATTTTTTAAGAAGGTATAAAGTCCTATTTCTTGTAATATGTGAATGAAAGAATTCATTCAAGTCTTATAAGTTGTAATATGTGGAAGAATGAATATTTCTGATTATACTAACAATATATAGCAGAAATATTGCTATATAATCTGTTTTGTGTAAAACATCTAAGAGATTAGTTTCAGGGAAGTTTTTGTAATGTTAATTTTGGATTTGATTTTAATGGGAGGGGTGTTATTTCGTTATCGTTTTTTTCTTTTCTTTAGATGCGTTTCTTTGAAGAATGCAGTTGAAGTCAAGTGCTTAAAAGAATTGGCCGTTGAATTAAAATATTAAAAGAATGAACTTGTGTGAATTTTGAGATACTTATTGGTTATGTGAATAGGTCATTTTTATGTAACCTATTTGTTGTGATTGGTAAGTTAAATTCGTTTAAAAATTATTTTTTTGTTTAACTTTTCTCTTGTGCAGTATGGGGGGGGGGGTATTTCACTGTTCCTTTTCTTCTTAAAACAGGATGTCTTGGAAGACTGATCCGACAGTTGGTTTGCTTATGGGCAAGTAACATGGTCACCTTTGTTGAAACCAGGCTGGTGCAACAGGTGAACTAATTTCCCCAAGCCCTCTTGTCTGGAGTAATATCATAACTGGATTAAGGTATGGTCCTAGACTTGCCACATTTAATCTTGTGAAATGCACATAAATTTGGACCATTTTAGAAACAGTTACATGTTAGTTAACATGTCTTAAGTATTTACAGCCAGAATGAAGTTGCCATGTGGACAATGGTAGATATGTACGCTTCTAAAAGGGAGAATATGAATTTGGTTAATCGGTCCTCAAGAAAACGAAATCTGCGAATTGCATATACAAAATTCTGATCTCTTCTATTTCTCATTACGTAAAAATGTATTTTGTTAGTAAATATCAGTGTTGATGAAAATCAGAGAAGTACAGTACAATTGTCTATTAATAGCCAAATACCTCTGACTTTAGACAACTATATTTTATTGTGGGGGTGCAGAAATTAAAATTGATAATTTTTTTAACTAAGCATCAATTTACAGTTGTAATATATGAATGAATCAATATTTCCTTTTGCAATAAAAATATATAGCTGTATCGTTGCTATATAATCTATTGGGGGGGGGTATCAAATCGTTTGTACCCTTACCTGGAAATAATAGCCCTAGAAAGGTGAAACTTCACGGGAACTTTAATCGTTTTCTGTGTACTCTCCATTTATAGTAACACATTTCTACCATTAATGGATCAGTTGTTTAATGATTTGATCATAGAAGTTCGAGCGTTTTGCCTGAAACCACAATTCACTTCATTGATGACTTCCTGAGAGGAATCAAAGAGGCATCCACGCAATGATTTCTTCATTTCTCGGAACAAGAAGTCTGACTGTGCTGGGTCAGGAGAATAGGGTGGGTGCTGCAGTAATTCAAAGCTGCACTGGGCAACAAATTTGGTGGTTGCAACGGATATGTGCGTCGGTGTATTGTCTGACAGAAGTCGGATACCTTTGGTTATCGTTGCTTTTCACCTTCGAAGCATCGTGTAACTGTTTCAGAATATTTCTGTAGTTTTCTCCGAT
The DNA here is from genome assembly GCF_048544385.1 of Mastigoproctus giganteus. Classification (NCBI taxonomy): domain Eukaryota; kingdom Metazoa; phylum Arthropoda; class Arachnida; order Uropygi; family Thelyphonidae; genus Mastigoproctus; species Mastigoproctus giganteus. Next base: position 173,064,185 of record NC_143577.1, read on the forward strand.
AAGTGTGCTTTGACATTCCTTCAGTCTCAAGAACATACTTGCACATCCAGCATTTGTCGTCAACCGATAAAAAAAAGTTCTCAACTTCCGAATTACACAAATCCAATAGTTGGCAAGAACGTTAGATTTGTGATTGCTAATTCAAAGGTGTCAGCAGTCTTGGAACCCATCATGCGGAGACTTAAAACACATGCAGATGTTCAAGCAGATGATAACGTAAAATGCTGGCCCATAACTAATTCCCACTGCATTTGCGATGAAATGAATTGTCACACATCTGTCACTCAGCCACCATCTGCTGAAACTTTGCAACCATGTCTGTGGATGTTGATGGCCTTCCTTCTCTTGGCTCATCAAAGAAAATTTTTTTTTTTTTGTTTTAAGGAGCATTAGCAACTATGTCCATATTGCTTCGGAATATGCAGTGGTCATTCCCTGACCTTTCTGCATCATCTGTATTTGGTGGTGACGGGCTCGAACCCCGGTCTAATCAAGTAGCGTGTGCTATGCACTGCTGCTGCTCCTTCCAACCTGGCTACAGAGGCGCCAAAGACATTTGTACAGTTGCACTGGAACTCCCGTTTCCACTATTTCACAGTGTCCGACGATGGACAATTCTGCCCAATACCAGCTTTCATTTCTTCATCAATTTCCTGAGCTTTCTTGCCTTGAAAAAAAAAATCCAAGAACTTGATCACTTCTTGATACTCCACTTTATCAACCATAGCATCCTTCCTCATATTCCGGGCTGAACCGCTGGTATAAGATCCCCTGCAGAAATTTCACTTATTAGTTATTGAATATATAGGCAACTTATATTAGAAACAGCAGTTTTCAGCTAATGATTTATCTAGGTAAAGTTACGAACTTTTTGTAGTTCCTCATATTTTGTGTAGAATACTAAAGAGATTAGTTTCAGGACACATTTTGTAATGTTATTTTTGGGTTGATTTTAATAGGAGGGGTGTTATTTCCTTGTAGCTTTTTTTTTCTTTAGATGGCATTTCTTTGAAGATTGAAGATCAAGTCTAGTGTTTAAGAAATTGGCCCTACAATTATAATATATAAAGAATGGACATGTGATAATATTTACGTGTATTAGGTCAATGGAACATTGTTGTGTATCAGTTTTCATGTATACTTTAAATTCACATATTTCAAGTGTAATATGTGAATGAATGAATATTGCCATTTGTAATAACAATATATATATTGTAATATGCAATGCTATATAATCTATTTTGTGAAGAAGATTAAAGACATTAATTTCAGGATGTTTTTTAATGTAAATTGAGGGTTTGATTTTAATGTGAGGGGTGTTCTTTCATTTTTTTTTTTTTTTTTTTTCCCCCCTTTAGATGCATTTCTTTGAAGAATGCAGTTCAAGTCCATTGCTTAAAAGAATTGGCCTTGCAATTAAACTATTAAAAGAATGAAGATGTGTGAATGGGTCATTTTTATGTAACCTATTTGATGTTGTTAGTAAGTTAAATTTGTTTAATTTTTCTGTTTATCAGTAGGGGGGAGGGTGTTTCACTGTTCGTTTTCTTCTTAAAACAGTATTCCTTGGAAGGCTGATCTGACAGCTGGTTTTCTTAAAAGGCGTGTAACATGGTTAACATTGTTGAAAGTAGGTTGGTGCAACAGGTGAACTAATTTCCTCAAGCCCACTTGTCGGGGGCAATATTATAACTGGATTAAGGTATGGTCCCAGACTTGCCACATTTAATCATTTGAAATGATAATTTTCAAATACATATAAATTTGAACCATTAAAAAATTAAGTGTTCTTCTTGTGATAATAGCTGTTAGTGGGATGGGGCTGGGTTTTCTCACATATCCTAAGTATTTACAGCCGGAATGATTTCGATATTTGGACGATGGTAGATATGTACTCTTGATGAAATGGATAATATGAATTTGATTGATCGGTCCTTAAGAAAACGAAATTGTGAGTTGCATATACAAAATTCTGATACGTTCTATTTCTCATTACTTAAAAATGCATTTTGTTATTAAGTGTCAGTTTTGTTGTCATTCTGAGAAGTATATTAAAATTGTCCATTAATAGCTAAATATCTCTGTAAAGCTTTCGACAGATATATTTTATTGTGGGAGTGCAGAAATTAAAACTGATTTTTTTTAAGGAGGTATAAAATCCTATTTCTTGTAATATGTGAATGAATGAATTAATTCAAGTCTTACAAGTTGTAATATGTGAATGAATGAATATTTCTGTTTATAATAATATATAGGAGAAACATTTTGTACAATCTGTTTTGTGTAAAAGGTTAAATAGATTCGTTTCAGGAAACTTTTTGTAGTGTAAATTTTGGTTGATATTAATTGGGGGGGGGGGTCTTATTGCTTTGTCCGTTTTTTCTTTAGATGGCATTCCTTTGAGGATTGAAGATCAAGTGAACTGCTGAAGAAATTGAATCTACAATTATAATATTAAAAGAATAAATGTGTGAATATTTACGTGTCTTTGTTATGTGAATGAGTCATTTTCATATATTGTTGAAATTCAGCTACTTCAGGTGTAATATGTGTATGAATGGATATTGCGATTTGTAATAACAATTATACAGCTGTATCATTGCTATATAATCTATTTTGTGTAGAAGGTTAAAGACATTAGTTCCATGGAAGTTTTTATAATGTAAATTTTCGGTTTTAATAGTAGGGTTTGTATTTCCTTGTCCACCCCTTTAGACTGCGTTTCTTTGAAGATTGAAGTTCAAGTGAAGTGCTTAAAAGAATTGGCCTTCAATTAAAATATTAAAAGAATGAACATGTGTGAATATTGAGATACGTATCGGTTATGTGAATGGATCATTTTTATATAGTCTATTTGATGTGATTGGTAAGTTAAATTTGTTTAAAATTTTTTTTGTTGTTTAATTTTAGTTTTGTGCAGTTCCTTTTCTTCTTAAAACAGTATTTCTTGGAAGACTGATCTGACAACTGGTTTGCTTAATGGGCAAGTTACATGGTCAACATTGTTGATACCAGGCTGGTGCAACAAGTGAACTAATTTCGTCAAGCTCACTTGTCTGAGGCTATTTCATATCTTAATCCAGTTATGATATTATTGGAGGCCATATCATAACTGGATTAGGCTATGGTCCCAGACATGCCATATTTAATCGTGTGAAATGCATAATTTTGAAATGCACATAAATTTGGACCATTTTAGAAGAAAAGTAAGTGTTCTCCTGAACGTTGCTATTAGTTCGATGGAGCTGGGTTTTCACACACGACTTAAGTATTTACAGCCGGAATGGCTTCACCATGTGGAAGATGGCAGATATGTACACGTGATGAAATGGATAATATGTGTTTGATTAATTGGTCCTTAAGAAAACGAAATGTGTGAAGGAAGTTGTGTATAAAAAAATTATGACCTGTTCTATTTCTCATTACGTAAAAATGCAATTCCTTATTACGTTTCAGTTTTGTTGTGATTTTGCTTAGTACATTACAATTGTCCATTAATAGCTAAATATCTCCAAGATTTTTGACAGGTATATTTTATTGTGGGAGTGCAGAAATTAAATTTGATTTTTTTAAAGAAGACATTAATCTACAGTGGTGATATGTGAATGAATGAATATTTCCTTTTGCAATAAAAATATATAGCTCTGTGATTGATATATAATATATTTTGTGTAGAAGATTAAAGAGAGTATTTTAAGGAAACCTTTTGTAATGTTATTTGGATTGATTTTAATGTGAGGGGTATTATTTTCTTATTGTTTTTTTCTTTAGATAGAATTTCTTTGAAGAGTGCATATCAAGTCAAGTCCTTCAGAATTTGGCCCTACAATTATAATATTAAAAGAATGTGTGTGAATATTTACGTATAGTAGTGAATTAGGCATTTTCATGAATCCTTGAAATTCACATATTTCAAGTGTAATATGTGAATGAATGAATTTTGCCATTTGTAATAATGTATAGCTGTATCATTGCTGTGTAATCTATTTTGTGTAGAAGATTAAAGATATTAGTTTCAGGAAAGTTTTTCTAATGTAAATTTTGGGTTTGATTTTAATGGGAGGAGTGTTATTTCCCTATCTTTTTTTCTTTAGAGGGCAGGGCTTTGAAGGCTGAAGATCAAGTCAAGTGCTTAAGAAATTGGCTCTACAATTATAATATATTAAAATAGTGAACTTGTGTGAATATGTACCTGTGTATCAGTTATGTGAATGGGCATTTTCGTGAAACCTATTTGATGTGTGTGTGTATATATATATATATAATATATATATATATGTGTGTGTGTAATTGGTATAAGTTAAATTTGTTAAATAATTTTTTTGCAGTTTAATTTTTCTGTTGTTCAATGTAGGGGTGGCTAGGACGTTTCCCTGTTTCTTTTCTTTTTTTAAACAGTATTTCTTGTCAGACTGATATGTATGATTTGCTGAATGGGCAAGTAACATGGTCAACATTGTTGTTACACAGCTGGTGAATCAGGTGAACTTATTTCTACAAGCTTAATTGTGGAAAGAAAGTTCAAAAATTGATTATTTTTTGGTCCCTCTTAAAACATAAGTGCACTTGTGACAAAAATAGCTGTTAGTCAGATGGGGCTGGTTTTCTCACATGTCAAGTTTTTACAGCCGGATTGAATTTTCCCTGTGGTCATTGGTGCATATGTACATATGATGAAATGCAGAATATGAATGTGATTAATTGGTCCTCAGAAAAGGATGTCTGTGAATGAGATTGTGAGTTGTGTTTACAAAATTCTGATATCTTGCATTTCTTGATTACTTAAAAATGCATTTCAATATTAAGTATCTCTTTTGATGTGATTGAGAGAAGTACAGTAGAATTGTCCATTAAAATCTCTATAAGAATTTTGACAGCTATATTTTATTGTGCAGATGCAGAAATTCATTTTTTAAAGATGCTATTAAGTCCTATTTCTTGTAATATGTGAATGAATTAATTCACATTTTAAAAGTTGTAGTATGGAATGAATGGACAATTCCGTTTATAATATGAATATATAGCTGTATCATTGCTATGGAATATGTTTTGTGTTAAAGATTAAAATTTGCCTTGATTTCATGGTAGGGTTGTTATTTCCTTATTGTTTTTTTTTTTTTTTTTCTTTTGATGGGGTTTCTTTGAAGTTTGACATTCAAGTCAAGTGCTTAAAAAATTCGCCTTGTAATTATAATATTAAAAGAATAAACGTGCGAATATTGACTTATGTGTCAGTTCTGGTAATGCGTCATTTTTATGTAAGCTGTTTGATGTAATTGAAAAGTTATATTCGTTTAAAACTTTTTTTATAGGTTATAGTTTTTTCTCTTGTGCAGTGTGTGTGGGGGGTGTTTTGTTGTTCCTTTTCTTCTTTAAACAGAATTTCTTAAACACTGATCCAACTTGTTTGCTTAATGGGCGAGTAACATGATGAACATTATTGGTACCCTTGATGAGGTAACATGATGAACATTATTGGTCTTTATTTCCAGGAAGTATCTGCACAAGCTTTTTGACAGCTCTATTTTAAAGGGGGAGGTGTAGAAAGTATTGATTTTGTTTTGGTTGTCACATGGTATTAAGTTGTTTTCCTGAATAAATTTATACTAGAATTGTATTATATGAATATTGCCATTTGTAATAACAATATATAGCTGTATCATTGCTGCTATATAATCTATTTTGTGTATAAAATTAAAGAGATTAGTTTCAGGAAACTTTGGTAGTTTAAATTTTGATTTGATTTTAATGGGATGGGCATTATTTCGTTATCGTTTTTTTCTTTAGATGGCATAAGTTGAAGTCTATAATATTAAAAGAATGAACATATGTGAATATTTTCATGTGTATTAGTTCTGTGAATGGGTCATTTACATGAAATCTATTTGTTTGAATTGGTAAGTTAAATTTGTTAAAAATTTTTTTCTGTTGTCTGGAGGGGGGAGGTGTTTCACTGTTCCTTCTTTTTGAAACAGTATTTTTTAGAAGACTGATCCGACAGCTTGTTTTCTTAATGGGTGGGTAACATAGTCAACATTGCTGTTATGTGGCTGGTGAAACAGGTGAACTCAATTCCACAAGCTTACCTGTTTCCTCAATTCCACAAGCTTACTTGTTTTGGTCACTTTAAGAACTTAAATAAGTGCATTTCTAATGAAAGTAGCTGTTAGTGGAATGGGACTGCATTTTCTCAGATGCTTTAAGAATGCTAATTATAGAATATGTTGTGTCAAGATGGGGTTTAGAATTGTTTTTTAATAGGTCCAAGAAGGAAGATTGCTTGCAGAAGAATTATTTTTATTTTATTATTATTATTATTTTTATAAGTATTGTATGAATTCTTTTTTTCATAATGAAATTTATGTTACAATTATAATATGTGAATTAATGAATATTTACATTTGTATTAGCAGTATCTATATGTATCATTGCTGTTTAATTCATTTTGTTTAGTGATTAATTAAATTAAATAAGTTTCAGAAAACTTTTTGTAGTGAAACTTTTGGGTTGTTTTTTAAGTGGGGGGGATGTAATTTCCATGTTGCTTTTTTATTCTTTTAGATGGCATTTCTTTAAAGACAAATTCCAGAATCAAGGCATGTTCTTAAAGAGATTTGCCTTACAATTATAATGTTATAATATAATTGGAAGCAATGATGGAAATAAACTGGCTATTTGCTGAGACAATCTGTGAACAAGATTAAAGGACTGAATTTGAAATTTCATACTTTTTTGTGTGTTTTTTTAGAAACTTAATGTTTCTAAAACATTGATGCACATTAATATTAAATTAGAAGATTTTTTAAAAAAATATAGCTGTTTCTGATGCTTTGTGTGTAGAGATGTTTTTTGGTTAAGTGTAGTTTGTCTTTCTGAGATTGTATTTTAGGAAAATATAGAAACGAAGCAGTGTCTCAAGATGGGGTAGAGAAAATTGTTTTCTATTAGGTTCAAGAAGGAAGATTGCCTGTAGAAGAAAGAAAAACTTTTTTTTTTTAGCATATATGAAGTCTTTGTTTTGCAATCAAGTTTATGTTGTAATTATATGTGAGTGAATTTACATTTGTATTAGCAGTATGTATGTGTATATTGTGTAGTGATTAAATAAGTTTCTGAAAAAATTTTTATTATAACTTTTGGGTTGTGTGTTTTAAGTGGGGGTCGGAGGGATAATTTCCATGTTTGTTTTTTTTCTGTCTTTAGATGGCATTTCTTCAAAGAAGAAGATTCAAGTCATGTTCTTAAAGAAATTGCTTTACAATTATAATATATAAAAATTGTGTGAATATTTATATATATATCAGATAGATAAATGGATCATTTCTATATAATCTATTTCATGTATAAGTAAGGTAAATTAGTTTATCCATTTTTTGCATGACTTTTTGGTTGGATAAATAGGGGAGGGAGGTTCACTGTTTTTCTTCTTTAGATGGCACTTCTTGGTAGATTGAAATCATGCAGCAAGTTTTGCTTTGGTGAGACTGGTATGGTCAACTTTGGGTATATGACTGGTGAGCTAATTTCTAAAAAAAGTTACTTGTCAGAGGTGGTTTCAAAACTGAATTACACTGTGGTCTCAAATTATGCAATTACATAATTGTGAAGTTTTCATGACTTTGGTTCCTTTTATTTATAACTGGATCTATTGCTCCTTGTGGACAATGGTAAATGAACTTGAAGAAATGGAGAAAATGAAGTTGGTTGTTTGGTCTTAAAGAAAAGGAAGTCTATGAAAGAAATTGTGAGTAAACCATTCTACAAAATCCTAACCTGTTCCTTTTTTTCATTACTTACAATTCCAATACGGGAACTCCCCAACTTACGTAAGGGTTGCGTTCCACAGAACGCTGTGTAAGTCGGAATTTCCCCCATGCTTGTGCAGCAATCGCAACTGTGCTTTGCTGAATTGATTGAATCAAAAAAGAAATGTTCAAGTGAATAGAATTATTTATCTCATGCACAGGAAAAATTACAAAAGCATGCAATTTAAAAAAAAAAATTTTAAATTATGAAATTGCAAAAAAAGAGAGGAGACAGGCATAACATCATTAAATTTTACCTCTCGAGCATCGTTGCCAGAATCGATGTCTTCAGCTGATAAGTACTCCGCTCAACCTCACGAAAGAACATATTAATGGATGACTGGATGGTGGTTTTTTTCTTTTCATCGTAGATTTCTTTGTAGCAAGCAAGCATATCATTCACCCCTCTGTTAACTTTTAAGAATCGTTCACTGTCAGGATCCATCTTCTCAAACCTTGCCGTTGCCATCTCTCTTGTGATGAAGTGTCTCGGCTCCTCATTTGGTTCATCTTGAGCTTCGTCAGCATTTTCTTCTTTCACAATCGCTGCCTGCTATATTTTTTTGGTTTTTAGGAGCATTAGCAACTAAGGCCATATTTCTCCGAGGATATGCGGTGGTCATTCCCTGACCTTTCTGCATCCTCCGTATTTGGTGGTGACGGGCTCGAACCCCGGTCTAATCAAGAAGTGTTTGCTACGCACTGCCCACCTGGCTATGGAGGCGCCTCACTGCCTGCAAGTTCTTCATTAGATAATTCCTTCTCTTCTTGCTCTATTAACTCCTCCATGTCTTTGGCATCAACCTCCAACTGAAGTAGCTCTGCAGCCTTTACAATCTTATCTGTAATCTCTTCATATGATTCACCTTTTTCAAACCCTTTGAAGCCTTTTACGTGCTGTGGACATATTTTCTTTCATGCGCCATTTAAACAACTTTTGGTAATTTCTGCCCAGGCCTTATTAATGTTTAAGATGGTGTTGTAAATATTGCTAGATTTCCAAAAGTTGCGTAACGTAAAATTTTTCTCATAGTCTACTGCAGACAATGCCTGAGCAAATGTGTAAATAGTATGCTTTTAAATTCGAAATAACACCCTGATCCATAGGTTGGATGAGGGTGAAGCCGTGTTTGATGGTAGAAATGACACTCACGTTCGAAATGAAATCATCTAGATGCGTAGGATGTCCAGGAGCATTATCTAATAGAAGCAAAATCTTGAGAGGAACGTCATTGTCTTTACAATATTTTTCAACATTGGGAATGAAGCAGCATTTAAACCAATCCTCAAAGAGAGATATTGTTAATCGATGCTCTCTGGTTTGATCGGAAATACATGGGTAGGGTGGCTTTATTGATGCCGTTAAATGTACGAGGATTTCCAGAATGGTACAAAAGTAGTGGTTTTAATCTGTAATTTCCTGCTGCATTATCTCCAAGCAAGAGTGTGGCCCTATCTTTTGATGCCTTGAAACCTGGAATTGTATTTACCTCTTTGGCAATGTATATTTGAACTGGCATTTTTTATCCAATACAGAGCAGTCTCGTCAACGTTAAAAATAGCAGCCTTCAATTATTTCTTCCAACATATTGCAAAATTTCACTGCAGCTGCAGAATCAGCACTGGCGACTCCACCGCATATTTAACGCTGTCGAAACCAGTGCGATACTTGAACCTATTTCCACCCATTGCTTGCCATGAACTTGGGTTGGGGTTCGTTGTACTTATCCTTAATATTTTTATAAATACTTGTTGCTTTTGCTTGAATTGTCACTAGACTTAGGGGCACTTGCTTCTGAATCTAATTTTCCATTCATATTATTAACAGCTGTTCCATCTTCGATATAGCACCTGAACGCTGTTTTGTGATCACCGTTGATCTTAAATGCATTGATCCTTTGACACATTCTTTTATACGCACACTATCCTTTAAAATAGTATTCACTGTTGAAGCAGTGAGACATAATTCCATGCAATAGATGACAAACTTTGTCCTGCTTCAACATTAATCATCTTAATTTCTAAATCAATTTTGTTTCATTTCCTAGCACTACCAGCACTTGCACTTTTCGTTGGTTGCTTTCCCTTCATCATTGTAATACGTAAATAGGAATGAAGAGAATTTCCGAAAATTTGTTTTTTATATGATTGAAGATTTCAGTGAAGGGAACACATTTCACCATAATAGCGTAAAAACCCACACAATTGCAGTTATCGGCATTATTGCAAATGCAATAAGATCGAGTTTACTACCCGTTTATAATTAGATGCACTAACAGAAAAGCGCAATAAATCGGAAAGTGTAAATTGTTTTTCGGTAGTGACCTCCAGAAACATCCTTTAGAAAAATATCACAAAAACATTTAAAATTGGTTCTTATAACAGGAATGTATGATAATGATGAAAGTGTAGTGCAATTTCCATTCTAAATAATACCTTTTAGAGAGATAAATAGCTTGGTAATATAGCAAAATTTTCAACTTCCAATGACTTGGAACGAATCACAAAAAAAAAAAAAAAAACACACAACACAATGTGTTATTGGGTTCACATTACGATATTTTCTTGATACCTCCATTTATTCCTACAGGATGCAAATATGTTTCCACGATTTTTTTAAGTTTGCACAAAAACTTAAAAAGGGCAAAAACGTACGTAAAGTCGAATTTACGTAAGTCGAGTATTACGTAAGTAGGGGAGTTCCTGTATTTAACTTTGTTTTGACATTATTTAGAGATATACAGTGGAACTGGTCATAATTACCTGATATCTGAAATGTAGAAATATATTCTAGATCCAGTATGTTTTCTCATGATTGCATTATAATTTAGGGCCTCCTTTCTTGCATGGTGTTACTGAGCTATAGTTGGTGCCTGACATTGATCCCTTCATAAGAAGAGAGCATGAAGACTGCATTTCAGTTGAATATCCAAGTGATTTGGTGGAAGCCAGATTGTTTTGTAATGGAACCAGACTTTTAAAGTTTCACTTCACATAAAATAAATGGAGCATGGATGTCCCTGATGGATAGTTTCACCACAAAAGAAGAGTTATTGGAAAGGTAAAGGATCCATTTTATGCAATTTATATGTATTTGGAATTACTACTATTCTGTTATATGTTTATTACAAACAATTTTTTACAATTGCAATGGTCTTTTTTTGTATAGGACAGGATATAATAATGCTCTAAATTTTACATAATCCTGTTGATAAATGTCTAATTTATAGTTATCATTGAACTGAATCAGTTTAAAAAGGTGGTTACACTGGTGGATGGGGGGGGGGGGCAGGTGGAAGGCTTTTCTCTGTTTGAAAGCTTAATTGATATTTATAAGCTTAATTGAAATAGATATGAGTGTTTGTGGGATGGGTTGGAAAAAGATGAGTGGGTGGAAAAAAATTGAACCTTGGGGAGAACCAGCATTAGTGGACCAGTTAAAAGATACAGCAGTGAGTGTTCAGAGAGAAAACTGGATACCCAATTCTAAAAAAATTCCATAAAGATGGGGAGCTTGTTTAAAGGACGTTTTTGCAAAACACAATCAAAAGTCTTAAAAACATCGAAAGCATCTGCTTGAGTTGCACCAGATTTTCCACTGGACTTGTCCAAAGGTGAGTAACATAAGCTCACCATATCCCCAGTGGATCACCACTGGTGATATTTAAAACCACGAAGTAGCGGTTTTTTTCAAGAAAGAACTAGTTTGTCTAGTTCTTCCCTGAATTTATTAAAAACAACCCACTTCCACAACAATGGAAGTTTGTTCCGGGATTCAACCACCTGCTGGCAACCATCCTTCCTCAGTTTGAATTTATGTCCTCTCATGTGCATAGTCTGAGCAAGAGGAAGAATCCCATCAGCATTTAGTTTGCTCACACTGTTCAGAGCATTAAACATCTCAATCAGATTGCCTTCAGGTGCCTAGTCTCCATATGCTGCAATTTACAGAACAGAAGCCTTTCTTGGCAAGAGCACCCCTTTGTTCCTCTCATTGCTCTTCTTTGTACCCATTTCAGCAGCTCTAAATCCTTCCTAAAATGAGGCCTCCAGACCTGTATGCAGTAATTATGCAGAAAAGGACCCAAGAGTAATTGTACAGTCTGATATGAAGTTCTTTGGGCTGTGTAGACAAGCTGCCAAGCTTCCTCACAGGGTTTTGTCAATGATATACATGAATTTTGCTAGCAGGGATAAGGAAGTGATTAGGGCAATGGTAAGGCCGCATTTTGCCTGCAGAAGAAAGAAACCTGTATGCATGGAAATTCCCCTGCCCATCCCACTTAAAACACACAACCCAAAAGTTACACTACAAAATTTTTTCTGAAACTTATATAATCACTATACATTATACAGCAAAGATACATGTGCATACTGCCAATACAAATGTAAATTCATTTGCATATAATTGCAACATAATTTGATTACAAAACAAAGACTTCATACATGCTAAAAAATAATAATAAAAACTTTTTCTTTCTTCTCCAGGCAAGATGTGGCCTTACCATTGCCTTATACAATGGGATGCTCCCTTCCATACCCCTGTTAGCAAGATTCCCATATATCATTGACAAAACCCCATGAGCCAGCTTGTCTGCACATCTCAGAGAACTTCATATCAGACTGCACAGTTATTCTTGGGTTGTTTTCATTTTCTGCTACTCTGAGCATATTACCATACAGTTGATATGTTATTTTGGGATTACAGCTACCCATTTGCAGTACCTTGCATTTGTCAATTTTAAATTTCAGTTGCCACTTCTCAGCCCATCTGCTTAATTTTTTTTAGATCTTGTTGCAGCAGCATACTTTCATTACTGTCATTAAATACCCTGCCAACTTTTATGTCATCTACAAACTCAGACATCAAGCCTTATATACCTTCATTAATAAATACAGAAAATATAGAAAACAACATTGAGCTTGAATCCTGTGGGAATCAATGAAGAGCAGTGATAAACACTCTGTCTTCTCCCACTCAACAATCTCTTTATCCATAGCAGCAAATTTCCCTTAATGCCACACTGCTCCAATTTGTACAGCAGTCTCTTATATACAATAGTATCAAAAGCTTTCTTGAAATCTAAAGTATATAATATCAAAATTATCTTTTGCATCCAGTTTCTTTATCACTGCACCCTAGTATCCAATCAAATTGGTCAAACAAGATCTCCCCTTAACTAACCCATGCTGTGACAGAAGTATAACTGCACTCCTCTCTAGATGATCCTGCATTACTTCTTTAACCAGACAGACAGGAAAGAAATCCACATTTTTTATCCAAAAAGCCTTGGAAGGACTAGCTGGAACACCAAAAACGGTCAAGCAACTTTAGTCTGGGGATCTGTTAGTTGAAACGTCCAGTGTCAGATATTCAGAAAAGTTACTGAATGTATCGAACTTTGGAGGTATATCAGTTAGTGGTCATTTCCCCCCCCCCCCCACAATACCTTAAACTCTTTGCGAGGAGTAATCTCCAGGTGGGATCTCTTACATGTGAAGAGGAGATCAACAACGAACTCCAAAATCAAGGAGTGACAAATGTAAGACTAATTTCTATTCGAAGAGACAGAAATGTAATATCTACCAAAAACTTGATTCTGGCTTTTAACACACCAAAAAATCCTACCAACTGTAAGAGCAGGATATCTGAACTGCCAAGTAAAATCATATATACCAAACCCCTGATGCTGTTTCAAATGTCAAAAATATGGACACTCACAGCAGACTGCATGTAGAAATACACCGACATGTGCTAAATGTAGATCCAAAGAACATCAGATTAATGACTGCCCAGCTCCAACCCCCAAAATGTCCAAATTGTAAAGGAGAACATCCTGCTTATTCCAGAACATGTGAAAAGATGGAAAAAAAGAAATACAAAACAGACCACAATACTACATACTAAAAAGCAAGAAAAATGGTCCAGCCAACTATAACCATAAACCAACGTATGCCCAAATAGCAGCCAGATATAAATCAGTTGAATGTCAAACTGAAATCTCAGTACCTCCAAATGAATTTTTCTTTCCATAATTCAAACACTTACTCCAAGCAAAACAACAAGATAAACATGAGAAAACAGTAAGCACACTGATCTCAATCCCTTCATGTAAATAGCTGCTTAGAGGCGGTAGCAATTCATACAATAGCAGGATCCCTATTAACCATTCAGGAGATGTCTCTTACAACTACCTCCCCCTCTCTGCTTGATGGGAGATATCTGAAGATCCCTCACAGGGGATTATGATCCCCTGTGAGGGATCTTCAGACTACAATAGAAGACAACGCATCATCAAACAACTATTGGATAACCACAACCTTTTGCTTCTTAACAGGAGTAACCACACTTTCACTTTCCAACTCTGACCACTACAGCAATAGACCTCACGATATGTATGCCTGTGCTTTATGTGCTACAGCATTTAATTGGGAAGTATTTGAGGACCCTTTTGGTAGTGATCATTACCCAGTGATTTCCACACTGGTGGGGGATTATCCATGTTATACCAGCAGGACTTCTCACTGGAAAATAGATAAAGCTAACTGGGAAGAGTTTAGGAGGTTTAGCAGCTTTCAATTCTACTATCATTTGCACATGTCACAGAAATCATATAAAATGCAGGCTGACCTTACCATTATAGCAAATACATTAGGTGAAACTGTTGCAAAAGTATCAGAAAAAGCCTCATATCCTCTGGAATTTCTGAAGCAAAAAGAAAAATCAGAAAAAGATAAGGTTAATTTTAAATCAAAAGTAATGAGCCCTACAATCAACCATTTAAAATAAATGAACTGCAGAAGTTTTGTCCCTAGCGACTGAATGCAGTAAGCCCAGACGCATTACAACATATCAAGCACCCTTAACAAGACTGAATCAGAAAATCTATTGAAATTGTATAACAGAATATTCCAAGAAAATGTATTTCCAAACACATGGTACCATGCAATAGCTAGCTTTCCCTAAACTTGACAAATCCAAGACTTAACAAAATCCATGCAACTATCGGCCAATACTCTCACCAGTTGTTTAGGAAAATTACTAGAAAAAATTATAAATAAGAGATTGATATGGTATTTAGAGGGAAATAATATCTATGTAAAAGTGCAACGTGGTTTTAGACATTAGAGGTCAACACTAGACCACCTAGTTAGGATACAAGCCAACATCAGAAATTCATTCATAAGATCACAACATATGGTTACGTTATTTTTTGACATTTGACATTGAAAAAGTTTATGATGGAGATATGGGATCCTATGAGACATGCACCATGCTGGACTCAGAGGCAATATTCCTATGCTTATCCAGAATTTCCTTATGAACAGAACCTTCCAAGTCAAAATGCAACCTTCTTTCTCCAAATTCTACCTACAAGAAGGTGTCCCACAGGGCTCAGTCTTGAGTGCCACTTTGTTTACCATAAAGATTAATTCAATCACAAACCAACTCCCTCCTTCAGTGTCATATGCACTTTAGGTTGATAACTGTAGTATCTCTGGTCAGTCACAGAACATGAGAACTATCAAGAGACAGTTGCAATATGCAATCAACAGTATAAATAAATAGGCACTAGATAATGGATTCAGACTGTCAAAATAAAAAACAATATGTGTACATTTCTGTCGCAAAATAAATCTCTGTCCTGACCCTGAATTTAACCCCCTTCATGGATTATCCCAAGATATCTCGTTTTTTGCTTTAAAAGTTATTTGGAACTACATGAAACATCTCGGGATACAATAATACCTGAAACAAACAATAATACCTCCAAATTTAGGATTGAAACGTATTTTCTCGGGAATTTATTTTGATAATTTTGCATTAGCCAGATAAATCCCGAGATTTCTTGGGATTTTCTTATGTCTGCCAGCAGATGGCTGGCTTTCATATTACTTATATTTACTTATTGTACAGCAATGTCAGAACAGTACTGTACGTTCCTATGTGTGTCGCCAGTAAGCAAAATAAAATTTGCTGTCCTAAATGCTGAATACTGGTAAGCGTTAACCAATTAGAAAACTACATGTATATCGAAAAATATTTTGGCACCCTCTTGAACTGCTGCCTGTAAGTGACTCTTACCTCGCCTATCCACTTACGGCAGCCGTGTGTAAGAATGTAGTTAGTTCACGATTATTGCTTGTGGTGGGAGGTTACTGCTTGTGCATTCCGCTTGATTTTTCAAAATTTATTTATTTATATAATGATTAGTGAAGAGTGTTTTTCTGTTCCTTTCTTTTAGCTCAAGTGCTAATTTATTAAAAAAATCTGTAGAATTTGCAAACTTTTTGGAATACACAAGATAACTCGGGATAGCCCAAATGGGTTAATTACACCCATGTATTTTCTACTAAAATATTTATAAAAAACAAAAAAATTATACAATATGAGTATTCGCATGATGCATACTTAATGTTGGTAAAAGCAGAGTAGCTGCTATGATTATTTCCTTGAATGGTTCCCATTTAGAATTTGTTGTTGGTAACATCATTAGTTGGTCTCACTGTACAGAATTTAAAAACTGCCTGAGACCACTGTAGTCTCCTTTATGAGAGCAAAAACCCTTCCTTTTACTCTTGATGGTAATTAACATCTTAAATAAGTTCCACATCAGTATACTGTGATCACTGCCACCTAGTGATTCTTTTATCTGCCGATTCTTAATGCATGAAGAATTACTGCTGATGACCAGATCAAGAATATTGCTCTCTCTTGTTGCCTCTTTACTGTAGAAAACAATCATCCAATAAATGTCTTGCTAGTATTTGAGTGACCAACCCACAAGTTTTAGTCAATATCTGGAAAGTTAAAAATCCCCCATTATAAGACATTCTGATTTATTGACTCACTCTGTCTCTCTCTCTCTCTCTCTGTATAGTTGTTCATTGTACTCATCAGTCATTCAGTCTATAACACGCTCCTACTCTCATTTTTGTTTTTCCAGTACAACAAACTGACTCAATATTGCACTGGCCACACCCATGTCAACTGAATGCACTGCCTTAGATTTTGTGTGTTTCTTAACTAAGAGCATAACCCCCCTACTCTCCTGTATGTCCTTTCTGTATACCCATAATCAAATTCTGTATCCTCCCTCCCTCCAAGCTAGCAGTTTTCCAACCCACCTAAATCCTAAATGCCTCAGTAGTATCAGCAAATATTCTCGCATCCTTTCTATCCCTATGTATCCCATCCTTGTAGAAGTAGTCTTAACAAGCACGGACCACGCCGAGAAAAATTCTACCCCCATGAACCTTGCACAATCTCTCCAAGGCTGAATTAATTGACAAGACTCTCATCGTGTACTCCCTCCTATCGCATATGGCAGAATTGTAGACACTTTCAAATTTAACTTTAACACACAACTTTTTCTCAACATTGCTCTGTACTTGGTTAAGTAGATCCTCAGATCACCTACTCTTATGTCTGGCTCATGCAAGTTATTCTTCATGGCTTCAGTTTACAACTGACCATTACAGTATAGCAACTTATCTTGGGAACAGAATCTTCAAATGGATCTTAAATTTTGACATCAATTGCAACTTTATTTAGATAATTTGATGGTATCTTTATGTAGGAAATCCTCTTTTTCACCTCTAGGTATCAATCAATAAACCATTTTATCTGCAAGTATATATGGATTTGTTTTTTATACCTTTAGAAATTTAATTATGAACTTCCATATAGTGCCTTTCACAGTACATGGATTGTGAATCTTTAAAAATTAAATGTACTATATACGTACTTAGATAATTCTTCCTAAATTTAATTCCGAAAGGATTACAACTAAAAAATGCAGTATGCTGTCTGTATCTAGTGCATCAAGGATATTCAAATATCAGATTTAAGTGTTATGTAGTACCTTTAGAGGTGAGAAAAAAGTTGCTGATTTTTAAACACTTATTTACTTTTTAATTTAATCAAGTATCCGAGAAGTTTAAATTGGGTATATCCTTTATTAAGTACCAACCAGTCTTAAGGAACTGACTACAAATGATAATAGGACTCTGGCAATTTCTACTGAATTCTTGATAGCTATATGCACAGGTATTGTTTATTCGGAACCATTTGTTATGATGTAAACGTTATTAGTTATTATCACTTTGGAAGTTAAAAAAGATTTGGTTGAATCTTATTATACAGATGTGATTATCCTGTCCTGATTATTATGAATAGTATGTAACTCATTGTCAGTAGTAAAACTCACACCATCTTTCTCAGTTTATATTTTACTTAGTAATTGTCCAATAAAATAAATTTCCTTTTTTGTTTTCAATTTCAGCTGCTGAATTACTTGTATACAGAGTTAAATGCAGTTCTCTGATATCTGTATGGAGAATCAACCATTCCAGTATAATAAAAGAAAATAATTACATACCAAGAAATTTTGTGAGAAGTAATGACCGAGATGAACTTCTGCTTGAAAAAGGAGTGACTGGTGGTGCCAGGAGCATTACTGCTTGTCTCTGAAGCCTTATATTAAATGGTGTCTTCCATAAGTGATATTTTTAAGAAAAAGTAGAAAGGAGTAAACAGTTAATACTTTCCAGTAACAATTGACACAAACTTTAAATACAACAGGGTAGACTAGGACTATTGACATACCCTCCATCACAGTTGAAATCCCTAGCTAATCTCACATCAACTATTGTAACTTATATGGTGGACAGTGAACTAAGAAAAACATTTAAAATAGTTGGCATAATGCATATGAACAGTACACGTTGGTTATCATGGTCTGTGAAATATGAACATTACTGAGGATCAGCCCACTCTTCAGTTTCCCTGTTCCCTAATGATTATGGTATCTTTCAGCAAGACATATGAAGATATGAGTAGCAGAACATTTGGAAGACTTTTACTCCTTACCAAGTTTCTAGATTCCAACCACATTGAGCATTTGTGGGTTGAGGCCAAATGGAATAAATGACATGTGGATTTGACACTAGCCACTCTGGAATTGTGGGATGCTTTACAGGCAATGTGGCTGACCTTACCTCCAGACGTGTTTCATAATCTTGTGCCATGCAGTGTTCAAGACATTGTGAGGTCTAACCCATTATTATGTAGGTGGTCATATTTCTGTGGCCAATACAGTCAGTCCTCGTATAACACAATAGCTGTGTTCCTAGAAACTTTCGTGCAATATAAATAATAAGCCTTGTGGGAAAAATAGGGTTAGGTGCTGACCACCCAAGATTGTGAACACACATTTGTAACCAAAAACATTACCAAATGCAATAAATAATCGTAATAATATATGTAACTATTTTATTACGATTTTTATGTAATAAAATATTGCTAATGCTTTTATCATAAGCAAACTTGTTCCCGATCTCTTCTTTGTTTGATCTTCTATCCAAATTGATAACAGACATTTCATCTCTTTCAATTCTTTTCAACAACTCAAAGTGTAACAAAAGACATTACGTCTTTTGTTACACTTTGAGTTGTTCCTGCTATAAAAGTTGCTTTTATTTTCTTTGCATTCTTTCTAATTGTTCTCATCGGTTAGGTTATGTTATGTTATATCCTAACTTCGTCTGCCGTGCCAACCTGTCAATCAATATATTGTTCTCGACTTCTGCCACTACTGATAACACATACCATCTGTTTGCCGAGAATGTTGGGAGAAACTGCAGTAGCAGCAAACCAGTTTGTCCAAAAAGTTTGCCATGGTTCTCGTGTTGGCTTTCTTTACCTTAGCTGCTTTTCTTTTTCTCTCTGATTCTGCAGTATCTTCACCAGCACGCTTTGTTTTCACACCATTTTCAAGTATTTTACTCATTTTTAGGGAATAAATCACATTTACAGTATAAAAAGAACAAAAATGGAGGAGGCACATTAGAATTACCATTAGTTGAAGCATATGATGCAAAAAAATAAGCTTATAGAGCATCAGCCAAAAAAAAAAAAAAAAAACCTTCCCATTTCACCCATCCGGTCACTCCAAATGTTTGTCTAGTTCAGCCTTAAATTTATTTAAGCTATCCCCTTCCACAACAAATGGAAGTCTGTTCCAGCAATCAATTACCCACTGGCTAAAGGCAAACTTCCACACATCTGTTCTACAACTGTCTTTCCTCAATTTGAATCTATGCCCTCTCAGGTTCATAATCTGAGCAAGCGGAACAATCCATTAGCATTGAGCCTGCTCAAACCATTCAAGGCTTTATACACCTCAATCAGATCACCTAACAGGTGCCTAGTCTCCATATGCTGCAACTTGCAGAACTTAAGCCTATCTTGGTATGAGCACCCCTTTGTTCCCCTCCAATCTTGTTGCCTTTCTCTGCACTCAATCTAGCAACTCTACAGCCTTCCTAAAATGAGGCCTCCTCCACACCTGTATGCAGTACTCAAGGTGTGGTCTGACAATTGCCTTATACTCACTTCCTTGTCTCTGCTAGCAAAATTCCTATATATCATTGACAAAACTCCATGACCTGCTCAGAGAACTTCATATCCAACTGCACAATTACTCCAGGTTTTTTTATTCTCCACCTCCCTGAGTGTAGTACCACACAATTCTTACATTTCTCTGGGATTACTGCTACCCATACACAGTACTTTCATTTGTCAATATTAAACATCAGCTGCCACTTCTCAACCCATCTACTTAACTTTTCTAGATCCTGTTGCAGTTGCATATTGTCTTTACTATCATTAACAACCCTGCCAATCTTTGTATCATCTGCAAACTTGGACATTAAGCCTGATATCATCATCAGCCATTTTCAATCCACTGCAGGATGAAGGCCTCTCCAGCAACTTTCCAGTTCCTTCTGTTTTGAGCACTGGCCATCCATTTACTACCCACAAACTCATGAATTTCATCTATCCATCTCCGCCTTTGTCTTCCAGGATTTCTTTTAGCTCCTTGGGTACCATTCTGTTATTTTTTTAGTCCATCTGTCATCATGTCTTCGAGCTATGTGTCCTGCCCAAGACCATTTTAGTTCTTTAGTTTTGATAAGAATGTCCCTTACTTGAGTTTGCTGCCTAATCCACGTGTTTCTCTTCTTATCTAACAGTCTGATTCCCAATATAATTTGTTCCATTCTTGCTGTGTAGTTCTCAGCTTCTCTTCCATTCTTTTGGCGAGTGCCCAAGTTTCACTTCCATAAGTCATGGTGGGGAGTATACATTGGTTCATTATTTTATGTTTCAGACAAACTGGGATATTGCTCTTCAGTATGTGACTATATTTCCTGAATGCTATCCATCCAAAATTTATTCTTCTCTTGACTTCCAGCCATTTATCATTATTACAGCTAATAACTTGTCCCAGATAAGTATATGACTCCACCTTTTCAATTACTGCTCCTTCAATCATTATTTCCCTTTCTGTGGCATACTTGTTCATCATTACTTTTGTTTTAGCCATATTCATCTTTAGTCCTAAATCCTTACTAATTGTGCATAACTGATTATGATTTTCCTCTAATTCTTTGGGATCGTGGCTTTTGACCACAATGTCATCTGCAAATTGTAAATGGTTTAGGTACTCTCCGTTCACATTGACTCCTTTCTGCGACCAGTCTAATCTTCTGAAAGCTTCCTCAAGGGCAGCAGTAAACAGCTTCGGAGATATTGTCTCTCCTTGTCGAACTCCTTTCTCGATTTTAAATTTCCTACTGTCTTTGTCTAGTCTAGAAGAAAATATATGAGAGGTAGCACTCTCATATATTTTCTTCAAAATCATAATATGTGGGGTATCTATGCCTTGTCTTTCTAGTGCCCAAAACATTGCCTTATGCTGTATGGAGTCAAATGCCTTTTCATAATCCACAAATGCCAGGCATAATGGTGTTTTATATTCATTTGCTTTCTCCATTAGCTGTGATATTACGTGAAGGTGATCCATAGTTGAGAATCCTGTCCTAAAGCCAGCTTGCTCTTTCGGTTGATTCTCATCAAGTATTCTTTTTACTCTGTTAGTAATGACCCTTGTGAACAACTTGTTTTTTTTTTTTTTTTTTGATTTGGTAGTTGTTGGCGCATCGGCTTCTGTGGCCATATTGCACCTCCAAAGGTTTTTGCAGTACAGTGATCCAAGCCCGAGGCGGGAATCGAACCTGCGACCTTTGGGTTGCCGGGCAGGTACTTTACCCACTCGGCTAGCCCGGTCGGCCTGAACAACTTGTAGATGTGGGATAACAATCTAATTGGTCTATAATTTCCAATTTCTGATTTATCTCCTTTCTTATGCAGCAAAAATATGATTGCATTATTCCACTGCTTAGGCGTCACACCTTTTCTAATGCACTTTGTGAAGAGCCTTGCCAGTTTTTGTGTTATGTCTCTTCCTCCCAATTTTAACAACTCTAGAGTAACTTCATCTTCCCCCGGGGCTTTCTGATTCTTCATTTTCTTCAATGCATGTTCTACCTCATCAGGAAGAATATCGGGTATGTCATATGTGTTGCTCCTTTGCAATCCATCTTCCTCACTGCTGGCATCATTCCCTCACTCCTTGTATAATTCTCTATAGTAGTCTTCTGCTATTTGAATTATGCCCTCTCTGCTGTTTATAAGTAAACCATTGCTATTCTTCAGTTTCAGTATCATTTGTCTTTCTGTATTACTGCTCATGGCTGCTGATTTAAATCCTTTGTTTTCCCTTAATACAATTTTCTCCCTGTCAGTGTTTTTCTTGCTCTTCATTTGTTGTCTTCGGTTCATCATGACAAGTGTTTCTTGACTAATTTTTTCTTCTTTGGATTTCTTTTTCCCTATAGGTTTCTTGGGCTTTATCACTTTCAGAAAGTTGTAATATTCCTCGTCGATATCTTGGTCCTGAGCAGTCTGCAGAAGCTCAAACTTGTTCTTAAGTTCCAGTACATACTGCTTTTTCTCCTCTTCTGTTATCTCAAAGACCTTTGTATTATTTACTCAAGTCAGTTTTTTCCATTCCTTTCCTACATCTACATCAAGTGTACATCTTACCATTCTGTGATGACTTCCAACATTTACCTTATTCAGGACGGTAACATCATTCACAATATATCTTCTGTTAGTGAGGATGAAGTCGATTTCATTAGTTGCTAATCCATTTGGACTCTTCCATGTCCACTTTCTGTTCACCCTTTTCTTGAAAAAAGTGTTCATTACTGACAGTCCTTGAGATTCTGCAAATTCCACAACTCTTTCATTTCTTTCACCAATTCCAAAATTTCCTATAGTTCCCCTTTCTCCGTTGTTTTGTCTTTTTCCAACCTTAGCATTGAAGTCCCCCATAATAATAGTGTAGTGGGTTTTCTGCTCATCTAGAAAACTCTCAATTTCGGTGTACATTTCTTCAACCTCTTCATCATCATGGCTCCGATGTTGGTGCATAAATCATTATAACCTTTAGCTTGTATCTCATAGAAATCTTCAGTATTAGTCTTGACACCCTTGGTGATGTGCTTTTGAATTCCAAAATGTTGTTTTTAAAATCTTTATGGACCATAAACCCAACTCCACCTTCACTGCTTTCACTTTTTCCATTGGTGTACAGCAGATTAACACTTGATAAACTTATAAGTGATTCTTTTCTTCTTCTTCTTGTTTCGGCCAAATCGATGATATTCCAATTCACATTTTCTAATTCCTTTTGCAGCTCTAATATCCCATCTTCACCGATGAATGATTTTACGTTATAACAGGCCAAGTTCAGTTTCTGTGCATGGCAGCCTGGTTACCCAGAGATTCTTAGCACCCTCTGCTTCCACTCTGATCCTCTCGCTTCCGTAAGAGGGGGAGTGAAAGCTCCTGGGGACTGAGGGCCATTTGTTTTGTCGTGCTGTCATATGCTGGAGGTTTTGGTCTTTTCCTATTCACGCTGACCAGGCGTCTTGAAGAGAACCACTCTACACGTTCGTTGCCACCTAAGTGACGTAACAGGGTTTACCATCGAGAAGGTGTGCATGAGTGGATGTTAGGGAGGCAGGCCAACCGGACTTCTCCTAAATCTTCTGTAATAGAGAGATATTGGATCCATCAGTGTTTTAGGCTGAGTGTCTGATAACACACAGGATACCTGTTCCCCTCTAAGCCTGATATACCTTCATCAATATCATAATAAATACACAAAACAACAATGGGCCCAGCACTGAACCCTGGGGGACTCCACTAATAACATTAGTCCACGTAGAGCAGTATCCATTTATTACCACTCTCTGCTGTCTTCTACTCACCCATCCCTTTATCCATTGCAGCAACTTGCCCTTAATGCCATACTGCTCCAATGTGTACTGCATTATTCCATGTGCAACAGTATCAAAAGCTTTCCTGAAATCCAAGTATATGATATTGAAATAATTTTTTGTATCCAGTTCCTTTGTGACCACATCATAGTATCCAATCAAATTGGTCAGACAAGACTTCCCCTTAACAAACCCATGCTGTGTCTGAACTATTACTGCAGTCTTGTCTAAGTGATCCTGCATCACTTTTTTAACCAGTGACTCCATTATTTTCTCGGAACAGAAGTTAAACTAACAGGTCTATAATTATTTGCATCACCCTTTGTGAATTTGGGATACATTTGCACATCTCCAGTACACGGGGACCTCCCAGAATCTAAGCATGCTCTCATAATTATGGCTAAGGGTTTGCGTACTTCCCTCGCTGCCTCCTCCAATATAACTGGATAGATTCCATCTGCCTTTTTTATGTTTAACTTCAACAATTTCTCTTCCACTTTGCCTCCGTTATTACAAAATTATTTAGCTCCCTGTTAGAGTTTAGAAAAACTTCTGTCCTCCCCTTCCTTACAGAATTCCTTGTGTGAATGTAGGTGCAAAATACTCATTCAGTTTGTCAGCTATCTGAGCAGAATCATCAACAGTTGAACCACCAACATCAAGTGGACCAATCTGATCCATCCCCTTCCTTCTAGAATTTACATAAGTAAAGAAGTCTTTGTTGTTTTTCTTTGCATACTTTGTGAAGGATTTCTCATAATCAGCCTTCACTTGCCTAACCTCCTTTGTGACTTGATTACAGACTAGCTTATATCTGCTATAGACTTCTGTGTCACCTGCTAATTTATATGCATTCCACACATTTTTCTTCTCTGCCATGAGCCTCATTAGTTCATCTGACCTCCTAAATCTTGAACAGTATTTCTTAAGTTGGTATGAAAAGCCTAGTAGCTTCCAAGATTAATTCCCTGAAGGCCTCCCATTTAGAATTCACTGTTTTTAACATCATCAGTTGATCCCACTGTATAGAATTCAAAAACTGCCTGAGACAACTGTAATCACCTTTACAAAAACAAAAACCCTTCCCTTTACCCTTGATGGTAGTTACATCTTTAAGTAAATCCTACATCAGTAGGCTGTGATCACTGTCACCTAGTGGTTCCTTTATCTGCAAATTCCTAATGCATGCATCATCACTGCTGATAATCAGATGAAGAGTAATACCCCCTCTGGTTGCCCCTCGAACATTTTGCTGTAGAAAACAATCCTCCAATAAATTCACAAAAGTCTTGCTAGTTTGCGAGTGACTAACCCACAAGTTCCAGTCAATATCTGGAAAGTTAAAATCCCCCATTACAAGACATTCTGAATTACTGGCAGACTACATTTGTCTGCACAATATTTCATTGTACTCCTCAGAGTCTTTAGGCCTACATACTCCTACTCTTATTTCTTCCACATTTGATACATACAAACAAAGCAGTGCACATGTAGCAACTGAGTAAACAACACAGTAAGTGTTATATTCAACTGTTGTGTGCCATGTTCGACTGCCATTTCTTGTAAACGCAAAGCCAAATTGTGCATAAGTAAATTCGGTTTGTGTTATATGTGACATTGTTCCCCTATTTATAAATCATGTATGATCAAATTTGTATAGTGTAAATGCATGTTATACGAGGGCAGTTCAAAGTAAAGGCACTTTGCATATTAAATATCTGTAAAATAAGAACATACTACATACCTATACAAATTTAAATGGTACATAGAGTTGTAGTATGTTTAGCTATCTCATTTGATTGTTTGATCATGTCAAAAGCCAAATCTGCTTTGGGATGGTATCGTTGAGCAATATGCATTAATTCAGCTTTTGTGGCTTGAGTGTATGAAACCCACTGATTCACATATGAATGTTAATTTGCATGGAGAAAGCTGTATTATCAAACAAAGTTGGA
This sequence comes from Mastigoproctus giganteus, assembly GCF_048544385.1. Lineage (NCBI taxonomy): Eukaryota > Metazoa > Arthropoda > Arachnida > Uropygi > Thelyphonidae > Mastigoproctus > Mastigoproctus giganteus. The sequence continues at coordinate 173,090,139 of NC_143577.1, forward strand.
TGAAAAGGTTCAAAAGTTTCAGAACAAGTGAGGTTATTGAGGCCATCAATCAACCTCAAAAGTGGCTACCAAAATTGGTGATTGTGGTGCAGTTCAAGAAAATAGAAATACAATCTGTGATGTAGCCAGTATATTAGGTATTAAGTATGCATGAGATTTGTATGGAAATGAAACATCAGTGCACCATTTTGTGTCTGAAATCAAGTGTCAATTTGCTTTCTGGCTTCAAATGGCATGGAAGAGCTCAAACTTATTCCTTGCAGATGCGATTGTTTTGTATTTTAACACAACATCATATGACTGCTGAAATGAGTAAAATTGAAATTGACTTCTCATTTGCTGTATGTTGGTTCTTTTTCAGTCTGATTCACAATTTCAAGCAGCTCAAAAAACTCAAGTGACCACCATTGTCATGATGGTTTTACCTCTCTGCCACTTTTCAAATAAAGGATACAAAATGTACTTGGTTTGATCTTTTGGGACAGCATTGTGAGGGATTGATGCGACAAGTATTTTGAGAAGCAGAAACTTGGAGATTACATCAGAAATAATGGCTTTTGTTTGTTTTCCTTTTGCAGTTTTTTTTTAAAAATAAATTGCCCTTTATTTTTGAACTGCCCTTTTCTTGAGCAGTTCATAATGTAAATGAATTTCAGAAAATTTTATTTAAAATATTTGCATACAGATGTAATCAGTTATAAAATAAATGAATTGAAGAGACTTAATTTTTATTATTTTTCAGAACTCAAAATACACAACTTAAAAAATATTTCACTCTGATAAATCAATGTTACTACAAAAGATTTTAAAAACATTCCCATCTCCCAATGTGGGCATTTTTTTTCTTTTGTATGACATTCAAGGAATACTTGGGCCTTACTGATTTCAGGTTTGCAAAACATTTTCTGAAAAATATATTTATGATTATACAGTACAATTCTAGTTAATTTTTATTCATTTATATATATATATATATATATATATATATATATATATATATATTTGAGGAGAAACAGAACTATCATATGAATATAATAATAATGATTCCAATTATATGCCACAATGAAGAGTAAATTTCATCCATGTCACTTCACGGATTCACATTAGTGTGGCTAGTATATAGAAGTAGCAAAACTAATCAACCCATCCCACATTTTCATAGTAACACATGCACTGGCCTTTTCTCAGACATATCAACGTTACTTTTTTTTTTTAGTTTTATTTGTATTCCCTTTCCACAAATGGCTTTAAATCCTTTACAGTTCGAACTCTTAGTACACTGGATATTTTAATAGCAATACATGAAATTAGAGAAAGCATGAACTGCACATTAGCTGTAGGTTGTTTTTAGATAAAACTGGTTGGTTTGCATTGTATTCATCTGAAAATTACTCTAACTTTCTCACTGATTTCCTGCATACTTTTAATAGTATTGACAGGCTATTTAAAATCAGTTATCTGGGAGAAGGGGGGGAAACATTTGCTACAATGCCCCTCAGTCCCAATTGCTTCCGATAAGCAGGATTATACCATATGTTATACATTTACGGACCATAATCATTAGATATAGAGGTCATCTGATTATATATTCATAATAATTTTTAACTTTAAATGTTAATGGGAACTTTCCATATCAATATATCTTATTAGTACAATATGGATTTGTATCCATAAGATGGCTACTTCTGTTTATTGTAACACTGTTTAATAATTATTGTTTAAAGTTTTCTTTTGTTATCGAGTGCACTATTTTCTGTAAGGTGCTCAATTTATAAATAAATAAAAATAAGAGATTAAAGGCCCAATGGTCTTTGGTATTAAGTCAGTTTTGCAAAATTTTTTAATCATCTCCCTTAATCAACAAATTACTTGATAAACTCGGGGTGTCTTAAAATAGTCTATATTCTAGTCTGACGTTTGCAAAGAAACTGAGTTTGAAATATTGCTCCATGATAAAGCATCTCTGTTATAGGGAAGTGAATATTTCTCAGGTGAATAATTTCTGAGTGAATATTCCACAGAAATATTCACTCAGGAAGTGAATATTTCTGTGGAGTTGATTTCACATGTACATGCTACTGTCACACTTCTGATCTATAATATTACCCAAATTAGTGTTACTTGTTCTCAAAAGTAAAACTGGAGGTACATGCAACAGTATGGGTTCAGTGACTTTAAAAGAATCCTGTAGTTATGTAATATTTCATATTATTCCACACAGAGGAATTCCTTATGTTGTACTGCTGTCCAGGTCAATGACATTTTTTTTTAAACTCTGGAAGCAGAGTGCACTGACTTTCGAGGAAAAGATGAGGGGGAAGACCAAATAGTGCATTTTCATTTGAGTGTGAAATTGTAGAATCTACAATTTCACACTCAAAATATAAACTTAAGAGGTATTAACTAACGACAGCTAATTAACAGAGCAATTATAATCCACCTAACAGAATAGAAAAATTAAATTTGCGTAAAGAATTCAGTTTTTCCATTGAGTACTTACAGCAATATCAACTGACATTTCAGATCACTGTTCCATTCAAAAATAAATAAATTTTACTCCCATAAAATAATGCTAAATTTTTAAATGAAATGCTAAATATAGCAACTACATTTAGCATGATAAACCAAAAAATTTATAAATATGAGAGTTCAGGGAGCTTAAATGTTTCTCTTGTAATATTCAAACAAGAATAAATTTATAAATGTTGTGTGGTTTACTTATAGTTTCTAGCATTTTGATATGTGTTATGATATAAATTTTAATTTCAAGATGAGGGCTTGTTAGTCAAATAGGCACATAAATTGCTTAGACACTGAGGTTGAGAACTCCCCATTTCTTCTATGAGTTGACTCTCTGTGTGATTTATAATCTGCAAATAAGCAATATATTTTAAATTTAATAAGAATAAATGGCATTCATAAAATTCTTATTAATTTTATTCTAAAATATATTTCTTCCTTAGGCCACTTTAGGTACTGCCAGAAGAAAAGAAACTCAAAATAATTGCATTTGTAATTTATTTTAAAAATATGCCTATTTTCAAAATAAATTTAAAAGTATTATCATCTAAATTAACTATTTTAGAAAAGCCCATGGCTAGTTTTAGGGGTTGCCAATGCAAGCAGTCTCCCAACAGCAATATTTTTTAAAAATTTCAGATTGAGTATGTGTGTGTGTGGGGGGGGGGCAGTAAACAGGAGTTTGGAGAGGCAAAGTTGAAGCATATTTTGTTGCCTTGAGAGGACATTTATCACCTTATTTTACAGTCCTTCCTTGCAATTGACAGTAACAATAACAACGTTACTTGTCTGCATTTAGCACTTCGGTTCTTTCCTGTAATAACATAAACACATGCTTGACTTCCAACAGAAGAGATTTTTTATTAATACAATGAGGGCATCACTCACTGTATTGATAAGGAATTTTTATTGGCCAGCTATAATAAAGCATACTTGGTGGTCCCAACTATTAAAAAAAGTGGAAATGTAAATGGAGAAGTACATAAAAATAAAGCTGATTTCATATATATGCATGGTTAGCAGCTCATAACCTGCCATGAATGTAAATTTCTTTGTGAATATTTTTAGTTGTTAATACGAATCTGTGTTATAAAACTGAAACACCTGTTCATAAACTGAAAACTGAATAGTTTTTTCTTGATTTCATATTTTACGTGTTTGCACTTGATTGTCAGAATCCCATGTTTAGAAAATTATAATGCACTTGCCAATAGAAATTTTTTATTGTATTGCACTTTTTTCCCTTAGTGTGTACAGTTGTGCCCCCATTTCCGCTGATTCAGTTACCCGCGGTTAACCACGGAAAAAAACCCAAAAAAAAACTTAACACTTATTATTGCGTGTCCAATACAATGCTTCCCTTTATTTTTTACAGTGTCGCGTATGGTTTGGTCACCAACATTATAATGGTTCTTTAGAGATTTAATGGATGCACAGTTTTCAAACTTTTGAATAATTTCAAGTTTTTGTTTAATTTGAAAGCACAACTCTGGTGTTTGCCTATTTCTAAGCAAAAAAAAAAAAAAAAAATTCCACAACAATCGACGCGACACACTAAATCAAACAACACTTGGTCTCCCTCTTTTTTTGTTTTGAGTGGTAGGTGTGAAGACAGCGGGAGTTGCAAGATAACAGGTACACTAATCTCCCAATGATGACTTATAACACCGGTTGTCACTCATTTAAGACTTGCAAAATATCTGTTTATATACTTGAATTTTATGATTTCTGGGTTTTTTTTTGTTTTTTTTTAAATTTGGAGCCTTGAAGTGTCCCGGTTAAAAACCAATCCCGGTAAATCGAGAGTCTGCTTTACTTTATTATTACCGTATTTGATGTTGGTAATGTCTTACTGTGTGTTTAATTTATCAATTAAACTTTATTATACGTACGTATATGGGGTCAGCAGGTGATCGCTTATATCTGCGGTAGGTCTTGGAACGTATCCCCCGCGGATACGGGGGTCTTACTGTATAATTCTGAGCACTGTAAAGTATATTATTCATGAAAAAGTATTTCCTTATGGGTGGGGGGATGATATCCACCCCACCAGCTGCACCTGCTTTGGGCAATAGCTGTTCTGTCTTCAATGGGTGTGTAAGCATCCTGAGTGAAGAGTGAGACATCAATCCCATTGAGCATCTGTGGTTTATGTTGGAACAGCAACTCCAATCTGCGGCGTCTAAACCACGGACCTTACAGGAGTTAAAGGATCAGATACCACAAGATACATTTAGAAATCTTGTAGCGTCCATGCCTTGCCAGGTACGAGCTGTTTTGGCTCATCGGTGTATATTATTGACTAGAAGAAAATAATCTGAAATTTGTGGTGTGCACTGAGAGAGGCCAAGTCCATTCCTCAGCAATTAACTATAAACTCAGGGAGCAATAATTGTGTTCTTTTATTTAAGAAGGCTGTGCAACCATAATATATATATATATATATATATACACAGGGTGATTCAAAAAGGACTTTACAACTTCATAAGTGTATAGAAATTTATTCAGGAGACATAATTTACTGAACTGTCATATTGTAGCAAAAAACAAGTTTTACTGACGTAGTACCGAATTCCGCCAATGCGAGTGCCAGTGGCTTGCATTTCAAAAATGGCTACTTTCACAGGTTGGTCGATTGGTTGAGCAAGGCCGTTAGTATGGTCACCTCATTCCCCAGATTTGACACCTCTAGACTTTTTTCTATGTGGTTTCATTAAAGATCGAGTGTTTGTTCCATCCTTACCTATCAATCTTGCTGAGCTCAAAACTAAAATCACAGCCGCAGAAGTTACACCAGATGTGTTACGTCATGTTTGGAAGGAAATTGAGTTCAGATGGGATGTCTGCTGTATCACCATTGGCAGTCACTTCGAACCAAAATGACTGTTCTAGGTAAAACTTTGCTACAATATGACAGTTCAATAAATTATGTCTCCTTAATAAATTTCTATATACTTACAAAGTTGTAAAGTCCTTTTTGAATCACCCTGTATATACATATATACACATGCACAAAAAAAAAAAAAAAAAAAAGAAAAAGAAAGATTTTAAAATTTTGGTTACCAAATGCAAAAACTGTTATCCAAATCTGCAGTTGGCAAGAGATTACTATATCACACCCATGATTAAAAGCAAAGAAATGAGACACTCCATCTAGGAATACCATACACCTTTGTTCAAAATGTTCAATTGGTGCCCCGCCCACCCAAAAGAATAATAAATAATTGCACGCAGTTATTTTAATATATTTTGCAGTGATCAATGAACACAAAACAAAATACAATTTGGAAGTAAACAGACTATACTTTACAAAAGGAGGGGGATTAGTTTCTTAAAATTCATAGCTGAAAACAAATTTTAGATGTAATTGGGTTTATTTTTTACTAATATTTATAGTAAAGTGCAAACAAAAATAAGAATAATCAACAAAAGTAAAAACATTTACTTTTGTTGATTATTTAAAAAAGTAAAAAGAGGGCGCTGACTCTCTTTAAAAGTTACAGCTGTCAGTTACAGGCTCCGCAAAAACGATAAGTGTTTGCCTTTTATTTACACGATTGTTATTTTATATTGTACTTAATACGTAGTCATATAGTTATAGTTACGCTGGTTATTTTTTATTTTTTATTTATTACGCTGGTTATTTTTTATTTTATTTAATTATTTTTTAACATGGCCTAAGCAGTGTTATTAATTTAGATAAAGAGTTTTTGTGGATTTTACTTACGATAGGTAAAACCGTTATTTCGTTCGATTTTTGTAGCCATTGTTTTTGTATATAGTGGTAGGGAATTCAAATTTTTTAATTGAGGTAGCTAGGTAGCTCTAAGGCATAATTATATAGTAATACGCTTCACTGTTTCTATTTAATAGTTTCTATTCAAATACTATTGACATTTAATTTATTGATTTTATTAATTTAAACTACCATGCCCCAAACTAGAGCAGCAAAGCAACGGGCACAAAGTGGCAGGAGTGCTGTGACTCGGGGGAGAACTGAGGGGGGCGATTCTCCAACGCATCACAGCCTAAAAAATGTGCAACTTGTGAAATGTTTGCCGAACTCTCTGGAACGGAACATGATATTGCCATGGGGGATGTCTTTGTGTGTGCGCGATGTAAGGAGTGTAAGGAAATCAGGCGACAACTCAGCGTTGTTATGGGCCTATATGAGAGTTTGAAGGACAGGGTGGATGCTCTCGAAAGATCTAAATTGAGGGGCCCATCAGGCTCTCAGCTGCCCACATCAACGCCAGAGCTTGCACTTGGTCATCACGCAACACAGCGGCAACTCCTAAGGCAGAATGCGCTGGTCCCACAGGAACTAGTAGTTGTTGGTGACTCTACTGTCAGAGAAACAGGGAACATGCTTTGTAAAAAGGATAGGTGGAACAGGACCAGGGTATGTCTGCCAGGGGCAAAGGTTGATGACGTTGGAGCGGATATCATCTTTCAAGGGCACAAAAGGTGATATAGTTGTACACGTTGGCACTAATGATATTAAGAGTAGGAGACCGGCGGAATTACTCAACAAGTACAGGTCACTGTTGAAAAAAAAGCCGTGAAATAGGGTTGAATTTGAAAGTGTCTGCAATTCTTCCCAGACACGATAGGAGGGAGTACATGATGAGAGCCTTGTCGATCAATTCGGCCCTGGAAAGATTGTGCAAGGCTCAAGGGGTAGAATTTTTTTCAGCCTGGACTGTACTTGTTAACAGGAGAGATTGCTTCTACAGGGATGGGATACACTTAAATAGAAAGGGTGCAAGAATATTTGCTGATGCTATCGAGGCAGTGTTAGGTGGGTCGGAAAACTGCTAGTTTGGGGGGATACAAAGACTAATAGTTTAACAGTAACCGCAGGCAGAGGTGAAGGTGATTCTTGCACAACTTCTATTAGAATAAGAAGCGACCTGGAGCGAGGGGTGTTGGGGGTTTCAGGGACGGATGGCAGTCATCATGGAATAGTTGGGTATATGGGATGTGTTAGGGTAACAAGGAATAGGCATAGGAGCATGTATGCTTGCATGTATACCAATGCTAGAAGTATAGTAAATAAATTTGATGAATTTGAAGTGTTGGTCAAGACATCAAAGGCGGATATTGTTGGGATAGCAGAGACGTGGTGTCACAAAGATATAAGGAATGCAGAACTGGAATTTGGGGAGTACAATGTGTACAGAAAGGATAGACAGGACAGAAAGGGAGGGGGTGTTATGCTGTTAATTAAGAAAAACATAAAATCAAAGGAAGTGCACCCAGTTAATATAGATGAACAGTGCTCTGTTGAGTCAGTTTGGTGTGAGATAAGCACTGCGAAAGCAAAAATAAGAGTAGGAGTGTGTTATAGGCCTAATGACTTGAATGAGTACAATGAACAATTGTACAGAGAAATAGAGTGGGCCAGTAAATCAGAATGTCTTATAATGGGGGATTTTAACTTCCCAGATATTGACTGGAACTTGTGGGTTGGTCACTCACACACTAGTCAGACTTTTGTGGATTTATTGGATGATTGTTTTCTGCAGCAGCATGTTCGAGAGGCAACCAGAGAAAGTAACACTCTTGATCTGGTTATCAGCAGTGATCATTCGTGTATTAAGAATTTGCAGATAAAGGAACCACTAGGTGGCAGTGATCACAGTGTGCTGAAGTGGGATTTACTCAAAGAGGTAACTACCGTCAGGGGTAAAGGAAAGGGTTTTTGCTTCCGTAAAGGGGAGTACAGTGGTCTCAGACAGTTTTTAAATTCTGTACAGTGGGATCAACTGACAATGTTACAAACAGTAAATTCTAAGTGGGAAGCATTCAAGGAATTAATCGTGGAAGCTACTAGACTTTTCATACCGATTAAGAAATATTGTTCAAGGTTTAGGCCTAAATGGTTATCAAATGAACTAATGAGACTCGTGACAGAGAAGAAAAATGCATGGGATGCATATAAATTATCAGGCGACGCAGAAGCCTGTGGCAGATATAAGCTAGTCTGTAATCAGGTCACAAAGGAGGTTCGGCAGGCGAAGGCGGATTACGAGAAATCTTTGGCAAAAGATGCTAAGAAAAACAGCAAGGATAAACTCTAAAAGGAAGGGGATGAATATGATTGGTCCACTTGACATCGATGGTTCGACTGTTGATGATCCTGCTCAGATAGCACACAAACTGAATGAGTATTTTGCATCTACATTCACACGTGAGGAATTATTACAGTTTGAAAATGGAAGAAGGTTATCAAATTGTAGCAGTGTGCTTAATGATTTTGTAATAACTGAGAGCAAAGTGGAGTAGAAATTGTTGAAGTTAAACATAAGAAAGGCACCTGGGGTGGATGGGATCTATCCAGTTATTTTAAAGGAGGCGGCAAAGCAACTAAGCAAACCCTTAGCCATAATTATGAGAGCATCCTTGGACTCAGGGGAGGTTCCCACAGACTGGAGATGTGCAAATGTATCCCCAATTCACAAAGGTGGATCGAAGGGTGACACGAGTAATTACAGACCAGTTAGTTTAACTTCTGTTCCGGGTAAAATAATGGAGTCACTGGTTAAAGATGCATTGCAGGATCATCTAGACAAGACTGCAGCAATAATTCAGACACAGCATGGGTTTGTTAAGGGAAAGTCTTGTCTGACAAATTTGATTGGTTATTATGATGTGGTCACAAAGGAACTGGATGCAAAAAATAATTTTGATATCATATACTTGGATTTCAGGAAAGCTTTTGACACTGTTGCGCATGGAAGACTGCTGTACAAATTGGAGCAGAATGGTATTAAGGGTAAGTTGCTACAATGGATAAAAGGGTGGTAATCAATGGGTGCTGCTCTTCGTGGACTAATGTTATTAGTGGAGTCCCACAGGGTTCGGTGTTGGGTCCACTGTTGTTTTGTGTATTTATCAATGATATTGATGAAGGTATATCAGGCTTAATGTCGAAGTTTGCAGATGACACAAAGGTTGGCAGGGTTGTTAATGACAGTAATGGCAGTGTGCTACTGCACCAGGATCTAGATAATTTGGGCAGATGGGCTAAGAAGTGGCAACTGAAGTTTAACCTTGACAAATGCAAAGTACTGCATATGGGTAGAAGTAACCCCAGAGAAACGTACCAACTGTGTGGTACTACACTTAAGGTGGTAGAAAATGAAAAAGATCTGGGTGTAATGTTTTCTGAGCAATGCAGACAGGCTGCTAGGGCAGGTCATGGGGTTTTATCAATGATATACAGGAATTTTGCTAGCAGAGAAAAGGAGGTGATTGTCCCTCTGTATAAGGCAATGGTCAGGCCACGCCTTGAGTACTGCGTACAGGTCTGGAGCGTGTACAGAGAAGAGCAACACGATTGGTGAGGGGAATGAAGGGATCCTCTTACCAAGAGAGGCTTAAGTTCTGCAAATTGCAGTGGCTGGAGACTAGGCCCCTGCGCGGTGATCTGATTGAGGTCTATAAGGCCTTGAATGGGTTGAGCACGCTGAATTCTGATGGGATCCTTCCACTTGTTCAGATTACGAACCTACGGGGTCATAAGTTCAAATTAAGAAAGGACAGATGTAGAATAGATGTGCGGAAATTTGCCTTTAGCCAGCGGGTGGTTAATTGCTGGAACAAACTTCCATCTGTCGTTGTGGAAGTTGATAAGTTAAATAAATTTAAGGAGGAACTGGACAGGCATTTGGAGGGAATGGTGTGATTTTTTTTTTTTTTTTTTTGGCTGATGCTGCATAAGCTCATACACTTGCTTTCTTGCATCACGTGCCACTACTACTACATTCTTGTTTTTAATTTTTAAAATTTGCAAACTATTAAATTCCAGATGGCACTCTCCTTGATTAAAAGTAGGGCCACCTGCACATGGAGACTCTGTTCCCTCCACCCTTAATGAAGCTTGTCAGAAAAATGAAGATAAATTAAAACTAGAAATGTAACTTTTTGTTTTAGTGTTGTCAAAAAAAAAAAAAAAAAAACGACTTTAAATGAAATATACAGGTAGCCCTCGATTTACAACAATTTACAATAGTGAGGGTTTTGAAACCAGAAGGCCAAAATATATATAAAATAAAAATAAATAAAAAAATTTAAAAATGTGCACCTATAAATATTGGATATAATGTAAAGAAACAGCACAGTCAATCAGGGATGAGGTGGCTGGAGATAAGAGGAGGAACACTCAGTTCACTTGATGTACTATTGTTGGGCCACTTTTCTACAGTGTCAATTTGTGTTTTAATTAAAAATTGTTGATTAAATTAATAACAGCCACCATGTCTAGTAAGAGAAGTGCAGTAAAGCCAAGTGAATGTGAAAATATCACTAAAAAGTCGCATAGATCTATCATGTTGGAAGAAAAAAAGATGGAGGTAATTTGCAGAATGGAAGATGATCAGACATGTCCTAATGTGTGTACCATAATGAAAAATAAGGATTAAATAAAACAGTCAAGGCAACATGGTATTACAGTAAGTGTGATGCAAATGGTGTACACTGAGAGAGAGAAGATATCAGAAGTAAACTTTTAAAAAAAATGGAGAAATTGTCATTGTGGGTGAATGACTTAAATCAAATAACATTCCGTTGACTCAAGCTCTATTACTGATAAGGCAAAGTTAATTTTTGAAGATCTTAAGAAAAAAAGAGGGCTGTGTAGCAAGGGATGGTTCATGCAATTTAAATCTCAAAGTAAGCCACTGTATGAAATTAAGTGGCGGCAAGTGCGGATGCTGAGGCAGCTGCAACATTTCCTGCAGAGTTTCAAGCCATTGTTGTTGCTATGGGAGTTTGATGGCGCATAAGCTACTTTGGCTATAATGTTCCTATTCATTTGTTATAAAAAGAGATGGGAAAGTTTCATAAATTCAGAATTGATTAAAAAGTCCAGTTTGCTTTAAGAAGTTGAAAAATTCGGAATTATTTGCATCGTCTCCAATGAGATTCTCTAAAGTTATTGGTTTACCAAGATTAACCAGTGATAGCAGGGTTGAAGTTCTGTCTAGTTTATAGTAAGGGCATTCAATGAGAATGTGTTTAATACTCAGATTTATATAACAAAGTGGACACTGTGATGGGTCGTTCCCTGTGAGTAAATAAAGGTGGGTCAGATAAGTATGTCCTATTGTTGCCCTCGAAAGGACTACTTCTCGTCTTGATGTGCAAACACTGGAGCGCCAAATTTTTGGATCGAAAGAGTTTATTATTAGTTTGAGAGTGCCATATTGCTGTCCATTCTGACAGGCATGCAGCCTGAATGGTTAATGCATAGTCTGATGGCGGAACAGGGATATTAGTTAAGTCTAAGGTAGTTGGATTTTTTGCAGCTTTATCAGCCAGTTCATTGCCCAAAATGCCAGAATGAGCTGGAATCCAGCAGAAGGTGACCAGTTGATGGCGTTCTTCAATTTGTAGTAATATGCTTTTTATTTTGTCTAGAATGGGGTACTTTATCTGAGGAATTACATAAAGCCATGATTGAGCTGAGGGAATCAGTGTAAATAACAGATTTTAAAGCACAGTCAGAAGAGAGATTTTGTAAAGCTAGTTTAACTGCATATAATTCAGCTGAGAAGATATTGAATTCAGATGGCAGGGATGCTGAAATAATGGTATTTGGAAAGACTGCAGCCGCTCCAATGTTTGAATTACATTTAGAACGATCTGTATAAAATGGAGAAAAATCAACGTATCTTTGAGTGTGAGCTTCATGAAGTTATTTGATGTTTGTAAAATGTTCTTTCCCTAGTGTCACAGGTCGGTATAGGAGGTGGAACCCATGGCGGTCGAGTACAAGTTGTTGTACAGAATGGATGGAAACATTCCAAATTTGCATCAGTTCAAGGAGGTGAAGACCAGCTGGCTTTACTATGCTAGGTTTATTTCTGAAAAGGTTTTCTAATGGTGGATTGAACAGGTATGACTGAATCGGATGCATGGCACAACTTTGTATCTTGACAGCATACTTCAATAACAGTGTTTTCCTACATAAAGTTAGTGGGGGCTCGTGGGCATCAATGTAGAGACTATGTGCTGGTGATGTTCTGAAAGCACCAAGTGCAAGTCTCAAAGCACTGTTGAATTGGATCAAGCCAGCGCAATGCACTCAATCTAGCTGAATCATAGATGGGAGCTCCTTAATCAAGACTGGATCTGGTTAATGCCAGGTATAGCCAAAGCAGAGATGTACGATCTGTGCCCCATGTTTGGGAGGATAGAGCTCTGAGTATATTTAACTTTTTTTAGACAGGAAGTATGTACATTTTTAATATGATCTATAAAATTTAACTTGTTGTCAAGGGTTAATCCTAGAAATCTGATGTTATTAGTGACTGGGATGGAGACATTATAAATTTGAAGTTCAGGATCCGGATGAAGTTTGCGTTGCCTACAAAAATGGATACCAACTGTTTTCTGCTGCGAGAGTTAGCCATTGAGGCTGGCCCACTGTTGTATTTTATTAAGTGATATCTGAAGCTGCTGTTCAATAGACCTCATGTTTTGGGAATGGCAGGAGATGGAAAGGTCATCTACATAAAGGTAGGTCTCAACTGTATTTGGAAGCTGTTTGGTGATGGAATCTATTCTAAGAGCAGAGTGGCACTCAGTACTGATCCCTGTGGAACTCCTTCCTGCATGAACGTTGTAGAGAGGACATGTTGGTACTGAAATTGAAATGATCTAGTACGTAGGAAGTTCTGAACAAATGTAGGAAGGTTGTCCCGCAGACCAACAGAGTAAAAATCACTAAGTATGCCATGCCGCCAGGTGGTGTCAAAAGCCTTCTCAATATCTATTGAAACCATTACAAGATGTCCACGTTTAACAAAGGCATTTCGAATGGTGAATTCAGCCTTGACCATAAGATCTAAGCATGACCTATTTTCTAACTCAATGATCCATACGAGTCTTCTGTGGACAATTTTTTGAAAGATTTTGCTCAGGCAGCTTGAGAGAGATATCGGTCTATAGCTATGGGGGTTAGTTGGGTCTTTCCCAAGCTTTAGGAATGCCAAAACAGTAGAGTGATGCCAAGAAGCTGGAAAAGCATTTTCTAAAAATATAAGATTGTAAAAAACCAGGAGCAGGTGCAAAGCTTTGTCATCAAGATGTTGTAGCATGATATAATAAATCCCATCTGGCCTGGCAGCACCATTGTGGGCAGTTCTAATGGCATTCAAAAGTTCAGAGTATTGCAGAGGTTTGTTATATGGAAGAAGGCGGGCAGTTTGAAAGTTAATGGCATGCTTTTCTCTAGTGTTTTTAATTCGTTGGAATGATGTAGAATAGGTTGATGCTGCTGAGATTTCAGCAAAAGTATTGCCCAAAGCATTAGCAATATCTAAGGAACTGGATAGGTCTTGCCCTTTCCAGGAGAGGATTGGAGAAGGTATGGTAGGAAACTTACCAGATAACTAATTTTTTTCCATATAATTTTGGATCAGTGTTTCTGTTAAAAGGTCGATGCAAAACGGTTCCAGGATTCTTTCTTGGCTTGCCTTTGTATAAAACGTGCTTTTGCCCTTAGCTTCTTATAATTAATGAGGTTGGACATTGCCAAAATAAATTCTGGGCTTTAACTTTTGCTGCCTTTGCTTTTGTGCATTCCTCATTTCACCAGTAATTAAAATGCTTGCGACCAGGGGGATTTGATAACGGTATTGTGTCCTTGGCCACTTTTAGAAGATGTGATGTAATCTGTTACATTATCAATATTCTGGAGCTGGTTTTTTTTTCTTATCAAGAGAGATTGATGATTGAAATTTTGTCCAGTTTGCACGAACAAATTTCTATTTCCTGTGGAGTTTGTTTGAAGGAGTCTGTGATATTAAAAAATTGCATATAATTGGAAAGTGGTTACTGCCCATAGGATCATTTAAAACGTACCATTCTATGGTCGGAACCAGCATTGGAGAACAAATTGAGAGATCTATTGCTGAGGTGTGTCCAGTTGGGAGTATGGTTAGGTGTGCACAAGTATTGAGTATGGTTAGGTTTTGTGACTCTAGAAAGCTTTCAACGAGTCGACCACGTGTGTCTAGTTTAGGATCGCCCCATAAGGGGTGGTGCTCATTAAAATCCCCTAATATACAGAAAGGTGGAGGTATCTGTATGAAGAGATCTTCAAGATCTTTTAAGCAGTAAGTATGGTTTGGTGGTAGGTATACTGCGACCAGTGTTATTGAAATATGGACAGTTATGTGAGCAGCTTCTATTTCAGTTTGAAGTGGAATATGTTTAGTTGGATCTTTGAATTTATCAGGATTGCTACACCACCATGCGCAGCATTTGCTGTATTACGATCTCTTTGATAAAGACGATAGTTCTTTATCGAAGGAGAAATTTGCGAGGTTAGGTAAGTTTCCTGAAGACAAAGGGCAACTGGGGAATATTGGTTAATTAGATCACGGATATCATGATCTAAAAATTTCATGCCAAAAACAGTAAAAATGCTGACCTCATATATATAATGGGAAAAAAGGCGAGGACAAAAAAAAAAAGATCATGGATATCATCTGTGTTGCAACGAAAGCCTCTGCAGTTCCATTGTAAAATACAAGGCATTATTTGTGTTTAATTGATGGAGCTGTACCTGACAGGTTATAAGGTTACTGGCTTATAACGTTCCAATTTAGGTTTATCTTTTTTGGAGAAAATTGGCCGACCTGTGTCCATTTCTTCTTCTGCATGGATTTCTAGAAGGGGATCTTCCTGTATGGATGTGCCATCTGTGTCCATGGTTGTGTCCTGAATATTTTTTTCTATATTTGTGTTTGAACTATGAGATATGGTATCTATGACATGCGGCTGGTATTGTCAGAGGAGTATTATTTGCCTGGTCAGAGAACTTGGATTGTTGCTTAGAAAGAACATTTCTAGCCCAATCAGAAATTGATTTGTTAGTGGGAACTGTTACATCAGGTTGAGTGGAGACTGATGATACTTTTTTACAGCATTGGCATAGGTCATATTTTTGGTTATAATAGGTGCAACTACTTTTCTCGCTTCTGGGTAACTGACTTTGTTCTCAACCTTGTATTTTACTATTTTTTTCTAGGTTTTCCACTTTTCACATGTCTTAGAATATGCAAGAAGCAGGTCATTTTGTAGCTGTACAGTTACTTTGTATGTGATCTGGGGATCCACAATTGGGACAGACAGGAACTCCTCTGCATATAGTTTGTGAGTGGCCATACTTTTGGCATTTATAACACCTTAAAGGGTTTAGAATGTAAGGGCAGATGCGGAAAAGTAAATAACCTGCTTTTACAGAGGGTAAGTTGGGTGTATCGAAGGTGAGAATAATATTTCTGGTAGGTGTAAGTTGATTATATTTTTTAATCATTATTCGCCTTGCTTCAATTACGTGTTGTTCCTGCAGCTCTTGGGTTATTTCTTCCTCAGTGACATTTAATAGGTGCCAACTGGTCACACTCTTAGATAAATTTAGGGTTGTGTGAGGAGATATTTTAACTGGAATGCCAGAAAAGCTTGTAAGTTGTAACAGCTTCTCAGAATGTTTGTGGTTCGTGGTTTCTACTAGTAAGTCTCCTGATTGCAGTCTCTTCACCGTCTTGGGAGATCCTGCAATACCCTCTAGATATTTTTGTATGACAAAGGGAGACAATTTATTCATGGGCTGACTAGTAAGTGAGTGGATGATTAAGGACGATGGGCAAGATTGCTCCATCTGATCAGTCTTTTGTCTCTTTGGATTATCGTTCTCAATATCCTGATGGTCTGTGCTTGCCATGTTTGCTCCTCTTAGCCCTTGGTTTCCAGCCCCCGACACGGGGAGACAGGAGCAGTGCCGCTAGGAGGCCAAGCGGTTAAAGTGTTAGTTGGTTAGTGACCTAGAAATATGAATAAAAAAGAAAGGTGGTTTTCCTTCCTGTGTTCTAACGTATGGCTTTTCAAGTGGAGAACGGTTTTAAAAATAGGGCTTTAGAGAAATGTAAGAACTTAAAAATAACTTTAATCACCTTTGAAGAGCACTTTATGAATTGCACAAATATCACTTGGCCTTGAAATACACTTGGCACCCAGGGCCTCAAGCCATTGTGGAGGAGAGTAATTATCCTCCTGATCTTATTTTTAATGCTGATGAAACCTGGTTTTATTGGAAGAAATTGCCATCACGAACCTTCACTGCCCATGAACAGCAGTCTGTACCAGGTTTCAAGGCTGCAAAAGACAGGCTAATGCTTCTGCAGGATGCAAGTGTCTCTGGCACTTTAAAATTAAAACCAATGTTGGTGTACCATTCACAGACACCATGTGCACTCAAGGGCCTAAACAAGGCTATGTTGCCAATATACTGGAAATGGAAGAACAGGAGGTCTTGGGTGACACTTCGGTTGGTATGCAAACTATTTTTGTCAAGAGAATGAGTTATCAGCCAAGGCTCTTCTTCTCTTGGAAAATGCCCCTGGCCATACTGCAAATCTTGCTGAAGTTGGAACATCTCTGGATGTCAATGTCAGTTTTGCAAACAGGGGATAACAGCAACCTTTAAAGCCTATTACCTCCACCATATATTCATGGAAATGGTGAAAGTTTTGGACAGGTCAGATAAAACTATCAAGAATTACAGTGGGGCCCCCAACATCCGATGGTAATTTGTTCCACAAAACCCATTGTATGTTGAAAATATTGTAAGTTTAAATCAATAATACACTGATTTCCTGTAATTCGTTCTAAACCCTAGGCAGGCGACCCCAACAACACATAAAATAGGCATTTCTTACATGTTATACTTGATTTGTACATTAAAAAAATGAATGTTTTATAAAGATTTAATAAATAGTTATAAAACATCTTAAAATAAAAAAACAAATAATAAATTAGCATTTACCTTAGATGTGAAGTGCAGAGCTGATGAAATCAATAGTGATGGGATTAGATCAGATGTCAGGTGTCTCTTTTGTCTTTGCTACTGGCAAAGAAACTGTCAAAAGTAGACTGTTTTTTGTAGCTTTCTAAAGTAAGAAATGACTTTGTCTTCCACTTTGCACATCATGAGTTCAGTGTTGGGGTGTTTTTTTTTACCACTTCTCTTAAACACTCCCAACAAGAAATGAGTCTTAAGCTTACACTTTTGTGTGTCCTTTTTCTCTCCATTGTCATTTCTTAATTTTCTTCAACTCTTATAGCTCCTCTGTCGTTAGCTCAGGCCCATGAGCATCAATAAGGTCCTCTTCATGAACCTCCAGACCCATTGATTTACCAAGAGTGACAATATCATTTATCAAAGCACCTCTCTAAATAGGCCTACAAGGCTGGGACAATTCATGTTGATGATTAAGCTTCACACCAGCCAGAAGATAAATAAATTCAATACTGTAACTAAAAACACTTTATTTAAAATAAGTATAAAATAAATATATATTTACAATAAAAATATGAATAACACTGATAAAATATACTAAAAATAGAAATTAAAAGCGAAAAATTTTGCTGTAGCTTTCGGAGGCAGCAGTCTCCTTCCTCAGCAGCATATGTCTACTGTGCGGCACATCCTTAAATAGCAGATCCACGGCACACATCACATGGTTCCACGGTTGGAATTTTTTCCATTTGCGCACTGGGACCGGAAATGGCTCGGGAGCGCACTAGCTGAAACCGTTCATCACGTCCAAGAACGACGGTTTCCAGGAGGGGGGTGTAGACGTACACCCCTATCCCTATTAATAGTATTGCTAACTGCCCCAATACATAAGCTCTCTTAATAGGGATAGGGGTGTACGTCTACACCCACTCCTGGAAACTGTCATTCTTAGTTCTTAGACGTGATGAACGGTTTCAGCTAGCGCGCTCCCGAGCCATTTCCGGACCTGGTGCGCAAATGAAAAAAAAAAAAAAAAATCCAACCGTGGAACCAAGTGACGTGTGCCGTGGATCTGCTATTTAAGTATGTGCCGCACAGTAGACATATGCTGCTGAGGAAGGAGACTGCTGCCTCCGAAAGCTACAGCAAATTTTATCGCTTTTAATTTCTATTTTTAGTATATTTTATCAGTGTTATTTATATTTTTATTGTAAATATATATTTATTTTATACTTATTTTAAATAAAGTGTTTTTAGTTACAGTATTGAATTTATTTATCTTCTGGCTGGTGTGAAGCTTAATCATCAACATGTCAAAGCACCATCATCTTCAAATCAGTCAAAGTTATGGATGATTAAATGCCAGATGTTTTTCCAGGCTGAATTTAAGCATCTGGTGGAAACATCATTCCAAGAACTTACAATTAGACACACGGTCCAGGATGTTGAACTTCGACCTTCAAAAATCTTTGAAGGTGAGAGCAATTTCAACAGAGGTCACTGCAAAGCAACTTTCGAACATTTTCTTGGTATAGATTTTCCTTGAAGTTTGCAATCACTTGCTGGTTCATTGGTTGAAGAAGAGGAGTGGTGCTGGGTAGCAAAAATTTAACTTGCACAAAGTCAAATTGTGCCTCAAGAGATTGAACAAGGTCAGGATCATGGCCTGGCGCATTAGCCAGCAGGTGCAGTGCCTTCGCAGGAAGCTTATGTTTCTCAAGATAACTCTTCACTGAAGGACAGAAAACTTCAAGTGCCCATTCATTGAAGTTACATACCTCAGAAGGCCTGAGTTACATACCTTGTAACTCAGGCCTTCTTATTGTTGCACCAAAACATTCCCACCATGCCCTTGTTGACATTTTGTTGTTTAAATACTCTGGAGATGTTAGAGTTGTTGTTGTTTGGTTTTTAGGAGCATTAGCAACTAAGGCCATATTGCTCCAGGATATGCGGTGGTCATTCCTTAACCTTTCCGCATCCTCTGTATTTGGTGGTGACGGGCTCGAACCCCGGTCTAATCAAGAAGCGTGTGCTACGCACTGCTGCTCCTTCCCACCTGGCTACGGAGGCGCCCGATGATGTTAGAGTGATACACCAGCAAAGGCTTCAGCTTAAAATCTCCAGAGGCATTGGCACCCAATGGGAGAGTGAGCCTATCAACCATAGGCTTATGTCCAGGTAAACTAGCCTCATCCTTAGTGATGAATGTTCTCCTGGGCATTCGCTTCCAGAAGAGGCTGGTTTCGTATAATTAACGAAAATACACTCTTCTTACCACTAGACAAGAGCATCAAACAGAAGATAAAGAAACTGTTCGAAGTACACACGGGAATGTTGCGTTGAACAATAACAAAGACACTAATTTGGTTGAGAATAATCATACGAATGATGTTCTGCACGCCACGCTTCTGAAAATTTCCACCAATGCATCATTCCAGCTATATCGGAAAGGCATTGGTTCCTGCAAATATCATCGGTACTTAAAATAAAAGATCATATGGAAGGTAAATCGGTTCCTGAGAATATCAGATGTCGATATCATCGGAAGTTGAAGCCCCCACTGTATTGCCGCTCGTTTGACATTTTGAAGGGCATTAATAAGATCAACACAGCTTGGAAGGAAGTATCAGTGAACTGTTTGAATGGAGTGTGGTGCAAACTTCTTTCACAATTTATGCATGACTTCACAGGATTAGAGTCAGTGGAGAACATTGTTGAAGACGTTAGCAGGTTGGCACAAGAGGCAGGATTGGACGAGGTTACAGCTGAAGATGTAATAGAGCTGTTGGATAGCTATGGACAGCAGCTTTCGAATGAAGAATTGGCTAAAGAATTAAGTCAACAGATGGAGGAGGAGGAGAAAGAAAAAAGAGCCTCCTTTCAGCCATGGAGACTCTCACTGATGAGCTCTGTGAGATTTACCACGACTGGAGAAGGTGCAAAAGTGAAAAGGAGTGTAACTGTATCCATTAGCTCTTATTCTGAGATTCTTAAAGAAAGAAAGAGGAAATCTCAACAGTCAAAACTGCATGCTTTCCTCAAAAAAACGGGAAGATCCTCAACCAGGGACTCATATTAGAGAAGTAAAATTTCTGCATTATGCCACTGTCAAAAAAGATCAGTGCAGGGGCCTTACAATGGTGCTTACAAAAACTTTTGGTCTGGGCTTATATCAAAGTTAATGTACAAAATTTAATTTTTTATTTAATTAAATTTAGTTTGGCTATTTTATATTGTATTACATTTAATTGATTTATATTCATTAAAATACTGTTTTTACATTCATAGCATTCATTTCAGAGCTTTAAATGTAATATTTTATTACTTGTATCAATTTTGAGAGGGGCCTGGAATGTAACTTATTACATTTTATAATTAAGTTCATTTTACACTGAATTTTTTTTTTTGAAACAGTTCTTTCATGAATGCTACCTTTATAGTGTTTTAATTAAAAAACACTGGGGTTTAGCCTGCTTATTTTTAGATTTAGGCTATTTGTTGTATGGACCTTTTTTGTCACATTCAGACTGAAATTCTTGAGTTTGCTGTTAAAACTGGACTGAGTATTACTGTTTTTAGATTTTACAATGTCTAAATTTAAATTCTGTTTAAATCATTTGCTTTTTTTTTTTTTAAATGGGAAAGTTGTTGGTTTTGTATAAAACCATCACTAATGTACTTTTGAAATGAACATACGATGTTATTTAAAAAAATAATAATAATAATAAATACAACAGTTGTATGCTGGTGCTTAACATTGAATTAAGCACCAGAATATAACTGTTGTATTAGTTTTTTCTTCAGACTATACTTTGAAGGATGAAGAAAGAAGGATCATTCTTAAATGAAGAATGAGATAATAATATTGGGGATGAAGTCTTCTCATTATTTGATCTTCATTTAAAATTTTTGACACCATCTTAGTGCACACTTTTCTCATATAGAATTGGGGATTTTAGCTTTATTATTATTATTATTAGCCATAGAGAGAGAGAGAGAGAAGTAAAAAGGAATCATCAGGGAATCAAGAAAGAGAAGAATGTTGATATCCAGCTCAGGACCCTGGGTTTGCCAAGCTCATACTCACTAGATGTGAGCACCTTTCCGGATATTGAGTGGAACTTCTGGCTTGGTCTTCACTCACTCATAGCAAGACTTGTGAATTTATTGGATGAGTGTTTTCTACAGCGGCATGTTAGACAACAAGAGGAAGCAATACTCTTGATCTGGTTATCACAGAAGTTCATGGCAGTGATCACAGTGTGCTGATGTGGGATTTACATAAAGACATAACTACTGGAAGAATAAAGGGAAGGGCTTCTGCTTTTGTGAAGGTGACTACAGTGGCCTCAGAGAGTTTTTAAATTCTCTGCAGTGGGAAAAACTACTGATGTTACCATCAGCAAATTCTAAATGGAAAGCATTTGAGGAAATAATTGTAGAAGCTACTAGACTTTTCAAACCCACTAAGAAATACTCTTCAAGGCTTAAGTAGATGTCAGATGAACTGACGAAACTCGTGGCAGAGAAGGAAAATGCATGGTGATGCATAAAAATTATCAGGTGATACAGAAGCCAATGGCACATATAAACTAGTCTGTAATCAAGTCACAAAGGTGGTTAGGCTACTTAAGGCAGATTACAAGAAGTCATTGATAACGAAAGCCAAGAAAAGCAACAAAGACAAAACAGCATTGGTCCACTTGATGTTGATAGTTTAACTGCTGATGATCTTTCTCAGGTTAATGACAAACTGAATAGCATTTTGCATCTACATTCATGCATGGGAGTTCTTTAGGAAGAGGAATGCCAAGAAGTTCATCAAAATCTAACATGGGGCTAAATGATTTTGTGATAACTGAGAGGAAAGTGGAGGAGAAACCGTTGAAGATTAACATAAAAAAGGTTGCCTGGCATGAAAGGGATTGATCCAATTATATTAAGCTATATAATATTGGTGTAAATACACCATAGAAAATTCTTAAACGAAAAAACTACGTCTGAATCTCATATTGTGCTCATCCTGCCATGTATTGCACTACCTCAAATAAGTAACACTTCACTATTGTTACTTTTTTCTCAGTGGGCACCACCACCCAATGAATTGCCATGAATAGGAAGTTCTGTGAGCAATAAATACAGGTTTCCAAGACAACACGCACTGGTGGTTTTGTCAATGATATATAGTAACTTTGCTAGCAGGGCTGAAGAGGTGATTATCCCATTGTACAAGGCAAAGATTATGCCACATCTTGAGTGTTGCATACAGGTCTGCAGGCATCATAAGGCTTTGAACGGACTGGGCAAGCTCAATGCTGATGGCATTCTTCCTCTAGCTCAGACTACGCACATGTGAGTGCATAAATTGAAATTGAGGAAGGATGGTTGATTGTTGGAACAAACTTCCATCTGTTGTGGAAGTGGGTAGTAAGGAAGAATGAGACAATTTACTGGAGGGGACAGACAGGTGGTGTGGGAGGTTTTTTTTTTTTTTTTTTTTGACTTATGCTTTAATATGCTGGAGACACTACTATTAATAATAATAATAATAATAAATTATGAAGTATAAAGAAATAATACCTTAATGATCTTAAATAAATGAAAACTAAACATTCTCTATTCAATATTCATTTATTTAAAGATTATTGAATATTAAAATAAAAACTGTTATCTTACCTGTAATAAACAAGTAACAATACTCTGGTGATTATTTTCAGGCAAAGACTCCACAATCCATCCACTTGGTAACATCTGGAAAGCATGAAATAATGATATTTCATTCAATAAAGACTGCTATACAAAGTAGAGCTGTATGGCATTAAGGGAAAGTTACTGCAATGGATAAAGGGGTGGTTCAGTGGGAGAAGACTGAGGGTGGTTATCAATGGGCTGGTCTTGAATTAATGTAATTAGGAGAGTCCCCTAGTGTTTGGTGCTGGGCCCATTGTTGTTTTCTATATTTATTGATGAAGGCATATAAGGCTTAAAGTCTATGTCTGCAGATGATATGGAAAGTTGGCAGGGTGATTAATTGCAGTAATCAGGTTATGTTGTTACTGCAACAAGATCTATACAAATTATGTAGATGGGCTGAAAAGTGACAATTGAAGTTTAATATTGACAAATACAAGGTACTTCATATAAGGAGCAGTAATCCCAGATTAATGTATCAATAAATTAATCTATCAATTGTGGCACCACACTCAAGATAGAGAATGAAAAAGACCTGGTGGTAACTGTGCAATAAGATATAACGTCCTAGATCGTATGTATAGCTTAGCTTAATTTTCAGCACTCACCTCATAGTAATCCGCTTAGCTGGTGGAGAGTTTTACCACATACATAGTGGTTAGAGGATTCTAATAACTTACAGGGATTATGGGTTTAAAATTAAGTTATGGGCTATAAAAAAATTTTTAAGAAAGGAAAGTGCACCTTCCATTCTATGGTTGCCTAATTAAATTAAATTAAATGAAGAAAAAAAATAGAAGCTAATAATCGCGCACAAGCGACTTTCGAGATTCCTCGTCTTCAGTTAGCTATAGTGGGGGGGGGGGAAGGGAGCGCGCTTGTGTTATATACGGGTTGGGTTCCCGAAATGCATTTCAGTGCATGTGGAAACTTAATACATGCTAAATTCCAAATGGGGGAGAAATTGGCGGGAATCTTTTTGTTTAACACGTTGAGTGATGTATGGCGCTTAAACCATTCGATGACGAGGGCTTCGTTTTCAAGGATTTTGTAGCTAGAATTTAATTTAACTACTGTGATGGCTGAATCGATGAGTGGGTTGTGATTTTGAGATTGGACGTGTTGTGTTAGTTCTGTACTTGCTGAATTAGTTTTGAAGCTATTAAAGTGGTAATATGCACGCGTGTTGGAAATTTTTGATGTCCCGAATTTTGCTGTTGTACTGCCTATGTAACATGCTTGGCAATCTGATTGGCATCTGATCAAATATATAAAGTTGTTGTAATCTTGTGTCTCGTACTCGTGTGTTGTCTTGTATGAATTGAATTTGGAACTTAATTTGTTATAAGATGTGAATATTAATTTGATATCTGTATTTTTAAAAATCTGTTGAAGTCTTCTAGCGTATTGTTGATGATGTGGGAGCGCGATAAGGGGTTTATGTATCTTATTCTTGTTCAGTTGTTGCTGTTAATGGCGAAATTGAATCCGTATTCTAGACTGGCAAGTTCGTTAGGGGAAAATGTTTGTGTAGAGATGTTAACAACTGAGTTTATGGGGGGTTTTTGTTAACATCTCTACACAAACATTTTCCCCTAATGAACTTGCCAGTCTAGAATACGGATTCAATTTCGCCATTAACAGCAACAACTACCCAGTTAAAGACGCCATGATAGAAATACTAACCAAACTTGATAACCATCCAGATAAATATCGAATCATACATGAAACTAACGCTGTTTATAACTCCCAATTAACTAGTAAACCTAACATTCCCCAACAACAATTAACCCACATACGAGACTTTATGAAAACCCTGAACATTATAATACAAAAGGCAGACAAAGGGGATACCATCGCAATCATGGACAAAAACACATATATAAAGAAAATGTTACACATCTTATCAGATTCAACAACATACAGAGCTTGCAACACGTTTAACATTAACAAGCTTAAAAATAAACTTGATGGGATCCTAAGAAGACTCAGAGCCAACAAGCAAATTAATTTACATACCCTCCAGCAAATAGGCATACGCAGTAACATTCTCCCACACATTTTTGGAATAGTCAAACTCCATAAACAAGATTATCCTTTAAGGCCCATCATTTCCTATAAACAGTCCGCCTATGCTAACCTATCCATATTCCTCGTCAAAATTATTTCACCTTTAATGAGATTTTCTCGGTTCAGGGTCTACAATACTAACAAGCACACGAATATATAACTTCCATAACCATATCTGAAAACGATATTCTCGCGTCCTTCGACGTCGTCTCCCTATACACAAACGTGCACATTGAATCCATGCTACTGGCCCTTAAAGAACTATTAACACATTAACAAAACGTACTGACTTAAACATTAATGATATTTTAGAACTCACATCACTGTTACTTGATGCCAAACAATTTAAATTCCAAAATAACATCTACGAACAAATTTTCAGCCTTCCCATGGGCCTCGGTATCTCTGCCCCTCTATCCACCTCGCATCTATCGAAGAAAAAATTCTCCAACCCTTTCCCCCAGGAATTAAACTACACATGAGGTATGCAGATGACGTCCTCTTAATAGGCAACAGAACTACCATCGATACTTTACTGAACACCTTTAACACAACACATGAAAGACTCAAATTTACCCTCGAAGTAGAAACCGATAATAAAATTAATTTTCTAAACCTCACTGTATACAAATTAAACACATCTTTAAGCACCAAAAAACAGAAAAAACACATATACAGGTAAATTCTTACATTACCACTCACACCACCCTCTATACATCAAAAAAGCAGTTCTATACAACCAGTTATACAATGCTGTAAAATATAGCCATACACAAACAGACCTATCTGTAGAATTACAATACCTCACCAAAAAATTCATCGACAGAAAATACCCACCACAACTAATAAAAGAAACCATCACCAAAGTTCATAATAACACTAATAATCCAAACAAGATTATTAACCACGTGAACAAGAATAAGATACATAAACCCCTTATCGTGCTCCCATATCATCAACAATACGCTAGAAGACTTCAACAGATTTTTAAAAATACAGATATCAAATTAATATTCACATCTTATAACAAATTAAGTTCCAAATTCAATTCGTACAAGACAACACACGAGTACGAGACACAAGATTACAACAACATTATATAATTATATATTTGATCAGATGCCAATCAGATTGCCAAGCATGTTACATAGGCAGTACAACAGCAAAATTCGGGACATCAAAAATTTCCAACACGCGTGCATATTACCACTTTAATAGCTTCAAAACTAATTCAGCAAGTACAGAACTAACACAACACATCCAATCTCAAAATCACAACCCACTCATCGATTCAGCCATCACAGTAGTTAAATTAAATTCTAGCTACAAAATCCTTGAAAATGAAGCCCTCGTCATCGAATGGTTTAAGTGCCATACATCACTCAACGTGTTAAACAAAAAGATTCCCGCCAATTTCTCCCCCATTTGGAATTTAGCACGTATTAAGTTTCCACGTGCACTGAAATGCATTTCGGGAACCCAACCCGTATATAACACAAGCGCGCTCCCTTCCCCCCCCCACTATAGCTAACTGAAGACGAGGAATCTCGAAAGTCGCTTGTGCGCGATTATTAGCTTCTATTTTTTTTCTTCATTTAATTTAATTTAATTTAATTAGGCAACCATAGAATGGAAGGTGCACTTTCCTTTCTTAAAAATTTTTTTATAGCCCATAACTTAATTTTAAACCCATAATCCCTGTAAGTTATTAGAATCCTATAACCACTATGTATGTGGTAAAACTCTCCACCAGCTAAGCGGATTACTATGAGGTGAGTGCTGAAAATTAAGCTAAGCTATACATACGATCTAGTTATTACATTACAGCACATAAGGACTCCTTAAAAAATCAAGAGATATAAAGTTCTTTGAGAAGTTCAGATAGGCTGCCAAAACACCTCATGGGGTTTTGTCAAATATACAGAAATTTTTCCAACGGAATAAGGTGATTCTCCGAATGTACACAGCAATCACCTAGTTTAAGTGGTGATGTAATTGTAAATTTGATATCAACTGATTCTGTAGCATGTGGAATTTCCCATGGTAAGAAACTTTTGTGCTTATTTGGGATCTATAGAGAGAACATTTCACCTTTTCTCAGTGTCTTTGTTTATGGACATGGTTGCCATGCTACTATAGACAGGATATTGGGGAAGTGTAGTCAATACTTTGTCTCACTGCCATGATCTGATCTCTTTCTTGACTGGGAAGGGTGTCTCCCTGTGTAATTCTGAGTGGAAAATCCATCCCAACAAACTGTTTATGTCTGCTGTGCACCCTTATTGTAGATATTTCCATGCAGTGTTCCTCCTCCCTCTTCCCCCCATACTTTCCATGGTGACCTCTGAATTGGAAACCGCTGATGATGAAACTGATTGCACCGTCATGTTCTACACCCTGAGGACACCACTTTTAGAGTGCCCAGGCTTCCTACTCTTAATGTCATTAGTAACAACATTTACAACAATATTATCTTTTGTGTTCTTAAAAGATATCTGCTCTACAACTTCATTTACTTTTGTTCCTGGCAGACATACCCTAGTCCTATTCCACCTATTCCACAACATATTTCCCAATTCCCTGAGAATAGATTCACTGACAATAAACACCTCCTGTGAGATCAGCACATTCTGCCTTGGAGATTGCCACTGTGTTGTCTGATGCACAAGTGTGAGCTCTAGTTGAACACTGATACAATAAGTGGTCCTCTTAGGTGTTCTTTAAGATGCCCAGAAAGCCTCTTATATCATTTGCCACCACTTAAGGAGCATTCAATTTGTGGCTAAACCACAGGCCCTTTCAAATTACTGTCTAAAATTTGTCATAAGACCTGAACATGGTGCTACTGTCCCCATTTCTCATGATGATCTGATAATCAGAGTCACTACATGAGGATATGCATCGTTTGTAATGATGAAACATCATTACATCTGTAGAATAATTCTTCAGGACATAACAGTAGAGGACTGCACTAATGGTACACTACTTCACCAGAAAATAAACACAAATTTGGTTCAAGTGTTGATGAACCTGCTGAGGTAGCTGACAAACTGAATGAGTATTTTGCATCTACATTCACACGAGGCAGCTTGTAGGGAAGTGGAGGCCAGAAGCTTATCAAACTCTGGCAGGGTGCTAAATGATTTTGTAATAACTGAGAGCAAAGTGGAGGAGAAATTGTTGAAATTGAACATATGGATAGATCCTATTCACCTGGGGTGAATAGGATCTATCCAGTTATATTGAAGGAGGCAGCGAGGGAAGTAAGCAAACCCTTAGCCATAATTATGAGGGCATCCTTAGATTCAAGGAGGTCCCCATGGACTGGAGATGTGCAAATGTATCCCCAATTCACAAAGGGGATTCAAAGGGTGACGCAAACAAATAATTATAGGCGCCTCCGTAGCCAGGTGGGCAGGAGCAGCAGTGCGTAGCACATGCTTCTTGATTAGACTGGGGTTCGAGCCCGTCCCCACCAAATACGGAGGATGCAGAAAGATCAGGGATTGACCACCGCATATCTCCGGAGCAATATGGCCTTAGTTGCTAATGCTCCTAAAAAAAACCAAATAACAAATAACAATAGCAAATAATTATAGACCTGTTAGTTTAACTTCTGTTCTGGGGAAAATAATGGAGTCACTGGTTAAAGAAGTGGTGCAGGATCACTTAGACAAGACTGCAGTAATAGTTCAGACACAGCATGGGTTTGTTAAGGGGAAGTCTTGTCTGACCAATCTGATTGGATACTATGATGTGGTCACAAAGGAACTAGATACAAAAAATAATTTTGTTATCATATACTTTGATTTCAGGAAAGCTTTTGATACTGTTGCATATGGAAGACTACTGTACAAATTGGAGCAGTATACCATTATGTGCAAGTTGCTACAATGTATAAAAGGATGGTTGAGTGGGAGAAGACAGAGAGTGGTTATCAATGGACACTGCTTTTCATGGACTAATGTTATTAGTGAAGTCCCCAGGGTTCAGTGTTGGGCCCATTGTTGTTTTGTACACTTATCAATGATATTGATAAATACTGAAAACTGATAGGGTTGTTAATGACTGTATGCTACTGCAACAGGATCTGGAAAAGTTGAGCAGATGGGGTGAGAGGTGGCAACTGAAGTTTAACATTGACAAATGTAAAGTACTGAATGTGAATAGCAGTAACCGCAGAGTAATGTATCAACTGGGTGGTACTACTATACTCAGGCTAGTGGAGAATGAAAAGGACCTGGGGTAATTGTGCGGTCAGATATGAAGTTTTCTGAGCAGTGCAGACAGGCTACAAGAGTAGCTCATGGTGTCTTGTCAATGATATACAAGAATTTTGTTAGTAAGGATAAGGGGGTGATTGTGGCCTTGTATAAGGCAATGGTCAAACCACAACCTTAAGTACTGTACACAGTTCTGTGGAGGCCTCATTTTAGGAAGGATGTAGAGCTGCTGGAAAGAGTACAGAGAAGGGCTACAAGATTGATGAGTGGAACAAAGGGTTAGTGTTACCAAGAAAGGTTTAAGTCCTGCAAATTGTAGCTTCTGGAGACTAGGCACCTGTGAGGTGATCTAATTGCGGTATATAAGGCCTAATGGGATTCTTCCTATTGCTCAGACTACTCACCTGAGGGGACGTAAATTCTAATTGAGGAAAGACAATTGTAGAATAGATGTGTGGAAATTCACTTTAGGCAGCGGGTAGTTGACAGTTCGAACAAACTTCCATCTGTTGTAGTGGAGGTCAAGAACTTAAATAAGTTCAAGGCAGAACCAGACAAACATTTGGAGTGATTGGATGGGTGAAATGGGAAGGCTTTATTTATTATTATTTTTGGCTGATGCTATATAAGCTTGCTTTCTTGCGTCATATGCCTCTACTAATGCTAACTAAATTTATCTAAAACAGTATTTTAAAATATTTTTTGAGTAAGGAACATTTTGAAATGGGCAATAAATTGGAAGAACACCATACAGGGTGGAATACCAAATTCATATAAACTTTGTTTCATTGATTCACTTTCAGTAAAAATAAAACCAACTATGCCTTCATGTACAATGTAGGTGTTGGGGACAACTTTAACCCCACCATTATAAGTGAAGCACATTATGGCCATAAATAAAATTTAATCATTTTTTTTTAAATTTAAATATAACACAATGACTAAAAGACAACCTATTAAGCAAGTGTTTTTATATAAGCAAATTTCATTTCACATGTTTCTTTTCGTCTCTTTTAGTTATATTATCTCTCAGTGGATATGAAATGGTTTAAATATTTTAAATGTCATATGAACTGTTACTGTAGATTTTTTTAAAAATAATTCTGCACTTCAAGATATAAATAATAAACAGCAATGCTTCATATACTTAAAAAATTGTCAATTCCTTATAATGATTCCACACTTTTAAATAAAACGTGTTTACAGAGAATCTAATTTATGGTATAGTGAATAAACAGGAAATAAGAAACAACTCAGCAACCTAATCTAATAGGCACCACAGCAGTGGTTATATACTGTTTATGGTTATATAGAGTAAAAAAAAAAAAAGAAAAAAAAAAAGCAAGTCTTGCATTTTTATAACAATTATCCCTTGAATTACATGAATAAGGTGTTCTTAAAAACTATAATAGCATAGGCAACATCTCAGAAATAATTTTCCATAAAAAAATAGTGTAATATAGCTGGGTTACATTATTGATCTGATTATGGGATTTCCTCACCATCTCAAAGATGGATTATAAACATCACAAGTGAATTTACAGTACTGCGTTATAATTATGGAGAACATTGATTGCAGCCAGTAGTAGCAGTAACTATAAAAATATGCATTATGCCTTTATCAATTTTTTCCATTCTAAATTTGATTTCTCCTTGAAAAGAATGATATGACACATGCTGCTGTTTACAAAAATTTATAACTAAATACATTGCAACTGACAAATATGGTAGCTGGTTCTCCTGTCAGAGCTTAATGTTTAATTTGAGAGTGTCCTGGATGCAATTAATGTTACATTAATGTATTTTTTATTGCATCCTAATTGAGACAACACACAGGAGAAACTAAGCATCTACAGTACTCTTGGTTAATTACTTTTGTTCATAAAAAATTTAATCATCTTAATTGAGGGAATATGAAGAGAATACAGCAGCTCAGTGGTCCACACTTTGGAACCTAATGCTGTAGCTAGTTCTGCTCTGTGAGGTGTAGTTTAATTCTGCTAGTGTCCATTGTGAAATTCATGTTTTGCCATCCACTACATTTTCTTTCTTTTTAGGTGACAAGTTCACACATTATATCCCAAACTGCTGTATAACCATGTGTGATATCGACGTTGCACTGTAATTCAAATTAATTACGTCATGAGAATTTGAATTTGAATTTAGTATAGATATATCAATATATTTTCTTTTTACTTTAAAGTGCATCAAAATATCATAAGGTATGTAAGTGCTCATTTTTGGTGGAACATGATGTTGAAACACTGGTTAAAAAACACTTGTCCAGAACATGGGCCTTATTATTATTTTTTTTGGATAAGACCTGCATGCCTTCTTTTACTCAGTTCCAGATGTACATATGAAGGTTTTTCTTAATTTATGTCTGATTCAGCCAAGTTTTATTTCACAAAGTCAAAAAAAAAAAAAGTTAGTGCCGTTAATAAAAATAGTGTGTTTTTATAATACTCTTCATAATTTTGACAAAGCTAGTTTAACAATTCAAGTCAATTATACATTTAAATTACTAGTAACTTAGAAACATACTCAAAAACAACTCACTTCTTTATTCTGCATATTTAAATTTTCATGTAGTAAATGGTTAAATTAAAAGGAAAAACGTTATATCAGTTAAAACCATTAAAATGCTACTTCCTTGAAGTGCACTTCATTAAGTATCAGAACTTGACAACTGGCAACTAAACATAAAATTGAACACAGTGAGTTATGGCAAGAGGTGAAGTAATCTTTTCATAAGTACACTGTCAATTGCAATATTAGGTAATGTGCATGTGGAAGATAAGGGTTTTAATTATTATGAAAATAACTTTATTTTTCTTGACACAACAGACATTAGAAAAATCAGCCAGGTGTTTGACATTTAATGTGTATGAATATTCTAATTTATATTTCATTATAACGAGGTGCAATGTTTATAATTTTTATTTAATTTAATTAGGGTTTTGGAATTATTTGATGCTGAAATCCCAATTAAATTAAATCTGTGGTTTATGTTTGTGATTACATGCTTGTGTCAAAAATTCTCTAATTCCATTTGATATATAGTTGGAGGGTTCGGTGTTGGGCCCATTGTTGTTTTCTATATTTATCAGTGATATTGATGAAGGCATATCAGGCTTAATGTCTAAGTCTGCAGATGATACCAAGGTTGATATGGTAATGACGGTATGCTACTGTAACAAGATCTAGAAAAGTCAAGTAGATGGGCAGAGAAATGGCAAATGAAGTTTAACCATATGCAAAGTACTATATATGGGTAGCAGTAACCCCAGAGAAATGTACCAACTATGTTGTACTACACTCAGGGTAGTGTAAAATGAAAAAGACCAAGGGTAATTGTGCAGATATGAAGTTCAGACAGACTCCAGGACAGCTCATGGGATTTTGTCAATGATATACAGGAATTTTTCTAGCAGGGATAAGGAGGTGATTATCCCCTTGTATAAGGGAATGGTCAGGCCACATGTTGAGTACTGCATACAGGTCTGGAAGTTTCGTTTTAGGAAGGATGTAGAGCTGCTGGAATGCAGGAGCTGAAGGAATGAGTACAGAGAAGGGCAGTAAGATTGGTGAGGGAACGAAGTGGTGCTCTTACCAAGAAAGGCTTCAGTTCTACAAATTGCAGTTTTGTTTGTTTGTTATTTGGTTTTTAGGAGCATTAGCAACTAAGGCCATATTGCTCCGGGGATATGCGGTGGTCATTCCCTGACCTTTCCGCATCCTCCGTATTTGGTGGTCACAGGCTCGAACCCCGGTCTAATCAAGAAGCGTGTGCTACGCACTGCTGCTCCTACCCACCTGGCTACGGAGGCGCCTACAAATTGCAGTGCCTGGAGACTAGACACCTGCAAGGTGATCCGATTGAGGTGTTTAAGGCTTTGATTGGATTGAGCAAGCTCAATGCTAATGGGATTCTTTCTCTTGCTCACACTACACACAAGGGGTCACAAATTCAAATTGAGAAAGGATGGTTGCAGAATAGATGTGCAGATAGATTTGCCTTTAGCTAGAAGGTGGCCGATTGCTGGAACAAACTTCCATCTGTTGTGGAAGTTGACAGCTCAAATAAATTCAAGGAAGAACTAGACAAGCTATTGGAGGGAATGAATAGGTGAAATGGAAGTGTTTTTTTTTGGCTGATGCTCTATAAGCTTGCTTATAGAGCATCATCCTTGCATCATTTGCTACTACTAATGCTAAAACAGGTAAAAAATTAACTTCAGAAGACATTGTAAAACCGACTTTATTTCTCTTATTTGTGAATTACATAAATCTCAGACTTACAAGCAGATTTTTGGATATTTATTATCTACTGCTGAAAATGAAATATTAACTCTACTATAAGACAAAAATCAAGTTATCTGTTTGGTTTGCCCAATGGTATTTACATAATAAGCCCATAAGTTACACACACAACTTATTAAAGTGAATTTAATTAATTTCATTCCAGATTGAAATTTACCCTTGAAGTTGGAAAATTTAGTACTAATTTCTCAAATTTAACTATTATATAACAAGGCACTTCACCAGGTATCCATATTTACAAGAAGCATACACATTCTGGCCAGTTTTTTATATTAGGCTTCCCATCATCCTTTGAACATAAAAAAAGTCTGTGTCCTAATACACAGGTCCTTAATGTAAAAAAAAAAAAAAAAATACTGCACTTCTACTTCCAATCTGCAACAAGAACTTAGCTATCATCGTTCATCTTTCTGCATGTGGGGATCCATGTCATAAATGAAATGTGTCATACACTTGTCTTCTCCACTCAATAAGAATAACTCATTAGAAAACTTTAACAAAATTGTATCCTTACCTTATCATACTTCTCTAGCTAACAGAATTAAAGATGTATTTAAGCATACAGATGTAAAATGAATCACCCCTTTCACCATTACAACCCATTGGTTCCATTTCCCACAATGTAGACAAATTCTCTTATGAAGTTAGTGGTTTAAATAATATAATATATTTAATTAGCTGTCAATAAGATTGTTCAGCCAAATATACTGTGTCATTTCAGATCATCTGTACTGTACCAAACGGTACAGATGATTCGATATAACAAGCATATCTGCTTACTTTCATGAATACTGCATGCATACCAGACACAGGATTGCAGACTTTATGACACAATGTATGTAAACACTAACATAAATCACAATTAGACAATGCTGAAATCCTAATTTCATTAAATAACGTTTATAAACTGATTTTTCTAATCTGTTGTCTCAAGAAAACTAAGTTCTCAATCAGGAACAAGCTCTCCATTTGTTGAGTCCTCTTATCTTCCAAACTCATATTACATAACATGGCAAATGATCATTATTATAAAAAGCTTGGTTTTCTTCTTGCATTATATTTATTGAGTCACTGTATTCAATTTTGTTTTGTTGCCTGTTGGCAAGTTTTGACAGACTCAATGAAGTGCACTTCAAAGAAATAGCATTTCAGTGGTTTTAATTTAACCATTTATCACATTAAAATTTAAATATGAATAATTATAGCTTTGAGTTATAATTATTCTCATTTAAATTATTTCATAATTTTCCAATTCTTCATTTATTACATGTAGATTTTTCTATATAATTTTTTACATGCCCCCTCCCCACTCTCTTGAAAAAAAAAACAAGAAACTTACAATGCCTCGGGTGACTTCTTTCGCTATTTGCTTGTCAAAAGAATCCACAGAATGAAATGCAAGTACACACTGATTGCCTTCTTCCTTTTCGGTCTGCAGCAGACAAAAATCTTGAACTTCTTTTTTCAACAAAGTTATTGATTCATGATATCTGTAAACTGTAAAACACATTTTCCGTATAAATCTCTGAAATTTTGCATATTCGTTTTTCTGTATTGTTTATTAAATTTTCTTTGGAAATGAATGATGATAAAATTTTGTACTGTATGGATGGGAAGAATCATAATGTAGGCTATATATTTGAAAAGTCATAAGCAAGGTGTGGCTATTAAATAGCAATGCTGTGTGTGTGTGTGCAGTATTAAAAGGGCTCAATGCAAAGAGACAGGTTTTCATTATCTTGTGTTTTTACAGTTTGCCAAAAAAATGAGACACAAAAGATTCAAACAATGAATCTCAAATTTTTAACAAAACTAAAGAAAACAGCAACTGAAAGTTGAGTTGTTACATCAAGTTTATGGGGAAGTTACTATGTCAAGGGCGTACATGTTTCAATGGCATAAAAGATTTTTAGAAGGAGGAGAAAATGCGGAAGACAATGAATGACCATGCTGTTCGGTATCCATGAAAAACGTAGACTGATTAGAAGTGATCGTCATTAAAGCATTAGAATGGTTGCATAAAAACTCAATATGGACAAAGAAATGGTTAGACAAATTTCAACTGAAAGTTTAAGCATGAGAAGACTCCACGTTTGTGAAGACGTTTCGAAAAAAATGGAGAAAATCCAGACTATTTGAGTACTGTAATTACTTGTGATAAAAGTTAGCTATTTCAGTATGATCCAGAAATTAAAAGACAGTCAATGCAATAGAAGACAAAACAGTTCCCCTGACCAAAAAAAGCAAGTATGTCAAAATCAAAATTGAAACCTATGCTTCTTGTTTTCTTTAATATTAAAGGAATTATTAAAGCTGAATATGTCCACCAAATCACATTGTCAGTCAAATATATTACACTGAAGTGCTGACAAGGCTGTGTGAAAAAATCTGCAGGAAGGGACCTGAATCGTGGAAGGATGATTGGATGTTCCATCAAAACAATGTACTCTCTCTCTCTCTCTCTGTTCGTCAGTTCCTGGCCAAGAAACAGTTCCCTATGTGTGAACATGTGTACCCTACTTGCCACAATTAGCTCCTTGTAACTTTTTTCCCCCTCTTCCTTAAACTGAAAAGTGTACATTACAGAAACTATTTTCAGTCCATTGAAGACATTCAGAAAAAAATGACTGAAATGTTAAAAGGGCTCACAGAAGATGACTTCTATAAATGTTTCTGTGCTTGGAAGAAATGTTACATCAAGTTTAGAACAGTGTAAAGTGTGTTTAGGGTCTAATGGCACCAGGGATTCCCCCCCTATCTCCCTGTCTTGTGTTATAGTACGCTGTAAAGGCCAGAGATTTAAAAGTGTATGGATATTGTTAAGTGTAGTGGCCGTTGTTCATCTGGCCATTTAGCCGTTGGACCCCTATTGGGGCCCACCATTGCCCAGACTTAATCCCCTGGAAACAGACCATGTACACCAATATTTTAAATAAGTACTATAGCAGGTCCTGCCACCTAATTTCCTGAGATCTGAGTGGCTAGGACCTATATATATAAAAAAAATTTTCAATTCTCGGGGTAAGAAGTTAATGAGGTTAGGAGTTTGAAAGAGTGATGCATGACTAAGCAGTTAAATTTTGATTGTGTGGGGCATACGCTGTGGTGTTTAGAAAGTGTAGGGGGAAAAGACAGAAATATAGGGTCAATAGAGGAAGACGACCCCAGGTATGTCAGTGGGGCATGCCCATGCCCCACCAGAAGAAGAATAGGAGGGGAGAGGAGGAGATGGGGAAGTCATCTCCCCCACCAGGATAGGGAAAGAAAGTGGGCCAGGCAAGGTGCCCAGTCCAAATCAGCTGGCTATGTGGCAGCGGAGCTGCAGTCATGATCAAAGAAATGTTCAATCCAGATAGGTCACAGTATGGCTTTTGGTTTTCTCTCAGTGGTGTAGGTCCCGTCCAGTGTTGTCTAATGTGTTGGTTTTCACTCCTAAGATCATTTCAGGTGATTTTTTTATCATTTGTATTTGTTGCTCTTGGGATCAGGTCCTGTCCGGTGACTTGTTTCAGTTGAGCGGGGTCAGGTAGTTGTCGGCGCATGAGGTTGTGGTCACAGTTTGGGCGACCCGTTCCAGCTTGTACTGGTGTCTCTATCCGATGAAGGCAACTCTTGGGTACAAGACCCGTCCAAAGTGCAAGGTTGAGTCTGTCATTTAGTCTGCATCTCATCAGGGCTTTAGTCAAGCATGGGTTGTGGACCCATCCAGGTTTGTTCGGTGTGGCTTTGTCACTGTCAAAAGCCAAAGTGTTGGCCCAGAAGGTTCTATTAGTGTTCTTTATGGATTGCATTTAGGGTTCTGCATCTGGTGAACAGTCCTTGTGCATATGGGTTGTGGGAGTGTGGGTTGGTCACTCGCACACTAGCAAGACTTTTGTAGATTTATTGGATGACTGTTTTCTACAGCAACATGTTCGAGAGGCAACCAGAGGGAGTAATACTCTGACGTGATTATCATCAGTGATTATTCATGCATTAAGAATTTGCAGATAAAGGAACCACTGGGTGATAGTGATCACAGCGTACTGATGTGGGATTTGCTTAAAGACGTAACTACCATCAGGGGTAAAGGGAAGGGTTTTTACTTTTGTAAAGGCATCTATAGTCGTCTCAGACAGTTTTTCAATTCTATACAGTGGGACCAACTGATGATATTACCAACAGCAAATTCTAAATGGGAAGTATTCAAGGAATTAATCTTGGAAGCTACTAGGCTTTTAATACCAACTAAGAAATACTGTTCAAGGTTTAGGCCTAAATGTATGTCAGACAAACTAATGAGACTTGGCAGAGAAGAAAATGCATGGGATGCATATAAATTATCAGGAGACACAGAAGCCTATGGCAGATATAAGCTAGTCTGTAATCAAATCACAAAGGAGGTTAGGCAAGCAAATTACAAGAAATCTTTGGCAAAGGATGCTAAGAAAAACAGCAGACTTCTTTACTTATATAAATCTAAAGGGGCCTGAATCACATTGGTCCACTTGATATCGATGGTTTGACTGTTGATGATCCTGCTCAGATAGCTGACAAATTAAATAACTATTTTGCATCTACAATCTCACATGAGAAATTCTGTAAGGAAGTGGAGGACAGAAGCTTATTAAACTCTAACAGGGAGCTTAATGATTTTGTAATAACTGAGAGCAAAGTGGAGGAGAAATTCTTGAAGTTAAACATAAGAAAGGCACCCGGGGGTTGATGGGATCTATCCAGTTATATTAAAGGAGGCGGCAAAGGTAGTAAGCAAACCGTTAGCCACAATTATGAGAGCATCCTTGGATTTAGGTGAGGTCCCCACAGACTGGAGATGTGCAAATGTATCCCCAATTCACAAAGGGTCTGTTAAACTAACAGACCTGTTAGTTTAACTTGCATTCTGGCGAAAATAATGGAGTCACTGATTAAAGAAACACTGCAGAATCATATAGACAAGACTGTAGTAGTAGTTGAGACACAGCATGGGTTTGTTAAAGGGAGGTCTTGTCTGACCAATTTGATTGGATACTATAATGTGGTTCTGCACTCGGAAGTGGAGAGTGAAAAAGACCTGAGGTAATTGTGCAGTCAGATATGAAGTTCACTGAGCAGTGTAGATGGGCTGCCAGAGCAGGTCACGGAGTCTTGTCAACGATATATAGGAATTTTGCTAGGAGGAACAAGGAAGTGATTATCCCATTGTACAAGGCAATGGTCAGGCCACAACTTGAGTATTGCATACAGGTCTGAAGGCCTCGTTTTAGGAAAGATATAGAGTTGCTAGATGTAGAGTTACTAGTTGCTAGTACAGAGAAAGGCAACAAGCTCTTACCAAGATAGGCTTAAGTTCTCCAAACTGCAGCACCTGGAGACTGGGCAGATGTGAAGTGATCTGACAGGTGTATAAGGACTTGAACGGATTGAGCAAGCTCAATGCTGATGAGATTGTTCCTCTTGCTCAGATTAAGAACCTGAGGGGACATAGATTCAAACTAAGGAAAGACAGTTGTAGAATAGATGTGCAGTAATTTGCCTTTAGGCAGCAGGTAGTTGATTGCTGGAAAAGACTTCCATCTCTTGTTGTGGAAGTTGATAGCTTAAATAAATTTAAGGCTGAACTGGACAAGCATTTGGAGTGAATAGATGAATGAAATGGGAAGGTTTATTTTTTTTTAGCTGATGCTGCACAAGCTTGCTTTCTTGCATCATACTCCTCTACTAATGCTAATATTTGGTCAGGGCCTTATATTCCTCCAGTGAGTCCAGTAGATGCATCTCTTGGTTCTTCGAAGGTAAATGATTTCTGTTATTAGCCTGCAACAGAGGTCTTCGTAGAGTGTACAGACATGCATGATGCGAGTCCTCGTTTCAACGCGGGTTGTCCACGATCCTAAAGGAGTTAATTTTTGCATTGAATGCTCTGTGACCCTAGGGTACACCCTGTCAATGTTGGGTAGGAACTTTTTTGTGATTTCTCCCTTGGTTGTTGTGGACCAATGGTCTTGCCATGCCTGCTGCAGATGTCTTTGGAGTCTGGTTTTACCTACTTTGGGGTTAGCTGTTAAGTCCATTGTAATAAAGGTGCAGGGTAGTCCTTTGGGAATGTGGTAGGAAATGCCACAGCAGGTGATTTCCAGATCCAGGGGAAGGGCCCCCCGCCAGGAACTGGAGAGCATTTGTACTGGGGATACGGAAGGCATGGGTGAGTGATGGTGAGTAGTATTGTCCTTTGGGTGGCATCCAAGGTTCGCTGGTTGATGGCCATTGTAAGTTTACAAAACCAAGTCGGAGAGGCATAGGCTATTGTTGGTAGGAATGTCGTTTTGTAGTATAGAGACAAGGTGCACTTGATAAGCCCAAGCTTTTAGGGTCCTCAGGCCTGGTTTGCCTTGCCTTTAAACTGGGCTCTGCTGTCCGTGGAAACCATCAAAGTAAGGTCATCAGCAAAGGCCTGGGAGTAGAATCACCAAGATAAGCATTTAACTGAAACTAGAATAAATTTTCCATTTCTCAAATATTTGACTAGTTTCATTTATTTTGTAACTGATATTTTTGACAGATAATACATTAGTTATTTAAAATTTTGCAGAACTTTTGCCATATGTGTTTTTTGAAGGTAATTAAATTAATACATTGTTCAAAGTAAACCCAATCATTTACTAATAGTTTTGTAATTAAAAGCTAAAAGAATATGTATATGTATAAAGATGGCAATAATTAAAAAAAAATGAAACAACACAACAGTTAACATACTCTGGGGTGATTCCTTTAGATCAGGGGTCGGCAAACTTTTTTTTGGAAAGGGCCAGATCGTAAAATTTTTAGGCTTGGCGGGCCAGGTAGCAAGCTCGAAGATATTTACATGGGTAATTCTACTCATAGAGCAACAAAAAAAACCAGGTTCAAAATCTTTTTATTAGGAAGTGATATTTTACATAATATTTATACACATGCTGACACTTACAAAAAAATTAATAAAATATTTCCATTTATTAATAAACGTATTATAGAACTGGTTAAATTTTGTACTAATGCGATGAATGTAATTGTTTTTTCTGAGATAATATTTCATCATACTGGAGTTCGAAGTTAGTACTTCCTATCATTAAAGTTGTTTGCAAATGGTCATCCGTTAATAATGATCTGTATTGCGATTTTACATATTTCATTTTCGAAAATGTCTTTTCACATTGGTAAGTACTCCCAAATACAGATATAAATCCCCGTGCATATGATTTTAATTGACCGTATTTATCTTCCGAAAGATATTTATAGAATTGGGTTAGATCCATTTCTTTAAACCTAACCTTTAGCATATCGTCATTTTGCAGATTAATCACTTCCAATTGAAGGTCTGATGGAAGCTCCTCAATTGTAGTTTAGTTTATTTTAGTACAAAATTCATTTGTACAGCCAAATGAATTTTGAAATATGGAAATGTCTTTTGCACTTGCATCAAGATCCGAAAAACGCTGTTGTAACTGTAGTTTAAGTTCAGAAAATATATCCGCCGCGAATTTTTTTGGGAATGGGGATTTCGCTAATATTTGAAATTTTTTCCAGCATGGAAAATGGTCAAACTTGGTTAATGTGATTTGTGTTTGTGTTTCAAACAATGCAAATTTTTGACGATATGACTTTATGATAGAATACGTTTCACATATGAGCACTGTTTTCCCCTGTAATTTTAAGTTAAATTCATTAAGATATCCCACGATGTCTGTAGCAAATGCTAATTTCCATAGCCATTCATTGTTAGATAATAGTAGTTGTGGGCAGTTTTTCTCATTTAGAAAAATTTCTATTGCTTCTCTGAGTTCAAAAAATCTCAATAAAACTTTTCCATTGCTGAGCCATCGAAATGCTGTATGGTAGGGCAAATCAGAATATATTCGACTTCAATCTCTAATAAAAAAATCACGAAACTGACGATGGTTAAGTCCACGAGAGTGAATAAAGTTAACCGCTGACACAACTGGTTCAATAACACATGACAGATTGAGGTGTTTCCCACCAAGAGCCTGCTGGTGAATAATACAATGAATTACCAGAGGTTTTGAACATTTAGCTTCTTCACAAGCCTTAAAAATTTGTCCAACTAATCCTTTCCCCGTTCCACACATATTTTTACCACCATCAGTTGTGACACATTTTAACTGATTCCATTGCAAATTGTACTGTGTTAGCGTTTTCTCGACTTCCTCGAAGATATCTTCGCCTGTAGTTGTTCCATGCAGACTATTCATAGAAGCTAATTTTTCAGTAAACTCAAACTCAGTATTGACTCCTCGAATAAACAGCAACAATTGGGCAGTATCAGTAATGTTTGTAGACTCATCAAGAGCCAACGAAAACCACTTGAAATTTATTGCCTCATCTTTTAATTGACTCTTGATGTGGCTCCCGATGTCCTCAACTCTTCTAACAGTTGTTCTCGCCGAAAGACTTACAGATCGAAACAAATCCATTTTCTCTGGACACATTTCTTCGGCTGCCACAAGCAAACATGATTTAATTAATTCACCATCGGTAAATGGTTTCCCTTTCTTGGCTAATAAATGAGCTTTTTGTAAGCTTACTTTAGTTACTGCTTCATTATAATTTTTTATTTTAACGAATAAATTGCATTGTGATGATGCATTATGTTTTAAACTTTCCAATTTTAGCTTCGTTTGATTTTCTGTGAGTTTTGAATATTGTGCCGCATGCTTACGTTGGTAACGACGACGTATATTGTACTCTTTTCACACAGCTATTGTGTCATTACATAATAAACATGATACTTTGTCATTTATTTCTATGACAAAATAGTTCAAACTCCATTCAGCTTTAAAAGCACGACAATCGAAGTCCACTTTTCTCTTCATATTTGGTCTTGAGGGTGACATGGAAACGGTGGGTAATAAATAAAAGGAAAAAAAAAAAAAAGATCGCAGAGTGCCGTGACAGACAATACCACGTGTGCCGGTAAAGCAAAACTGAGAGAAATGCTGGCAACATTTGTTCTAAGTAGACAACAGAATGCGAATATGCGACGCCAGTAGCGCCACGTGCAGTCATTATTCTCAACTCGACTATCAGCTATTGCAGCGTGTAATTTGATTTATTTTTAATTTTTTTCATGTAAAAAACAATATTAACCCACGGGCCGGATTAAAAAGAGGGGGCGTGCCGGATTTGGCTTGCGGGCCATAGTTTGCCGACCCCTGCTTTAGATGAAAAAGCCCCATACATTCCCAGTTAGCCCAGAAAGATGATTTCAGTAGACAATACAGATGGTCAATCTGGTTTTGAGTGGTAGTAAAAACCATAAGGAAATGATTAAGACAGAAAAACAGGGGCATCCAGGTAGAAGTGGGTATAAACAGATTTGTCAAGGAAAAACTTGTTTAACTATACTGATAAATTATTGACTCATACGTTGCAGGAAATGATTTTGATGTTTATTTGAACTTTAGCAGTGTTTGATTCAGTCTTACATTGGAGACTACTAACTGAAACCTGGAATCATAATATAAATCTTGGATGGATTATGTCATTACTGCACAAATGAAGGCAAAGGGTTATAAATGTTGAAGATTGTGGGCAAATGGGTTCTTGCAGGAAGTTGGATGTAACAATTCCTTATCACTAATTATGTATTTTTCAAAGTATACATGATTATAAACTTTTATAATCATGTTAATTTTTTTTTTTATATTTAACAGTCAAATACTAAAATCCCATAATTACATAGGACAACAAATTTTAACCTCTTGATAATCCTTCTCCGAAATATGGTACATCT
Organism: Mastigoproctus giganteus; assembly: GCF_048544385.1. NCBI lineage: Eukaryota > Metazoa > Arthropoda > Arachnida > Uropygi > Thelyphonidae > Mastigoproctus > Mastigoproctus giganteus. Next base: position 173,133,550 of record NC_143577.1, read on the forward strand.
CATGGATTTTAGAATTGGCATATGATGCAAGGAAGCAAGCTTATACAGCCTCAGAAAAAAAAAAAAAAACGGCCCCCATTAGCTGTTTGCAGTCCATTTTAAAGCATTTTGAAAATAATTCTTAAATTTCCCAATCACATCACAATTTCTACATTTTATTACAATATAGAGAAGTAGCTATGACACTGATCTGTTGTATTACCTGCAAATAATAATGTTTGCATATGCTCGGCAGTAATGTTGGAAGGGTTGACATGTTTAACCACGTCTGTCTCCCTTACACCCCTCTGTTTTTCATGTTTTTCAGTAATGGAAGGCAGTTGTATAAGTACCTGTACAGTTCATTACCATATCTATTGCATATTGTTTGTTTCTTGTGTGTTTTGCTTAGCATTCTATTGTTAAAATGTTTAAGCAGAAACATTTAGCCGCAGGCAGAGGTGAAGGTTAATGTACAGACATGCATGATGCGAGTCCTCGTTTCAACGTGGGTTGTCCATGATCCTAAAGGAGTTAATTTTTGCATCGAATGCTCTGTGACCCATTAGCAGACAGAGCAGGTTTCAACAAGGTTGGGGGCCTGCGTAAATAAATAATTCCTTCATCTAAAGGAATCACCCCGAAGTATGTTAACTGTTGTGTTGTTTCATTTTTTTTTAAATTTATCATTGCCATCTTTTGTATATAAATTTATATTTGCCATCTTTATACATATTCTTTTAGCTTTTCATTACAAAACTATTAGTAAATGATTGGGTTTACTTTGAACAATGTATTAATTTAATTACCTTCAAAAAACACATATGGCAAAAGTTCTGTAAAATTTTAAATAACTAATGTATTACCTGTCAAAAATTAGGTGCATGTATTTTATACATGTATTGTATTCCAATTATGTATAATTGGAATTTGGAGAGTACGATGTGTACAGAAAGGATAGACAGGATAGGAAGGGAGGAGGTGTCATGCTGTTAATTAAGAAAAACATAAAATCAAAAGTAGTGCATCCAGTTGATATAGATGAACAGTGCACTGTTGAGTCAGTTTGCTGTGACAAGCACTGCGAAAGCAAAAATAAGAGTAGGAGTGTGTTATAGGCCTAATGACTCGAATGAGTACAATGAACAATTGTACAGAGAAATAGAGTGGGCTAGTAAATCAGAATGTCTTATAATGGGGGATTTTAACTTCCCAGATATTGACTGGAACTTGTGGGTTGGTCACTCACACACTAGTAAGACTTTTGTGGATTTATTGGATGATTGTTTTCTGCAGCAGCATGTTCGAGAGGCAACCAGAGAGGGTAATAATCTTGATCTGGTTATCAGCAGTGATCATTCGTGTATTAAGAATTTGCAGATAAAGGAACCACTAGGTGGCAGTGATCACAGTGTACTGATGTGGGATTTACTTAAAGATATAATTATCATCGGGGTAAAGGGAAGGGTTTTTGCTTCCGTAAAGGTGAGTACAGTGGTCTCAGACAGTTCTTAAATTCTGTACAGTGGGATCAACTGATGATGTTACCAACAGTAAATTCTAAGTGGGAAGCATTCAAGGAATTAATCGTGGAAGCTACTAAAAGTTTCATACCTATTAAGAAATATCGTTCAAGGTTTAGGCCTAAATGGTTATCAAATGAACTAATGAGACTCGTGACAGAGAAGAAAAATGCATGGGATGCATATAAATTATCAAGCGACTCAGAAGTCTATGGCAGATATAAGCTAGTCTGTAATCAGGTCACAAAGGAGGTTAGGCAGGCGAAGACAGATTCGAGAAATCCTTGGCAAAAGATGCTAAGAAAAACAGCAAGGATTTCTTTACTTATATAAACTCCAAAAGGAAGGAGATGAATCTGATTGGTCCACTTGATATCGATGGTTCGACTGTTGATGATCCTGCTCAGATAGCAAACAAACTGAATGAGTATTTTGCATCTACATTCACACATGAGTTATTAAAGTTTGAAAATGGCAGAAGGTTATCAAATTGTAGCAGGGTGCTTAATGATTTTGTAATAACTGAGAGCAAAGTGGAGGAGAAATTGTTGAAGTTAAGCATAAGAAAGGCACCTGAGGTGGATGGGGTCTATCCAGTTATATTAAAGGAGGCAGCAAAGCAACTAAGCAAACCCTTAGCCATAATTATGAGAGTATCCTTGGACTCAGGGGAGGTCCACATGGACTGGAGATGTGAAAATGTATCCCCAATTCACAAAGGGGGATCGAAGGGTGACACGAGTAATTACAGATCAGTTAGTTTAACTTCAGTTCCGGGTAAAATAATGGAGTCACTGGTTAAAGATGCACTGCAGGATCATCTAGACAAGACTGCAGCAATAATTCAGACACAGCATGGGTTTGTTAAGGGAATGTCTAGTCTGACAAATTTGATAGGATATTATGATGTGGTTACAAAGGAACTGGATGCAAAAAATAATTTTGATATCATATATTTGGATTTCAGGAAAGCTTTTGACACTGTTGCGCATGGAAGACTATTGTACAAATTGGAGCAGAATGGTATTAATGGTAAGTTGCTACAATGGATAAAAGCATGGTTGAGTGGGAGAAGACAGAGGGTGGTAATCAATGGGTGCTGCTCTTCGTGGACTAACGTTATTAGTGGAGTCCCACAGGGTTCGGTGTTGGGTCCACTGTTGTTTTGTATATTTATCAATGATATTGATAAATATACAAAACAACATATATCAGGCTTAGTGTCGAAGTTTGCAGATTATACAAAGGTTGGCAGGGTTGTTAATGGCAGTAATGGCAGTGTGCTACTGCAACAAGATCTAGAAAATTTGGGCAGATGGGTTAAGAAGTGGCAACTGAAGTTTAACCTTGGCAAATGCAAAGTACTACATATGGGTCGAAGTAACCCCAGAGAAACGTACCAACTGTGTGGTACTACACTTAAGGTGGTAGAAAATGAAAAAGACCTGGGAGTAATTGTGCAGTCAGATATGAAGTTTTCTGAGCAATGCAGACAGGCTGCCAGGGCAGGTCATGGGGTTTTGTCAATAATATATAGGAATTTTGCTAGCAGGGAAAAGGAGGTGATTGTCCCTCTGAATAAGGCAATGGTCAGGCCACGCCTTGAGTACTGCGTACAGGTCTGGAGGCCTCATTTTAGGAAGGATTTGTTTGAGCGTCTACAGAGAAGGGCAACAAGATTGGTGAGGGGAATGAAGGGCTCCTCTTACCAAGAGAGGCTTAACCTGCAAATTACAATGGCTGGAGACTAGGCACCTGCGCGGTGATCTGATTGGTGTATAAGGCCTTGAATGGGTTGAGCATGCTGACTTCTGATGGGATCCTTTCACTTGTTCAGATTACGAACCTAAGGGGGCATAAATTCAAATTAAGAAAAGACAGATGTAGAATAGATGTGCGGAAATTTGCCTTTAGCCAGCGGGTGGTTAATTAATGGAACAAACTTCCATATGTCATTGTGGAAGTTGATAGGTTAAATAAATTTAATTAATAAATTTATTAAGGAACTGGACAGGCATTTGGAGGGCATGGTGTGATTTTTTTTTTTTTTTTTTTTTTTGGCTGATGCTGCATAAGCTCATACACTTGCTTTCTTGCATCACATGCCACTACTACTACTACTACTGCAAAGGAAGTGTCTGAATCACCTTGACAATTTGTGTTATGTGGTTCACAACAAAAACTTAGAGGAAGAAATCTACATTTACTAAACATGAATTTTGAAATTCTTAATTACCAGCCATGCAAACCAAATTCAATATTCTTTGAATTTGGTTTGCATGACTGGTAATTAAGACAAAACATGAACTCCACTTATGTGCTATATTACCTGGCCACAAATATGAGGATGTGTCTAACTGGGAAATTTAAAAATATGCTTTTTGCTGTTCCTATAGTATGGTGAGAACCACAGAACCACATTGATGCTTGCTATTTTTATGACAAAAATATCGGATGTCCAGAAAAGCATGATGTAAACAAAGCACAGTATCGAATATCCTAACATATCTGTAATAAGGCTTCTTCCTATATAACGAAGGCATGCTGATACCATATCCTACCAAAATGATAGGCTAAAGGAAGTAGTGATGGATATAGTGAGGATTCCTGTGTTACAGACTTTGCTGGACTGTCCAGCAAATATCGACTAACAAAATTATAATACACTACACTTAAATAAGAAGAGATGAATCACTTATTTCATGATTTAAATTGATCTAAAGAGCAAGTAGGTTACAGTAATAAAATTTACTTTAAGCAGGAACTACAGTATATCGAAAACTTCCAAGTATTATTAAAATATTTCGTTATGAGAGACAATGTTTCTGAAAAGATATCAGTGGTCTTCTGAATGGCACTGAACACAACTATAACAAATGGTGTATATTTATTGATACCTCAAAATCAAGTTTAAAAGCAGTTTTTCTGCACAATGGAAATGCATTCCCATCAGTTCCCCTACTTTATGCTTGAAAACATGGAAGACTAAGAAGTAATAGAGTAGAATGACTTTTCTTAGAATGTCTATGATGATCTTAAGGTAACTGGATTACTCACTGGTCTACAGGGAGGTTTTACAAAATGCTGCTGTTTTCCATGTTTGTGGGACAGTCATGCAACAGAAAAACATTACAGTTGAAGCTCTATATAAAGATCCCCCAAGGGAATGAGAAAAATGGTTTTTATATCGGAAGGGTGTTATATCGATCCTTCACAAAATCAGCAACAGAACAAGTAAAAGCTTGAACATTTAATGTAATTCTACTAATACAATATAGTATAATCTTATTTATGATATGTACTACAGTATTAAACAAGCAAATTATGATTGTAAATTTTGCATTGATTGTAGAGTGGATTAAGGCTACAATTAAATTGTAAATTTCACTACATAGGCTAAACTCTTATCAAGACCTAACAAGGGAATTCTTTCATACTTTAAAATAATCTGTCAAAACACACTGTTTCAATGGTAGAACATGTTTTAAAAAAGAATTATGAAGGTGCGAGATAGCAGTTATTTCACTTTTGCAGTTAGGCTGTGCTTGAAAAAATTCGATGTACAAGTTCTAATCCTTGGTGAATGGCTTTCGCTGAAACTTCTTGTCCAACTACAGTAGGTTCCTCATCATCATCACTACAAATTTCAGGGATTCCATTACATCTCAATGTCTATCCACTTCTGCAAAACCTTTGAAGCTTAAGTTTTCCCGTAAGTTTAGGTGATGATGCACATGCTCAAATATTTCTTCCCTATTTTATCGGACTGTTCTTTGAAATTAATAGGGGAAGAAGCATAGGAAACTTCACATATTGCATCATTCAAGACGGTAAATACAGCATGTTTGAAGCAGTTGGCAATCACTTTTTCATCAACTTCATCCCATGCTGAAACATAAACGCACTGCCTGCAGGATGTTGATTTCACATTGAATTTTGCTTTCAAGACATAGCACAATTTTGTTGAATAGATTCCTCAGTAGTTTTTCTTAAAACACTAAATTACACACCTTGATCAAGTGACTGAAGAACTGACATCATATTTGATGGTAGGTACTCAACAATGATTGCACTTGATACTGAGGGGGCAGTTACCACAAACAGCAAACTTTTTCTATTCTCACTCATTCTGCAATCTCAGATCCATTGTTTGTAGATTTGTGATGTCATCCATGCCTTTTGGTTTGCTCGATACATGGTAATGTCTTCAAAACTTTAAAGTATCAAGGCTTCTGGGCTTTCTCAATGATTAAAAGAGGAAGCACCTATGTGTCAGACATGTTTGCTGCTAGGAGAACGGTAATCTGTTGTTTGGCCTTTTTTTCGCCATTATATTTCTTGCTTTTAAATGTAAGTGTTTTATCCAGTAGCAATTTAAAAAAACAGAGTCCAATTTCATCAGCAATGAAGATGTTGTGGTCGTATGTCACCAAAATATTTTTTAAATGATTTTTCATCCATTCCTTTGTAGTGTCAATGTCCACAGCTGCACTTTCGCCACAAACTTTTTTTGAATGACAGCCCATGACGAGTCTTAAATTTCTGGAACCATCCATCCAAACTTTTAAATTCTTCAATATCCATTCAATTGCCCAAATGATTTAGTCATAGCTTTTAAAAGATTACCATCTATGGGACCGTTTTTTGCATGCATCATCATTAGAAATTCCAAAAGTACCTTTCTAAGATCTAAATACTTTGCCTTTTGTGCTCGAATCCTATCCGATTGAAAGTTTAGAGAAATCCTAGCAGATTTCTCTAAACTTTCAATCGTTTTCCACTCTTTCAGAATAGTGAACAGAGATGCTTAGGAACACTGAACTGTATGGTGATGTCAGTCTTAGAATGCACATCATTATCTACAGCTTGCAAAATCCTAATTTCATCTACAATTGGCAAAGCTATCCCCTTTTCAAGAGCCATACCAATAAATATATACTCTAACTAATGAAATTAACTTCTAGCTGCTGTTCATTTGATTACTGCACTGTGCGAGAAAAGTGTGGTAAACCTTAGCAAATGAATTGCCACGGTCAGGTTGCAAGCTCGTTAATTACTTCAATATATTTGAAGAATTTCTGTCATTTTTAAATGCGAATATTGTAATAATTTGAATATTGTAAAAATTCAGATTAAGAGGAAGAAATTTATGGTTGTTATAGAGAAAATCTTTTATTTTCAATGTCATTATAGTGAATGTAAAATAGCATTAGGTTAATGAGAAATTGGCTTGGAAAATAGCATTAGGTTAATGAGAAATTGGCTTGGAAAATAGCATTAGGTTAATGAGAAATTGGTTTGGAAAATAGCATTAGGTTAATGAGAAATTGGCTGGGACCAACCACATAGGACCTTATAATGTGTTGGGACATTAAAAAGATGGTCGCTATAAAGAGCTTCGACTGTATTTGCAGAAGCAAGAAAAGAGGAAAGAATTTTTATCAGAGAGAAGAAATATAAAATATGTTCCACTGGTTGAAACAAAAAAGGTTCCTCTTCCATTTTTTGTATAAAAAAGCTTGGATTAATGAAGAATTTTTTTAAGGCTTTGGATAAAGAAGGAAGTGGACTCTGCTAACTAAGGGACTCTGTTTACCAATTTAAAAGGGTGTAAAACTGAAAAAAGGGACATCCACCAGAGGAGTGTCTTCATCATATGAAGACACTCCTCCAAGATGATGTATTTGTAACAAAGCTACAGGATACAATACTGAACTAGCAGTGTGGCAATCATTTAAAGCAGTTATGCACGGATTTCTTGGAAGAAGGAAAGAAGATAATTATGAATCTGGTGTCAACTTTACTGCAATTTTATAAAGATATGGCCTGCTGATGTTTGTTATTTGGTTTTTAGGAGCATTAGCAACTAAGGCCATATTGCTCCGGGAATATGGGTGGTCATTCCCTGACCTTTCCGCATCTTCCGTATTTGGTGGTCACGGGCTCGAACCCCGGTCTAATCAAGAAGCGTGTGCTACGCACTGCTGCTCCTGCTCACCTGGCTACGGAGGCGCCATGGCCTGCTGAATGTCTTTGAAAATTCATAAGAGCAATAAAGTGAATCTTCCATAGCAAAATATGATGAAAGCTCTTTTTGTCATTTATGAGAAGAAAAAAATCTTTTTCTTTTCATAAATATCTTTTTGCACTAAATTCCATTCTTTAATCACTTAGAGAGAGTTAAATTGTACATAGGATCATTTAATTCACTCTGAGTTATAAGATGGGCCTCATTGGGTCTGAGCATTCACATTCTAATTCAGAGCTTGTGTCATCTGTGTTTTTCTTTTCTAACAACTAGGTTTCTGGAGAAAGTAGTTTGTCACTTCAACTGAGTCTAATAGCTGAAGGAAAAATTGGATACTCAATTTTTTTTTATTTTATTTTATTTTTTTTTACTTTCCATCCTTTAATATGAGTTATGAAAATATCATAGTCCTTGACATGATTTGTTGACTCCCTTCACACCATGGGAACACCAAACGTTAATAATAATTGTTTGTTTACAGTTCAAAATTACTTCCCTTTCCTCTAACCATTACTTCTATAAATATCTAGTCATACATAAGTTATTTTTAAAGGATTTGTTATGTGTTTGCATAAGAAAAATGAGAATACGAAACACAATATTTACTCACATAACGTCTGCTACTTATGGTTTGTAACAGGCATAATTTTCAAACTTCACATCATCACAGTTTGCCAAATTTAAAATTAATCAGAAAGTGGAAGTAAGTAATAGTACAAAATATATATACATGTTTTTTATTTATTTATTTCTAATTTATATATATAATAAGTAGAAATATATGTCTATGGGCACTGTTGAAATTTTTTATACTTAACAGTGTTTCAAATAGGAAAATGGAATAGTCTCATGTTTATATAATATGACTGAAATGTATATTTTAATTTTCAGTGGAATTAATATATTTTTTTTGTTTATTTGAAAAAAAAAAGGTGCAAAAAACGCAGCACTTTTTAAATGTTAAAAAAATTACATACATATTGCATGTAAAGAAAAAAGTTACATACAATAAGTATTGCAATCCATTAAGAAATGATGAAATACTAGCATTGTCCAACCAGAATTCAAAAAACCCAAAACATTTTCCAGAAATTAAAAATAAAATTGATACTTGTTAGGCACCATCGCTGCTGGGTTAAAAGCACAGTTCACTTTGCATCTTATCATGCATGTTTCAAGTCACATGTACAAAACACCAAGTGCTGCCATTTGTACTCTTTCCTGGAGTCATTTCCGTTTATTGTTGCCCATGAGCGCATGTTTCATATTTTGATTTGTTATAACTTATATCTGGTGTGCAAAAATTTAAATACAGTTCCTATACATGTTCTTAATAATACATATTCTACCTTGGAGTTAGAATATGTAAACAATGAGTGCAAAAAAGATGGCAGTGTTTCAAAAAAAACGAAAAAAAAAACCAAACTAATAAGTATTGAAATAAAAGAAATTAAGTTTTCAAGTATTGGCAAAAACGGTTTCTGACATGGATCTAGACACTGAAAGAAGCTGCATGTTCAGAAGAAAAGTGGATGGGATGATGCGATAAGTGGTTACAGATTTTAGGATCACTTCGCAGGTGCCTAGTCTCCAGACTGCAATTTGCAAAACTTAAGAAAGGCTTAAGTTCTGCAAATTGCAGAGTCTGGAGACTAGGCACCTTTGAGGTGATCTGATTGGGGGTATATAAGGCCTTGAATGGTTTAAGCAAGCTCAATGGGATTCTTCCTCTTGCTCAGATTCTGCACCTGAGGGAGCATACATTCAAATTGAGGAAAGACAGTTTTGGAAGTTGATAGCTTTAATAAATTCGAGGCTGAACTAGAGAAACTTTTGGAGTGAATGCATGGGTGAAACGGGAAGTGTTTTTTTTTTTTTTTGGCTGATGCTATATAAGCTTGCTTTCTTGCATCATATGCTACTAATGCTAATAAGCATTAAAGATATATATTAATTAAGAGAGGCAGCAAAGGAGGTAAGCAAATCCTTAGCCATAATTATGAGAGTATCCTTGGATTCAGGATAGGTCTTTATGGACTAGAGATGTGCAAATGTATCCCCAATTCAAAAAGGGGGGATCAAAAGGCAACATGAAAATAATAATGGTTAAAGAAGTAATGCAGGACCATCTAGACAGGCATGAAATTATACTGCAGTCATAGCATGGATTTGTTAAGGTGCCGTCTTGTCTAACCAGTCTAATAGGTTATTATGATGCAGTGACCAAGGAACTTCAGGAAAGCTTTTGATACTGTTGCACATAAAAGACTGCTGTACAAACTGGAGCAATGTGGCATTAAGGGCAAGTTACTGCGATGTATGAAGGGATGGTTATTATTGTTATTACCTGTTTATTTTACAAAAGGAAACACCCCGGAATGGCAAAGTGTAGGAGGGTGCTAATTACATAGCAGGGTACAAGATACTACGAACAATGGGTTACATGTACTGAGCATGTAGTCTCGTCCCAAAATTTTATATATATATATTTAATATATATTTAAACATAAATAATTCTGCATATACATTATGCAATTATACATTTACAATCAGTAATTCCATATATAAATTATACAATTTACACAATTGCTAAAGAGGGCATGTTTCCATGTAGTAGTTTACACAAATATTACCTTTCTTAAAGTAGAAAGTTAATATTTGTGTAAACTACTACATGGAAACATGCCCTCTTTAGGAATTGTGTAAATTGTATAATTTATATATGGAATTCTGCCAGATTTTTTTCCAGTACATTGCATCCTCATGGAGTTTTTCTTCATCTATCTGCAGAGAGTTAAATATTTTTACTGTATTGGTTAAGTTGGGGAAGACAGAGAGTGGTTATCTATGGGCCAATGTTACTGTTTGTGGACCAGTATTATTAACGGAGTCCTCCATTGTTCAGGGCTGGGCCCATTGTTGTTTTTAATATTTATCAATGATATTGATGAAGGTATAGCAGGCTTAATATCTAAGTTTGCAGATAATACAAAGGTTAGCAGGTTGGTTAACGACAGTCATCAGGGTGAGCTACTGCAACAAGATCTAGGAAAATTGGGTTGATGGGCTGAGAAATGGCAGTTAAAGTTTAATATTGACAAATGCAAGGTACTGCAAATGGGTGGCAGTAACCCCAGAGTAACTTATCAACTATGTGGTACTACACTCGGGAGTGAAGAATGAAAAAGACCTGGAGATAATTGTGCAGTTGGACATGAAATTCTCTGAGCAATGCAGACATGCTGCCAGTACAGCTCATGGGGTTTTGTCAATGATTTACAGAAACTTTGCTAGCAGGAATAAGGAAGTGATTATCCCTTTGTATGAGGCCGTGGTTAGGCTGCATCTTAAGTACTGTATGCAGGTCTAGAGGCCTCACTTTAGGAAGGTTGTAGATCTGCTGGAGCAGATGCAGAGAAAGGCAACCAGACTGGTGAAGAGAACAAAATGGTACTCTTACGTAGAAAGGTTTCAGTTCTGTAAATTGCAGTGTCTTGAGACTTGCTACCGGTGGGGAGATCTGATTGAGGTCTTTAAAGCCTTGAATGGATTGAGTAAGCTGAATGTTAATGGCATTCTTCCATTTGCTGAGACTACACGCAAGGGGACATAAATTCAAGTTGAGGAAGGAAGGTTGCAGGATAGATGTGCGGAAGTTTGCCTTTAGCCAGTGGGTGGTTGATTGTTGGAGCAGGTTTCCATCTGTTCTTGTGGAAGTAGATGGGTTGAATAAATTCAAGGAAGAACTAGGTAAAAGACCTCATATGCAGATGATTTCATCGTTTTTCTGATAGGCATGCCTTTAACTATACAAATTCTTGGAGTGATACGGATGGGTGAATTACGTAGGTGTTTTTTTTTTTTTTTTTTTGACTGATGTTATAAAAGCTTGCTTTATTTGCCATTACTACTATTACTAGTTAACTGATCTTACATAAATTCTATAAAAATGTCATCCCAATACAAAAAAGATCCCTTTTCTCCAATTGAAAACTAGCATTGTTTTTTTTTTGGAATGTATTTTGTGTGTTATAGCAGGATGAGCTGCAGTTGACATAGAAAAACTGATTAAAAGAGCATTTACTAATATGTAATGATATTAAGAACTGAGCTACACCTTTTTAAAACCAGGAGTTTGATGCCTAACAACAATTAAACAAGAAGATCTGTCGACATCACAGACCTCTTGCAATATACAAGTAGTTCCTGCTTTACGAGTTTTTCTCCAAATATCAAGTATCAACAGAATTGAAAATATGAACATTAAATAAATGCTAAACATTCATAAATATGGCATTTCAAACCATGTGCGTAGCTATACAATACATTACTATTGTGAGTGCATTTATTTGTTCAGGCAGAGATAAGGAGGGAGGTTGAACTCAAAGAATTTTGGAAAAAAATTCCATATTTTAGATGCAATCAAAATAATAAAACAAGCGTGGGGCAAAATTACAGAGATAAGGAGATAAGAGAATAAATTCTGTCATCATTTTACTGATAATTTTGAAGGATTTCAAGAACCAGCAGAAATCATGCAAAATGAAATAGAAGCAGTTGTTAATATTGCTAACCAATTGCAGCTTGAGGTTTCTACAATTAACGTCACTGATCTGCTTCAAACACACAATGGAGAGCTCAAATGAAGACCTCCTTGAAATGGCAAAATGTGAAAAAGCCGAGGAAAAAGAAGATTTAACAGATAACTCCTGTTCATTCCTTTACTCTCAACGGGCTTGATGAAGCTTTAGAACACAAAAAAAGCATTGAGATTTTCGAGTCACAAGATTCAAATTTTGAGCACACTAGAAAAGTTGCTACAGATTTAAAAAAAATGTTTATGCATGCTATCGTGAAATTTCTAAAGAAAACAGAAAACTGTCTTGGAAACACAACTCTTGAAGCATTTCCGAAGAAGAAAATGACTCCTTGTGCTTCCAAAAAACTAACGAGTGCTATGCCAACAATGAGTAAAGAATCATCAACAAGTGTGTATTTAGTTGATAATGATGATGAAGAATAAACATTCTTTAACATTTGTATGATATAAATAATTTCTTTATTATTATTATTTGCTTGATTTTAAAAGCTAAGTTTTCATTGCTTTAGATAAATAAATCATTGTTTAAGCATAAACAATTGTTTTGTTGATCTTTATTTAATATTACTATGGTCAAATTTCATAGTTGAGAACGCAACCCCTGTTTTTAATATTACGTCTATGGGAAAAAAATTCCTGCTTTACAAGCTCACGCTAGGAATGAATTAACTCATAAAGTCGGGAACTACCTGTAATGTGGGTTATCAGCAGTGAGCTCTGGGAAAGTCACAGCTAAGAAATATTCATTATTTGGTGGAATCAAATGTATATGTAGCACATTCAAAAAAGAGGAACTGTCTGAAAGCTAGACATTTTGAGTGAAGATTTGGAAATAATAACTTAATGCTTTCAAAAATTCATTTAGCAGCTACACTTCTTCATTATAAAAGGCACCATCCAGTGACAAAACTTGAGGTTTCGGTGAGCAGTGCTGCTACACTTGGAGTTGAGATTTTGTTTTATATAGCTGTTTCACTTTTAAACTCATAAATTTTGGGTGACTTTGCCAATCTCAGTGGACTTTACCTTTCATCTGAGATGTGCTGGAATCATTGTGCACATCATAGTAGCAGTAATACCATAAAAATACGATTTTTATGGTATTACTAATTTATGGTATTACTATTACTAACTTAGTTGCTAATGCTCCTAAAAAAAAAAAACAAATAAATAACCAAGCTCATTCAGGAATGGTTCTGAGAGCACGAGGGTGACTTTACTATATGCCATTGGCCTGTTCAGTCACTGAATCTCAAACAGTGCATCCTATGGGGGTGAAGTGAAACAAGCTGTTTGTGTCCAGGGATCCATCACCATCCAAACTGAGGAAACTGCAACATGTGAACAGGTCTTAAAACCGTCCACCCACATAATATTAGGTGTTACACTGCTTTATACTATCTATTTTTTTTTAAATGAAATTTTGGCTTGCATTAATTATTACTATTAATTAACAGAAACTAATAATTTTTATATTTTCATCTGCTATACTGTATTTAGTATAACACAATGTCAATAATAAAAGATTTGCATTACCTCAATAAAGGGATCTTTATTGATATTACATTATTGCTATTGCAATGATAATTGCACAATAATTTGCTTTATTATAATACTTTAATAGAAGAAAAGCTATATTAAGTGTTTGCATAAAAAAGAAAATTGTAAAATTATTAACAGTATGAAGTTTAAGCTGCATAAATAATGGAAAATAATTGCATATAATAAATTTTGAATAACAATGATTAATATTTGAAATAATTAAGCATTATAACAGTTGTTAATTTGACTTGCTGAAGAACATAAGCCAAACACATGGTTCTATACTGGCCACACTGTTACACTAGCAATGAAACTCAACGTTTACAGCAAATTTTAAGCTTTTAACCTTCTTTTATCTCATGAAATATAGTACAACAAATGGATTTTGATGAGCTAAATACTAATCTGAAATAAAATATTGCTTGGCACCCGTGGTTTTAGAGAGGAATGCGGGTTACTTTTTTTTAACCGATATTATAACAAGTATTACAATAAGCAGCTTAGAATATAACCAATTAATTTTTTTTTCATTTGATTTTTCTTTTGTAATGTTGTTGTTATTTGGTTTTTAGGAGCATTAGCAACTAAGGCCATATTGCTCCGGGGATATGCGGTGGTCATTCCCTGACCTTTCCACATCCTCCGTATTTGGTGGTGACGGGCTCGAACACCGGTCTAATCAAGAAGCATGTGCTACGCACTGCTGCTCCTGCCCACCTGGCTACTGAGGCACCTAAAAAAAAGTCAACTTATCAGCTCCCAAAAAGCCAATCTGTTCAACATAATCTTGATAGCAGACTTAGTGAGAACATGGATCTTCTCTTAAGGAAAGTACAGTAAGATAAATTTAAATGGCACATCTATAGAGATTTCAAAGTTAATGGGATTCTTTTAGGTCTACAGTGTGGTTATACAAAATGTTGTTTTTGTGCAAGTGGGACAGTCATGCCAAAACCATTCATTAGGAAATAAAGATTTGGCTCTCTCACATGAATATTGTATCTATAAGACACTAGTTGATCAAATAGACATATTTTTACCACTGCCTCACATAACATTAGGGCTATGTGAGAATTTTGAAAAAAGAATGAAAGAATTTTGAATTTTGAATGAAGAATTTTGTAAAAGGCTATGGATAGGAATGGTGATGGCTTTCAATATTTAAAACTAAAGTTTCTATGAATTATTAATGTCAAAATAAGATGTATTTGTCTGTCTGTAAATCAAACAGTTATCAAAAGATAAACATTTTGAAATAGTGTTAAATCCTTGGAATAATAAGCTTGGAAACCCTTCAAGAAAGTTTATGAACATGTTTTGGGTAACAGCAGAGCAGACAAATATAAAATCTTGATTCAGAATTTATTACAAGCCTATTAAAATGTCAGTTGGAATGTCTCTAAAAAATACACTTCCTCTATTCTTGTTCAGAACTGTTTCTCTGATAACCTCAGATATATTAGTTGAACATGGTGAATGCTTTCATCAAGTTATTGCTATCAAGGAAAGCAAAGCCCAGTATGCTAACTATTGCTGGAGACCGATTGCATAGGCCCCTCCGATCATTACAAAAGAAGAAAAGCGCCTCCGTAGCCAGGCGGGCAGGAGCAGCAGTGCGCAGTACATGCTTCTTGATTAGACTGGGGTTCAAGCCCGTCACCACCAAATACGGAGGATGCGGAAAGGTCAGGGAATGACCACCGCATATCCCCGGAGCAATATGGCCTTAGTTGCTAATGCTCCTAAAAACCAAATAACAACAACAACATTACAAAAGAAAAATCAAATGAAAAATAAATTAATTGGTTATATTCTAAGCTGCTTATTGTAATACTTGTTATAATTTCGGTTAAAAAAAGTAACCCGCATTCCTCTCTAAAACCATGGGTGCCAAGCAATATTTTATTTCAGATTAGTATTTAGTTCATCAAAATCCATTTGTTGTACTATATTTCATGAGATAAAAGAAGGTTAAAAGCTTAAAATTTGCTGTGTAACGTTGAGTTTCATTGCTAGTGTAACAGTGTGGCCAGTATAGAACCATGTGTTTGACTTATGTTCTTCAGCAAGTCAAATTAACAACTGTTATAATGCTTAATTATTTCAAATATTAATCATTGTTATTCAAAATTTATTATATGCAATTATTTTCCATTATTTATGCAGCTTAAACTTCATACTGTTAATAATTTTACAATTTTCTTTTTTATGCAAACACTTAATATAGCTTTTCTTCTATTAAAGTATTATAATAAAGCAAATTATTGTGCAATTATCATTGCAATAGCAATACTGTGATATCAGTAAAGATCCCTTTATTGAGGTAATGCAAATCTTTTATTACTGACTGTGTTATACTAAATACAACAGATGAAAATATAAAAATTATTAGTTTCTGTTAATTAATAGTAATAATTAATACAAGCCAAAATTTCATTTAAAAAAATAGATAGTATAAAGCAGTGTAACACCTAATATTATGTGGGTGGACAGTTTTAAGACCTGATCACATGTTGCAGTTGCCTCAGTTTGGATGGTGATGGATCCCTGGACACAAACAGCTTGTTTAACTTCACCCCCATAGAATGCACTGTTTGAGATTCAGTGACTGAACAGGCCAATGGCACATAGTAAAGTCACCCTCATGCTCTCAGAACCATTCCTGAATGAGCTTGGTTATTTTTGCTATTTGGTTTTTTTTTTTTTTAGGAGTATTAGCAACTAAGGCCATATTGCTCTGAGGATATGCGGTGGTCATTCCCTGACCTTTCCGCATCCTCCGTATTTGGTGGTCACGGGCTCGAACCCCGGTCTAATCAAGAAGCATGTGCTACGCACTGCTGCTCCTGCCCACCTGGCTACAGAGGCGCCCTGAATGAGCTGTGCTTTGTGACATGTGCATTTACCATGCTGGAAGTAACCACTATCTGATGGATGAAGGGATTCACCTGTTCAGCAACAATTCTCAAGTAGGTTGCGGCAGAAAGTCACTGAGATAGGATAATGTGCACTATAAAGACACTCTCCACACAATTACACTCCCACCAGAAGGCACAATAGGTCCACTGTTCATGCTACAGAGATATATATATAGGGGGTATAACCAATTACTTAAAAATTTATCCTATTACTGACACTGAGTATAGTACAGTGTCAATGTAATGTAATGTTTGCTCCCTAAAAGATACTTATATATGCTTGCTTTTGCCAGTTTCTGTAAGGAAATTAGTATTTTGCCATAAAGAGGCTTGATATACATATTAAGGTTATACTTTACTTATGCAAAAGGTAAATATTTTTCCCTCATCAAATTTGGTAAAGTGTAAAATGTTTTACCTTTTCTTATTTTTTTAAATGTCTATATGGGGTGTCTACAAGCCTTCTTTACAAAATTAAAGCATTATTGTGCGAATAGGGTATACGATACAAACCTGAAACCATGTCCAAGTGATAGAAGTTATATTCAAATTTTAATTTTAGGTGTTAGATGTGGGCACCTTTAGTTGCAGATATCACCAGTTGTTTCATAAATGCATTGTTTATGTTCCATAATGTTTCCTGGTATAAGTAGAACATACACCTGGTCTTTCACAAATCTCCAGAGTAAAATCTAAAGGAGTCAGATCACGGGAATCATTACACAAACTTCTGTGTGGTGATGAGGTGGAGCTCTGTCGTTTTGTAAAATCAAGTTCCCATCATTGTCATCCTGCAGGGGCATAAAGAAATTTTGTAACATGTCCAGATACACAATACATGTGATGGTAATTGCGCCCAAAAAAGAAAGGTCAATATACTTTGTGATCACTCATCGTGCAAAAGGCAGTTATCTTCAGCCACCACCTTGGCCTAGATCAGTGGTGTCAAACTCATTTGGGCCGCGGGCCATTTCCCATATTAGTGTACCTCGTGGGCTGCACACGACCTACAAACCTTGCCATTGCTAAGCCTAAGGAAGCTTTTTAATTGCTCAGTTGTTGCTTGTTGCTGATTGATACTTGCAGCCGAGAATGCACTAATAACTAATTGAAAGTAAATAAACAACAGAACGAATAATGAAAAGCAAGTTTATTCCAGATAATACAATATTTCAACAAGGGAATATACATGAAATTACGTTATTTGTTATTTTGTTGTTATTTGGTTTTTTTTTTTAGGAGCATTAGCAACTAAGGCCATATTGCTCCGGGGATATGCAGTGGTCATTTCCTGACCTTTCCGCATCCTCCGTATTTGGTGGTCACAGGTTCGAACCCCGGTCTAATCAAGAAGCGTATGCTACGCACTGCTGCTCCTGCCCACCTGGCTATGGAGGTGCCATGAAATTACGTAATCTATGCATTTTTGCCAGACACTTGACTCCGTTTGCTTGCAACCAGCTTCCGAGATTTGGAGTCAAAGATTGAGAAGACACAACCTTCGTTATGGAAGAAAGATTGGCATTGGTCAGCCTTGATCTGTGGGCTGTTTTGTTAGCTTTCATATGCGAAAACAGTTGTTCACATAAATATGTGCTCCCAAAGCAACACAGAATTTGCCCGGCAAACTTTCTTATCTCTGGGTATTTTTGCCCTAAATACGAGTAGATTTTTGGGATCCCAACTTCTCAGTATTTCTCTTTTGGGAGCTCTCGTGACATTAAAAGAAAAAGGACCCACGAAAAGAGAAAAATCTCCTTGGTGCTCCTTGAAATCTTTAAAGTGCCTATCAAATTCGTCTTTAATCTTTTATATTCTGTCACAATATTTTGAAACGGTATAACTTTGACTCTAATTTTTCAACTATTCTCACATAGAAAAGTAAGTCAGAGTACCCTCTTTTAATTGATTTTGCCACACAATCAACTTTTTTTGAAAACTAGCCAGTGCATCATGCATGACTGTTATCAACTGATCTTTTCCTTGTAATCTAATGTTTAGCTCGCTTAAGTGACCTGTAATATCTACTAAGAAGGCCAAATCTTGTATGCAAGATTGATCCTTCAGAATTTCTAGGAACAGTATTCCTTCCAAAAGTAAAAAAAAACCCTCTTTATTAGTTTGTGGCAAGACAACCAACAAACCTCTGTGTAGTATGGCAGCTCTTCAAATTCACATTCCAAGTCCTTAAGGATGAGAGCAAACTGGCGGTGAATCAGTCCTCTGGACCAGATGAAGTTCGCAGTTTTGGCCACAGTCCATTTTCAGTATTTTTGAACACATAACCTGCTGATGAATAATGCAGTGGAAAGATTGCAATTTTTTGTTTGTCCAGATACTCGTCCTTCAGTTTTGTTTCTAGTGTTGATACAAATCCTTTGACTTTGCCTGTCATCGCTGGAGTGACATCGGTAGTCACAGCCACGAATTTCTTGAGAGGAAACTAGTATTTCTCTAGAATGCCCCATACGGCATCACAAATGTCTTCCCCAGTAGTAGTTCCATGGGTGGGAATCATTTCCAAAAACTCTTCAGTTACTTTCAAATTGTCATCGCATGCTCGAAGAAACAGCGCAACTTGCGCCACATCTTGAATATCGTTACTTTCGTCAAGTGCAATTGAAATGTTGTGAATGCTTCCTGCAGTTGTTCATGCAAGTTTGCTATCTCGGTTATAATTTCGGCCACTGTGTTTCTTGACGACGAAATTTCTTGGAACACTTTCACATTTCTGGGCCAGACGTTTTCAACTGCTTTTATCATACATTATAATAATAATGTATGATAAAAGCAGTTCAAAACGTCTGGCCCAGAAATGTGAAAGTGTTCCAATATTATTATTACCTATATGGTGCAAGGAAGTCTGAGGCTTATGCTGCACCAGCCAAAAAAAAAATTTCTGAATACTCTGAGAGAGAGAGAGAGAGAGAGAGAGAGAGAGAGAAAAGTAGAAGGGAATCACCAAGAAAGAGAAGAATGATGATATCCAGCTCAGGACCCTGGGTGTGCCAAGCTCATACTCACCAGATGTGAGCCCATGGGGGTTTCCTTAACCACGGAGCCGTCACTGAAAGGTTTGAAATGTTTTGCTAGTAAATAGCTGATTTCATAACTGGCTTTCACTACCGATTCCTGCCTCCATTAATTTTTGTAATTACATTTTGCTGCCTTTGAAGTGAGTTCTTCATAGTTTTTCTTCTCTTAATTTACCCCCAAAGTGGGAAAATTTTTCTTTGTGAATTGTATCATAGTGTCATTTAATATTGTACTCTTTAACAACACTAATCAATTCACTGCAGATAATACACACACTTTTACCTCTGTGCAAAAGTAACTCAATTCCCATCTGTCTTGGAATTGTATCCTCTCAAAAACAACCTTTCTTTTTCTGGTTCGCTTGGAAAGCGACATCACATCGGCATCACATGTATATAAGAGTTACAACACAAAACTGTTTGCTTACTGACTTTATCAAATAGACACGGCAACACATATATTAGCGCACTCACATTATGATGTAATTGACTTGAACAGTATGAAAGTCTCAGTAAAACTAACTGTCAGCATGTGAAACGATCGCTTAAATAGACAATGGAAAATTCTGGAAATTGAGCAATCACAGAAAGCAGAAGAAATGCATTTTAGAAACGTCATTATTTTCAATGGAGGTGGAGTGGGCTGCAAAAAAACCCTGTTGCGGGCTGCCATTTTGACACCCCTGGCCTAGATGATTACATGAACAGGCATTCTTTAAGAATTTTCCATACCAATGGAGAATAGTATGTCTACTCAATAGCTTCTTTTTAAGCCATGTTTGAAATTTATGCATAGTGGCAGATGCAGCTTGTTGAACAAAAGTATGCAATGCATCTTCTTGGGGTTGGTAAATTCCACCATGATTACAGTTTTGTTATTACGTTCCAATATACTGGAGGGCATATATTTTCCAGTTGTGAATCAAAACTTGAAGATATCCTCTATTGCCTGGAAGTGGTTTTGGATTTTTAATCATGTACCCTATTCATAAAATAATGTTTCAATTTTTTAAAGAAGTGTGTGGACACCTTGTATTATTCCTGCCATTATTTGAATTTGATATTCACTGTCAGTAAATTGTAGAAGTTACTATTCAAACTATATAAAAATAAATGTTCTATTCATTTTTATTTTTCACAAATGGAATTATAATACACTATAATTAAACAATATGCTGACTTGCCAAAAATAAAATGTATACTTACCAATTTTTTGTCCTGTTGGAAGTTCTTGAAGAACAGAAATTTTCTATTACAAAAAAAAAAAAAAATTAATTATATTTACTTTCAAATGTTTTTATGCTGTTAAATTTCTAACTGTTTTTACTTTTTATATTTGTAATAAAATTGCATATACCATTAAGGCAAAGATGGTTCAAAAAACTGCTAGTTTGGGAGGATACATACATAGTTTCATGACAGCATAAGCAAAGATGGAGCTTATTCTTGCACTGCTTCTTTGGGACATGCAGTAGCCTTTGGCAGGGGGGGGATTGTATAAGTAAATGGTACACCTCATCTTAAATGATACATACAAGTTTAGAAGCCTTATTTTAGGGGCACAAAAATAAAGACTAAGGTTTTTTTTAATGAAGAATTTAATGCTTTAAACTAAATACTTACTCTTTCTCAGATGAGCCATCCACAAGGGGCCAAATTTAAATTATAAAAGGAAAAAGGATGGTTAGAGGACAGAATGTGCAGAAATTTGCCTTCAGCAAGAGAGTAAATGACTATTGTAATAATCTATATGGTGTTGTGGAAGTGGGTAGTTTTAATAAATTTAAAGATGGCTTGTACAAATAATTAAAAGGGATGGAGACAAACAAATTTTCTTTTTTTTTTTTTTTTTTTCCATGGCTGATGCTGTATAAGCTTGCTTTATTGTATAATTTTGTCCCTTCTAATAATAATAGTAATATTTATTTTCTATGTAAAATGTAGAGGTATGATGGAGTAAGTCAAATCTTTTCTACGTAAAAGACACTTGTCGAAACGCACCGATTGATATCTAATCAAGAAATGACCTTTGTAATTATTTACCTGTGCATTTGTAGTGACGCAATTGCCTTACCCACTTGTAGCACATTACCCACATCCCTCTTCTCCCATTGGCTACCCCACCATGTGGCATTCTCAAGGTCAAATAAATATCACTATGTAATTATTTACCTGTGTTTACATAGGCCACTTAGGATAAGGCTTTTTGCTTCAGGTTCCATAATGCACAAGCATAATGCACAAGGAATACTGTTGTATCTGAAAGAGCAGGACTAATATATTTAACTAAAATATTTACAAACTATACAAATACAGTATTTAAAATAATTACAAAATACTAAACTATTTACAAATATACAAACTATATCGGAACGATGGGTCCCCATCGTTCCGATATAGTGTCAGCAGCTGACATTAATATACAAAAAATGTTACAATGGAACATCAAATGATGCCAGGTGTAGTCAATTAGACAGTGAGGCATGTGCATGAGGTTGATAAACATTATGACAGCAGTTGTCCTGCAATGCAACAAACATTGGTATGCATCCCACGTACGAGCTCTACACTGTCAACAGCAAGTGTGTGATTCTGCCCAGTAACCCATTTGTGTTCCTTCCATTTAATGTTTACCAACCTCATGCACATGCTTCACTGTCAAATTATTTACTCGTAATAATAATTATTTATATAATACATGACCATGCCTGGCATCATTTGATGTTCCATTGTAACATTTTTTTTATATTAATGTCAGCAGATGAAGGGACCCATCGTCCCGATATAGTAGAGGTATGATTGTAAATAGTTTAGTATTTTGTAAATATTTTATTTTTTTGTAAATATTTCTATAGTTTTGTATTGTATAATTATTATTTGTATAATAATAGCATTATACTAATATACTAACATTATAACGCACTGATCGAAATCTAATCAGGGAATGACCTATGTAATTATTTATCTGCGTATTTGTAGTGATGCAATTGCCCCGCCCTCTTCTCCCATTGGCTCAAATATATATCAGCAGGAGGAAAACTTTTTTTAATGTATAGAGAGATACTAATGCTGGAATTTCAAGTTACATAAATTCAGTACAGGTCAATGTTGAAAAAAAGTCACGAGCTAGGG
Source organism: Mastigoproctus giganteus (assembly GCF_048544385.1). Lineage (NCBI taxonomy): Eukaryota > Metazoa > Arthropoda > Arachnida > Uropygi > Thelyphonidae > Mastigoproctus > Mastigoproctus giganteus. Next base: position 173,156,307 of record NC_143577.1, read on the forward strand.
TTAAATTTGAAAGCGTCTGCAATTCTGCCCAGACATGATAGGAGGGAGCATACGATGAGAGCCTTGTCAATCAATTCGGCCTTGGAGAGATTGTGCAAGGCTCATGGGATAGAATTTTTCTCAGCATGGTCTGTGCTTGTTAACAGGAGCGACTGCTTCTACAGGTATGGGATACACTTAAATAGAAAGGGTGAGAGAATATTTGTTAACACTATCGAGGCAGCATCAGGTGGGTCGGAAAACTGCTAGCTTGGGGGATGCACAGACTAAGAGATTAACAATAGCCATAGGCATGAAAGTGATTCTTGCACTGCTTCTATTGGAATGAGCAGCAGCAGCCTTGAAAGCAAGGTACAGTACTGGGGATTTCAAGAACTTCTGAGAGTAGTCATGAACAAGTAAATACACAGACTGTTTTAGATTAACTAAGACTAAGCACAGGTGCATGTATATTTGTGTACACCAATGCTAGAAGTTTGGCAAATGAATTTGAACTGCTAGTCATGACATCAAATGCAGACATTATTGGGATTTCAGAGACATGTTGTCACTCATATTATTAGCCATATGGTGCAAGGAAGCCTGAGGCTTATGCTGCACCAGACAAAAAAAATTTCTGAATTACCGAGAGAGAGAGAGAGCAGTAGAAGGAAATCACCAAGAAAGAGAAGAATGATGATATCCAGCTCAGGACCCTGGGTGTGCCAAGCCCATACTCACCAGATGTGAGCCCCTGGAGTTTCACCAGATATGAGCCCCTGGGGTTTATATATATAAGGGATGCAGAATTTGAATATGGGGAGTGCAATGTATACAGAAAGGACAGACAGGATAAGAGGGGAGGGGTTATGCTCTTAGTTAAGAGGCACATAATATCTAAGGCAGTGAATCCAGTTGACAATGGTGGCCAATGCAACTGATTCAGTTTGGTGAGACATAGGCACCTGGAAAGCAAAATTGAGAGTAGGAGTGTATTATAGGCCTAATGACTGATGAGTACAATGAACAACTGTACAGATAAATAGCTTGAGCCAGTAAATGAGGATGTCTAATAATGGGGGATTTTAACTTTCCAGATATTGACTAAAAGTTGTGGATTGGTCACTCACACACTAGCAAGACTTTTGTGGATTTATTGGGTGATTGTTTCCTACAGCATCATGTTTGAGAGGCAACCAGAGGGAGTAATACTCTTGATGTGATTATCATCAGTGAATATTCATGCATGAAGAATCTGCAGATAAAGGAACCATTAGGTGGCAGTGATCACAGTGTACTGATGTGAGATTTACTCAAAGATGTAACTACCATCAGGGGTAAAGGGAAGGGATTTTGCTTTTGTAAAGGTGACTACAATGGTTTCAGACAGTTTTTAAATTCTATACATTGGGACTGTCTGACAACATTATCATCAGCAAATTCTAAATAGGAAGTGTTCAAGGAATTAATCATTGAAGCTACTAGGCTTTTCATACCAACTAAGAAATACTGTTCAAGGTATAGGCCTAAATGGATGTCAGATGAACTGATGAAACTTGTGGCAGAGAAGAAAAGTGCATGGGATACATAAAAATTATCGCACAACACAGAAGCCTCTGGTAGATATCTACTAGTCTGTAATCAAGTCACAGAGGAGTTAAGGCAAGCAAAAGCAGATTATGAGAAACCTGGCGAATACTCTTGATGTGCAGAGAAAATTAGCAAAGAACTTCTTTCCTTATGTAAACAATTATTTTATTAGACAGAAGGGAATGAATCAAATTGGTCCACTTGATATTAATGGTTTGACTGTTCGTGATCCTATTGAGGTAGCTGAAAAACTGAATGAGTATTCTGCATATACATTCACACATGAGGAATTCTTTAGGGAAGGGGATGCCAGAAGTTTATCAAGCTCTAACAGGGAGCTAAATGATTTTAGCTCCCTGTTAGATGATTTTTAGCTCCCAGCAGTCTCTGAAATCCGCAGCACCTTGTTTTCCAGGCTGCTGCATATCCCAATAGAAGCAGTGCAAAAATCACTTTCGCCTCTGCAGCTACTGTTCGCATCGACTACTGTTAATCTATTTGTCCATGTATCCCCCCAAGCTATCAGTTTTTCAACCCACCTAACACTGCCTCGATAGCATCAGCAAATATTCTTGCACCCTTTCTATTTAAGTGTATCCCATCCCTGTAGAAGCAGTCTCTCCTGTTAACAAGTACAGACCAGGCTGAAAAAAATTCTACCCCTTGAGCCTTGCACAATCTTTCCAGGGCTGAATTGATCGACAGGGCTCTCATCATATACTCCCTCCTATCGTGTCTGGGCAGAATTGCAGACACTTTCAAAGTCAACCCTAATTCACGGATATTTTTCAACAGTGACCTTTGTTATAACAAAGGTCACTGTTATAACAGAGTGACCTTTGTTATAACTGAAAGGAAAGTGAAAGAGAAACTGTTGAAGTCAAACAACAGAAAGGCTCCTGGGGTGGATGGGATCTATCCATTTATATTAAGGGAGGCAGCAAAGGAAATAAGCAAACTGTTAGCCATATTTATGAGAGTTTCCTTGAATTCAGGGGTCCCCACTGATTGGAGATTTGTGAATGCATCCCCAATTCACAAAGGGATATGAAAGGGTGATATGAGTAATTACAGACCTGTTAGTTTAACTTCTGTTTCAGGGAAAATAATGGAGTACTGGTAAATGAAGTAATGCAAGATCATCTAGACAAGGCTGCAATTATACTTCAAACACAGCATGGGTTTGTTAAGGGGATATCTTGTTTGACCAATCTCATTGGTTATTATGATGTGGTCACAAAGGAACTAGATGCAAGAAATAATTTTAATATATATACTTGGATTTTAGGAAAGCTTTTAATACTGTTGCACATAAAAGACTTTCGTGTCCCTGGATGTCAAGCATTATAGTGATCAAGTGATTTTCTGAGATATTCATAGAGTACTCCAAGCCACAGTTCTGCAGTTTGAAAAGTTTTTCACATTCTTTAATCAATAACAAACTTAGCCTTATGAATTGTAGGCAAGTTTAAGAAAGGGAAAACCACCTTTCTTTTCTTTTCTATAAATTAACACTAACTTTTATACCACTTGGTCACTCTAGGGGCACTGCTCCTGGTTTCCCGCATGTGAAAATGAAGCTAAAAGGGAGGCGGTTTTCCAGTGATGAGGACCTTCTACGGGCTTGGGACAACGAGTGTGGTGGGGCTTGTAACCTGGGAGAAGAAATCCACTCTCCCAGGGCTGAAAGGAGGAAAGATAGATAACATGTTTCCATCTTTAGCACCATCGAGCTCAAGGCTAGGAACAAATGACACTGATAATGACTTTTCTCGACTGAATAGGTTGAAAACAACCCCTCAAGAGGATACCAGCTTTCCTCACCTTGCATGCTCTATCAGATCAGCCTCTGAGTAAATTATTATCAATATTCATTGTGCAGAAATGCATTGTCTGCTGCAGGTTCACCTAAATCAGTAAGGCACCTCCAGTCAGGCAATCTTCTGGTAGAGACTACCCAGCCTCAACATTCTGCAAAGCTTTTAGGGCTCAGAACCTTTAGAGGACACCCAATAAAAGCTACTCCCCATGCCACCTAAATTCCTGTAAGGGAGTAATAACAGAATGGGATTTATTAACCATATCAGAAGAGGAAATTGTCCAAGTGCTAAAAAGTCATCCAAGCAAGGAGAATCACAACTCAAAAAGATTGTACTCTGGTTCCAACAAGGAGCATAATTCTCACTTTTAGTTCTCCCAACTGAACAACATCTGTGAAAGCAAGCTATCTTCATTGCCACGTCCGACCCTACATCCCAAATCCCATCAGGTGCTACAAATGCCAAAAATATGGACACTCACAAACTGCATTTCAAGGTGAGGCAATATGTCCTAAGTGTATGCCAAAGGCACATAACCAATCTGATCGCGGCATTACCACTCTGCATTGCCCAAACTGTAAGTTTGGCTTTCTCAAAAACATGTGAACTATGAAAGCAAGGGAAAAAAAAATGAGAAATATACAAAAGAGCAGAGAACAAAGTTACTAGAGGCGGGAGACAAATAATCAAACAAAGTGCACATGTGCCACAGCTGCTCAACATTTCCAGTAAGTAGGGATTCAGACTGATGTATCAGTTCCTCCGAATACCTCTATTGCCAATTGGGCACATTCATTGCTCTCTATTTCTGAACAGTGTCCTTCGCAAGAAACAACTGAACAAGCCAGTAATATTCCAATTACCATACCAACTGATGTTTCTTCTACAATAAAACCAAAAGTAAGATAAATCTATCAAACTCCAATCATCATTCTCCATTAGAATGGACATCTATGAACAGCATGATTCAGTTGATGGAATTTTAGAACTACATGCAACCGATGAGATGGATGTGATCCATCCCTTCTTTCCTAAGAAAGACAAAACAAAAACAGATTAATACAAGCAAATTACAACTGAACATGTGTCAGAACCAAAAACAAACCATAAAACCGCATAATGGAAAGAATCCTTCGATGGAATTGTAGGGATTGTGGTATACAAAATATTTATAGAATCTTATCAATCGGTATGAACCAACTGACATAGCTTTACAGGAAACTCTTTTAAATTCAAGTGTGTCCTACTGTTAAAAATTATACTATCTTTAGACGAGATAGGAGTATTGACACGCCAGCTCATGGAGGGGTGGCGATTATTGTCACAAACAACAGTCTGTCTAAACATGTTTCTCTTCAGACTCCTATTGAAGTAGTGGCAGTGTGCATTGTAATTGGTGTCTTGCATTATCTCCCTCCCAATTTCTCTTTCTCCTCAGATGACAAAATCTAGTAGATCAGCTGCCATCTCCGTTCTGCTTACTCGGGGACTTCAATGCTTTACATCCTCAGAGCAGATGTTCATCATCTGCTATGGGAATCTCCAACAATTGACAAAAGAGGTAAACTAATAGAATCCCTTCTTGATGCTCATCATCTTACCCTGTTAAACACTGGGCCCACCTATATCCATTTATCTACAGGATCCACAATTGTAATAGCCTTTATTCTGTTCTCCCTCCATATATATACCAATATGAAGTGGTCAGTTCTTGATAACCCACTAATTAGTGATTATCTACTGATCCTTTGCAAGATTCAAACATGAGTAAACTTGTACTCATTGCAGTGCTTACCTCGAAATTCAGTAGGGCATGCTGGCACCAATATGCCTCCTAATTCAGTTTGATGATGATATAGTCCTGTCCCAGCCTATAGATAATGTCACCAATCATATAACCAACGAGTTATTACAAGATTGTATTGCTACTTCTGGAATACCTAAATTACTGCCTGGGAAATGCAAACACAGCAGTAACTGGTGGAATCAGGAATGCACGCATGCTAAATAGGAAAAAAATAGAGCTTGGAATTTGTTTTGCAAACTTCCTACAACTGGTAATCTTATTAACATTAAAAGACTTAAAGCCAAGTTCTGCCAAATAAGAAGAAAAGCAAAGAAAGACACCTGGATAAGTTTTGCTTCAACCACTAACAAGGATATGGACAACAGACTCATCTGGAAGAAAATCCAAGCACTTGATGGTAAATACGTACAGTCTCCAGCCTCAATCCCAAACCGGAAAGGACAGGAGTTGTCCGCACCAACAGAAATAGCTAATGCATTAGCCGAATCATTTACCAGTATATCAGCAGTATCCACTTACAGCCGAACCTTTCAAAGAATTAAGGCATCTCGAGAAAAACATAAAATAAACTTCTCTACTATGGTATCACATCCATACAATATGCCATTCACATTAACAGAACTTTTAGAGTCTCTCAATAAAACATCCAGTACTGCTGCTAATCCTGATGGAGTCTACTATATATTGTTAAAAAAACTAAATAATAAAGCAATAAGCTCCCTGTTGAAATTCTATATAGTGGCATAGTGTTTTGTGGTAGGCGCCACCAGTGGTTTCCCACATCTGTGCCATGGTACTTTGTGAAGAAATACAGAATTTCTGTAAAAGCCAGAAAAAGTGTAATGTCTGGTTTGTGTCAGAATAGCGTTATGTTCTGTTGTTATGTCACTGGCTTCTTGGCCGCAGGACCCTTAATGGGACCCCATGTTGCCCACCACCACCACCACCACCACCACTGGGAGGTGAGCCAGGCTGGCCTCTGCCAGGGTCGCCTGAGCTTCCTGACAGACCAAGTTAAAAAAAAAGAAGAAAACAAGGAGATAACTAAAGAGGGGGAAGTTAAAGTGGGAAGGAAGAAGAAGGACGTGGAAAGAAGGCATCCTCCAGGTGACGGAAGTAGGGAGGGAATGAAGGTTGTAGCCCCTAGCCTGGGGAGCCCACCCACCCAGGGCCAAGGAAAGAAAAAAGATTGCAGGGCAACGGTTACCTTGCAAAGAGGTGCCATATGGCATTTAACACCCAAAGGCATTTGTAGCACCTGATCCACCTTCTGGTAAACAGGTGCAAAGCCATCCCACACCCGAAGGTGTCAGCTGGGTTTAAAGTTAATCCTACCCTGGATGGGGTTTGCAGTATATCGTACCCCGGCAGAGGCACTAGTTTATCCTATCCCATAGGGATTTGCAGTGCATTTAGGTGGATTCTCTTTGTACTACTGTCGAACTGTTGCCTAGGAGATTGTTGTCTGATTAGTACATCTGAGTTGGAAGGTTGATTGAACAAACTCGGTAAGGGCATGATAGTAGAGCTCATCTTGCAGAAAAAAATGTACCTGATGGTGTAGGTTTCCATGTGTTTTTGTGATCAGTCTTGTCCTGTGATCCTCATAATAAGGACAGTAGTACATTACATGCTCCCAGCTTTCAGGTTGTCTGCATGTGCAAAGTGGGTTTTGTTCAATGCCCAGATCTGTTAATTTTTTCCTGAAGGGTCCGTGTCCAGTAAGTAAGAAAGTTACTTGGAGGCTCCGTGAAAACCAGGGAGGAGACTTTGGGTAAGTTTGGGCAACAGAAGGTAGGAAAAGTTTGGTAATAGCTACTTTGCTTGCGTTATCCCATGAGTCTTGCCAAATTTCGACGAGTTTGCAATATGTTTTTCTCTCCCTTTTGGGATTGTTGGCCAGATTAAGGTGGATGTCAAAGATCTCAGAGGGAATACCTCTCTTCAGTCTTTGAAATAGGCCTCTCTTGATCACCTCAAGATACAGGGGTAGATATCCTGCGAGAACTTGAAGGGCTGGTGTACTAACAGTGCGACAAGCTTTAGTAACTGTGAGGAGCATAACTTTCTGAATTGAATCCAACTTAGCTTTATTTCACTGGATGTTGGCTCTGGTATACCACACTGCCACACCGTATCAGACAATTGGCAAGAAGATGGTTTCATAAATTAGTGCAAGTGCTGTCATTTAAGGCCCCAGTCTGCCCTACTAATTCTGGCAATCAGTGCTGTGTATTTCCTAATTTTGGCTGCGACATGAACGAGATGCGGGTAAAATGTCAACTTCATATCAAGGATGATGCCTAAGTATACTTTATTTCAGGGAACAATTTTATGGGTGCACCATTAATTTTTATTGTTGGTGGTCTGGTTAGTTGAAGCGATTCCTTGAGCAAAATAGACTTAGTTTTCTCACCAGAAATAGTGAGCCGGTGTGTGTGTGTGTGTGGAGGCCCAGAAAGCTCCAGAGTGACCCAGTTGACTTTCAACTGGGCCCAAGAACAAGCATAGATAACCAAGACTAGGTCGTCTGCAAAGGCCAAAGACACAGCACACTCAAGGTTCATCTCCAGGAACTTGTCCAAGACAGAAGAATGGTCCAAGGACCGAGCCCTGAGGACAATCCCGGTTGAAATTCTACAATTGAATATTTTTAGAAAATACTTACCAGAAGTATTTTAGAAAATACTCCTGGTGTCACTAAATTTTCCTAGCATTTACAGGGAAGGATCATACCATCCCGCCATTACAGGCCGATTTCACTGACTAGCTGTTTAGGTAAAGTCTTAGAAATTCAAGGGTGGCTATCTTGGTTTCTGGAAACTAACAATCTGCTAAATAGAAATCAGTATGGGTTTTGGTAGAATCAGTCAACCATAGATGTAATGATCAAAGCAGAAGAAAACATCTGTGATGCTTTCATAAGGAGACAAAATCTGGTCATGGTTAATCTCGACATTGAGAAAGCCTTCGATACCACTTGGTGATATGGTGTCCTTCAGGACCTTTGTTCTTTTGGTTTGAGGGGGAAGTTACTCCAATTTATACAAAACTTCCTATACCACAGAACATTTCAGGTCAAATATATGAACAGTTTATCCAAATCATTTGAACAAGAGGAGGGTGTATCACAGGGATCCATCCTCAGTGCAACATATTTACAATAAGAATTACAAATATGACAGGAGACGTACCAAATACAGATGAATTATACATGTTTGCTGATGACATCATTATCTCTTGTCAGTCATTAACTATGAATGTCACTGAAAGGCAACTTCAACTTTTCATAGCCAGTACAGAATTGTTGGGAAACAGAATGGCTATTCCTTAGCAGAAAAGAAATCCACTGCAATTTATTTCTGTAAAAAACAGAAATTACATCCGGATTCTGAAATATATTTAAAAAATAAAATATTTATTTTTTTAAATATATTTAAAAAATATATAATTCCTCTTATCAACAATTTTCATTTATTGGGTTTATATCAAGACAATAAACTTAGTTTTTATACTCACATAGCCTACCTTTGAATGGCCTGTCTAAAAAAATTGAACATTTTAGGTTAGCTGTCTCTGCTAACTCGTGGGGTGCTGACAGACACTCCCTCTTGCATCTTTATAAAACTTTAATTCAGTCCCGCTTAGATTATGAATCACCTGTTTATGACTCCGCAAGAACAGTTCCTTGTTGCATTTGAATACTATTCAGCATAGTGTCCTAAAGATAGCCATGGGAGCCTTCAGAACATTACTCGTCCACAGCCTGTATATTGAGGCAAATGAACCCCCACTGCACCTCAGATGAAAATCCTTACTGTGTAACTATGCTGCAAAAATTAAAAGTATTCCATCTTATCCCAGCTGGGAATACCTGTTTTATCCTCAATATGTAATACTATACCACCATAAACCTAATGAAAACTGCCCTGCGGGTCTTTTATTTAAGAGCTCATGATCAGTTGGAACATTAACTTCCTAGAAGACATTGTTCCTTCTGATTTCCGTGGATTTAGTTCTTACCTCTTTGTGATCATTTCTGAGAAGGAGAAAAGGCTCGATGACAAACAACTTTCAGCAGCTATATGAAGCCCACACCTTAGAAAATTCAGAGAAACAACTTATTTATACTGACAGCTTCAAAACAGATGAAGCTGTAGGTATTACAGCAATTTCTTCTACTTTCTCAATAGCTGTGTTTCTTCCTACTGAATGTAGTATCTATACTGCAGAATTGTATGCAATAAAATTAGCCCTAGATAATATAAGCATGCAGCATTTCAAGCAAGCTCTGATATATACAGATTCCTTAAGTGCAGTCATCTCCATTCAGTCTGTTACTGGTATATACAGACTCCTTAAGTGCAGTCATCTCCATTCAGTCTGTTACTGATATATACAGACTCCTTAAGTGCAGTCATCTCCATTCAGTCTGTTACTGATATATACAGACTCCTTAAGTGCAGTCTTCTCCATTCAGTCTGTTACTGATATATACAGACTCCTTAAGTGCAGTCATCTCTATTCATTCTGTTACTTCTCCCCACCATCCCATTCTGAAACATATCTGATCTCATTTATATCAATACGAAACTTCCAAACAGATGGTCACCATCTAGTGGATCCCTGGTCATCTCGGCATCCCAGGTAATGAATGTGTGGATCACTAAACATCCTGACCATGGATCTTTCTGCCATCTGAAAGTGCCATACACTGATTATAAATCCATTGTTAAAACAGCATAGAGAAATCGATTGTCTGAACTGTGGCAAACCCAAATCAGTAATAAACTATTCCAGATTAAAAAAGAACCTCAGCTGTGGACTTCTACTTCCAGGAGAAGCAGGCAAGAAGTGATTTTTGCAAGCCTTCGAATCGGTCATTCCTATACAACTCATCTGCTCTTGCTTATGATAGCGAACCCTCCTCAATGTTCCTTCTGTCAGTCCCAATTAACAATCAAACATATCCTAACAGAATGCCCTCAATACTCAAGTATCAGGAAATCCAGTTTTTCTTCTTTATCCAACTTGCAGGAACCTTTAACTTTATTACACATTCTTGGCAATAATGCAAATTTTGAAGATGTTTCAATACTTGAATTGTATAAATTTATATAATCATCTCTGATAACCATAATATAAAAGATTCAGGCATAAGTAAATCACGAACAGGCACAATATGGCTCAGGAGGCCCTTGTGCCAAAAACCCTCAATACAACAAATAAAAGACTGCTGTACAAATTGGCACAGTGTGGCATTAAGAGCAAATTGCCGCTATGGATAAAGAGATGGTTGGGTGAGAGAAGACAGAGAGTGGTAATCAATGGACATTGCTCTTTAAGGACTAATATTATTAGTTGTGTAGTCCAGAGTTCAGTGTTGGGCCCACTGTTGTTTTCTATATTTATCAATGATATTAATGAAGGCTTATCAGATTTAATGGAAGTTTGCGGATAATACAAAGGCTAGTAGGATGGTTAGCAACAGTAATGACAGTATGCTATTGCAACAGAATCTAGAAAAGTTAGGCAGATGGGCTAAGAAATGGCAAGTGACGTTTTAACATTGACAAATGCAAAGTATTGCATATGGGTAGCAGCAATCCCAGAGTAACATACCAACTGTATGGTGCTATACTCAGGGTTGTGGAAAATAAAAAAGACCTGGAGGTAATTGTGCAGTCAGATATGAAGTTTTCTGAGCAAAGCAGACAGGCTGCCAGGACAATTCATGGGGTTTTGTCAATGCTATATAGTTATTTTACTAGCAGGGATAAGGCAATGGCGACATATTCAATGCTGCACACAGGTCTGGAGACCTTATTTTAAGAAAGATATGGAGCTGCAGGAATGAGTACAGAGAAGGGAAACAAGATTGGTGAATGGAACAAATGGGTGCTCTTACCAAGAAAGGCTTCAGTTCTGTAAACTGTAGCATCTGGAGACTAGGCACCTGCAAGGTGATCTGATTGAGGTATTTAAGGCTTTGAATGGATTGAGCAACTTCAATGCTGATGAAATTCTTCCTCTTTCTCAGACCACACATGAGCAGGCAGAAATTCAAATTGAGGAAGGATGGTTGCATAATAAGCTGCACGGAAGTTTGCCTTTGGCCAAAAGTTGGTTGATCTTTGGAACAAACTTCCATCTGTTGTTGTTTTGGAAGTTGATATTTTAATGATATTTTCAATGATAGTTCAATGATAGTTTAAATAAATTCAAGGACTATGTATATAAAGTGCTTAGCATCATAATACACAGCCATTTCTGAATAAACAGAAAATTTTTAAGGTGGCATCGTTTTAGGTTATATCTCATATTGTGAATACCTTCACAACGAGTTGCCATGATATTGCACTACTTCGAATAAATAACGCTTCACCTAAGGAGAAGACTAATGTTACTTATTCTCAGATAGGTACCACCACCCAGACAGCACTGTTTCAGGGCTATTTGATGTATGTATGTGAATATCTACTCGAATATCCACTTGTCCCTATTAGACTTAGAAAAGCAAAAAAGGTAGAGGGAAAGTTATAGTAGGAGTGGAAGAGGAAAAGAAACAGTGTAGAAGAATGAAAGGGACAGTAACTCCTTCAACTCACACCACTCAAAAACTCATAAACTCCTCGAATAGGCAACGCTTCCCCAGTGGAGAAGGCTGTTGTTACCTATTCTTGGAAACTCCGGACATCATCAAGCTCCCCCTAACAGCACTGTTTCAGGGCTATTTGGCCCTTCTTCAGTGAGTGGGTAGGTACCCAAGTGATGCAATGATGGCAAAAACAGTTATGAAGTATAACTCCACAATATGAGAGATGCCTGATGGTGTATGATGTTTTTAGACTAAGGCGCATTTAGGGCTAAAGCCTCAAGCTGCGAACAAATTTAGACTATGTATATAAAGTGCTTAGCATCATAATACACAGCCATTTCTGAATAAACAGAAAATTTTTAAGGTGGCATCGTTTTAGGTTATATCTCATATTGTGAATACCTTCACAACGAGTTGCCATGATATTGCACTACTTCGAATAAGTAACGCTTCACCTAAGGAGAAGACTAATGTTACTTATTCTCAGATAGGTACCACCACCCAGACAGCACTGTTTCAGGGCTTGGCCCTTCTTCAGTGAGTGGGTAGGTACCCAAGTGATGCAATGATGGCAAAAACAGTTATGAAGTATAACTCCACAATATGAGAGATGCCTGATGGTGTATGATGTTTTTAGACTAAGGCGCATTTAGGGCTAAAGCCTCAAGCTGCGAACAAATTTAGACTATGTATATAAAGTGCTTAGCATCATAATACACAGCCATTTCTGAATAAACAGAAAATTTTTAAGGTGGCATCGTTTTAGGTTATATCTCATATTGTGAATACCTTCACAACGAGTTGCCATGATATTGCACTACTTCGAATAAGTAACGCTTCACCTAAGGAGAAGACTAATGTTACTTATTCTCAGATAGGTACCACCACCCAGACAGCACTGTTTCAGGGCTATTTGGCCCTTCTTCAGTGAGTGGGTAGGTACCCAAGTGATGCAATGATGGCAAAAACAGTTATGAAGTATAACTCCACAATATGAGAGATGCCTGATGGTGTATGATGTTTTTAGACTAAGGCGCATTTAGGGCTAAAGCCTCAAGCTGCGAACAAATTTAGACTATGTATATAAAGTGCTTAGCATCATAATACACAGCCATTTCTGAATAAACAGAAAATTTTTAAGGTGGCATCGTTTTAGGTTATATCTCATATTGTGAATACCTTCACAACGAGTTGCCATGATATTGCACTACTTCGAATAAGTAACGCTTCACCTAAGGAGAAGACTAATGTTACTTATTCTCAGATAGGTACCACCACCCAGACAGCACTGTTTCAGGGCTATTTGGCCCTTCTTCAGTGAGTGGGTAGGTACCCAAGTGATGCAATGATGGCAAAAACAGTTATGAAGTATAACTCCACAATATGAGAGATGCCTCATGGTGTATGATGTTTTTAGACTAAGGCGCATTTAGGGTATAGGTAACATTAAGTAATGTTAAAACAAAAAGAATAAGTAACATTAGTCTTCTCCTTAGGTGAAGCGTTACTTATTCGAAGTAGTGCAATATCATGGCAACTCGTTGTGAAAGTATTCACAATATGAGATATAACCTAAAACGATGCCACCTTAAAAATTTTCTGTTTATTCAGAAATGGCTGTGTATTATGATGCTAAGCACTTTATATACATAGTCTAAATTTGTTCGCAGCTTGAGGCTTTAGCCCTAAATGCGCCTTAGTCTAAAAACATCATACACCATCAGGCATCTCTCATATTGTGGAGTTATACTTCATAACTGTTTTTGCCATCATTGCATCACTTGGGTACCTACCCACTCACTGAAGAAGGGCCAAATAGCCCTGAAACAGTGCTGTCTGGGTGGTGGTACCTATCTGAGAATAAGTAACATTAGTCTTCTCCTTAGGTGAAGCGTTACTTATTCGAAGTAGTGCAATATCATGGCAACTCGTTGTGAAGGTATTCACAATATGAGATATAACCTAAAACGATGCCACCTTAAAAATTTTCTGTTTATTCAGAAATGGCTGTGTATTATGATGCTAAGCACTTTATATACATAGTCTAAATTTGTTCGCAGCTTGAGGCTTTAGCCCTAAATGCGCCTTAGTCTAAAAACATCATACACCATCAGGCATCTCTCATATTGTGGAGTTATACTTCATAACTGTTTTTGCCATCATTGCATCACTTGGGTACCTACCCACTCACTGAAGAAGGGCCAAATAGCCCTTGGGTACCTACCCACTCACTGACGAAGGGCCAAATAGCCCTGAAACAGTGCTGTTAGGGGGAGCTTGATGATGTCCGGAGTTTCCAAGAATAGGTAACAACAGCCTTCTCCACTGGGGAAGCGTTGCCTATTCGAGGAGTTTATGAGTTTTTGAGTGGTGTGAGTTGAAGGAGTTACTGTCCCTTTCATTCTTCTACACTGTTTCTTTTCCTCTTCCACTCCTACTATAACTTTCCCTCTACCTTTTTTGCTTTTCTAAGTCTAATAGGGACAAGTGGATATTCGAGTAGATATTCACATACATACATCAAATAGCCCTGAAACAGTGCTGTCTGGGTGGTGGTACCTATCTGAGAATAAGTAACATTAGTCTTCTCCTTAGGTGAAGCGTTACTTATTCGAAGTAGTGCAATATCATGGCAACTCGTTTAGAAGGTATTCACAATATGAGATATAACCTAAAACGATGCCACCTTAAAAATTTTCTGTTTATTCAGAAATGGCTGTGTATTATGATGCTAAGCACTTTATATACATAGTTTTTGTTTTTTTTTTGTTATTTGGATTTTAGGAGCATTAGCAACTAAGGCCATATTGCTCCGGGATATGCAGTGGTCATTCCCTGACCTTTCCGCATCCTCCGTATTTGGTGGTGACGGGCTCGAACCCCGGTCTAATCAAGAAGCGTGTGCTACGCACTGCTGCTCCTTCCCACCTGGCTACGGAGGCGCCTTATATACATAGTCTAAATTTGTTCGCAGCTTGAGGCTTTAGCCCTAAATGCGCCTTAGTATAAATTCAAGGAATAACTTGATAAACTATTGGACGGAATGAATAGGTAAAATGGAAGGTGTCTTTTTTTTCCCTTTTTTTTTGGCCAACGCTGCATAAGCTTGCTTTCTTGCATCATTTGCCACTGCTAATGCTAACGCAGTATTAGTACTAGCAACATAATACAAAGAAGCTAAGATTATATAGCACCAACAAACAACACTTAATTTCTCCTAACCTCCTTAACCCTGCAGTGTTGGTGCCATGCTGTGAGGTGGAACTCGAAAACAATAAGTCTGCATTAATTGTTCAATGAAGTCCTGGATTTTCTGTAACTTATACACTAATTTTCACTTGATATAGTTTTGAATTTTATTTATTGTTTTCTCAAAGTTATAGTATGAGTATACCCAACAAGTATAGCCCCATCACATTTTATACTTTTAACTTGTAGTAAAGCAGGCATGGGAAACGTAATTCTGGTGCCACAAAAGCTTAGAATTACGTTTCTTTCTAGTTCAAGTTATTTACAAAACTCTTCCATGTGATCTGATGAATAACAGTTTCTAACAGCCATAAAGTAAATCTTTTTGAAAGATTCATTTGAAATATTTCTTATTATTTTTAATAATAAACACGGAAATACAGAAAGATATAATCACTCGGGACAGAGAGTCAGTGACATGCATAATATTCAAATTTCACAATGTGCCAAATTTTAAAATGGAAGTGAATAATTTCACCTATATGCATATTTTTAAAAACGTTTTTAAAACTTTTTATACAATATAATCAGCAGAAATATATGCACACATGCATGTTTTTAATTTCATGTGATTAACAGTTATTTGAACTGAAAAAGAGAAGAGGCTAATAGCTTTTTTATATTTTATGCCTATAATGTTTTTTTTTTATTTTCAACAATTACTTTTTCTTTTTTTTTTGAAAATAAAACGTGTAAAAAACAGCATTACTTGAATATTTATATTTTTATTAAGAAGTGAAAACATGGATATAAATATTGCAAACCATTAAGAAAAGATGAAATATTGGATGAAACATGGATACAACAAGTATTGAAATCCATTAAAGAAAGATGAAATATTGGTATAGTCCAAGCAGAATTCAAAAACCCATAAACTTTCTCCAGAAATTAAAAATTAAATTTACAGCTGTCAAGTGTGGTTACACCACATTTTTAACAGTTAGGGGTGCCACCACTGCAGGTTTAAATTTATTGAAACTACCCACTTCCACAACATTAGGTGGAAGGCTATTCCAACAATTAATTACTCTTTGGCTATGAAAATTTCTGTACATCTATTCTGCAACCCTCCTTTTTCTATCTATGTTCCTGTGTGTGTGTGTGTGTGTGTGTGTGTGTGTGTGTGTGTGTGTGTGCGTGCGTGCGTGCGTGTAATTCGAGAAGGAATAAAGATGTCATCAGAATTTAGTTTACTTAACCCATTTAAAGCTTTGTTTGTTTGTTTGTTTGTTGTTGTTTTCATCTGTTCAGTTGCAGCCAACCTTTGGAGACTTTATGGGCGAGCTGCCTGCCTCCATGCTGTCCGGTCTTCAACAGCTTCTTTCAAGTCTTTCGTGCTCATGCCAGTGTCACTCTTAATGATGTCAAGCCAGCGTGTTCCTTGCCAACCTCTTCTCCTTGTTCCACTGACCTTTCTTAGCATTATCGATTTATTCTTGAACTCGTTCATAAAGTTTTCAGGTGAAAAATATTTAATTATAAGTGACCCTACTTTTAATAAAAAATATGTCACCAAGTCTTTCTCCAGCGGTGGCGTTATTATATGGCTGTATAGGTCTTTACTAATTAAAACTCAAAGTCTTTAATCTATCATCATATTTATCATTTTGTCCCAAAATTAGATACAACTAATCAATGTGACAAACCCCTCCACCTAATTAAAGTGCTCTTCATCCATAACTTGTAGAATTTAAAAAGCAGCTCTTCAAACTTTTAAATACCAGTGCTATGGTATTTAAATTTAGCATAAATATTATCTTGTACATTTCAATTAAATCACTAAACAGATGCCTAGTTTCTAGAGAGTTAAATTTACAGAACCCCAGTCTTTCTTGGTAAGAATATCCCTTTTTTGTGTCCCCCATCTAATTTTGTTGCTTTTCTCTGAACCCTTTCAGATCATTTGTGCTGCTCAGAATTTTACATTGGACTATACAATTACCCATTCTAGCAGCTTGTTTGCACTGCTCAAATTTCATGTCAGACTGTACAATTATCCCTACAGCTTTTTCACACACTACTAACTTGAGTTTGATTTCATCCCAACAGTATGTTATTTTGGGATTACTTCTACCTAAATGTAGTACCTTGAATTTATCGGTCTATAAATCATAATTTCCATTTTCCAGCCCATCTGCTTAGTTTATCTAGATCCTCTTGAGGTGTCCTGATTACTATCATTAACCTTGTTCTCACCTTTGTATCATCAGCAAAATAAACATCAAACTTGAATTACCTATATCAACATCATTAATTATTATTAAAACCAGAAAAGGGACCAACTGACACCTATGGAACTGCAATTATCACATTAATCCATAAAGAATAGTGGCTGCTTATAACCACTCTTTGTCTCCTGCTACATGCCATCCCTTTATCCATAGCAGCAACTTACCCCTAATGCCAGAATGCTCCAATTTATGCAAAAATTGAACATGTGGATGGCACACGTATCGAGATGATCATGCATTACTTTTTTAACTATTGATTCCTTTATTTTTTCTGGCACTGAGAGTAACAAAGAAAACACATCAAATCAGACCCTTGCATAACAGATGTGGTGAGATAACCTTGATGGTGAACTGAATTTTGCACAGATGAAAAACATATGACATGTGAAAAACCTTTCACAGGGAGGAATGGCTCTGTGAGTGAGGCTGAGCAGTACAAAATTAGTGCTACTGAAATTACAGATGACTTTATTCATAAATTTCAAAAAATCTTACTTAAAAGGCAAGTAAGTTTTTTGCAGTTGATGGTACATACTCAGTAATTTTGTGTGTGAGAGAGAGAGAGAGATTTTCTGTTTATACCCTGGGATGACCATGGTTTAGTAAAAGAAAAATCATGTTTAACTATTTGGTTAGCTATTTAGGCAGAGTTATTCATGAGAAGTGTGCAGGAAATAATTTCTACACTGTTTTAATTGGACTTAAATTTTCATTTCTATGCACTGCATATATTTTGTGATTAACCATTTGCGTGTTTTAAACTGACACTGATAAGTTCCTAAAGTGGAAATCAGAAATCTATGAGTAAACAGTTATCAAAAAGAAGTCCTTGAAAACAATAATTTTTTTCTTAATAAATAATATTTAACAAATTCATTTTTTAGTTACAAAGTAATTAAAAAATTACTTAAATAAGAGAATCATTAAATAGCAATCCTGAAAGTTTTCCATATAAAACATGAAAAACTTTCAAGATTGCTTTCACTATAAATCATCTATGGGTCAGAAATTCTGAAAAGGTGGCAAACCTAGATTATACTCTAAGTCAAACCACATATACTCAGTGCTGCATGTGTTTGATAGAAATGATAATTCTACTAAACACATTATTTCATTATATTTTCCTTTATTATCTCAACTTAAAATATAATATATAAAAATAAACAACAAATTCAATATCCATATTATAAGATTTATCATAAATTTTTAAAAGTTAACTGTTTCACACTTTTCTCCTCTAAAACAAGCAAAACTGCAGACTGTATCAAGATTCTTGTCTCCATCTGTGTTCAATGTTTATAAAAATAATGATATAACAAATGAAAGGAAATATAATTAGTATTAATATGACTACAAGATAAACATGCAAGTGTCCTTATCAAAAAACAGCTCATAACAGAAAGAATGACTGAGGCTTTCAGTTTGTTCAAGAAAGGGATAACTATTCTTGTTGAATATATGCCAAACACGGAACAGTGTGGCAAGTTCAGTTGAAGATTCAGTGATCTTTCGCACTGTTAAATAGTGAACTATATAAGAGGAAAAGCAAAGTTATGTTCAAACTTCTATCCTTGGCTTCTTAAAACTTCAATAATTTGGTACAAAACACAATATGTAAATAACATATTTATGTTTACATAATGCAGCATAATAACGGCCTCCACAGCCGAGTGGTCAGGAGCAGGAGTGCAGTAGCACACCCACTTTGAGTAGACCGGGGTTCAAGCCCCTGGCCGCTAAATATGGTCGATCTGCCAACCAGCACTGGACCAGCATGGCAGATTATGGTCCATTTTTACTCAACATGAATTGTTGAGGGTGCTTCCATCCTGCAGTGGATTGATAATGGCTGCAGTTTACTTTTTTTTTTTTTTTTTTTTTTAAATGCAGCACAATAGATTATGTGTAATTTTATTACTTTCCCATTTTAATGCTGATTTGCTTAACTCTGTTTTAATGACTAATTAAAAGAATTTTAATTAAGTTGAAAGGTCCCAAAATTTCACAACAGAAACACATCTTACCTTCATAACATAAATGTACATATGTAAACATGTCCAATTTAAATCATTTTTATATGCACCACTTTTCAGAGGAACACATGCTCCATGAAAATCTGAGACTACCTGTAAATCCATCAGTGTTACTTGCCAAATTTTAAAAAAACTGCTGTTGTGTACACCTACCTTACCCCATGTGAAACATAATCCAGAGAAAATTATTTCTCTTCATATATAATATAGTTAATAATTAAATGAATATGAGAAAGTTCATCGCATACCTTGGCAGTATCATCATACATGAAGTGAGAAAGAGGATTGCATAAAGTCTTCCAAATCATCTGATATGCAGCAGGGATTACTCCTTTACTTAAATAGCTATAAAATATTATGTAATCAGTCACATGAATGTTTTATAGAAAATTATTAAAATTTCATTGTGGTAAAAAAAAATAAATAACAATCATATTAGCAAATGCTTTACATATAAGGGTTGTTTTGAAAATATCTGAACTGCTACAATATAGTGACAATAAGCATACTTCAGGATAGGTGAATTAATCCTCTTTGAAACAATGTTTTTTCGGAAGTGGTGCACTTAGCTCAACAATTTTCCCATTCTTTGAAGCACTTCTGGAAAGCTAATTTCAAAACTGCCAAAAGGCCAAGCCAGGAATATTCTATATTATTTGTATGTCATCAAATAAACTACTTTTTTTGGTTTATTTTAGAGTCGGGGGTAAACAGACAGGACCATATCTGGTGAGTATAGGGCTGCTGGACTTGAGTGATTCTGTGTTTGGATTAAAAAAAAGCTGTATAAGCAGTAATGAATGCAATAGTGCATTATCATGAAGAAACCAGTCTTCGGAGTTCCAGTTTTCCAGTCTTTTTATCTGAGTCACATCATGAAGGTGTCTTTGAACTTCAGTGTAGATCTCTTTAAAGAGCCCAATTGTAGCACTTTTTTTTTTTTTTTTTTTTGGGTTGGGGAGGTGTCTTCCATTGTGATGACTGCTGTCTGGTTTTGGGATCAAACTCACAAACTCATGTTTCATCTCTAATTTGGTATGTTTGAAATATGCCTTGTCATTAGTTAGTTGCATTCACAAACAAACTGGAAGCAAACAGCTGATGGTATTCACATTATTCCTCTGTTAACAGCCATGGCATGAACTTTGCAAAAACTTGTCTCGTGTTTTCATTAAAATGGAATGGCACGATCAAAAGGAGATACAAGTTTCACTAGCAGTTTCATGAACAGTTAATCTCTGATCATTTTGTTGCCAAAGTTTGCAGTTGAGACAAAATTCCATCATTTGTTGAAGTTGAGGACCATCCAGATTGATGATCACTTTGAACAGACTCCCTATCCACTTTGAAACAATGATTATGTGAAACGGTGATTGTGTTTAGAGCATGAGGGAAAACGGTAATAGATAATCCTCCAAAGAATGAGATTTTTTGTAGACATTTTGATTGATGTTCACCTGGGACCTCAATAAATAAGTCACCGCATCTCAGATGCTTTGTTGTTTTTTTGGGGGGAAGGAGGGTTCCTGTGAGTTTTTCTAGGTATTTTTCAATTTTAAAAGATAAGAGACCACACAGCGACCGTTCTTGAGTAGAATGCAATTTAACTGTCAGTTTTTAGGTGTTTTGCACTGCATGAGTTAGAGTCTTCTATCTCATGACTGGACACATAGTATCATTAGATCCTGCAGGTTTTGGGAAGATCATTTTGCACCTTTTTGGCCCAAGAGAGAGAGAGAGAGAGACAGAGAGAGAGAGACTACTTTTCTTTCCACATTTCTGGTTCTGCTATGAGAAAGCAGGGGTAGAGCCAAAAAGGTGACCGAGTGGCTGGGTTAGTACTATAGACAAGAAACAGAAAGGTGAATTTCCCTTCTGGAACTCTGCCTACTTCTCGTAGTGCAAAAGAGCTATGCTATATAACTAAATAAGGAAAACTATATTTAAAACCAAAAAAGAATCAATTTGCTTTGTTGCAAACACTATAGAGATAGCTTTGATTTGCTTGGTCACACGGCGCCTCCGTAGCCAGGTGGGAAGGAGCAGCAGTGTGTAGCACATGCTTCTTGATTAGACCGGGGTTTGAGCCTGTCACCACCAAATACGGAGGATGCGGAAAGGTCAGGGAATGACCACCGCATATCCCGGAGCAATATGGCCTTAGTTGCTAATGCTCCTAAAAACCAAATAACAACAACAGCTTGGTCACACTAATAATTGCTTGGTTCATGGGGAAAAAAAATGGGAAACTAAACACGGGCTAAAACAAGGTGGGGAGACTATAATTTTGAATTTGAAGAAAAGATGAGTAAAAAGCCAATGAAATAATTTTAGAAAGGATGAGGAAACTGGGGTGGAAGGGGAGACATGGCAAAAGGGAAAGGGATACAAAATAGGAAATGAGATAATAGAAACTTGAATATTGAAGAGCTTATGAATCAGATCTTGGCTGCCAATTGGAGAGAGGACCTGTTGCAGTCTGTATTTAATGGCCTTGCTGGTAATTGTCAAAGGCATCTTATAATTACACAATTAATGTTAGTAATCATAGAGATATCTTAGATCACAACTTGGTGATGTCTCTTCTCCAATTGAGCCATACTATCATGGCCATTCTCAGCAGTAGTAAGCTATATATATTTTGTCCCCCCCCACCTCCCAAAATTCATGGACAGGCCTTCCTGTGCACTTTAACAATGCCAAATCTGATTACCTACTCTTGCTTGAACATTCCTCTGCTTAATGAAAGCATTATCTTTCTGTATATTCTCATCCCCATTTAATAACTTCAATTCTCCTAACCTAGCTGCATACAACTGTTTCATTTTGTTAGACTAAGTTAGGTTATATTTATAAGTGGGAAGTGAAAAAAAATATATTTTTTTTTCACATACTACCAAATACATAAAAAAAATTATTTATTTTCTTATATTTTTAAACTTCAAATTTATATTTAAAAAAAAAGGCCTGGTTATAACCGTTATACTTATTAGTTATGCTGTCAGACCTTGTGGCTTCACTTTAAAACAAATGCTGTGTGTGTTATGGGGTTTAAAGGCACATAAGCTGCTGTGGCTATAATGGGCCTAAAAAAACAAATAAGTGACTTGTGCAATAGACTTAATTTGTTCATCCCTTAACAAAAATTCTTAAAGCTGTAGTTGTTGAATTCAAATTATAATCCGCTAATATCAGGTAACTCAATCAACTGGGTTTTTTTTATTTTTTATTTATTTTTTTTATTTCTTCCATTGCAATCATTTTCAGGAATTGAGCTAATACGGAAATGGATTTCTTAACATTCAGTTGACTGTAATCTCTGAAATATTTTGCCATATTCTTAATTTGTATCTTACAATGTTCCTTTATCTCTTGCACTAGTTGGCTGCTAACTCTTTTCATGTTCTCTCTCTTTCATCAACTGAAGTTTAATATATGAATTTCATCATCCACAGAAAATGGAGTCATTCTAGGATGTTCTAAACTTAAATTTAATTCATTGAAATGACCAAAAATACTGGTAAAGTAAGTCAAATTGTAGAGTATTGTTACCTTGAAAGTAACAATACTTTCAAGTATTGTAAAATATTATCAATATTATCAAAAAACAAAAACTAAATGAACTTTCATATCATGTGTATCTAGAACTTTCATCAATTGTACTATTATGATAACTTGAAAATAATGTTTTATTCGTGTAAGCTTTATCTTCGAAATATAATTACTCACTGTTTATACATCATATTTCTTTTGATATTATGCTTTTGATGATATAAGATATGATTCACTGTAGTACTATTAATGTTAACAGTGGTGCACACTTTATACATATTGTGTATGGCAGTGGGAGTAATGCTATATATACTTTTTGGGATTAACAGAAGATAAGTTGTAGATTAATGAGGGACAAAATTAATTAGCATTAATTAATTTTGTCTAGAATGTTCTAAACTTAAATTTAATTCATTGAGATGAAATACGGTAAAGTAAGTCAAACTGTAGAATATTGTTACTTTAAAAGTATTATAATTAAGTTATTAGTAGAGGCATATGATGTAAGAAAGCAAGCTTATGTACCATCAGCCAAAAAAAAAAAAACATTTCACACATTCATTTTCTCTAAACATTTGTCCAGTAATTTATTTAAGCTATCAACTTCCAAAACGACAGATGGAAATTTCCTCCAGCAATCGACCACCCGCTGGCTAAAGGCAAATTTCCGCACATCTGCTCTATTTTACTTCCATTACCTCAATTTGAATTATGCCCCCTTAGATTCGTAATCAGAGCAAGAGGAAGAATCTCATCAGAATTGGGCCTGCTCAACCCATTCAAGGCTTTATACACCTCAATACGATCACCTTGCAGGGTCCTAGTCTCCAGATGCTGCAATTTGCAGAACTTAATCCTTTCTTCGTAAGAGCACTCCTTCGTTTCCCTCAACAATCTTATTGCTCTTCTCTGTGCATGCTCAAGAAACTCTACATCCTTCCTAAAATGAGGTCTCCAGACCTGTATGCAGTACTCAAGGCATGGGCTGACCATTGCCCAATACAAAGGAATAATCACCTCGTTTTCTCTACTAGCAAAATTCCTGTATATCATTGACAATACCCCAAGACAGTGCTGGCAGCCTGTCAGCACTGTCTGAAAACTTCATATCTGACTGCACAATTACTCCCAGGTCTTTTTCATTTTCTACCACCCTGAGTGTAATACCACACAGTTTGTACGTTACTCTGGGGTTACTTCTACCCATATGCACTACTTGCATTTGTCAATGTTAAACTTCAGTTACCACTTCTCAGCCCATCTGCCCAGCTTTTCTAGACCCTGTTGCAGTAGCGCACTGCCATTACCATCATTAACAACCCTGCCAACCTTTGTATCATCTGCAAACTTTGACATTAAGCCTGATATACCTTCATCAATATCAATGATAAATATACAAAACAACGGTGGGCCCAACACCGAACCCTGGGGAATTCCACTAATAACATTAGTCCATGATGAGCAGCGTCCATTGATTACCACTCTCTGCCTTCTCCCACTCAACCGCCCTTTTATTAATTGTAGCAACTTACCCTTAATACCTTACTGCTCCAATTTGCACAGTAGTCTTCCATGTGCAACAGAGTCAAAAGCTTTCCTGAAATCCAAGAGTATGATATCAGAATTAATTTTTGCATACAGTTCCTTTGTAACCACATCATAGTATCCAATCAAATTTGTCAGCAAGACTTTCCCTTAACAAACCCATGCTGTGTCTGAATTATTACTGCAGTATTGTCTCGATGATCCTGCAATGCACTTTAACCAGTAGCTCCATTATTTTCCCTGGAACAGAAGTTAAACTAACTGGTCTATAATTACTTGTGTAACTCTTAGATCTCCCTTTGTGAATTAGCAATGCATTTGCACATCTCTAGTCCGTGGGGACTTCCCCTGAGTCCAAGGATGCTCTCATAATTATGGCTAAGGGTTTGCTTACTACCTTTGCCGCCTCCTTTAATATAACTGGATAGATCCTATCAACCCTCGGGTGCTTTCTTATGTTTAACTTCAACAATTTCTCCTCCACTTTGCTCTCAGTTATTAGAAAATCGTTAAGCACCTTGTTACAGTTTGGTAAACTTCTGGCATTCTTCTCCCTTAATAACTTCTCATGTCTGAATATAGATGCAAAATACTCATTCAGATTGTCAGCTATCTGAGCAGGATCATCAACACTCGAACCATCGATATCAAGTGGACCAATCTGATTCATCCCCTTCCTTCTAGAGTTTATATAACTAAAGAAGTTCTTGCTGTTTTTCTTAGCATCCTTTGCCAGAGATTTCTCGTAATCTGCCTTCACTTGCCTAACCTCCTTTGTGACTTGATTACAGACTAGCTCATATCTACCATAGGTTTCTGTGTCCCCTGATAATTTATATGCATCCCATGCATTTTTCTTCTCTGCCAAGTCTCATTAGTTCATCTGACATCCTAAAGGTCTAAACCTTGAACAGTATTTCTTAGTTGGTATGAAAAACCTAGTAGCTTCTACGATTACTTCCTTGAATGCTTCCCATTTAGAATTTGCTGTTGGTAACATCATCAGTTGGTCCTACTGTACAGAATTTAAAAACTGTCTGAGACCACTGTAGTCACCTCTATGAAAGCAAAAATCCTTCCCTTTACTCCTGATGGTAGTTACGTTTTTAAGTAAATCCCACATTGGTACCCTGTGATCACTACCAACTAATGGTTCCTTTATCTGCAAATTCGTAATGCATGAATAATCACTGAATGATACATGAATAATTAATATAATTATAGTTACAAAATAAGCCAAATAGGTAAGTTTTAAAAGGATAAACCTAGATTTTTCTCTAAAATGTTCCACAGAAAGTTATTTGAAAAAAAAACATTTGTAAAAGTCAGTAAAACGGTGGTCTAACTTACATTGTTAAACTATGGATCATTATGTCTCTGATTA
Organism: Mastigoproctus giganteus; assembly: GCF_048544385.1. Classification (NCBI taxonomy): domain Eukaryota; kingdom Metazoa; phylum Arthropoda; class Arachnida; order Uropygi; family Thelyphonidae; genus Mastigoproctus; species Mastigoproctus giganteus. Next base: position 173,182,095 of record NC_143577.1, read on the forward strand.
GCATACACTTCAGGATATGCTACTGTTGAAATAAAAGTTGCTAAGCTTTTTAAACTTAAAGAAGTTAAGGTTGGTTGATTGATTTTATTTTTAATTGCACATTGGCAACTTAGGCCATAATGCACCAATGTCAAAAATAAAAATAGTACAAAATATGTTTGGTAACCTATAAACAGGCTACCATGTCAAGAAGGTAAAAATGATGAAATTAGATAAATAAAATGTAAATAAGAAAAATTGTCTCTGTCATCTAAAATCAGGCTGAGTGTAAAAACATGATAAATGTATAAAATAATTTTGCACTTCTCACACATGTTGTTGTTGTTGTTATTTGGTTTTTTAGGAGCATTAGCAACTGAGGCCATATTGCTCCGGGGATATGCGGTGGTCATTCCCTGACCTTTTCGCATCCTCCGTATTTGGTGGTCATGGGCTCGAACCCCGGTATAATCAAGAAGCGTGTGCTATGCACTGCTGCTCCTGCCCACCTGGCTATGGAGGCGCCTTTCTCACGCATAGATGGGATATAAGCTAGTCTGATGTCAGATCCACCCCTCAGCAAAAAGGAGTGTGTTGAATGAGTGTGACCTATGCAGAACTGAGCAAGAACAACTGCCTCTCTTCGGACCGCACACAGACTGGACTGTCATATCTTGATTACTTAATCTGTTTAGTTTATTTGTGGCCTGTCCATGCCCAGAATCTTGCCATTGGGAATATCATTTGGTGTGTATTGTTTACCAAGAGAATGGCTGATTTTGAAGTAATGGCTGATTCATTTTCCCTGATCCCAATGTGGCTTGAGATCCAGCAGAAGCAGATGTCAAATTCTGATCCAACAAGAGAATAAAAGCATCTGTCGAATCTGGGACAAGACTAGATAAGGGTTATACCTCACAGATAATTGTAACATGCTTTAGGAATCAGTATACATCACACACATACCTTTGGTAAAACTATCTTTAATCTGATCAAGGGCTATTTCTATTGCATGCAACTCTGCAATACATATGCTAGTTTTTTTGAAGAATCTTGTTCAACAGTGATTTGCGTAGGAGGACAACAACTGATCCCACATATGATTCTGACTCCAAGTCATCTGCGTAGACTGGCAGGAAGTCAGAATACTAAACTCGAAATGAAGCAAAGGGTTGCTAGTAGACAGATAGTGGTGGTAGCCTTCTCCTAGATGTTTGTTTGTTTGTTTGTTTGTTATTTGGTTTTTAGGAGCATTAGCAACTAAGGCCATATTGCTCCGGGGATATGCGGTGGTCATTCCCTGACCTTTCCGCATCCTCCGTATTTGGTGGTCACGGGCTCGAACCCTGGTCTAATCAAGAAGTGTGTGCTACGCACTGCTGCTCCTGCCCACCTGGCTACGGAGGCGCCTCCTTCTCCTAGATCTTGGGGGAGAAGTCACAAGTTGGAAGACATGCATTCCAGGGTGGAAGAAACTGCTTTGGTGTCTGGGCAATGTTGTCAACCATCATGTTAATTCACTCCCTTGGATTTGATATTCAAACCCTTGAATTTGAATGCCAAAAGGTAGGTTGGCAGTCGTCCGATGGGTGTTGTAGAGATTTTTCCCATCGCAGCTCAAAGATAGATGTTCACATGGAATGACTGGGCAGGGACTTTAATTTGAAAATAAATTGCAAGGACAACTGCAACATCAAGAGAAAGTGCCTCATTTGCTTTAATATAGATGCTTTGGACAGGAGACATATGGAATTCTCCAGTGGAAGTGCAGATGGCTTGGTGATGGACCGGATCTAACCAAAGAAGTGCACTATCTCCAGCAGAATCATAAACTTGGGAGCCGTAATTGAGTTTAGGACAGACAAGAGCCTGGTAGAGTTGGAGTAGGGTACAGCGATCTGCATCCCACAAAGTTAAAGGGCATGGAGGATGTTAAGCCCTTTGGCAAATCTTGTCCTTAGCTGACAAATATGTTGTAGAAAGGTTAGCTTCTTTTCAAAAATAAGTCCTAGGTATTTAAATTTGGATACCTGGGATGTTTTGCCCAAGCCTTAATTCTGGGTCAGGATGAAGATTATGTCTGCAACAAATGTGTACACAAATGGTCTTTTGTGACGAAAATCTGAACCCATCTCACCTTACATCTCAGCCATCTAGTCAATGGCTGAGATGTAAGGTGATCAATTATTTTTGCAGTTTTCTTTCAATGACCTGCATATTGCTAAAATATTGTAAAATCAACAATGTAGAGGGCATTGTTTACTGTTGGTGGAAGTTGTTCTGTGATAGAGTTATTTTGATGGCAAAAAGTGTGACAAAAAGAACTTAGGACAGATCTTTGTTAGGACTCCCTCCTTCTTGGCAAAACACTTGAGAGAGGGTGGATCCTACACAAACTGGAAATTGGTTAAAAGAAAACTGTTAACTTCTTCTTCATGTGCCTTGTCCGGTCCCCCAGACATTGGCGATTACTAAGGAGAAAGCATTTCTGTCTTCCACTAGTCTGAATAGTTTTTCTACATTTTGTATGCCAGTCCATTGTTGAATGTTATGCAGCCAAGACATATGCCTCCTACCAATCACCCATTTTCTTTCCATCTCACCTTTTATTATCAACTGAGGTAGATGATATTTCTCTCCTCGCAGAATACGGCCAAAATAAGAGATTTTTCTGTGTTTGATGGTAGTTAAGGTTCTTTCTGTTCTTGCTCTTTGGAGGATTTTGTTGTTGCTACTGTCCATGGTATCCACATCTCAAACACTTCTAGCTGGTCCAGTGAACTTGCCTTGAGAATCCATGTCTCAGCATCATATAAAAGTATTGTTATTTGTTATTGTTATTTTTTGGTTTTTAGGAGCATTAGCAACTAAGGCCATATTGCTCCGGGATATGCGGTGGTCATTCGCTGAACCCCGGTCTAATCAAGAAGCGTGTGCTACGCACTGCTGCTCCTTCCCACCTGGCTACGGAGGCGCCTATATATAAAAGTATGGACCAGATGTAGCTTTTGACCATATGTTGCCTTAATTTCAGTTTGAGGTTGTCATAGCAAAGAAGTGTCTTCATTTTCTTGAAGGTTGCTCTGGAAATTTCAATCCGACTTCGTATTTCTTTCTCGAAGTCTAAGTTCTCTGTGATAGTGCTTCCCAGGTATTTGAAGTGACTGACACGTTTGATTGCCAGATGTTACCAGATGCTCAAATTTAATAAAAGCATCACAAATGTATGTTTCAAGTCTGATTAAATGATCCAAAATGGATCTATTTCTTTGGAAGCTGTACTGTCCTGGAAAGCAGACCAATTCTTTCCAAATACCATATAAGGAAAATATTGACTATTCTTTCCAGGACCATGCACAAACAGCTTGTCAGAGCAATGGGATGATAACTACTTGGATTTCTAGAATCCTCTCCTGGTTTTGGGAAGGCAAGAACAATTGCCTTCCTTGAGGAATCTGAAAATTCTTTGCCAAGAAAGATTCTATTAAATAAAACTAGAAGATGATCCTTAGATTATCTTGAAAGGCAGTATATCATTTTACAGTGGATGTCATCTGGCCCCACAGCACTTGCTCATGAGAGAGTCAGTTCTATACTTAACTCTTCCTGTTGTATGGTTCAAGCCCTTTTGAAGAGAAGTTCAGTGAATGTTTCTCGCTCTTCTCTTTTAGGGCCAAGAACTCTGGGAGGAATGATGTTACTGCAGAGGTTTTGGCAAATGTTTCCCCTAAAGTATTTACAACTGCAGGTGTTTTTGCAATTGAACATCCACTGCACTCTAGGACCATTGAAAGTCATGGTGGTTACTTTCCCTTCAGTTTCCGAATGTTATTCCAGACTACTTTTGAGCTAGCAGCCTGAGTTATGGAGGAGGTAAAATGAATCCAAGATTCCCTTTGTCTATGACCAGATATAGCATGCTTTGGCATGTGCAAGTTTAAAGGATTTTAAATTCTCTCTGGTGGGATATCACTGAAATATCCCACCAGCTAGATGTTGTTTTTCTAGCTGCTGTTTATTCTGAATTCCACCAAGGTTTTGGAAATGATAGAAACTGTGTAGATGTTTTTGGAATTGCAAATGATGCTGCATGCACAGTACCTTCTGTAATGTGCATAAATGCATCATGTGGGTTCCTGGTTGATTCTTGTGTTGTTAGACTGTTCCAGATGACTGAAGGCATTCTAGCAAGGCCTATCAAACTTCTAATGAGATATCCTTGATGGTTGACATAGTGTTTTTGCAGTCAGAAGAGATATCCCAGGAAAGTGATCACTCCTATAGGGATTTTCTTCAACCTCCCATGTGAACAAAGGAGAGAGAGTAGGGGAGCAGATAGAGAGATTAATGACAGTAAACATACAGGAAAAAGTGTTCATTCCCACATTTGGGGGGGGGAAGCTTGTTATTTTTGAGCATGCATTCTATTTTTTTGCTCTATCATATTACTGTCAGTACTAACCCACAGGGTATTATGTCCATTAAGATCTAATAAGAGAATAGGAGCAGGCAGGTTGTTTGTTATTTGGTTTTTAGGAGTATTAGCAACTAAGGCCATATTGCTCCGGGATATGCGGTGGTCATTCTGCATCCTCCGTATTTGGTAGTGACGGGCTCGAACCCCGGTCTAATCAAGAAGCGTGTGCTACGCATTGCTGCTCCTTCCCACCTGGCTACGGAGGCGCCTCAGGCAGGCAGGTTGTGCAATGAGATCAAGGTCTGACCCCATGTGCAAAATACACTGAAAAAATTGTTGGTAGAAACTAAATAAGGTTGCCAGTACAGGTGACCCCCGCTTAACGCTGATAATTCGTTCTGTAAAAACAGAGCGCTAAGTGAATCCATGCTAAGTGAGCGCTGTATTCCCATAAGATAACATATGTATTTGTGAGTTGCGGTCGATGCCATAGGATTTTCCTAATCAATAATAAAGATGCACAAATGTCGGTCAAAATATTTAATATTCAAATATTTGTACATATAAAATATTCTGCATTACATACGTATATAATTATGTGGTAACTACTTACGTATTAAAATTAAACTTACAATTCTAATTAAAATCATGAATTTAATTGATCTAAATTGATTTAATTTAATTGATGAATTTAATCATGAAAAGTGTGTCGATTTTGGGTTGAACTTTGTCCCTCTTCCAAATAAAATAAAAGGGATATTAATTTTAAATCCCTCGCAGCGTTACCACCCAACAATAAAGTCAACCGATCCTTCGCTGCTTTGAAACCTGGCATGCTTTTTTCTTCTTTCAATATGAAACTTCTTTTAGGCATTCGTTTCCACAAAAGTCCTGCTTCATCTATGTTAAAAACTTGTTGAGAAGTATAACACATAATACCCCTCTTCAATAATTTTAACAAGTTCTTTTTTGAAAGTTTCGGCTCCTTCTGCACTTGCGGCTTCTCCCTGGATTTTAAATCTATTCAACCAGCCCTTACTAGTTTTAAATGGTTCCACATTTTTTTTTTTTTTTTTTAGGTGAGTTTTCTTCAGATCATTATATTGACTAATCTTTCTCTCTCTCTCTCTCTTTTTTTTCTTTTTTTGAATAATATTTAACTGAATTCTGCATTAGATATTATCTTCAATAAAATTAGTTAAAGTCTTTCCATTTCAATCCTAATAGCCAGCCTAGCCCTAGTTGCTTGCAGTGGAACAGCTATCTTTCCCGCTGCTAAAATTAATTCTTTATTTTTTTATATAATTGTTCTTACAGTTAAACTTGCAAGTCCTAAATTATGGTACACTTCCGTTTGTCTTTGACCGGAATCGATTCGCTTCAAAACGTCTAATTTAATTTTCAAATTCAGTCTTTTTCTTACATTTATAGTCTTCGTACTGCGCTCAGACGTTGTTGCTTTTTCATTCTTATCGGCCATTATTAACTCTTCGAAACTGTAACTGCGTTGGTTGCATTAATTATGATACAATGTTCAAGTAAACCGTTTCACACGATGGCTAATACGGTACTGAGTGATGACTAGACTTTGGATAAATGCATATAAAGCAAATATTACAAGCAATATACTTGATCATTTTTTAAAATGTTGATCTCGGAACTACGTAACAAGTTACTGTACTGCAATTAAATTAACTTTAAAGAAAATTTCTCAAGTGGGCGTGGGAAACGTTTTAATGCTGTTTTGCTATTCATTTTCAAGCTATCGACTCCATCAAATGAAACGATTTCATTAAATATGCCAAAAATGCAATCTGTAAAAGAGTGTTATAGTCAGATACGGGTTATAATATAAGAACAGTGTTATAGCGAATTAGCGTAAAGCGAACCACGTTATAACGGGGGCCTGCCGTACTAATATAGAGATGGTCACAAAAGAGGTGACTAGCAACCATCTCTATGGTGGTTGTAAGAGGGATTACTTGGAAAGGAGGATGATTGCCCACTAAGGGTCTTCATTTGGCTTTAGATATGTCTCCTGCAAGGCACACTGGCTTGGAGGAAGGCCTTGATGTCATCAACATTCCATTGTATGAATTTGTCTATTATTTGGGCTTTGTGGATTCATTGGACAACTTCAGAAGTGTGGAGGGCCTAGTTTTTTTCAGTGTTGGATTTAACATTTTTGGGAAAGTGGGCACACTGCCTTGAGTCCATTTCTTCCTCAGCAAAAAAGAGTTTTCCAAGACTGATTCGTGTGGTGCCTCCTTTACCTCGACATCCATGTTTTCCTGTGTTACAGTGGGCACTTCAGATTTTCTGATCTTATCTCTATCACCTTTTGTTACTGCTTCAGCATTAGGAGGCACAGATATAGGAGTGGAAACTGACTGGCCCTTCTGGGCGGGGCTTTAGAGAGCTTAGTAAATAACAAGCGATGGGAGTAAATGGTCATATGGTCATCTCCATTTATATCTTCCATGGTACACTTTCCAGAAACCTTCTGGGCATATCCAACCAATAAATAGTGGATCTGCCACTATTTACTGGCTGGATGTGTTTCCTGGCCTCTTGATATGTTTAGCTCTGTTTTCAGTTTTTGTAATTCATTCTCTTCTTTCCACTGCTGACATGCTTGAGAGAATGCAGGATGCTCTCCTTGGCAATTTGTACAAATTGGCTTTGGAGCTGAACATTCCTTGTTCTTGTGGTCTTTGGCATCACATCAAGTACAGGCATGATTGTCGTCATTGTCGTTGTTATTTGGTTTTTAGGAGCATTAGCAACTAAGGCCATGTTGCTCCAGGGATATGCAGTGGTCAATCCCTGACCTTTCCACATCCTCCGTATTTGGTGGTCACGGGCTCGAACCCCAGTCTAATCAAGAAGCGTGTGCTATGCACTGCTGCTCCTGCCCACCTGGCTATGGAGGTGCCTAAGGCAGGGTTGTTATGACAGGTTGTTTGTAAGTGGCCATATGTTTGGCATTTAAAACACATCAGTGGATTAGGAATGTACATCTTTGCTGAGCAGTTTAAGTAGCTTGATGAAACTTGGAGGCTGTGGGATGTTAAACATAAGGATGAAAATGCAAGTAGGAATGAGATTCTTGCCCCTTCACATCAATATTCACTTGACAGCTGTCACTCATTCTTTTAATTCAGAGCAGACCTCTTCTTCAGAGACATGAAGAAGATCCCACTCTGATATGACACCGTGTGAACAGTTCAGAATTTTATGTGGGGTTATGGTGATAAGATGTGACTCTCAGGATTTTCTGGGCATGTTTGAACCAATACACTCTCTGATCAGAATCATACCTCATTCTTCCCTACCTAGTCCCTGTCATGCCTACAGACATGGGTGCCGGCAGCATATGCAATTTTTAATATTTTCATTAATTTAACAAAACAAGAACAAAATTAAATAACTCTTGCAAAACAGAATTCGATGCCATTAATTTTTGTCATTATCTTTAAATAATAATTGCAATCTCCTCGGCTTCTCTGCAAAAAAGTTTGATATAGTTGCATTTATAAAATCTTCATTGCCAATGACGAAATTTCACACCTTTTTCTTTTTCACTCTGCCGGAATGCGCTCATAGTCTGCGCAGTAGTTTCTCCCACCGATCATGAAACGGCTCGGCTGTACGTGTAAATCAGTCAAACTTGACTTAATTAAGATATTGCATGTATTCGAAAATTGGTGAACAAAAAATTTCTTCCCACATGCACCACCTTCAGTCTGTGTAGTAGCAGTGGTATCATCACTGTCCTCCCCACACAGAGTTGAAAAAGCCCAGGATCGAATCCTGTTGATGACACAAGGAACTTTTATGGGTGTTTTTCACTCTGTGGTTGTTAGTTGGTTCCAGGTGTAGAAAGCAAAGTTTTTTTCCCCAGAAACAGGCAAATCGACCAGAGAACACATGCAATTTACAGACACAATACAAATGGGTATATGTAATAACTTACCGGGTGACCCTAATGAAATATGGTAGAACATCGATTACCCAAACTAACTGGGACCAAGGTTGGTTCAGATAATCAAACATACATGAGATCACCCAATTTTTATGAAACAAAGTGTAATTAGACCTACAATTAAATTATTGTATGCAATGTTATTACTACTGTATTTTGAAATATGACGTATTATAAAAAAATAATTGATTTAGGAAATGGTTTTAAATAATAACCAAAACATTTTGAAGGAACAATGTATATTATGTATTACATTTATTTTGAATTAACTAATTGTTTTACATGGTTTCAACTATAAATCACACTTTTTTTTTTTTTTTTTTACATAAACAGAAATAAACAAACACAAGTAACTGCACACAAATAAGAGTATAATCAATCTGAAGAAGATTTATTTTTTAAAATATGTAATCTTGAATTTTTCTTTCAACCATGCGAGATTGTCCTTTTTTGGGGGGGCAAGGTCTATCATCCTCTTTAATAGCAGTATCTCCACAGAACTGCATTCAAACTGTTCACACCATGCCATTGCAGGTTCTAGCCAGTGAAGGCCTCTGTGTGAGTGGGCCTGCTTCATCATCTTCATCATCGGAATTACCTTGGTTAAAGTCAGCATGTTCTTCGTCCATATTTTAACTGAATTTCTTCAGTTAAAATATGATAACCAGGATCCGCAGCATTGTTGTTTAACTATGTCTCTGCATCACCTTGCCCACACTTGAAAAACCTGGGAATCCCTTCAAATAAAGTTACAATCTCACCTAAGTCTTCATTCAAATCTTGCACATTTGTGACTGTCTCTTCGGCAGCACCCCATAGTTTATGCCATGCCTTATTTTCAGATTTCTCTCCGACAATATGTTCCAGGAAATCACACTCTGACAACATGTTCCAGACATCTGCTAACATGTAGCAACAATCCTTAATGTTGAGCTTTTTTTGAAAACTCAACTATGCTCTGTTCATCTCCCTCTGCTAGCAGAAAGCAATGCAAGACTTGCTTTTTGTACATTGTTTTTAGTTTCTCTATAACATCTTGATTCATTGGCTGCAGCAGGGCTGTAACATTTGGAGGTAAAAACCTGACAATGAAGTTCTCGTCAATCAAGAACTTCAGAGGAGGGTGGGATGGTGCATTATCGATAATAAGCAAAACTTTATCAGCTTTACCTTAATTTTCTTGATGCCTCTTTACACTTGGAGTAAAATCTTGGCTAAACCAATCCAAAAAAATGTTGGAATTCATCCAAGCATTTCTCTGTCCTTTATATCATGCTAGTAGGCACTTTACACCTTTAAAGCATCTTGGATTCCCCAATCACTAACAATGGTAAACATGCTGTGCACTTGCATTTGCACACACCATAACTGTAATACGTTGTTTGTTAGCTTTGAAACCTGGAGCAGCTATTTCGCACCATGATGCAGGGGATTCAATTGTTGTTGTCGTGGATCCCAGGGTTCCCCCATTAGCCGCTTCTGTACATCTTGTGAAGAGGCTTTCGCCATATCTGGTCATGTGTAAGTTTTGTGTAGTGTTCATGATGCAAGTGATTTACGAGGAAGTGACTTCCAATTAAAACCAGTTTCATCTGCATTGTAAACTTCATCCTTGGAAAAACCTTCTTCCTCCACCATTTTCAGAAAAGACTCTTTAAAAGCTTTTCTTCCAGGACATCACCTGATAAAGCTTCTCCTTGAATTTCAAGCTCTCTTATACCATGGCAAGATTTAAAAATTTTCAACCATCCTGTACTGGCTTTAAATTCAGATGGGCTTTTAAACTTTGATTTAATTGTAATGCTTTTTTGCATAACAGAGGTCCAGAAATAGTCTTCATTTCTCTTTTGTAGAAACAGTAAATAAACAGCGTCTTCTAATTTCTCATCACTAGCTCTTTTCATAGTTTTCCTTTTTTAGAGCCATCTTCATTTTATAACTTTGAAAACTTCAAATTTTAATATTTTCTGCTCTTTATGTCAGATATTGTGGCTATACTAATGTTAAAAATCTTAGCAAGAGATACATCAGTTTTGCCCTTTTCCAGTCTATTAATAATTGTTATCTTGTCTTCTATCGACAACACATTACTGTTCTTTTTGCCTATAGATGCCATTATTAACACAAAGGGACAGCAGTATTAAAATCAAAAAGCAAATTTATACAGTATTCCACTTTGAAATAGCCATGAAAAAAATCTTGAACAATGAGTGATTAAAAACAAAATGATGCAGTGGCTCACAGCAGACTGAGTGAAAGCTAACCCCCATCGTACTCCCGCGCTCACAAGGGACAACGGTACAATAGACAGTGACGCATCAAGGTCATGGGAGACTGTCCCGGATCCACACAATAGTTCTTTAACTATTTTTAAGATTGTTTCTATGCTATACTACATATATCTTTGAATAAATAATCAGAAATGAATGCATTAAGCAGCAGGAGTAATATCTCAGCATAAAAACAGTGCACTAAAAGTAGATACTGTAATTTTTTTTGGGGGTGGTGGTTTGGATAACTGAAGGTTCGGAAAACCAATGTTCTACTGTAGTTTTTTTTTTTTTTTTTTGCACCTCTTTGCAAAATGTCCTACTGGTGCCCATGCCTACAGGCATAACTGGGGAATGGATTGAACCCATTCTGTGCCTATGGAATGATCCAACACAGGCCCAGAATGGATTAAAGACAGAATAACTGAATTTATAATTTATTTTAAAAATATTACAATTATTATCTAAATCAATTATCATAAAAACCTCTTTTCCATGAAAATACCATCTTAGAGATGCTTTAGTCAATAAGTGGGTGCATATGCATGCACACTACTTGTGTATTGAAATTTAAAGCAAAGTTAAAGTAAAAACAAATAAAACAGTTAAGTCAAGGAGGTTTCAGTGTGTACGTTTAACCCACTGAAATGTTGGCTTCACTCCTCACACTCTCTTTTATTTCTGACACTCTCTCTCTGTCTCTCGCTCGCCTGGTACAGCATAAGCCTCAGGCTTCCTTGTACTATATGGCCAATAATAATAATAATAATAACATAAGTCACCACAGTTGAGAAGAAAGCAAAGTAGACTTTTAAACATCAGTTCCTCCTTGTCAACCAAATTACTTCACTTAATTTTAATTTAAACTGTAAATCTCCCATAATAAATATTATGTTATTATATGCAGTAACATAAGAATGTATGCTTCCTTACTGTGTAAAAACCTGTGTAACTCTAATTATGCTCTTAAATCAATTTTATCTGAATATTTTTGGTCACATGGTCACAGTTTCTTGAATGAAAATTGAAAATGCAGCATCAGCCAAAAAAAAAAAATAATAAATACATTTATTTATTTATTTTATTTTTTGGCTGATGCTGCATAAGCTTGCTTTCTTGCATCAAATGCCTCTGCTAATGCTAATGCTAATGAAACTGTTTAAATGGGACGAGCAACATTTCTTATTTAAGAAAGTATGTAAGAGGTTGGGATGATTTAAAATTTGAAATCCTAGTATTGTTTTATGAATCTTTGAATATTCCACACACAGAAAATCAAATTATTCTACCTTTCCTATTTATGTTATGGAGCATGCTATGCAGTCGGTTGTGGGCTTCAATGCGGTGCATTGGGGCCCCACGACTGAAAGGGGTAAAAATGGAAGTTTTTTTTTTTTAGTTATACTTATGATAAAATTTACTATGTCTACGAACAATAATTTTTTTTTTCACACGAAGCAATGTTTATTGTTAGCTAGCTGCACACCACAAGAGAAACTGTAGTAAATAGAGGTGAAATGGTATTAGCATAGTTGCTGCTTCCAGGGCAATTTTAAGGATTCGTGACTGCGTGGGCCAAAGTCAAATACAGGTCCACTTATTGGGGGTCATTATTATTGAGTACAGCCACTCCCCGACTTACACGAATTGGGTTAATGGTTGTGTTCCGCAGAATTCTAAGTAAGTCAAATTGTACATAAGTTGGAATTTCCCTAAATGCTTAGACAGCACTTGCAACTAAGTGTGCTGAATTTGATTGAAGCAAAAAAAAATGTTCGATGAACATGTAAATAGAATTATTAATCCAATTTTTTTGATTTCACATGGGAAAAATTACAAAAGTGTGCTTTGAAATGTACAATAAAAAGATTAAGACAAGTGCCAGTACAAACACCTCAGGAGTACTCGCTTCTGAATCTGATTTTCTATCCTTATTATTAATAGCTTTCCATTTTCGATATAGCAGCTGAATGCTGTTTTGTAATCACTATTGAAGCAGAGAGACCTAATTCCCATGCAACAGATGACAAACTTTGCCCTTCTTCATACTACTTCATAATTTTCACCTTCATTTCTAAATCAATTGTTTCGTTTCCTAGCACAGCCACCACTTGCACTAGGCACCTCCGTAGCCAGGTGGGAAGGAGCAGCAGTGTGTAGCACACGCTTCTTGATTAGACCGGGGTTCAAGCCCTTCACCACCAAATACGGAGGATGCGGAATGAATCAGGGAATGATCACCACATATCCCAGAGCAATATGGCCTTAGTTGCTAATGCTCCTAAAAAAAAAAAAACCAAATAAACCAAACCACTTGCACTTTCCTTTAGTCGCTTTCGCTTCATCATTGTAATAAGTAAATAGAAATGAAGAGAAGATTCTGAAAATTTAATTATGCTTCTTATATGATTGAAGATTTCAGTGAAGGGGAAACATATTTCACTGTAATACAGTAACGTAAAAATCCACACGATTCCAGTTATCAGTATTATCGGAAATGCAATAAGATCGAGTTTACTACCCATTTATAATAGATTGTGCTAACAGAAAAGCCAAATAAACTGGAAAGTGCAAATTGTTTTTATTGTTTTATGGTAATGATCTCCAGAAATGTGCTTTAGAAAAATATCACAAAAGCATTCAAAATTGATTCTTATAACCAAACATATGATAATGATGAAAGTGTAGTGCATTTTAATTATTGGAATTGGTTTTTTTGAAATTTTATTTTATAAATTAACCAGCACCTAGTTATTTTATGTTATGATGGGCTTACGATTGTTTCCAACCAGACTATTAGTCCTTCCTCTCGGCCAAAGCAGCGTTTGTAAACGTGTTGGATGCATATTTTGTTTTTGCATCCTTTAGTTAAAAGTGATTTTTGTGTTGTGCTTATGTGACATAAATTTATACGAAACTAATACAATTTCCATTAAAAAAATTACCTTTAAAAGACCGAAAAAAAAAAAAAAAAAAAAAAATATATGTTATTGGCTTCACATTACGATATTTTCACAATAAACTGTACCTCCATTTATTCCCTCTTTCAACCTTCTCCCACAGTAAGGTAATGGATTCGTGATTTTCGCTCAATGTGTTATGTTTATATAGACATATCCCCATATCCTGCCAGTGCGGTTTTTATTAATATAAAAATAGGCAAAATCACTAAGTTCAAGGTGTCAAAAAGGGAAAAGCAATTAATGATACTGCTGTTTGTTTTAGTTAGATCCAAATCCAAACCAAAACTAAAGTATCTAAAGGTTGCAGTTTCCTTTGTTCTTTACTTTCCCCCAATCGTCTCATAAATGACTCATGATGTTATAACTCACATGGCTGTGCTCATCCATTTTTAAAACATTAACAGATTAGCATTAGTGGTGATAAAGTGCAGGTTATTGAGATTAGGAGTGATGTATTCTGCTAGGTAACGGGTGATAACATACCCGGAGTAAGCTATGCTGAAAGTCTAAAAGTATAATTTTAGATTAGTGCTAATATTCAGTGTTAATACTGTTTTTCATTAGTATTTTGTTATTTAGTTAAGTATAAAAATTTTATAATTATTTTTCGAATTAACCATGGAAATAAAGCATAAAAGCAGTGCTTTTAAACGCAAAATACAACATGCTACTGATGAAGCTCTAACAAACAAAGTTAAAAAAATTCCAAAATTGACTTCATATTAATCGAGAATAAACATCAACAATCTACAACTTTTGACACCGACGAAATGGGAAAAAGAGCCATCAATTGAGGTTAAGCAAGAGAATGATATTCAAAACACCCGAAGAAGAATCCTCAAGTGGATTCTTCTTCTATCTCCTTCCATGGAAGAAAATGAAGTTTTTCAATGTTGAACTGAAAATATCAATATCGAAAATCTTAAAGAAAGAGAATTACCCCACTGACATTGCAAACTATCCAGAGAATTTAACAGCAGATATAAAGACATTTATTATAAAATACAGTGCTTGCCAGCCAAAAGGAGCATTTCTGAAAAATAAGAAAAAAAAAGATCATTTTGTGTAAAATATTACTCAACCACTAGTAAATCTGGATTAAAAATGAACAGTCAATGGAACTAGATTAACTGGATGAAAGGCATCAATGACTGGCAAAATTTGTCTACTAAAATTAAGGACCATGAAAACAGCTGTAAGCACATAGAAGCATGCATTACAAAAGAAATATGGAAAAGCAATACAGGACTTGATAGAATTATGGAAGAAAATTTGCATGAACAATGTAATTTCTGGAGAAAAGTATTAGAACAGATGATTAAAATAATCCTAAAATTGTCGAGAAATTCATTAGCTTTAAGGGGTCATCAAGAAAATTTAAGTGATACCTACATTGGAAATTTTTTGTCGGATGTAAAGTTGTTAGTAGAATATGACCCAATTATTGACAGGTTGTGGATTTACAGACCGGAAGCGTTACTTATTTAAGTCCCAAAATCCAGAATGAAGTTATTGAATGCTTGGCCCAACATTTAAGAAAACAATTAACTAAGAATATTAAAGAACCCCCATATTTTTCCATCATTGCTGATACAGTGCAAGATATCTCAAAAATGGATCAACTAAGCTTGGTGTACTGTTATGTCCATATTGTAAAAGGTCCGCATGACGACACACCAACCCATATAGATTCAGAGAAACTTTACTTGGCTTTCTCACCATTACTGATGGATCAGCTGCTGGAATAATGTAAATTATTTGCGACTCCACAAATTCAAATGATCTGGATCTTCAAAATGTTGTGGGCAAGGGTACGATGGAGCAAACACTATGAACGGTGCATATTTAGGAGTACAATCCCACCTAAAAGAATTACAACCGAATGCATTGTACATACAATTTCAATCTAGTTATTAATGATGCAGTAAATGGAGTACCGGAAATATCCAACTATTCAGCATTGTTCAAAGTGTTTTTTGGCTACATTATCAACTGTTGGGACTTGTTATCTCAAATTACAAGTGAATGTGATATTGTATTAAAGAAATTAAATCTAACCCGTTGGTCTAGTCGGCTTGCATCTACAATTGCTATAAAATTGAAATTACCCGATTTGCTAACGACATTAAATAAAATTATCATACAAGTATGATAATATTGAAAATTTTGATTTTGTGTTAACCACTGTACTGATAGAAAAAATCTTATTCAGTATTAATTCAACATCAATGATTTTGCAAAGATCGAATACGGATATCGGTCAAGCTGCATTGGGCATGGAAACATTGTATAATCAAGTGAAAAAATTAAGAAATGAATTTGAAAATATCATTAAGAAAGCATCATCTAATGCACAGAAATGGGTATACCTTGTCAATTTGAAAATAAACAGAAGCGATTTGTTAAGAAACGTTTTGATGAACTGGCAGAGGACTATCGATTTGAAAATGCAGAACTGTTCTTTAAAGTTAACATTTTTTAATCAAGTAATTGAATTAGTGACAATGGAACTGTACAAAAGGTTTCAAGGACTAAATACATTTTTTGACTTGTTTGCATTTCTTACTCCAACTCAATTAATCCAAATGAATGACAGTTCCATTATAAAAAACAAACAGGTGCAAAAGAAATTTTCAAGTGACTTTTCAGAATAATTTTCAATGCAATTACTACTTTGTGTAAAGTCACTAAAGAGTGAAATTTCAAAAATTAAAACTATTGGTGAATTTGCAGAACTAGTCATAGTAAAATACTATGATATGAGTGCTAGTTTTTTGGAAGTGTGCTCTTTATTGATATTATTTTTGACAATTCCTTGGTTTTCTCACCATAGAACGGATGGATCAACCGAGGATCAACTGTATCAACCGTGGAACGCTCTTTCTTGAAATTAAAATTAATTACGAATTATTTGAGAAACAGCATGGGACAACAACATCTATCAGTGCTAGCACTGCTTAGCATAGAAGCACAAGAAGCTGAAAGAATGGACGTTTCTAAATTAATTAAGGACTTTGCCAATGTCAAATCTAGAAGAAACCCATTCTAAATCAGGTAAGTCAGTATATTACTTCATTTAATTTTCGGAATTTATTTTTCATGTTTATATTTACAGAATTTAATATTATTTTTTTTATATTATATTGATAAAGATTTTAAATATACGTTTACCGTTGTATTGTTAATTTTTTATTTTTACCAAAACTAGCGGCCAGACGTCCCGGATTATGCATGACAGTCCTGGATTTAAGTAGTTTTCCCACATTGCAAGCTGTCCCAGAAAATATTCCAGATTGGACATGTAGCCTCCGTCCTTAATTTGCATTATATAAAACATAATGCAAATCATTTGCATTATGTTTGCAGGGAACTAATGGTGCAACTGAAAGAGTTTTTTCAGTAGTAAATAAGTTGTGGACGTCAGAAAAAACACAACTGCTCATAGAAACGCTGAAAGTAATACTACAAGTTGTGCAATTTTGCTAATCTTCAAACAGGCCTATGGGGCTGGGAAATTCCATACTGCAATAATTAAAGACAAGCACCAGCCAAGGAATTTAAAAATTTTACTATAAAAATAAAATATACAGAAATAAAATAAAATATAATGAAAACACTATCGGAAGACTAAAATATTACAATAAATTACGATACAATAAACTACGATAAAAACGTTAAAAATAACGAAGCAATAAAATTATCTAAAATAAACTGGATTAAAAGCGATAAAACCTGAAACTTTCGGAGACTGCTGTCTCCTTCTTCAACAGTATACTATTACTGCAATGACACATCCTTAAGAAGCAGGCCATGGCACTCATGCACGTGGTCCATCAGACACATGGTCGGCATTCCCCACGCGCGTATCGGAAACGGAAGTGGCTCGGGAGTGTGTCAAACAGAACTGGTCATCCCGTCTGATGAAAACCGCCTCAAACAGGGGGTGTAAATGTGTCCCCCTGTCCCTGTTAATAGTATTACGACTGGATGAACCGATTTGCAAGCTCTCGAACCACTTGCGTTCCCAAAATCCATGGGCACGGTCCGTAATGACTGCGTCTTCAGGGGAGATCCGATGCTGCTTCTCCCAGAAATGCTCTGCCACAGCAGACCTCGCATAATTAGCAGTCTTAATCTGGGCCTTTCAGAACGCATTGTACGGGTACTGCAGGAGTGTCAGACCCGCTGTGTGCAACTTCCGGGACGAAGATTGCACACAGTGGTGTCTCAGGTTAAAGATCCCGTAGCCCAGGACTATACTAGTAGTGTGGTCTATGAGATTAAGTGCTCGGATTGTGAGGAGTGTTATGTGGGGGAGACGGGGCGATGTTTAAAAGACCGTCTGGGGGAGCACATGACCGCTATTAAGACTGCTAATTATGCGAGGTCTGCTGTGGCAGAGCATTTTTGGGAGAAGCAGCATCAGATCTCCCCTGAAGATACGGTCATTACGGACCGTGCCCATGGATTTTGGGAACGCAAGTGGCTTGAGAGCTTGCGAATCAGTTCATCCAGTCGTAATACTATTAATAGGGACAGGGGGACATGTTTACACCCCTGTTTGAGGCGGTTGTCCTCAGACGGGATGACCGGTTCTGTTTGGCACGCTCCCGAGCCACTTCCGTTTCTGATACGCGCGTGGGGAATGCCGACCATGTGTCTGATGGACCACGTGCATGAGTGCCATGGGCCTGCTTCTTAAGGATGTGTCATTGCAGTAATAGTATACTGTTGAAGAAGGAGACAGCAGTCTCCGAAAGCTTCAGGTTTTATCGCTTTTAATCCAGTTTATTTTAGATAATTTTACTGCTTCGGTATTTTTAACGTTTTTATCGTACTTTATTTTATTGTAATTTATTGTAATATTTTAGTCTTCCGATAGTGTTTTCATTATACTTTATTTTATTTCTGTATATTTTATTTTTATAGTAAAATTTTTAAATTCCCTGACTGGTGTTTGTCTTTAATTATTGCAGTAATTTTGCTAATTCTCGTGAAGAATTTTATGAAGAAATAGAAATAATGAAGAAAAATTATATTATTTAATTTCTATTGTTCTTATTGTTAAAAGAAATATGTATATTATTATTATTATTTCATAGAAATACCTATATAATATAGGTATATCTGTGAAATAAAATAAAACAAATATATCTGTGAAAAAAAACTTTTAAGAAGTGTGATATTTTATTTTATAAGTTTACTTCAAAGAAATACAGTATATTTAATTTATATTTTGTACATGAATATTTTTTTATATATAAAAATTTTAAAAATATATGTGTATATTGTTTTTAGGGAGTTTGTAAAATCGATGTGCTGCATTGAAATACTAAGGATCTGGTCACTTTAATCAAAACAAATATTTTCAGGGGGGCCCACACTAAACTTTGCATTGGGGCCCACTTTTTCCAGTTACCACCGACGCTATGCATATAACAAATGTAAAACACACACACACACACACACACACACACTGATTTTTTTTTTTTTTTTGATTTGGTAGTTATTGGCGCATCGGCTTCTGTGGCCATATTGCACCTCCCAAGGTTTTTGCAGTACTTTGATCCAAGCCTGAGGCGGGAATCGAACCCGCGACCTTTGGGTTGCCGGGCAGGTACTTTACCCACTCGGCTAGCCCGGTCGGGGCGCGCACGCACACGCACACACACACACACACACGGTTGGGGGGAAGAGAGAGAGAATACAGACCTCATGATGTTGGTGCTTCCGAAAGTGCTTTGTTTAGTGAATACTTTTATATCCTTCTGCATTTCTTTAAACCTAAGAAAATTTCAAATGAAATACTGTTAATTATATTGATAACACAGCAATCACAGGCCACAAAGACTACTTGTTACATGATCCACAAAAAGCATAACTGTATGTGGGTATCAGATTATAATAAACAGAAACTTTACTGTATGGATGAATAAATATCTTTAATAAGCTAGAAAAATTAACATAAAACTGATTGAAATAAAATAAACAAGTTAATTAGCTAAACACTGAAGCACATTCTTTTCAGTGGATAACATTAAAATTAAACAATTAAATTGACATAACACGCAATCATAAAATTTCACAGTTCTGAACTCTAGTATTTCGAGGAAAAAAAAAAAAAAAAAGACAGATATTGGTTCCATTCATCCCAACTTCCTAGTTTTGCATATTCAAAGTAGATGTTTTCCAAGTTTAAAGCAATATGATTACTAATAATTTCCACCATTAGTAATCATATTTTAAGGAGAATTAGGTAGAAAACAACTACCAATTGTTTTATGCTGAGACAAAGTTACCTAAACCTGTCAATAGGACTGCCACACAATCCAGATAATCGGGCTTTCTGAACAGATGATATCCTTTGGACATTAGATGTTTGGCATTCTAAATTAATAATAAAATAAACAAATTAAAATGAATAAGCATGTATGACAATTGTGTCAGATTCCTCTAAGCTAGATTCAATCTGGGCATGTTTATTCCTCCAAAGTTCATCCTCATCCAATTTCTTTTAGAGTACATACAACTACCAATTGACTCTTGCATGTACACTGTGTAATCTTCTTTCTGTGTGAATCATGATAATTACATGCATTGTTATGTGTCAAGTGTATCGACAGTTAGTAAACTCTACAGTACTGGTGTTAAAGTGTTAATTAAAAATGTTTTATTTATTGTGTGCCCATATTAAAAATGCTGGAATAATTAGCATCATACTCAAAACTGTGAACAAAATAATACTCTTACTTAAAAAAGAGTAATGGAGTTCAACATTATGCATAGTATATATATAGATGTGATACTGAAGTGTCAAATAAAGAAAAAGGATGACTTTATCAAACTGTAACTGAAAAACATAAACTGAATCAAAAATCTCTAACTTTTTGAATATTTCTCTGAGGGAATATAATAAGGACAGAAGAAAATAGACTCACTGGACTTAAAAAAAGAAACGCAACTACCAAATTTATGCATTATGTTCCATTAAAAATTTTCAAACACCAATTTCTTTCCATTTTACATATTACTAGACTGTACGTCACTGTTACTATGTATTTGCAATCATTCATATCATTCATATTATTAAAATCATTCATATTGCAAGACATTCAATAATAGTTCACAGTATAGTACAAGGTATTTAGTTTTTAAGGTGATTCAATTGCTGAAATTGTATCACACTCAATGTAGCAAAGTGGTCAGGGACAAGAGTAAAGTAGCACATGCTCTTTGAGCGGATCGTAGTTCAAGCCCATGTGGCTCCTAATTACAATTAATGATCATATTCCTGATTTATTGAAAACTCCTCTGACCTGATGGCAATACTGGAGTATAAACAAGGATTGATTGAAACAAGGAAATACTGGAGTATACACAAGGATTGATTTTTTTGATTGAAGGACCCTGTGACTTTTTTGTATCATAGGCAAATGTATCACAGTATCATAGGCTTCTTGCGCAATTTCAAGATCTGCCATTAGCTGGAATCAGCACATATCAGTGTCACCGGGAATATGATCAACAGGGACCGTGGCACCCACATACATCCAATCTTTGAGCCTCTCATAGTCTAAGAGCTCAGCAGCTGCCTACGATGGCAGTCACCCACCTCAACCGTCTCCCTTCCTGCTTCTCTCCTGACTTCTCTCTTCCTATCCCGCGTCACCGTTCACAACTACCCGTAAACCACTCTACCCTCTTCCATGACCTTGCATGCTTACGTAATCAAAGGTCAGCTAGAGCACATAAAAACAACTGCTTGCCAGTGCTCAATTAGTTGAAAAAGGCTACGTATAGTAGCTGAAAGCTTCTATATTTGTTCTGTATTTTCTAAATTTAATATATGTTATCTCCTAAATATCTGTGCCTTGTGTCAGTTTTTATGTGTTACCTTGCTTACTCTCTCAGTTACTAATTAAATTCTTTTCACTTGGTCGGTGCAAGCAAGAAATCACTATGCAAGGACTTTTTTTTATTATTTTTTTTAAGAATTGGACAATCACAGTACCCATACTGGAGGAAGCATTTGAATCCACAATCTTTATTTATTAGGCAGTATTGTGTACTGGACCATTCCAAAAGTATGGGTTAACATTTTAGCTTACAGGGATCAATTAGAGCTACTTAACTAATAATAATAATGAATTACAACTGAATACTTAGGCTATATAGGTTGATTCGACAGTGTGAACAATTTTGAAGCTGAACAATTTTGACAGCTGAAGAATTTTGAGCTCCAGGGAACAGATAAGTTTGAAAAAATTTGCCGTTTTATTGATCTAGTCATATTCATCAACCCCAGGGGCTCACATCTGGTGAGTATGGGCTTGGCACACCCAGGGTCCTCAGTTGGATATCATCATTCTTCTCTTTCTTGGTGATTCCTTTCTACTTCTCTCTCTCTCTCTCTCTCAGGGTGAATCAGAAATTTTTTTTTGGCTGGTGCAGCATAAGCCTCAGGCTTCCTTGCACCATATGGCTCATAATAATAATAATAATTAGTTTATTTTTAAATTTAGCTAGACATTTTGCAAGTTACAACTTAATATATGTATAACCTTATCTACACTGTGTAATCTTCAAATAAATAGAGTGTTGGGCATCGCTATGTCAATCAGAGGGGCTTAGAGGGGAACAGGTATCCTGTGTGTTACCAGACACTCAGCCTAAAACACTGATGGATCCAATATCTCTCTATTACAGAAGATTTAGGAGAAGTCCGGTTGGCCTGCCTTCCTAAAATCCACTCATGCACACCTTCTCGATGGTAAGCCCTGTTATGTCACTTAGGTGGCAACGAACGTGTAGAGTGGTTCTCTTCAAGACGCCTGGTCAGCGTGAAGAGGAAAAGACCAAACCCTCCAGCATATGACAGCACAACAATACAAATGGCCCTCAGTCCCCAGCAGCTTTTACTCTCTCTCTTACGGCAGCGAGAGGATCAGAGTGGAAGCAGAGGGTGCTAAGAATCTCTGGGTACTACCAGGCTGCCATGCACGGAAACTGAACTTCGCCTGTTATAACGGACGATCACTCATCGGTGAAGACAAGATATTAGAGCTGGAAAAGGAATTAGAAAATGTGAATTGGAATATCATCGGTTTGGCTGAAACAACAAGAAGAAATGAATCACTTATAAGTTTATCAAGTGGAAATCTGCTGTACACCAATGGAAACAGTAAAAGGAGTGAAGGTGGAGTTGGGTTTCTGGTCCATAAAGATTTTAAAAACAACATTTTGGAATTCAAAAGTACATCACCAAGGGTGTCAAGACTAATACTCAAGATTTCTAAGAGGCACAAGCTAAAGATTATAATGATTTATGCACCAACATCGAGCCATGATGATGAAGAGGTTGAAGAAATGTACACCGAAATTGAGAGTCTTCTAGATGAGCAGAAAACCCACTACACTATTATTATGGGGGACTTCAATGCTAAGGTTGGAAAAAGGCAAAAGAGCACAGAAAGAGGAACTATAGGAAATTTTGGAATTGGTGAAAGAAATGAAAGAGGTGAAAGACTTGTGGAATTTGCAGAATCTCAAGGACTGTCAGTAATGAACACTTTTTTCAAGAAAAGGGTGAACAGAAAGTGGACATGGAAGAGTCCAAATGGATTAACTACTAATGAAATCGACTTCATCCTCACTAACAGAAGATATATTGTGAATGATGTTACTGTCCTGAATAAGGTAAATGTTGGAAGTGATCACAGAATGGTAAGATGTACACTTGATATAGATGTAGGAAAGGAAAGGAAAAAACTGACTCGAGTAAATAATACAAAGGTCTTTGAGATAACAGAGGAGGAGAAAAAGCAGTATGTACTGGAACTTAAGAACAAGTTTGAGCTTCTGCAGACTGCTCAGGACCAAGATATCGACGAGGAATATTACAACTTTCTGAAAGTGATGAAGCCCAAGAAACCTATAGGGAAACAGAAATCCAAAGAAGAAAAAATTAGTCAAGAAACACGTGTCATGATGAACCGAAGACGACAAATGAAGAGCAAGAAAAACATTGACAGGGAGAAAATTGAGTATACTGAGTTATGCAAAGCCATTAGTAAGAGACTCAGAGGACATAAGAAGATTTAACACAAGAAAAGTAGAACAAGCATTAAGGGAAAACAAAGGATTTAAATCAGCAGCCATGACCAGTAATACAGAAAGACAAATGATACTGAAACTGAAGAATAGCGATAGTGTACCTATAAACAGCAGAGAAGGCATAATTCAAATAGCAGAAGACTACTATAGAGAATTATACAAGGAGCGAGGGAATGATGCCAGCAGTGGGGAAGATGGATTGCAAAGTAGCAACACATACGACATACCCGATATTCTTCCTGATGAGGTAGAACATGCATTGAAGAAAATGAAGAATCGGAAGCCCCGGGGGAAGATGAAGTTACCGTAGAGTTGTTAAAATTGGGAGGAAGAGACATAACACAAAAACTGGCAAGGCTCTTCACAAAGTGCATTAGAAAAGGTGTGACGCCTAAGCAGTGGAATAATGCAATCATAGTTTTGCTGCATAAGAAAGGAGATAAATCAGAAATTGGAAATTATAGACGAATTAGCTTGTTATCCCACATCTACAAGTTGTTCACAAGGGTCATTACTAACAGATTAGAAAGAATACTTGATGAGAATCAACCGAAAGAGCAAGCTGGCTTTAGGACAGGATTCTCAACAATGGATCACATTCACGTAATATCACAGCTAATGGAGAAAGCAAATGAATACAAAACACCATTATGCCTGGCATTTGTGGATTATGAAAAGGCATTTGACTCCATACAGCATAAGGTAATGTTTCGGGCACTGGAAAGACAAGGCATAGAAACCCCATATATAATGATTTTGAAGAAAATATATGAGAGTGCTACCTCCTTTATTAGACTAGACAAAGACAGTAGCAAATTTAAAATCGAGAAAGGAGTTCGACAAGGGGAGACAATATCTCCGAAGCTGTTTACTGCTGCCCTTGAGGAAGCTTTCAGAAGATTAGACTGGTCGCAGAAAGGAGTCAATGTGAACGGAGAATACCTAAACCATTTACAATTTGCAGATGACATTGTGGTCATAAGCCACGATCCCAAAGAATTAGAGGAAAATCTTAATCAGTTATGCACAGTTAGTAAGGATTTTGGACTAAAGATGAATATGGCTAAAATAAAAGTAATGATGAACAAGTATGCCACAGAAAGGGAAATAATGATTGAAGGAGCAGTAATTGAAAAGGTGGAGTCATATACTTATCTGGGACAAGTTATTAGCTGTAATAACGATAAATGGCTGGAAGTAAAGAGAAGAATAAATTTTGGATGGATAGAATTCAGGAAATATAGTTACATACTGAAGAGCAATATCCCAGTTTGTCTGAAACATAAAATAATAAACCAATGTATACTCCCCACCATGACTTATGGAAGTGAAACTTGGGCACTCACCAAAAGAATGGAAGAGAAGCTGAGAACTACACAGCGAAGAATGAAACGAATTATATTGGGAATCAGACTGTTAGATAAGAAGAGAAACACATGGATTAGGCAGCAAACTCAAGTAAAGGACATTCTTATCAAAACTAAAGAACTAAAATGGTCTTGGGCAGGACACATAGATCGAAGACATGATGACAGATGGACTAAGAAAATAAAAGAATGGTACCCAAGAGGAGCTAGAAGAAAACCTGGAAGACAAAGGCAGAGATGGATAGATGAAATTCATGGGTTTGTGGGTAGTAAATGGATGGCCAGTGCTCAAAACAGAAGGAACTGGAAAGTTGCTGGAGAGGCCTTCATCCTGCAGTGGATTGAAAATGGCTGATGATGATGATGTCAATCAGATAGGTAGCCTTTTCCTCCTTGTCGACAAGTGTTATATATGGTCTGTTGTGCGAGATTGTCTTGTCCATTATTATGGCGCAGTCCCAGTTGAGGTTTCCAGGCAGTACTTGTAATACACTTTCTTTGATCAACTGGCATTTCCTTTCTAGCTTCTGATGTATTAATCTGGCTACCTGGTTGTTTCTACAAGTGTACTCAGTCTGGGTGACCACCTTGCATCCTGCAGTGATGATCATTTCAGGGAAGAACATCCCACCTGTGAGCCATGGAGCGTCTTCTTTGCCCATCTTTCTAGCTTTTTTTGTGCCATCTGGGCGGGAGGGGACTCCTCACTTAGGCTGAGTGGGGTATGCTGCTTGTCTATCTTCCTCATGGCCAGGTACAGTGTTTTTATGGAAGTAATCTTCGGGTTAGCTATTGCTGTTTTCTGTTGCTCGATGAAGTCTACAGGTCCCTTCCTGAGCTATTGGCAGTCTCTCCATAGCTGACTTCGGGTGCTGTTGATGGCTTTTGGTCATCATTGTCCTTGTCTTTCTCATGATATCCTCCAGCTCGGTGTTAATCCAATCTATGATCCCAAAGGAGTGTGTTAGCACTGGAACTGATAGGTGTTTATGGCTTTAATTGTGTTCCCTCCATTCAGCTTTGTTTTCAGCAGGCCTCTGAGTCTCTGGTAGTATTTTTCGGTCAGGCAGGCCTTGATTTCCTTTTGCTCTAACTGTTGAGCTTGCACCATTCCCAGGTATTCATAAGTCTCTCTCTCTCTCTCTCTCTCTCTCTCTCTCTCTCTCTTTGTCATGGCTTCGATCTCTTTACCAGTCTGCAGTTCGTAGTTTCGGCTGACTAATTTCCCCTGATGCAATCAAATCCCAAATTCCATCCTGATATCATTGCTGAATTCTTCGGTGATCCGGAGTAGTTGCTTCTCGGTTGCCGTATAGAGCTTGATATCATCCATGTACATCAAGTGGGTGAGGGTACAGGTTTTTCCATCCAACATAGCCCAAGGGGCTCACATCTGGTGAGTTATGGGCTTGGCACACCCAGGGTCCTGAGCTGGATATCATTCTTCTCTTGCTTGGTGATTCCTTTCTACTTCTGTTGATCTCTCTCTCTCTCTCTCTCTCTCTCTCTCTCAGGATAACTCGGGGAATTTTTTTTGGCTGGTACAGCATAAGCCTCTGGCTTCCTTGCACCATATGTCTAATAATAATAATAATAAAAATCAGAGAATAGGAGAATACTTTGACACACTGATGCAGAACCTCTCACACTCAGCAAGAGACTACGCCGATACAAAGAGAGCTCCAGAGGAAAATAAACAACCGAATCTTCGATGAAGACCAAAGAGGCTTCTACAGGAGTCTCGGAGAAGACGGGAAAGAACGAAACGGATCAACCAAGCAGAAGACGATTGAGGAGTTCTCAGGAAACATATGGAGCAGGGAAGTAAGACATAACAGCCGAGCCCCCCTGGATAGAACTAGAACACAAGAAAACCAAGGACATGCAAAAAATGAGAGAGTGGAAGATTCGGAAAGAAGTAAAACAGACGATCAAGAGCTCTCACAACTGGTGAACTCCATGAATAGATAACGTCCACAACTACTGGTACAAGAAGCTCACTTGCACACACACACACACACACACACAAGCACCTGGCAGAGCAGTTAACCTGAATGATAAGGCACCCAGAGACAATCCCGAAGTTTCTCACTCAAGGAATCACATATCTGAAGCCTAAAGAAGATACAAGAAACCCGGCGAAATATAGACTGATCACCTACCTCCCAACAACATACAAGATCCAGACCAGTTGCATAACAAGGAAGATATCAGACCACCTGGGGAGCCAGAATATAATGGCCGAACAGCAGAAAGGATGCAAGTGGCTGAGCAAAGGATGCAAGGAGCAATTAACTATAGATGCCGCAGTTATGGAGCAAGCCTACAAGAAGCGCTGCAACATGTACACAGCCTAAATCGATTACTGCAAGGCCTTCGACTCCGTGCCTCATAGCTGGCTAATACAGGTGCTGAACATTTACAAAGTCAATCCGATAGTGACAAACTTCCTAGGAGAAATGATGGTGAATGGAGTACCACCATTAAGGTCAAAAACATCACAACCAGGCCAATCTCCATCAGGAGAGGAATCTTTCAGGGAGATATCCTGAGCCCATTGTGGTTCTTTCTAGCACTTAACCCGCTATCCACCATGCTCAACAGCAGCAAGTACGGATATAACCTCAAAGAAGGAAGGAAGAACCTGTACACCCTCATCCACCTGATGTACATGGATAACATCAAGCTATACACGGGAACCGAGAAGCACCTCCAGTAACTACTCCAGATCACCGAAGAATTCAGCAATGATATTAGGATGGAATTTGGTCTAGACAAATGCAAGACCCACAGATTGCACCAGGGAAAATTAGTCAACCGAAACTACCAGCTGCAGACTGGTAAAGAGATCGAAGCAATGGCAGAGGGAGAGGCCTACAAATACTTGGGGATGATGCAGGCTCAGCAGTTACAGCACAAGGAAATTATGGCCTGCTTGACTGAAAAATACCATCAGAGACTCAGAAGCCTGCTGAAAGCAAAGCTGAATGGAGGGAACACAGTTAAAACCATAAACACCTATGCAGTCCCAGTGCTAACATACTCCTTCGGGGTCATAGATTGGACTAACACCGAGCTGGAAGATATCATGAGAAAGACAAGGACAATGATGACCAAGAGGCGCTAGCACCACCCAAAATCTGCCGTGGAGAGACTGATAATTGCCCGGAAAGAAGGAGGAATGGGGGCCTGATAGACCTCATTGAGCAACAGAAGACAGCAATAGTTAACCTGAAGGATTACTTCCAGAAACACAGCAGCACTCCAGCAGACCATAAGGAAGATAGACAAGTGGTATACCCCACTCAACCTAAGCAAGGAGTCCCTCCAACTAGGAGGCACAAACAAAGCTAGAAAGATGGGCAGAGAAGACACTCCAGGGCAGACACTACAATGACCTCCAACAAGATCACATAGATAAAACTGCTTCCAATGCATGGCTCACGAGCAGGATGCTCTTCCCTGAGACTGAAGGATTTATGCTTGTCATCCAAGACCAGGTAATCAACACCAGGAACTATAGAAAATACATCGCCAAGGAGCCTGGAGTGCACAATGACACATGTCGATGGTGCCATCTGGCCTCAGAAACGATCCAACACATCACCGCGGGATGCGAGGTGATCACCCAGACTGAGTACACTCATAGACATGACAAGGTAGCCAGGATAATACATCAGAAGCTAGCAGGGAAATACCAATTGATTGAAGAAAGTATACCGTACTACAATTACGAACCCCAAACAGTACTAGAGACCCCAACCCACAAGCTGTACTGGAACCGCGCCATAATAATGTATAGGACAATCCCGCACAACAGATTGGACATAACCCTTCTGGACAAGAAGGAAAAAGCTACCTATTTGATTGACATAGCAGTACCCAACACTGGCAACCTGCAGAAAACCCATGGGGAAAAAATCAGGAAGTACACAAATCTAAGATAGGAGATCAAAGAGATGTGGCACATGCAACAAGTAACGACCATCCTGATCATCGTGTCAACCACAGGTATGGTGCCAAAGACCCTACATAACAGGCTAGCAGCAATAGGTCTTCCAGCAAACACCTACAAGGAACTCCAGAAAGTCGCAATCCTGAACACCTGTAGGATACTCAGAGAGTTCCTCGACCAACAGTAACACTAGACATTACAACCACCCTGTGTACTTGGTAGCAGTACCCGTCATGGAGTGGCATCCCACAATCAAGGAGAAACAATATAAGAGAGCAATAATAATAATATCCTACTCATTTGCCTCCAAAAAACTCGTGAGTCTTCATTTTATATGTATTAATGGCATAATCGTTATCTAATTCTTTAGGTAATTGATGAACCGTCGTATTTACTTTAACTAATACATTTATTACTTGCCCAATGATCCCATATTGTCCATGTTGTAACTGAGCATTTCATATCACCACGATTACCCTTTATGCATATTCATCATTTACATTATGAACATGGACAATATAGGATCATTGGACAAGTAATAAATGTACCAGTTAACGTAAATACAACGGTTCATCAATTACCTACAGAATTAGATGACGATTATGCCATTAATGCACATATGAAATAAAGACTCATACATAAATCATCATATCTGCAAGGATGTGTTCAGAAGAAAATAGTGAAAATATGGTTACGGTATTTGATAAATTCACCTTTGTATAAATTCTACGGCATAAATGTGAGTGATGATTTCTTGGGGACAAATGATAGTGAATAGGAACATTCATATGAAATTGTTGAACCTGTCAACAATGATGATGAACTATTGTTAATTCAACAACAAACATTATTATGGTCTGAAGATAAATATTTATATATAGCACTAGGTCAGTAATTATCTCCAACAAGTTTCATATTTGAGATACATGCAGAAGAGCTTTCTTTTCCAGTTATATACTTGGGATATGCACGAAAATTTAAAAATAGATTGAAAATTACTCCCTTTATGATGGCATAGAGTGAAATTCATATATATGGCAATGAAAATTATGCAAATGTGTACCTCAGAAAATTTGCAAATTGCATTTAAATCAGTAAGAATAACAGCTAACAGTACTTGTTCTATACTGGAATTGAAAAAATTTATAAACAAGTCATTAGAGATTGCTCCAGAATTATGGCATTCGCTACAGTTTCATGAATTAGTACAAGTTGTTCGACGGTCCGATAGTACATTTTCTAAAATTCTTACAAACATAGGCAATGGAGAAGCATTATTACTATATGAACTTAAAATTATAGAATCGAGATTTGTTACCAAAGAAGATGCTACTAATTTATGTCCGCAAGGAATTCGACTATTTTTAAGAAATAGTGATGAAAATGCCTCTAATACAAATGCTTTAGTTGCAGATGAAACCCATGAAGTGGTTGCACACGATTTATACATGGATATCATTCTGAAAAACAAGTAGCAAGTATGCAAAATAAAATTCATAAAATGTCAGTAACTGAAACTGCAGGACTTCCATACATTCTACCATTATTGAAAGGAAAATTAGTACATGATTAGTACAAATATAGATGTGGTCAATGGATTGGTAAATGATGCAATTGGTACTTTAGTATATTTTGAACATGAGGATGATGAAACAGTTAAACGAGTATGGATGAAATTTCCTAAGTCAAAAATAGGCCAAAACCTTCAATCTCGTTTATAAAGAGATTGAAGTTTGAATTTGAAGAGTGAATAAACACTAGGTGGTAGATGACTCTCATCAACCGGTGCAATACCACCACTTTGCTTATTGGAGGCTTGAAGTGGTGGAACCC
Source organism: Mastigoproctus giganteus (assembly GCF_048544385.1). Classification (NCBI taxonomy): domain Eukaryota; kingdom Metazoa; phylum Arthropoda; class Arachnida; order Uropygi; family Thelyphonidae; genus Mastigoproctus; species Mastigoproctus giganteus. The sequence continues at coordinate 173,212,977 of NC_143577.1, forward strand.
ATGTTTACTCTCCAGAGCTAAGTTACAGTCAACCCTTCCCCATCTCTTCCATCATGCAGTATGACTGATGACTTTTGAGGTTATGATGAACATCATGGCGAGATCCAATCTTCCTTACATTTCGAGGGTACAGCTCAAAACGGTATTCGCAATCCAGCCGCTAGTTAGCACACCAGACCAAACCTATTGGTAACTCTTTAGGAGGCTTCCAGATCATCTAGTGTATAATCTTGCTACCTCTACTCTGCCAGATAGTGAGTGGAGGGAATCTGAGTAGTGTACATGCGGGGGGGGGGGGTATTGTCGAGGCCACATTATGTCAAGGATCTGGGTATATTCTTACCATGTTTATGCCATATCCAAAAATTTGATTACTTCGTACAGCATGTCCACCCACTTTTTTTACTATTGAATACACCATGAATTGTCAAACTAATAGAGTAAGCTTATCTGTGTAAAGATCTAAACCTCCCAAACACTTCCTAGTTCATTTCACAAATATACGTGATCTCAATTCTAATCTCAATGATGTCCATTTCCACTTGCAGTTTGCCAAACCCCATGTACTTTTTCTAACGAATCTCAGTTATCAGTTGATTCAACTACTGCTCATCTCAGATGCCCAAATTATTCGCTGTATGATTCCTTTCGCCCCAAGGGTGGTACTTGTGCATATGTCCGTTTCGATATTCCCTGTCAGAGATTTGGTAATTTGGAATCTCCTCTGGCTTAAAATCACTCTACCTCATTGTGTCAAATTCATCTGTTGTATCTACCGTTCTCACAACTCCACTAATCACTTGGAGCTCTTTGACTTCCTCTCTTTGCAACGTGACTTTCTCCAGTCCAACTTTTCTAACAGTGAGGTAATTTTCCTTGGTGATTTTAATGTTCACAACTCCAGCTGGCATCCGTTTTCTAGTCACACCGACCCAGCTAGTCGAGATGCTGAGGCTTTTGCAATTACTAATGACCTTGCACAGATTTTTCATTTACCTACAAGAATACCAGACAATTCTAACCATACAGCCAACACGTTTGATTTTTTTCTCACAAACAACCCTTCTAAGTATACGGTCGAAGTGAGTGGTCCTTTAGGCACCTCAGATCACAATTCTCTTCTCCAATTGAGCCTTTATCTCATGGCTATTCCCAACCTCGTATTGTTTAGCATTACAAGAATGCAAAATGGGATGACCTGCGAGATTCCTTTTCTTCTTTTCCTTGGTCAGATTACTGTTTCAAAACTCCTAATGTCAATGTTTGCTCAGATCGTGTCAGTGAAATTATTCTTGTAGGAATGGAATCCTTTATTTCACACTCCACTTTAAAATCTTATCTTTTATCTAAACCTTGGTTTTCCAATAAATGTGTTAAGGCTGTTCAAGAGAAGAAGATTGCATATCGTAATTGGCTTGTTTCCAATTCTTCAGTTTCATTTTCTGCCTACCCCAAAGCTTACAACAATTGTAAAACAGTTATTAATCAGTCCGAACTAGATTTTGAATAGGCTAAGAGTAGAAAACTTGCTACTTGCCCTAACTGTAGTCGAGCATTTTGGTTCCTTGCCAAAGCTATTCGCCGCATCTTTTACCCCATCTCTGCTCCCACCCCTGTCAAAACCAGATGGTCCTGTTGTCACTTCAGCCAAGGATAAAGCTGAACTGCTAGCATCCCATTTTTCTTCCAACTCATGTATTAATGATATTGGTAAAACGCCTCCCACCATTCCCAACACATTCCATTCAGTGCCTCTTGTGGTCTTCTGTCAAAAGGATGCCAGGATTTTGACAAATCTTGATGCTAAGAAAGCTCCAGGTCTTGTTGGTATTTCTTCACTTGTTCTCAAAACCTGTGCCCCTGAACTTACTCCTGTTCTTTGCCACCCTTTTTCCAAAGGTGTTTTCCTTCTGCTTGGAAATTTTCTCATATCCAGCCAGTTTCCAAAAAGGGTGATAAATCTCTCCAATCCAATTATCGTCCCATTGCAATTACTTCTATTCTTTCTAAAGTAATGGAAAAATCAATTAACCGCCAACTCTTAAACTACCCAGAAATCTTCTGCCTGATCAATGATCAGCAGTATAGATTCCGTCAGTGTCGATCCACATCGACATCTTATGTTACCCATTTATAGACAAATTCAATGGAAAAGTTCAGTGAAACCCAAGCAGTTGCTCTTGACATCTCAAAGGCTTTCAATCGTGTTTGATCGTGGCATAAAGGTCTTCTGAACAAGGTTCCATCTAATGGTTTGCCAATTGTTTTTTGTAATTGGTTATCCAGTTTTCTCTCTGATTGCTCACTGAGGGTGATGGTAGATGGCTTTCTGTCTTTTAACTTCTCCACTAATGCTGGTGTCCCTCAAGGTTCAGTTCTTTCTCCCACTCTTTTCCTCTTGTATATTAATGACCTTCTTCCATTGAGTGGAAATCCTATCCATAGTTTTGCCGATGATAGCACATTACATTCCACTTTCCATTTTGAGAAAACTTGTCCTGCTCAATCAGCTTCAACTTATTGAATGTCCGCTACCAATTCCTTAAATGCTGATCTCCAGGTAATTCTCTAGTGGGGCAAAGACAGCTTAATTGATTTTAATCCTTCTAAAACTCAGTCTTGTCTTATATCTCGCAAAAAGGATTCTTCTGCTCCTATGCTTATCTTTGGTGACACTCCGATTTCTAGGCAAAATGATATATCTCTTTTGGGGATTACCCTGACTTCTAATCTCTCTTGGCTCAAGCATATTACAAATATTGATTCCTCTGCATCAAAAAAACTTGGTTTTCTCTTTCGCTCTCGGCGTTACTTTTCTTCCAAACAGCTGTTCACTCTGTACAAATTGAAATCTGCCCTACCATGGAATATTGTTTCCAAATCTGGGGTGGTACCCCCAAAACCTCTCTCAGGCTTCTAGATTCCATTCAGAAGAAGGCAGTTAGGTTAATTAGGCTAATAAACTCCTCTCTAACAGAATCTCTCCACTCATTGTCTCATAGATGTACTGTTTCTGCTGCATGCCTTTTCCACAGATACTTCCATTGGAACTGTTCTTCTGAATTGGCTTCTGTAATTCCTGCTCTCTCTTTCAAAACAGTCCGAACACGTGCTGCCACAGGCCAACATACACTTACTGTCCAACTTCAAACTCACAGAACCAACTTTTCATCTTCCTCATTTATTCATTCAACTGCCGTTTTCTGGAACAACCTTCCTTCATACGTATTTCCTGATAATTACAGTCTACAGGAGTTTGAGTCTAATGTCAACAAATATCTTCTTTCATTTTTTCAACCTCCAACCCAAGCACGGTACTAAGTACCAGATTCTAATACCTCTCGTGTTTGGGGTTTTCATAAAAAAAAAAATAAAAAACCAATGTGTGAAAGATAAACATTTACCTAGTCAATCTGTACCTATTATAATATGATCAACTACAATTCCAATCAAGAACAATAGGAAATTAACATGTAGATGTGTAACTTGTATACGTGGTATTATCTTGAGTGACCTCATTGCAAGGTTTATATATTACAAATCCACACGACAATTTCACCTTTCATCACGGCAAAGCTACTAGTAATATAGAAATTTGTGCTGAACTAGATTGCTTGAAAAATAATTAGCTACTGTCTCTACAGGATGAACTGCAAAATTTCATACAAAGTGGTATATCTATATTGTCAATGAATGTACAAAGTTTAAGGGCCCATATTCGAGATATTGAAACAGACACAATCTTATGGCAATCCAAAATATTGATATTAAGTGAAACGTGGTTGGATAATGATGAACATATATTACTTAAACCATTTCCATTGTGTGACTCAATTTTAAAGGTCGGATGTTCGTAGTGGCAGTGTTGCGATATATCAACATGAAGGTTCAACTATCATCAGTGCACCACATATCTCTGCACAACATAACAGCAGCAATGCGACAGCAGTATCAGATGAAATTGGAGACATTTGTGGATCTTTGTGCAAATTCAATAGTGAATCTATTTTCATTGTTCCATATACATCAACTCCAGGGATGTTGTTAGATATAATTCAAAAATTTATAAAGAAGAATTTGATGCTGTATTCCATTGAAGGTGCAAAATTATTGGAAGAGCAACTGGATCATATACCTATAGTTCTCGCTGGTGATTTCAATCTAGAATTAAATTCTAAGGCTGGAAAGAAGTTTTGTAAATTTATGAAAGATGTCTTCAATTTAGATATTAAGTCAAATACTTAAGTAAATACTACATGTAATGGAATGACAATCGATGGAGTATTCACTCGGGAATTAAAATCATTTGAGTGTCAAAATTATGTATCTTATTTCAGTTACCACAGACCAATAATTTTAGTGTTATTATAATATATTTTATAAAATTATTTCATTCTTACTAGTTGTTGTTGTTGTTATTTGGTTTTTAGGAGCATTAGCAACTAAGGCCATATTGCTCCGGGAATATGCGGTTGTCATTCCCTGAACTTTCTGCATCCTCCGTATTTGGTGGTGATGGGCTTGAACCCAGGTCTAATCAAGAAGCATGTGCTATGCACTGCTGCTCCTTCCCACTTGGCTACGGAGGAACCGTTCTCACTAGTACAATGAAAAATTCCATTCATTGTACTGAAATTATTTTTTCAATAAAAATAACGCAGCAATACTTTTTTATTTATTTTACTGTACCAGTTTCATAATGAGTTCCTGCAATAAAGACATTTTTAACAGCTGTCGCCGTGACATTATCAGTGACACTATCAGTCTCAGAGTTCAGGGGCAGCAACTCATTATGTACCCAGTACATAATTTTGACACTCAACCTTTATGAAGAAAATTTTTTTTTTTTGGCTGATGCTGTATAAGCTTGCTTTCTTGCATCATGTGCCTCAACTAATGCTAATGCTAATGTCAAACACATTGAGCATCTGAGCTTATTGCCATAATGCAAGTTTAAAAACATCATGTCATACCATCGAGCTCACTACACACGTTCACCCTTCGAACCACCAACCTAAAATTGTTTAAACAATAGTTTTAACAAAACTCTCATTCCAGTTACAAATTGACTACTGTATGTTATGTTTAAACATAACATACAGTATTTAATTCTTAATGCCAGACTATCATCAGCTTTCTCACTAATTTGGAATGAGAGTAACATCAAACTTCCATATCTGGACAAACTGAATCATGGGGATTGAAACACACCTCTCTTTATTCTGGCCTCACCAATCAACTGATGACAATCACAAAAGCCTCCACCAGGCTCTTAGTTTTAGTGTTTCACATCACTATAGACTTCAAAATCACTATATCGAGAGAGTACAACTTTCTCTATGTGATTATTTTAGACCATTCATTCTATTTAGGAGGGCGCTCTAGTCACCGAAGAGAACAGTTGGTGGATTTTTGGCTGTTGTAAAGGGATAAGTATTTTTAATTTTTACCATATTCTTCGTTAATTAACATACTACATTGTGTTTTACAGAGATATTAAATAGGTTTAGTAGCGTTCGTTAAATTCTTATTTTGAATTTAACTAGTGATTTTTGGAAGTTACAACTCCCGGTGTTGGCACCAATATTGTTGAACAAGCTGCCACATTGTAGTCAATAAGAAATAGCATAACGTATATATATCGCGAACTGATAGTGTAAGGTATAAAGTAAAAATAGATTGCATAATACGAAGCACTCAATTAGGAATCTGTTAGCTTATTATAGTATTATCAATTAATCAAAAATATTAATCTTATTAAATTTCATTATTAATTAAATTGTATTTAAATGGAAATCATGACCCAGACTAGAGCTGCGAAGCAAAGATCACAGACTAGCGAGAATGCTGTGACTTGGGGGAGAAAAGAAGAGAACAATTCTCCAATGCATCACAGTCTCAAAAAATGTGCAAAATGTGAAATGTTTGCTAACTTTCTAAAACAGGACATGATCTAGCTAAGGAAGATTCCTTTGTGTGTGCTAGGTGTCTCTATAGTGTCAAGAAATCAGGTGCCAACTCAGTGTTCTGATGGGTGTCTATGAGAGCTTGAGGTGGAGGGTAAATGCCCTTGAAGAAATTAATATGAGGGGCCCATCAAGCTCTCAGCTGCCCAGCTCAACAGCAGAGCTCACTCCTGTGCATCAGGCAACACAGAGGCAATCTCCAAGGCAGAATGCAGTGGTCCCAAAGGAACTAGTTATTGTTGGTGACTACCTATTGTCAGGGAGACAGGGAATATACTATGTAAGAAAGATAGGTAGAAAGACAGAACCAGGGTGTGTCTGCCAGGGGCAAAAGTTGATGACGTAGAGCAGATATCATCTTTTAAGTGCACAAAAGGTGATATTATTGTACACTCTGGAACTAATGACATTAAGAGTAAGAGATCTGCAGATTTACTCAACAAGTACAGGTCAATGTTGAAAAAAAAGTTGCGAGTTAGGGTTGAATGTAAAAGTGTCTGCAATTCTGCAAAGACACAATAGGAGGGAGTATATGATGAGCGCTTTGTCGATCAATTTGGCCCTGGAGAGATTGTGCAAGGCTCAAGGGGTAGAATTTTTTTCAGCATGGTCTGTGCTTGTTGACAGGAGAGACTGCTTCTATAGGGATGGTGCACATTTAAATAGAAAGGATTCAAGAATATTTGCTGATGCTATCGAGGCAGTGTTAGGTGAGTCAGAAAACTGCCAGCTTGGGGGGGGGGATACACAGACTAAAAGGTTAACAGTGGTTGCAGGCAGAGGCAAAAGTGATTCTTTGCACTGCTTCTATTAGATTGAGCAGCAGCCTGGAAAGCAAGGCAATGGAGATTTCCAGGACTGCTGGGTGTCATAATGGAATAAATAAATACGTGGGCTGTGTTAGGGTAACTAAGAGTAGAAACAGATGCATGCATACTTGAATGTACACCAATGCTAGGAGTATAGTTAATATAATTTGATGAGCTTGAAGTGCTGGTGAAGACATCGAAGGCAGATATTGTTGGAATATCAGAGACATGGTGTCACACAGACATAAGCAGGGTAGAATTGGAATTTGGAGAGTACAATGTGTACAGAAAGGATAGACAAGACAGAAAGGGAGTAGGGGTTATGCTGTTAGTTAAGAAACACAAAATCTAAGGAAGTGCATCCAATTGGTGGTGGTGGACAATGCAATGTTGAGTCTGTTTGGTGTGACATAAGCACTGGGAAAGGAAAAATGAGGGTAGGTGTGTGTTATAGGCCTAATGAATCTGTGAGTATAATGAGCAATTGTGCAGAGAAATAGAGTGGGCCAGTAAATCAGAATGTCTTATAATGGGGGATTTTAACTTTAGAGATATCGACTGGAACTTGTGGAACTAAAGAAAGGCTAGTGGTCACAGAATAGCAAGACTTTTGTGGATTTATTGGATGACTGTTTTCTATAGCAACATGTTCGAGAGGCAACCAGAGGGAGTAATACTCTTGATCTGATTATCAGCAGTGATTATTCATGCATTAAGAATTTGCAGATAAAGGAAGGAACCACTGGGTGACAGTGATCACAATGTACTGATGTGGGAATTACTTAAAGATGTAACTACCATCAAGAAACACTTTAAAAACACAGAATTTAAAAACACTTAGTTTTTAAATTCTGTACAGTGGGATCAAGTGATGATGTTACCAACGTTGAATTCTAAATAGGAAGCCTTCAGAGACTTAATTTTGGAGGCTACTAGGCTTTTCATTCCAACTAAGAAATACTGTTCAAGGTTTAGGCCTAAATGGATGTCAGATGAACTAATGAGGCTAGTGGCAGAGAAGAAAAATGCATGGGATGCATATAAATTTTCAGGTGACACAGAAGCCTATGGCTGATATAAACTAGTCTGTAATCAAGTCACAAAGGAGGTTAGGCAGGGGAAGACAGATTACGAGAAATCTTTGGCAAAGGATGCAAAGAAAAACAGCAAAGATTTCTTTACTTATTTAAACTCCAGATGGAAAGGGATGAATCAGATTGGACCACTTAACATAGATGGGTCGACTATTGATGGTCATGCTCAGGTAGCTGATAAACTGAATGAGTATTTTGCAACTACATTTACACATGAGGAGTTATTCAATGAGGGGAGTGCCAGAAGTTTATTAAAAGTCTAACAAGGAGCTAAGTGATTTTGTGGTAACTTAGAGCAAAGTGGAAGGGAATATTGTGGAAATTAAACATAAAAAGGCACCTGGGGTAGATCGGATCTATCCAGTTATATTAAAGGAGGCAGCAAAGAAAGTAAGCAAACCCTTGGCCATAATTATGAGAGCTTCCTTGGACCCAGGAGATCCCCATGGACTGGAGGTGTGTCACCAATTCACGAAGGGGGGTTCAAAAGGTGACATAAGTAACTATAGAAAATAATAGAATCACTGGTTAAAGAAGCATTGCAGGATCATCTAGACAAGACTGCAGTAATAGTTCCGACACAGCATGGGTTTGTTAAGGGGAAGTCTTGTCTGACCAATCTGATTGGATACTATGATGTGGTCACAAAGTAACTGGATGTAAAAAATAATTTTGATATCATATACTTGAATTTCAGGAAAGCTTTTGATGCTGCTGCATATGGAAGACTACTGTACAAATTGGAGCAGTACGGCATTAAGGGCAAATAGCTACAATGGATAAAAGGATGGTTAAGTGGGAGAAGACAGAGAGTAGTAATCAATGGACGCTGCTCATCGTGGACTAATGTTATTAGTGGAGTTCCCCAGGGTTCGGTGTTGGGCCCACTGTTGTTTTGTATATTTATCAATGATATTGATGAAGGTATATCAGGCTTACTGTCCAAGTCTGGAGTAAGATACAAAAGGTTGGCAGGGTTGTTAAAGAAAGTAAAGACAGTATGCTACTTTAAAGTGGATCTAGATGAGTTGGGCAAATGGGCCTGAGAAGTGGCAACTGAAGTTTAACATTGACAAATGCAAAGTACTGCATGTGGGTAGCAATAACTGAAAAGAAATGTACCAACTGTGTGGTACTACCCTCAGGGAAGTGGAAAGTGAAAAAGACCTGGGGGTAATTGTGCAGTCGAATATGAAGTTCGCTGAGTAGTGCAGACAGGCTGCCAGGGCAGGTCATGGAGTCTTGTCAATGATATATAGGAATTTTGCTTGCAGGAAGAGGGAGGTGATTATCCTGTTATACCTAGAGTACTGTGTACAGGTCTGGAGGCCTCATTTTAGGAAGGATGTAGAGTTGCTAGAACAAGTACAAAGAAGGGCAACAAGATTGGTGAGGGGAATAAAGGGGTGCTTTTATCAAGAAAGGCTAAGTTCTGGAAATTGCAGTGCCTAGAGAGTAGGCACCTGCGAGATGATCTGATTGAGGTGTATAAGGCCTTGAATGGCTTGAGCAAGCTGAATGCTTATGGGATCCTTCCTCTTCCTCAGATTAAGAACCCGAGGGAGCACAAATTCAAATTGAGGAAAGACAGTTGTAGAAGTGATGTTTGGAAATTTGTCTTTTGCCAGCATTAGTTGATTGTAGTTGATTGGTGTAACAGACTTCCATCTTTTGTTGTGGAAGTTGATAGCCTAAATAAATTTAAGGCTTAGCTGGACAATTTGTAACGCATGGAGGGGTGAAATGGGAGGTGTTTTTTTTTTTTTTTTTTGGCTGATGCTGCATAAGCTTGCTTTCTTGCATCATATGCCTGTACTAATGCTAATGCTATTTAATTTTTATCTAACTAATTAAGCAACTGACATGTAAGTTCCTGAAATTTTTAGGTATCTGTTTTTTTAATGTATTTTATCTGCTTTATATACTTATTATTATTTTTTTTAATGTAAACCCCAAACATAAGAGTTATTAGAACCTATAGTACTTAGTACCGTGCTTGGGTTGGCGGTTGAGAAGATGAAAGAAGATATTTGTTGACATTGTACTTGAACTTCTGTAGACTAATTTTCAGGATATATGTATGAAGGAAGGTTGTTCCAGAAAATGGCAGTTGAATGAATAAACGAGGAAGATAAAAAGTTGGTTCTGTAAGTTTGAAGATGGACAGTAAATGGATGTTGGCTGGTGGCTGCACGTGTTGGGACTGTTTTGAAAGAGAGAGAGCGGGAATTATAGAAGCCAATTCAGAAGAACAGTTCTCGTGGAAGTATCTGTAGAAGAGGCATGCAGCAGAAACAGTACGTCTATGAGAGAGCGAGTGGAGAGACTCTGTTAAAGATGAATCATTAATTAACCTAACTGCCCTCTTCTGAATGGAATCAAGAAGCCTGAGAGAGGTTTTGGGGACACCACACCAGATGTGGGAACACTATTCCATGGTAGGGCGGATTTGCGATTTATACAGAGTGAGCAGATGTTTGGAAGAAAAGTAACGCTGAGAGCGAAAGAGAAAACCAAGTTTTTTAGATGCAGAGGAAGCAATATTTGTAATGTGCTTGTGCCAAGCGAGATTGGAAGTCAGGGTAATCCTCAAAAGAGATATATCATTTTGCCTAGAAATCGGAGTGTCACCAAAGATAAGCATAGGAGCAGAAGAATCCTTTTTGCGAGATATAAGACAAGAGAAGACTGAGTTTTAGAAGGGTTGAAATCAACTAAGTTGTCTTTGCCCCACTGGAGAATTACTGAAGATCAGCATTTAAGGAATTGGTAGCGGACATTCAAGGAGTTGAAGCTGATTGAGCAGGACAAGGTTTCTCAAAATGGAAAGTGGAATGTAATGTGCTATCATCGGCAAAACTATGGATAGGATTTCCAATCAATGGAAGGTCATTAATATACAAGAGGAAAAGAGTGGGGGAAAGAACTGAACCTTGGGGGACACCAGCATTAGTGGAGAAGTTAGAAGACAGAGAGACATCTACCATCACCCTGAGTGAGCGATTGGAGAGAAAACTGGATAACCAATTACAAAAAACAGTTGGCAAACCATAAGATGGAAACTTGTTTAGAAGACCTTTATGCCAAACACGATCGAAAGCCTTTCAGATGTCAAGAGCAACTACTTGTGTTTCACCGAACTTTTCCATTGTATTAGTCCATAAATGGGTAACATAAGCCAGAATATCACCAGTGGATCGACACTGACGGAATCCATACTGGCGATTGTTGATCAGACGGAAGGTTTCTAGGTAGTTTAAAAGTTGGCGGTTAATTGATTTCTCCATTACTTTAGAAAGAGTAGAAGTAATTGCAGTGGGACGTTAATTGGATGGGAGGGATTTGTCACCCTTTTTAGGAACTGGCTGGATATGAGCAAATTTCCAAGCAGAAGGAAAAACACCTTTGGAATAAGAAAATGAAAAAAGGCGGCAAAGAACAGGAGTAAGTTCAGGAGCACAGGTTTTGAGAACAAGTGGAGAAATACCATCAGGACCTGGAGCTTTCCTAGCATCAAGGTTCATCAAAATCCTTCTGACATCCTTTTGACGGAAGACCACAGGAGGCATTGAATGGAGCGTGTTGGGAATGGTGGGAGGTGTTTTACCAAGATCATTAATACATGAGCTGGAAGAAAAATGGGATGCTAGCAGGTCAGCTTTATCCTTGGCTGAAGTGACAACAGAACCATCTGGTTTGGACAGAGGTGGGAGCAGAGATGGGCAAAAGTTGCGGCCAATAGCTTTGGCAAGAGACCAAAACGCTCGGTTACCATTAGGGCAAGAAGCAAGTTTTCTACTCTTAGCCTGTTCATAAACCGGTTTACAATTGTTGCGAGCTTTGGTGCAGGCAGAAAATTACGATATGCAACATTCTTCTCTTGAACAGCCTTAGCACATTTATTGGAAAACCAAGGTTTAGATAAAGGACGAGATTTTAAAGTGGAATGTGGGATAAAGGATTCCATTCCTGCAAGAATAATTTCACTGACACGATCTGAGCAGACGTTGACATCAGAAGTTTTGAAACAGTAATCCGACCAAGGAAAAGAAGAAAAGAAATCTCGCAGGTCATCCCATTTTGCATTCTTGTAATGCCAAACAACACAAGGTTGGGAATAGCCGTGAGATAAAGGCTCCATCGGAGAAGAGACAATCACCAAGTTGTGATCTGAAGTGCCTAAAGGACCTCTCACTTCGACCGTGTACTTAGAAAGGTCGTTTGTGAGAAAAAATTCAAGCGTGTCGGCAGTATGGTTAGGATTGTCCGGTATTCTTGTAGGTAAATGAACAATCTGTGCAAGGTCATTAGTAATTGCAAAAGCCTCAGCATCTCGACCAGCTGGGTCGGTGTGACTAAAAAATGGAAGCCTGCTGGAGTTGTGAACATTAAAATCACCAAGGAAAATTACCTCACTGTTAGGAAAGTTGGACTGGAGAAAGTCAAGTTGCAAAGAGAGGAAGTCAAAGAGCTCCAAGTGATTAGTGGAGTTGGGAGAACGGTAGAGGCAACAGATGAATTTGACACAATGAGGTAGAAAAATTTTAAGCCAGAGAAGATCAAAGAGAGGAGATTCCAAATTGCCAAGTCTCTGACAGGGAATATCAGAATGGACATATGCACAAGTACCATGTTTGACCCGAAAGGAATCACACAGGGAATAATTTGGGCACCTGAGATGAGTAGTAGTAGTTGAATCAACTGATAACTGAGATTCTGTCAGAAAAAAAGTACATGGGGTTTGGCAGACTGCAAGTGGGAATGGACATCATCGAGATTAGAATTGAGACCATGTATATTTGTGAAATGAATTAGGAAGTGTTTGGGAGGTTTAGATCTTTTCGCAGATAAGCTTGCTCTATTAGTTTGACAATTCATGGTGTATTCAATAGTAAGAAAAAGTGGATGGGACATGCTGTATGAAGTAATGAAATTTTTGGATATGGCGTACACATGGTAAGAATATACCCAGATCCTTGACATAACGTGGCCTCGACAATGCTCCCCGCATACACACTACTCAGACTCCTTCCAGTCACTATCTGGCAGAGTAGAGGTAGCAAGATTATACACTAGCTGCTCCCAAAGCCTCCTAGAGAGTTACCAATAGTTTCGGTCTGGTGTTCTAACTATCGGTCGGCCTGCGAACACCGTTTTAGAGCTGTACCCTCGAAATGTAAGGAATATTGGATCTCGCCATGATGTTCATCATAACCTCAAAAGTCGTCAATCATACTGCATGATGGAAGAGATGGGGAAGGGTTGACCGGAACTTAGCTCTAGAGACTAAACGTGGGTTCCACCACTTCAAGCCTCCAATAAGGAAAGTGGTGGTAATACACCAGTTGATGAGAGTCATCTACCACCTAGTACTGCCTGGTAACAAAGAGGGGCGGCATTCCTCCATGTGGTGCGGGCACCACACCTCGACCTCTGCTTACGTTGGTTCACACCTGGGTGGTCACCCGCCATGTACTTGTGCATGGAGGTTATACCCAGGATTACTAACAATCCCACCATTGTGAAGGTGAAAGCAGAGGATTTGGCTGCCACAGACCATCCGGACTTTGCCGAAATTGGGTCCACTTGACTTGAGTGTGTCACCCAAATATCAGTTCCATCAGCATTTTAGACTCCCAGGTAGCAAGTACAGCTTCTCTGGCATATCTGAGAGAATGTCTGTGACAGCATCAAGGACCCAAAACTTATAATGGAATCAGATATTTCAAATATCTGATTTGAAATGTGCATAAGTCTAGGACTGTAGCAGACAAACTATGTCATATCATTGTAGGAAAAAATGATAGACATACTTGTACAAGAGCCATACTACAAGTTATCCTGTCATAGCACATCTAATTCGAACTGTTTAACAAATATCTTGACAATTCTATCTTTTTGGCTTTTAGAAAATGGCCTAGTTAACGATTCTACAAAAACCAAATAAACCTCTACAGCACCCAGATGATACAGACCTATTGCTTTATTGGCTATTCTTGGCAAAGTCTATTAATGACTTTTATCCTACAGCATTCTCAATCTGCTCACTGAAAAACCAATCTTCTAGCCAATAACCAGTACACATTTAGATTTGGGCTCAGCACTGAAGATGCTCCCTCATTTTCCTTATTAATAATACGAGATATACCCGCATTATCTTCATCTACTTTGAGAGTGATTTCAAATCACTTTGGTGAGAGAGCACTATCAAAGGTCTAAGATACATTTGAGGGTGCTCTTCCACATAAATACAGTTCTCTATAATTACAATAAAACTTTAAGAATATATTTTTGTATCAGATCTGTTTCTGTTTGTTCTAAATTCCAATCGGTTTATTGTCCAGTGCATGGAGGTTGTCCCCAAGGTTAAATTTTGCGTTATTTAAATTAGAACCTTGTTTTGAATCACTGGATGCTAAAGGAATTTCAAAATTATAAATATTTAGCATACACTAATGATTTGACTATATTATTCTTTGGAACTTTCAGTCTCAGCTTCAGAAAAATGTCAATTTTGTACTAACTCTTGTCCTCCAATGGTCAAATACAGTCAGTCCTCGTATAACACATGTTTACAATACACGAATTTGATCATACACGATTTATAAATAGGGATACGATATCGTATATAACATGAACCGAATTCACTTATGCAGGATTCACCTTTGTGTTTACAAGAAATGGCAGTCGGACGCAGAATCACCCCAACCGAACGCAACGCGATAGGAATGAAGAGAAGATTCTGAAAATGTATTTATGTTTTTTATATCAGTGAAGGGGAAACACATTTCACCATAATAACATAAAATGCCAGCTATCGGTATTATCGCAAATGCAATTAGATCGAGTTTACTACCAGTTTATAATGGATTCCACTAGCAGGAAAGCAACTGGAAATTGTAGAAATTGTTTTTATTGTTTTATGGTAGTAACCCCCAGAAATGTGCTTTAGTAAAATGTGAGCTAGTGAGGTGTTAATAGAGTTCTCTGCCTTTACGGTGTTGTTTATTCAGCTGCTACATGCACACAGCTTTGTTTATGTGAATCAAGCGTGCCTCCTCATTTTGTAATTGTGCTTTATTCCCTAAAAATTAGTAAAATACTTAACAGGTGTGAAAAGGAAGCATCCTGGTGAAGACACTACAGATTCAGAGAGAAAAAGAAGAGCAATATCGATAAACAGAGGCAGACTGGATCAAAAATTCTTACCCGGGAAAATTTGTAGTGGCCTCACACTAGCATTTATGGCCAAAATCACACCGGCCCCCAGCCCAACAGGGTTTCCCTGATAAGGCTTATGGCCAGTCCGCCTCTGTCGATAGAGAAAAAAATACGAAATTGTGAAACACTTTGAGTGAAATGAAAGACCATGTGATATTGCACGTGCTACAGGCCTAAATGAGGCAATGCCGAGAATTACAAAGAATGCAGAGAAAATAAAAACTTTCATAGCAGGAACAACTCAAAGTGTAATTAAAATCCATTAGATTAAGACATGAAGAATTGGAAGAGATGGAACGGCTGTCATCTGTTTGGATAGAAAATCAAACAAAAAACAAGTTTGCTTACGATAGAAGCAAAAGCATTAGCAATATTTTATTATGTAATAGTCGTAATAAAATACGTAAGCATTTTATTATGATAATTTATTGTGTTTGGTAATGTTTTGGTTACAAATGTGTGTTCAATCTTGGGTGGTCAGCACCTAACCCTATTTTTCCCATAGGGCCTGTTGTTTATATTGCACGAGAGTTTCTAGGAACATAACTATCATGCTATATGAGGACTGACTGTACTAATAAACTGAAATCTCAGCTACAAAAGCCAAAATGAGAATTTTCTAGGGCACTCTAGCCTCAAGCAGACTTCCTTTAGTTAATATTAACAAACTTACTATTCCTTGTGTCACAATTACTAAATTTTTAGGACTTATAATAGATAATTATATGTTGCTTAATCAATATATAAATTCTTTAACTAAAGCTTCTCTGCTTAATTATTCTGCATCTCTAGAAAGGAACGGAATCTTAGTAAAAAAAAACAAAAAAAAAAAAAAAAAAAAAAGCATATAACAGATTTTTTTACTCATTGAAACTGAGCAGCAAGGGACTGCTGAAGTCATTTTCCCTTCCTCTGCAATGTGAGAGCTTATATTTTTATACATGCATATATATTGTATATATGCATATTTTCTGTTCTTTTATTTTATTTTGTTATTATTTTTTGTCACTTTTTGCAAGAACTTTGTTTTCCTGTTCTCTCTCTCCCCACCCCCTTTGTGGTACCAATGGTTAGACCATATGGCATGGAACTATGGCATCTATCGGTATTGCACTACCTCTTATAGATGTGGTATTCAGTCATCTCATGTTACTTCTCATGAGAATTAAGGTGGAAAGACACTATTATCATGTCACAGGACTCTCGTCATGCCCCTGTCACAGAGTAGTACTCTGTGGTCCCTGTTTAGTGTAAACTGTGAATTCGGTCGGAGAAGAAATGTCACTGTAACATAGGGTGGCCAGATTAAAAATTTGATCTCGAGGTACTCATGCTTATGTTTGAGCATGAGTACCTCGAGATCATATAATGCGAGTACCCCTTGTTTAGGGGTACTCGCATTATATCTTAAGAAAACCAAACAATTTTAATAACAACCATTTAATTTCAAATATATTTTGTTGATTTTTACAAGTTCATGGAATGCAAAATTAGTCAGATTTTAATAAAATTAACCGAATTATAGCCCGTGCTTTAATTCGTTTAATTTGGAAAATTTTATTGCAAGAGTTATAAACACCAAAGGAAACTTTTTATAAATATTAACATCAAATGTTTTACATAATTCCTTACAATACATATTCAATAAATCTGGTTTATTTTATCAAAAAGAAAATATTTACCTAGCAATACTTTTTATTTGAGCGAATTTTCTTTAACAGTTTTTCATTTTTTAGTACATAATGTGTAAAATTCTTTGCATGACATATTGTGATTGGTTTTCTGCAACAGTTCTCCTTCAACATTCTTTAGGTCTAATTTATTTCTATCCTTTTTCCATGCGTTAAACATTGAGCTAAATACTCACTCACTCATTGCATTTGAGTGAGGCAAAGCAAAAACAAAATTAATTTTTTTTCTGTATTATGTACTTCGTATGCATTTAAAATTTTTATCCAAACATCTGTGCTATTTTTGAGGTCTTTTGCCTCAATATTTCTACAGAATGATTTCAACAGAACATATTCTTCATACAGCAAATCGATATTAATATTGGGAATTTTAAATAAAACAAGTTTGTTGCCTGAGCCTTAAACCATTACAACGAAATAAAAAAGAGGTCAAGTAGAATGTAAAAGGTTACAAAGTAAACATAATAAAAATATTCTACAACCTTCTTTGTAAATAGGATAGAATGTCGTTTTTGAGTCTTTAATTAAGGGTGCATTTCAACAACAACTTTATTGTCAGTTAATTCTTTCTTCCTAAATAATCATCTCAACAGGGTGTTTTATTATTTCTGCTTTTTTCAAATATTAAAAAAGGGGTTCTTGGAAATTTCATTATACTTGCAAAAGGGGTACGTCTGGCAACTTGTAAATGTGTCATTCTCTTTGAGGAAAGCTGAAGCGAAATAAATTGCCACAGTTCATCCTCCTCTTCAGATTTTGATGAAGATTTAGAAAATGCATGCGCTTTTCTTATAGCTGAGAAAGCAAAAGAGTACGCAATGGATACACGACATCAACTGGAAGAGAACAGAAAAAGGCGAATTCCATCATTTACTGCAGGACTAGAAGAAGATAAATCGTTTCAAGATGTACTTACGGATGAATAAAGAAGAATTTAATTTCCTATATAATCCAATTAAGGATGACATTCAAGGGCAAAATATACAATTTCGAAATTCAATCAGCGCTAAGGAAAAATTAGTTTATGTTAAAGGAAAGTTAAAATACTGCCAGTTTAATTTTGAATAAGGACTTATTCGGTCAAAATACGAAACAAAAATTTTTAATGAAATTTAATAACAACAAAAAAAAACTACTTCTCAACCCTAAAAATTGAACTTGTAAGAAATTGTTATGAGTTGTGCAAATTGAAATGATCGACTTGTTCGTCCTCTCAATTTGTAATTCTGTTGGTCTATTTTCCTCCTTTGGCCATTTTGAGCGTCCCTGTGACTGGACATTTGCGGTGAGTATGCCGCGTAGCTGGTCGAAGTGGAGGGTGCTTCAGAATAGGCACAGGAGCAACGTCCTTGAAGTTATTTGTTTTCGGATATTCTTACTTGTGCGCTGAAAACATTATTTACTTCAAATTTAATTTTATATTAGCATTTCCTCCATTTTCCTCTTATCACGCCTAATGAAATTTCTGTTCGAACAGAAAAATCTGAGCTCTTGACAATATCATTCGGCTTTGAAGCTCGACGGGTTATCTTGTGAATACAGCCAATGACAACGGTGCTCTCAGAGAAATAAACTATTTGGTAAATTATAGCTCCCCCACATTTTGACGTTAGATATGTATCCGAGTGAAGTTTCATGAAGTGATAATAATGTGTTTCCACCCTTAAAGGCCTGCCTCCTCACTGTATGAACACCAGGTGGTAACCAGGAAGCAACTTTCCTGGTAGCAAACAGCCAGAAACAACTCACACAAATACTGCACTCTACACACTTATCACTCATCTACAAAAACAACAAAGAGTGCAGTTGAACTTAAGTTCAGGAGCTGCTCAAGATATACATGTTCACATATAGAGGTCCACAATATAATTACATTAATATAACTAAATTACTGAAACCATTGAGTTACTCTTGTGGGGAGAGGCATAGATAGGTTTTTGGCGCCCTTGGAAAATTTGTGGCTACGTGTCTTTTTTCGATAATTGGCAAAATCATAATAAATAATAATAAATACAGTTGGACCTCTGTTTAACGAACTTCTTTATAGTGAATTTTTCTATTTAGCGAATGTTTTGAATTCCCCTTGGTAATTACATTTAAAATAGTTTCCATAGAACAAAGGAAATTTTCAATATAACAAATGGATTACGACAGTGGGATGTCTAGAATTAATTGGGATTTTGTTGTTTTAATTAAATTATAAATCACAATATCGACGATAGCAAGCACAATAATACTATACACACATTATTTATAACTTCTAACTTATTCAGTATTGTAGAACATACACAATGTGTGAATTGTGAACTGCTATGTATTTGAGTATGCGCTGATGAAGCGGTCACCTGATTGGTACCTTCAAAGTTACGTTCTGTGCGGCAAATAGATCTATGCTGCTATGCAGTATGTATTATGCATGCAGGCTTGAATTGCCCCCTGAAAACATTTTTGCCCCCATGCTCTCATCCTGATGGGACATCATTTAGGGGTGCCATTTCGTCAGCTAGCTTCGGGTGTCGAAATAGCTTGGCATGGAACTGATGTGAGCTGTTAGTGGTGCCCTTCCGATACCGGTGCCCTTGGCACCTGCCCCAATGCCAAGGAGTTCCTATGCTGCTGCTGCTTGTGGGAAGGGAGAAGAAAGGTGGTGATAAAAAAGAAAGTAACCTACATTTAACCACCATGTTATACATGTAAGAACTAGGAGAGGTGGAATGAGGTGCTCTCAGTTTGTATCAAAATTGCAGAGAGGGAATTACAGTAAATAATTATAAAAAAAAAAGGCAGTTTACAGTGTGGAAAAGTATAACCTTATAAAACATCACAAAAACAGAGGCTTTCCAATTAGAATGGCTTCTGGATTATAATTAATTTTTAATAAGACTCCTTGAAACTCACCAAACTGTTTAATTGTTTCTATTGCGGTAATTCATTTAACTTTGTTTGTAACATTTTGAATAAAACAGATTAATGGAATCATTAAGCTGCATAGGATTCCATAATCCTATGGAATCATCTCCCACCAGCCAAGAAAACCTTGCAAGAATCAACTCCATTCTCAATTGATGCGTTTGTTCAATTTTGGGCCTTCCCTGGAATGCATTGGTTAGTTCGACATACAAGGAAGTGAGACTCCTCACCATCTACCAACTGCTACAGAAAGCCGAGGTGGTCTTTGTTTATAATACATTGAAGACACCAGAGTTTCCCCCTCTCTTCAGATCCTTTTTCATAACCATAGATGAACAAGAAATATCATGCAATCTAAGAAATTAAGCCAACCTGAAGATTCCGCTTTTCAGAAAAGCCATAGGTCAGAAAAGTATAAAATACAGAGGTGTCAGAAAAGTATGATTTCTCATCTATACTTTAAATATATACTTTTAATCTCATCTCTGATGCCCTTAGACATGCTTGATCGGAAAATACAACTCTCCAAAGAGCTTATAAAATATTTCTCCAACAAATTACACATAGCTTTCCTACAAAAATGCTTATATCACGTTATCCCCAAATTCGCCCGCATTTTTCCCAAAAATATCTGTAAAAAATACCCACATATCATATCCGCACGTCAATCGCGATCATACATGAAGAACTTAAGAAAATATTTAACAAAAACATCAACTTTTAAACTGTATACACCAATTACGATTCTTCCTCAAAAGAGACATGCCACCGCATGCCTGGATTGAATATATTAACCACAACAATATACATATCAATGCCACCATCCAACACATAGCACAAAAACACACCAAAAATTGGAACACACTCACATCCCCCCCCCCCCAAATCTCCACCGTCAACCTCTCCTCAAAATCCTTCACCCCTTCCGAACTCTCCAGCCTAGAATTTGGCTTCAATTTTGCCATTAAAGAACAACACTATCCAATAAAAGATTGTATAATCGAACTCCAGTCCAAACTTGACCAACATCCCGATAAGTGGCGACTTATACACCAGTCTAACAGGATAATAAATTCTAAACTCACATCTCTCCCTAACATAAAAAAACAACAACTCTCGGATTTACAAAGACTAAGCAAAACCCCAAATATCATCATCCAAAAAGCTGACAAAGGAGACACAATTGTTATCCTGGACAAGAACACCTACACAGAAAAAATGGAATTAATTTTAGCCGACCAAGTTACATATACAAATGACAGCAACCACAACATTACAAAACTCTAAAATAAACTTGACACAATTCTTAGAAAACTCAGACAGAATAAAGAAATCAACCTCTTTACATTACAACAGATAGGTATTTGCAACAACATTCTACCCCACATGTTTGGAATAACCAAGTTACACAAACCTGGCCACCCACTAAGACCTATCGTTTCTTTTAGTAGATCAGCTTTTGCTAATTTATCCACTTTCCTTGTCAAAATTATATCCCCACTCACTCGATTCTCTACATTCAAAATTAATAATACCAACCAAGCCTTCCAAAAAATCTGTAATGCCACCATATCCGACGGAGACATATTAGCTTCTTTTGACATCATATACCTATACACTAATGTGCACATTCCTTTCACCCTACAAGCATTACACGTACTTCTAACAGCTGATGACACTTTAACGAAACGTACCTCTCTTTCAGTTGACCACATCCTTGAACTCACCACTCTTTTACTAGATGCTAGTAAAAGAGTGGTGAGTAAAAACACAGATTAACACAGTTTGAGTAAAAACACAAATTAAATCTAAAATATCTATTTTAGATTTAATAATAAAATTTATCGACAGACATTTGGTTTACCAATGGGTTTAGGCATTTCTGCCCCTCTTTCTGAAATTTATCTCGCCACTATTGAAAACCAAATTTTACAACCTTTCCCTTCTGAAATTAAATTATACATATGCTACGCCGATGATATCCTAATAATAGGCAACAGAACAACCACAGACAATCTCTTTTTAAAATTCAATACAATACATGACAGGCTAAACCTTACCCTCGAAATCGCAACGAACAACCAGATTAATTTTCTTAATCTTACTATTTATACAACAGACACAAATTTAAATACAAAGATTTTTAGAAAAAACATACACACCGGTAAATATCTACATTTCACTTCACATCATCTCCTTAGTACCAAAAAAGCTGTCCTACACAACCAAATCTACAATGCTATCAAATTCAGCTCTTCACAAAATGATCTACACAATGAACTTCAATACCTTACTGATAAATTCATAGCCAGCAGCTACTCCCCCTCAACTCATCCAACATACAATATCCACCGTTAAAAACAGTATTAATAACCCCACCAGACACAGTAACAAGACAAATACTCGTATAGTTCTCCCTTATCATAGTGAACTCGCAGCACAATTCCGGCATATATTCAAAGATACTGATATCTCCCTCACTTTCTCTACTTACAATAAATTAGGTTCCCTATTTAATTCTTATAAAGATACACACAAATATCCCATCAATGATCTCAATAATATAATATATCTCATAAAATGCCAACCAAACTGCAACACCTGTTACATCGGCAGCACTACCACCAAATTCGGTTCCTCCACAACTTCCAATATCCGCACATACTACCACTTCAACAGTTTCAGGACAAGTCAATCCTGCACTGAGTTAACAATCCACGCTCAAACCCATAACCCCCCCCCCTTGTTGACTCTGCCATCACCATTATTAAACTTAGATCGAGCTACAGAATTCTTCAATATGAAGCCCTCGCCATCAAATGGTACCGACACCATTCCCATCTCAATATTATTAAAGCTAAACTTCCCTTCAACCTCTCACCGGTTTGGAACCTCTCGCGGCTAAAGTTTCCACATGTCAAAAAGAGCATCACAAGAGTATAGATAAACTTTAAATACAACACGCACTCACTTCTCTCCCATTTGCCAACTGATGACGGTTTATTCAACGAAAGTCCCTCGTAACGACTAATGGCATCACCGGTCTTCTTTTTTTCATTTGCATCCTTTAATATCTTTATGACAACCAAGGATTGGAGATCTGCACTTCTACTTCCTTGCGCTCATTTTAAAATCTGTTTAAAATATTTTCACCCCATTCCCCACCTTAGTTCTTTTTAATGCATCTTCCAACCTAAATTTAGCCAACATCTACCAATAAATTTATTGCAGATTTATACAAGGTGAGTACTGTTTTTTAAGCACTTGCTATTCATTTTTTAGTATATTTAAATATATTTAATTATAATATTGTATGAATATCTTTCTATACATTAAAATAATTTTCCTCCTAGTGATTTTTATTCAGCCAATGGAATAAAAGGGATGTGGGTTATGTGGTAATACGTAACGGAAGCTTGTTTTACTGTAGTAAAACAAGCTTCTGTTTTAGCGTGGTCATGCTAGATAAACCTCGTGCACACGCTTTGTTTTTCTAGCATGACCATGCGGTACAATTCTTGATTTCCATATGTAACGTATTTGTGTATTCATAACAGAGGAAGAGACACACAGTGTTGAAAGCTTCTGTAAGTATTTCATTTTATTTTATCAAAAGAAACAAGGACAGCGAGCAGGGGTCAAAGCCCCCTAGTACAATATTATAATTAATTATGAATTTGATAATTGTAATATTGCAATTTTAATTAATTATAAATAATTAAAGTTTACTTATTAGCAGTAAAACATCAGAGAACTTTTCTTAAAATGCAGACGGGTGTAATCAGAAAAAAAACTCAACTGAAAAGATGAAATGTAAATTTCTATGTTTACCAGAGCTAACTGACATGCCTTAATGGAAATATAAATATGGAACATAAAATTGCTAACTAAAATTACAAAATGAGATAAAAATCAAAATACAAAATTATAAAATATTTTAAGAAATATAAAGAAAACTCAAAAGAAAGAAATTTCATCTAACAACTTAGAGTTGTGGGGGGTCAAAAAACAATAAAAATACAAATAGATTGTGTGATGACCAATAAGAGTTCACAGAAAATGGATTTTAATTAATATAAATTAAAAATTTGTATTTCCAGGCAACAGTTTTGCCATACTTTGTGCAGGATATTGGGCCACTGTGCTTCTCTGGCTGAGCACAGATCCTTGCTTGTTTATTCTGGTATTTTATTTATTATTATTAAGTGCACCCTATCATCCAAGTTGTTGACCACTCTGCCAAAGACAGTGTTGTGTCCAAAACAGGGTACATATGTGCAAGTAGTGAGTGATAGTGTGTGCACGTGCATGCATGTGTGCATTTCAGCTGAAGAATGGGAAAACAGCAGGAGCTCAGTGACTTCAAGTGTGGCATGAGAGCTGGCATCAGTTGTGCCTGTGCAAGTATCACGAGCACTGCTTCCCTGCTGAGATGTTCACACAGAATAGAGTCAAGTGTGTGACAAAGATGGTCCAACAACCAGAAAATGGATGAGCAGGCCAGGAGCAGTCCTGTGGCTAGCAACAGCTTATTGATATTACAGGCCAATGGAGGGTGAAAAGGTGTTGAAGGTTGTTCTGCTCTGTCATTTGACAAATTGTCAAATGACAGAGCAGAACAACACAATGGTGGAGTAAAAATAAAGCAAAGTAAAGATAAAAAATATTGGAATGCACAATGTGATATTTTTTATCTTTATACTTCTGCAGAAATGAAAATATAAGATAGGTTAACAACTTCTGCTACTTAGGAAAGTCATTCTACTCAGACATTTATTTTATTATTTATTATTATTATGTTAATAATAATAGTCAATTCCCAAGCATAACATATATCATATTACTACTACTACTATTAGCTGTATGGTGCAAGGAAGCCTGAGGCTTAAAAAAGTAAAGTGCAGCCATTGTCAACCCACTGCAGGGTGGAAGCCTCCTCAACAATTCATGCTGAGGGAAATGGACCATAATCTGCCATGCTGGTCCAGTGCGGGTTGGCAGATCGACCGTATTCAGCAGTCAGGGGCTTGAACCCCGGTCTACTCAAAGAGCGTGTGCTATTGCACTCCCGCTCCTGCCCACTCGGCTACGAAGTAGTGGGTCCACAGGCCAATTTGCAAGTATGTGGACTGGAAAACCAAAATAACCAACTTTCTACTCAGGCAACAATTAAACTAAAGAAATAAGATTATGTACAGGATGAGCGAAACACAAATTCAATCAGACAAGATAAATCCTATGCGAGAGCAAGCTGAATGTGGAATTAACAATCAGCACTATATACTCCATATATAGTCACTTTGGCCTATATATGGAGGGGAAATCTGAACGATTAACAAAGAAATGACAAAAAACCAGAGGCATTTGAGATGTGGTGCCTATAAATAATCATGAGAATTAAATAGCCAAGTAGAGTTATTAATGAAGGAATTCTACAAATGGCAATGGCAGATAAACACCAAATAAAGACAACACAGAGGAGAAAATTGGAATACTATGAGCAAGCCCTAAGAGGAAAAAAATATAAAATACCACAAACTTCACTGGAGGAAGAGATATTAGGATCCTGAGGAAGGAGCAGATGGATGGATGACTTGAGAGAGTGGACTGACTGGACTGAGAAAAAAATTCATGATGCTAGGAACAAATAAATTTGGTATGTGTTGGCTGCCAACCTCCCTATCAGAAATGGCACCTAAACAAGAAGAAAGGTTAGTTCCAACACAATAATGTACCAGTTCACAAGGCACAGATTATTTGGGAATGCTTCCAGGAGCAAAAGGATACTTTACCATATAGGATTCAAGTATGCATATAGGATGAAGTAGAAAGCTGTCTGGAGTGGTAGGGATCTGCTGCTGTCCTATTTAAAAAAACTGCAGATCAGCGCTCATATGGAATACTTCCAGCACCATGTGAAGCCAATGCACCAACAACTATTCTGAGGGCTAAAGGAGATGAAATTTGCTATTAGATCAGTGTACCTAATAAACTGGCCATTCAGTGTATGTTGTACATATTTCATCTACAATGTAGAGATGACAATCAATTTTACCTTCTCAGATCTGGAAAAATCCCCAAAATGGGGAACCAATGAATGATTTTTTTTTTTTTTTTTATTCACATCTCTCATTTATGTCCTTTGTTCAATTTTTCTGTTCAGAGAATCAATAGTTAGAAAGGAAAAAGAAAAAGAGCCTGCATTTGGATTGATCATACATACCTACAATGATAAAAATATACATGAAACTCTTTAATCCATTACACTACTGGTTCGACTGTTATTGTTGTGCTTATAATATTAATTTATGTTGGCTAATTATTTATGCAAATGCATTGATTACTTAAATCTGTATTTAAAAATTAACTCATTATTTCTGGTTAATATGACAAACATAATTCCCAATTGAGACTTTTCAAAGGATGTATGATTTATCTTTATGGGTACAGAACTCAAGGCCAATACTGTGAACAAATATATATTCAAGAACAATTTTGATAAAATATAGTAGGTTGACCCACTAGCATTTATTCATACATACTCTATTTTTTCCTTTAACATTTCATTATTAACGTTCCAGGTTGTAGATCGATGTATGCTAACCCTTTACAAGAAAGAAAAAAAAAAAAAGAAAAGAAAAAAACCTCTTTTGATCATCATCATCATCATAGGGGTTGCTGTCCCATTTGGGGTTGGTGATTAGCATCTGTCATAAACATCATGAAATAACTGCTCCACAGTTTTGACTGTTATTATTGGATTTTACGATCATGGCCATGTTGCTCCGTGTATATTGTCTGTGTTCTGAGGTCGATTTTCTGTGTCTGGGAGGAAAAAAACCATGCCTGAGACCAACTAACTCAACCACATTGTGAAAAAGGCCCATAAAAATTCCTCCTGTCATCGATGGGATTCAAACTCAGATCTTTTCCACCTGGTGCGGGGAGGATAGTGATCCTACCAACTGCACGACCCACAAGGGAAATTTTGCCTGTACATTCCTTCAATTATCCAGGCATTATATTCTTCTTCCTCTCACCATTAATTCTTCCAGTCAGAATGATTTGTGGCACTGCATATTCTTCTTGATGTCTCATAATGTGACCAAAAAAAGAAGTTTTTTGTTTCTTGATTAGAGACAGCAATTTCCTTTCTCTACTGACTGATCTCAACACTTCCACATTTGTAACTTTAGCTGTCCATGGAATGTGCAATATTCTTCTATACACGTACATCTTGAATGCCACCAATTTCTTAATTGTTGCTTTCTTCAATGTCTAAGCTCGCAACCAGAGTCGTGTGGACCAGATGTAGTGTTCCATTACTCTTAGTCAAAGATTTACATCCAACTGCAGATTACATAAAACACCTTTCATTTTGCAAAAGGCCAATCTTGCAATTTCAACTCTGCTTTTAATTTCAGTTGAATCATACCCTTTATTTACTTTTTCAGTCTCTCATTGACTGTTAGTGTGAGATTTGTATAATTCTTGGGGCCAACCTACCATTCATTTAGTCTTACTAGGATTTATCCAAAGACCCATCTTATTACTTTCTGCATTAACTATTTCCATGAGTGTTTGAAGATCAGAATCACTTCCTGAAATGATGACTGCATTATCGGCATAGTGAATATTATTAATGACTATTCCATTTAAAGTAACTGCTTCTGCTCTATCTTCCAATGCATCCTTCAAAATTTTTTCAGAATAGAGATTGAACAGTAATGGAGATAGAATGCACCCCAGTTGAACACCTCTCTTTATCATAATTTCTTCTGTCAGCTCATCTTTCACTCTCACCATAGCACTCTAATTATAGTACAGATTCTCGATTATTTAGATGTCTTGGTTTATCTGGTGCAGGATAGCAAACAATTTTCTATGCTGAACTTTGTCAAAGATTTTTCATAGTCTATGAAACAAGAATAGACATCTTGTTGCATTTCCAGACATCTTTCTATTTTTGTTCATGTCTGTTTTTGCAACTTCTCCTTTTTTCCATCAGCTCTAATATCTCCTCTGTCATCCAGTCATGTTTCCTTTTTTGTCTCTCCTTTTTCAAAAGTTTTTTTTCTGCTATCTTAATGGTAGTCTTCATGTTATGCCACATCATTTCGGGACTTTCTTCATTTACTCCTTTGGTTCTATTCTGATTCCAAACTGTTTCTGTGACTTTTGTAAATGTCTGTGCTACCTCCTCATTGTTCAGCTTTCTATCTGAAGGCTTCTTTTTTCTGTCTTTTTGGGAGCATTTAGTCTTGTTCTCAGCACTGTTACCACTGGATTATGGTCTGATGTAATATCTGCTCCTGGATATGCCTTTGCAGTCAACCCACTACTGCAGAATATTTTGTTGATCATTATATAATCAATTTGATTTCATATAATTTTGTTCTCTGTGTCTTGTGGTGATTTCCAAGTATATAGCCTTCTTGGTGGCTGTTTATCAAGTCCTCCTCCTGGCAGAACTGGATAACTCTATCTCCTTTATCATTTCTAATTCCCAAACTATATCCATTAGTGCCCCTTGTCCTACCTTTGCATTAAAATCACCCAAGGCTATATTTATTTCTTGTTTATTAGTTAGCTTCATCAAACTCTGGATCTGTTCATGCAGTTCGTCCACTTCTTTATATGTCTTATCAGCTGTAGGGCATAAACTTGAATCAGATTAATATTTATTGGATTGCCCCTCAATTGAAGTAGCATTACTCTATCAGATTTTGGGATGAAATTACCAACATATTTTATCATGTCCCCTGCCACAAGGATCCCAACACCATTTACCCCACTGGAGTTTCCTGAATAGTATAATCTGTATCCATTATAAGTGTTACATATTCCATTTTCCTTCCACCTCACTTCACTTTGGCCTAAAATTTTAAGGTTAAGCCTATGCATCTCTTTAATTGTGTTTTCCAACTTCCCTGGTTTCAGCAAACTCCTCACATTTCAGGTACCTAACCTCAAAATAGTTTTTTTTTTATACCTTTTCCCTCCACCCATCATACATTAATGAAGGGTGATTCATATCCTAGATATTTGACTATTTTTTATGGTCACTATACCAAACTCTAAAGGGTAAAAATACAGCAAATCTTACTTTAAAAACAAAATTTTACTTTGCTTTTCCAAAAATTGTACTTAATAAAATATACTGCATAAACTAATCTCAACACATTAAAAGAGTATAATTGCATTACAGTTCTGTCAATCTGTGTGCCAATACTGAGTGGTTGTCACATTTCTTATGCTTGGCTTCAAATGTTTTAGTGACTGCTTAAGCAGAACACACATTTGCATTCAGTGGCATATCTTTCGAGTGCTGCTTGGCACACATTTGTAACAAGTGGCAGCAAAAATGTTAAGCTTGTAGTGACTGAAAGAAACAAAATTAATATACAGTATTAAAATAAAATGACTGATTACAGTTTTTCAGCTTCACAGTCAATGCTGAACTCCTATATAATGCAAAATTTCTGACATTCATTTTTTAAAGGGCAACAGAATTTTGCATGGTAAATATTTTTTTTAGTTTCCATTCAAGTTCTAGTAGAACTAATGCAAACCTATTTTCAACGTGTTGAATAATGGGAGTCAATTTCAATCTTACTGCCAGACAGTACACTGAAATAAAAATACCTCCATTAAGGAATGCTTGAACCCTTTACCACGTGCTGCAAATGTACTTTGTAACAGCCTGAAAATGTGAGTTCTGAAAGGGTATTGTTTTTTTGCTGTCTTGAAATGAAATGGCAATGTCCAATCCCGTAATCTGGTGTACACTAATGCAAGGTCTCTGTTCAGGTTGATCAAGTTAAAAATATCAACATTAGTTATCAAAAATAATGACAACTAAAATAAGGATATTATATCACATTGTTTCATTATAAAAATTTAGTAAGTTTACTGAAACATGCTTAGAATAACAGAATAAAATATTAAAAATACATACATCCAAACTCCAGTAGCTTTCTTCTGATCCTCTTCTATGGCATCTGTCTCAATGGATGATACTTTCATTGCCTAAAAGCAAAAATTAAATCTCTAGCATAAAAAACAATTAAAAAAAACAGGAATGAAGTGATTCTATATTTGAAAATATCATAAAAATCAATTGAATGTAATATTTTGCAAAATGCCAATGCAACCCTCTGAATGTCAGGTACACCATACACCACAAATTTTATATGATTTGCCAAGGCGAGAATACAATCAATAAACTAATCATGTATTTATTATTCAGTTTCAGTCATTCTGAAACTTACTCCTATTCTTTGCCGCCTTTTTTCACTTTCTTATTCCAAAGGTGTTTTTCCTTCAGCTTGGAAATTTGCTCATATCCAGCCAGTTCCTAAAAAGGGTGACAAATCCCTCCCATCCAATTATTGTCCCATTGCAATTACTTCTACTCTTTCTAAAGTAATGGAGAAATCAATTAACCGCCAACTCTTAAACTACCTAGAAACCTTCCGTCTGATCAACGATCACCAGTATGGATTCCATCAGTGTCGATCCACTGGTGATATCCTGGCTTATGTTACCCATTTATGGACTACTTCAATGGAAAGGTTCGGTGAAACACAAGTAGTTGCTCTTGACATTTCAAAGGCTTTTGATCGTGTTTGGCATAAAGGTCTTCTAAACAAGCTTCCATCTTATGGTTTGCCAACTGTTTTTAGTAATTGGTTATCCAGTTTTCTCTCTGATCGCTCACTGAGGGCGATGGTAGATGGCTCTCTGTCTCCTAACTTCTCCACTAATGCCGGTGTCCCCCAAGGTTCAGTTCTTTCCCCCACTCTTTTCCTCTTGTATATCAATGACCTTCTTCCATTGACTGGAAATCCTATCCATAGTTTTGCCGATGATAGCACATTGCATTCAACTTTCCATTTTGAGAAACCTTGTCCTGCTCAATCAGCTTCAACTTCTCGAAAATCTGCTACCAATTCCTTAAATGCCGATCTGCAGGTAATTCTCCAGTGGGGCAAAGACAACTTAGTTGATTTCAACCCTTCTAAAACTCAGTCTTGTCTTATATCTCGCAAAAAGGATTCTTCTGGTCCTATGCTTATCTTTAGTGACACTCCAATTTCTAGGCAAAAGGATATATCTCTTTTGGGGATTACCCTGACTTCTAATCTCTCTTGGCACAAGCACATTACAAATATTGCTTCCTCTGCATCTAAAAAACTTGGTTTTCTCTTTCGCTCTCGGCGTTATTTTTCTTCCAAACAGCTGCTCAAATCCGCAAATCCGCCCTGCCATGGAATATTGTTCCCACATTTGGGGTGGTGCCCCCAAAACCTCTCTCAGGCTTCTTGATTCCATTCAGAAGAGGGCAGTTCGGTTAATTAATGACTCATCTCTAACAGAGTCTCTCCACTCGCTTTTTCATAGACGCACTGTTTCTGGTGCATGCCTCTTTTACAGATACTTCCATGGGCACTGTTCTTCTGAATTGGCTTCTATAATTCCCGCTCTCTCTTTAAAATCAGTCCGAACACGTGCCGCCACCAGCCAACATCCATTTACTGTCCAACTTCAAACCCACAGAACCAACTTTTCATCTTCCTCATTTATTCATTCAACTGCCGTTTTCTGGAACAACCTTCCTTCATACGTATTTCCTGAAAATTACAATCTACAGAAGTTCAAGTCCAATGTCAACAAATATCTTCTTTCGTCTTCTCAACCTCCAACCCAAGCACGGTACTAAGTACTATAGGTTCTAATACCTCTCGTGTTTGGGGTTCACATAAAAAAGAAAAAAAAAAAAAAATTCTGTTATTTCATATACTAAGGATGACCAGTAAAGATGGCACTGTTCATACGAAGTTACCACGTTTTATATGCTTTTTATATTTTTATCCCATTTAATTAGCATATTTTATTGTAAATGGTATTTGTACTTTTAATATATGCAGTACTTCCATTTTACTTTTTATGTTTGGTTAACGTTCCCTTGTGCTTTCTCCCCCCAATCAAAAATATTTTTAAGTCTTGAATATGAATGCTTTTAGGCAGTTTATTGTGTTTGCTTGAATTGATTCAAATTATTTTCTTCTCATGTCCTGTTTAATTTTGGGAATAGCCAAAACGATGCCAAATAAGGTGAATAAGGTTGGTGCAGCATAGTAATATTTGTTGGCCAAAAACTGCAGCTTGACTCTCTCAACCATTTTAAAACTTATTGGTAGAAGGCTACCAATAAAACTTATTGGTAGTAACACCTTGTGAAACAAATTAAGATAATGCCATACTCAAATTGTTAAAAAATGTAATCAGCATGACCTTCATATGTGATTTTACTGGTGAACATTTTCTAGCCAATGGTGATGACATTTTTCATTAAGTGCTTCAAAACTTGGTATCTGATTCTTATTCATACACCCAAGACTCATCAGCCATTATAATTTTTTGTTATGAATACTGAATGTGATAAAGCATGCTTGAAAAAATTCAGATTTCAGATGAAATGACAATTTGATGCTTTCTTTGATTTTGTGAGAATGCATGGACCAAACTTGGGACAACTAAAACCTGTCACCCAGAAACGGAGGAGGATGGGTTTCAAATAAAATTTTTAGAAATTGCAGTTCATTGATTAAAGATGTGATTATTTAGTTATATAAGGCAATGTTTAGGTCACATCTTAAGTACTGCATACAGATTTTGAAGTCTTCTTTTAGGAAGCATGTGGATGCAGAGATGGTAGCAAAATTAATCAGGGGCACAAAAGGGTACTCTTCCCAAGAAAGAGTTCAGCTGTGCAAATTGCAGAACCTGGAAACTAGGCGGGATTTCAGGAGACCTGATTGAATTGTTTAAGGCATTGAATGGATTGAGTAAACTAAGTGCTGTTGGTATTCTTACTATTACTCAGTTAATACACATAAGGGGGCATAATTTTAAATTGAGAAAGGATAGCATCAGGATACTCATGGAAAGATTGGTGTTCAGCCAGAGAGTAATTAATTGCAGGAACTTCTGTCTTAAGGAGGGATTGCACAAATTGTTAGAGGGGGTTGGATAGGTGATGTGGGAAGGTCTGACGTAGCTGAGTGGGCAGGAGCAAGACTGCTCTAGCACACACATTTTGAGTGGACTGTGGTTCCAGCCCATAACTGCTAAATATGATTAACAATTGTATTCATGATTTATTGCAAACTCCTTTGACTTGATGGTTGGTGCGTCCGTAGCCAGGTGGGCAGGAGCAGCAGTGCATAACACACGCTTCTTGATTAGATTGGGTTCGAGCCCGTGACCACCAAATATGGAGGATGCGGAAAGGTCAGGGAATGACCACCGCATATCCCCCCAGAGCAATATGGCCTTAGTTGCTAATGCTTCTAAAAACCAAACAAAACTTGATGGTTGTGCCAAGAGTATAAACACAAACTTTTTTTTTTCTCTCAATGTTTTATAAGCTAGCTTCCTTGCATTGTTTACCATACAAATTGAATACTGGGAAACTGACCTTGTGGTTCATTATTCTTGCTATGAGGGATAAATGAGAAGTACTGCTAACAGATCTGCAAATCTTTAATTTCATCCTCAAGGTTTTTCCAGGTTCTTCAAAAAGTCATTGTGGGCAACCATGATATCTGAATGTGTGTGAAAATGAATTCTAGTGAAATATGCTCTCTTCTCCCATCCTCCCCTGGGATGGGAGATTTTGTAATTTAAAAAAATTGTAAAATTTATAATTTTAAAAATTTAAATAAACTGTTCATTTTTACTTAAATAATATTCTTTATTCTAACACCACTAGATAATAAGAACAAATATCTTTAGAAACTCTTTCCCAAATAACTCGTATCAGTTTATATTCCGAAGTGAGAACAATCTAAACAGAAATGAAAGCTAAGTGGAAAAGCTATATACAGCTAAGATTGAATTTTGGAGAGATTGTGCAAGTATCAAGGGGTAGAATTTTTTCAGCCTGGTCTGTGCTTGTTGACAGGAGAGACTGCTTCTACAGGGATGGGGTACACTTAAATAGAAAGGGAGCAAGAATATTTGCTGATGCAACCGAGTCAGCGTTAGATGTGTGTCAGAAAACTGCTAGCTTATGGGGGGGGGGTACACAGTCTAAAACGTTAACAGTGGCCACAGGCAGAGGAAAAAGTGATTCTTGCACTGCTTCTATTAGAATGAGAAGCAGCATAGAAAGTAAGGCAATGGAGATTTCCAGGACTGTTGGTAGTCATAGTGGAACAAATAAATACATGGGCTGTGTTACAGTAACTAAGAGTAGAAACAGGTGCATGTATACTTGCAAGTACACCAATGCTAGGAGTATAGTTATTGGGAGATCACAGTCATGGTGTCACACAGATATAAGCAGTGCAGAATTGGAATTTGGGAAGTACAATATGTACAGTTCTTAGTTGTTTGTTATTTGGTTTTTAGGAGCATTAGCAACTAAGGCCATATTGCTCCGGGGTATGCGGTGGTCATTCCCTGACCTTTCCGCATCCTCCGTATTTGGTGGTGATGGGCTTGAACCGCGGTCTAATCAAGAAGCATGTGCTACGCACTGCTGCCCCTTCCCACCTGGCTACAGAGGCGCCTGATATTTATTAATATGTACAGAAAGGATAGACAGGACAGGAAGGAAGGAGGGGTCATGCTGCTAGTTAAGAAACACAAAATCAAAGGAAGTTCATCCAATTGATGTTGGTGGACAATGCAATGTGGAGTCCGTTTGGTATGACATAAGCACTGGGAAAGGAAAAATTAGACTAGGTGTGTGTTATAGGCCTAATGACTCTGATGAGTATAATGAGCAATTGTGCAGAGAAATAGAGTGGGGCCAGTAAATCAGAATGTCTTATACTGGGGGATTTTAACTTTCCAGATATTGACTGGAATTTGTGGGTTGGTCACTCGTACACTAGCAAGACTTTTTTGGATTTATTGGATGACTGTTTTCTACAGCAACATGTTCGGGAAGCAACCAGAGGGAGTAATACTTTTGATCTGATTATCAGCAGTGATTATTCGTGCATTAAGAATTTGCAGATAAAGGAACCACTGGGTGACAGTGATCACAATGTACTGATATGGGAATTACTTAAAGATGTAACTACCATCAAGGCTAAAGGGAAGGGAAGGGCTTTTGCTTTCGTAAAGGTGACTACAAGGATCTCAGACAGTTTTTAAATTCTATACGGTGGGATCAACTGAAGATGTTACCAACGGTGAATTCTAAATGGGAAGCCTTCAGGGACTTAATCTTGGAGGCTAGTAGGTTTTTCATTCCAACTAAGAAATACTGTTCAAGGTTCAGGCCTAAATGGATGTCAGATGAATTAATGAGGCTTGTGGCAGAGAATAAAAATGCATGGGATGCATGAAAATTATCAGACGACACATAAGCCTACGACAGATATAAGCTAGCCTGTAATCAAGTCATAAAGGAGATTAGGCAGGTGAAGGCAGATTATGAGAAATCTTTTTTGGCAAAAAACACAGAGTTCTTTTCTTATGTAAACTTTAGAAGGAAGGAAGGGGATCAATCAGATTGGTCCACAGATAGATGGTTCGACTGTTAATGATCCTGCTCAAGTAGCTGATAAACTGAATGAGTATTTTGCATCTACATTCACAAGAGGAGTTATTCAAAGAGGGAAATGCCACAAGTTTATCAAACGCTAACAGGAAGCTAAGTGATTTTGTGATAACTGAGAGCAAAGTGGAGAAGAAATTGTTGAAGTTAAACATAAAAAAGGCACCTGGGGCAAATGGAATCTATCCAGTTATAATGAAGGAGGCAACAAGGGAAATAAGCAAACCCTTAGCCATACTTAATGAGAGAATCCTTAGAGTCAGGGGAGGTCCCCATGGACTGGAGATGTGCAAATGTATCCTCAATTCACAAAGGGGGTTTAAAGGGTAACAGAAATAATTATAGACATTTTAGTTTATCGTCTGTTCTGGGAAAAATAAAGGAGTCACTGGTTAAAGGGGTAATACAGGATCACCTAGACAAGACAGCAGTAATAATTCAGACACAGTATGGGTTTGTTAAGGGAAGTCTTGTCTGACCAATTTGATTGGATACTACAATGTGGTTTTCAGGCCCGGAGGCAAAGAACATATTTGGGCCTCCACTTAATTAACGAAAATTGTAAAATCAGGAGACAGCCAAAGACGCCGGCCCCTAAAAGTCTCGGGCCCGGAGGCAGTTGCCTTGCCTGCCTACATGGTAGCTACACCACTGTCAATGATATTGATGAAGGTATATCAGGATTAATGTCCAAGTTTGCAGATGATACAAAGGTTGGCAGGGTTGTTAACGACAGTAAAGACGGTATGCTACTCCACTGGATCTAAAGTTGGGCAAATGAGCTGAGAAGAGGCAACTGAAGTTTAACTGACAAATGCAAAGTACTGCATATGAGTAGCAATAACCCAAGAGAAATGTCTTTAGATGTCTTTGCTGTCTGGGTTTATTTGGTGCAGGATAGCAAACAATTTTCTATGCTGAACTTTGTCAAATGATTTTTCATAGTCTATGAATCAA
Source organism: Mastigoproctus giganteus (assembly GCF_048544385.1). Taxonomy (NCBI): domain Eukaryota; kingdom Metazoa; phylum Arthropoda; class Arachnida; order Uropygi; family Thelyphonidae; genus Mastigoproctus; species Mastigoproctus giganteus. Next base: position 173,249,202 of record NC_143577.1, read on the forward strand.
GAATAGACATCTTGTTGCATTTCCACTACCAATTGTGTGCTAGTACACTCAGGGAAGTGGAAAGTGAAAAAGACCTGGGGGTAGTTGTGCAGTCAAATATGAAGTTCACTGAGCAGTGCAGACGGGCTGCCAGGGCAGGTCATGGAGTCATGTCAATGATATATTGGAATTTTGCTAGCAGGGACAGGGAGGTGATTATCCCATTGTACTCTTGCTCAGATTAAGAACCTTTGGGGGCAGAGATTCAAATTGAGTAAAGACAGTTGTAGAATAGATGTGTGGAAATTTGCCTTTAGCCAGCAGGTGGTTGATTGGTGGAACAGACTTCCATTTTTTGTTGTGGAAGTTGATAGCCTAAATAAATTTAAGGCTAAGCTGGACAGGCATTTGAAAAGAATGGAGGGGTGAAACGGGAGGGTTTTTTTTTTTTTTTTTTTCCTCCTTGGCTGATCCTGCATAAGCTTGCTTTCTTGCATCGTATGCCTATGCTAATGCTACTACAGTATATATAATATATTTCTGAAGGATAGGCAAGATTGAAGGGATGTGGATAGGAAGGGGGTCCATTTGGAATCAAATGTACAATAAGAGAAGTACAATGAAGCCTCTTTGGGCAGATGGAATAGGCAAGGAAGTTTGAACTTATTATGTATGATTTCAGTTTATCCTTTATGAAATGGAGCAAGAGTGAAGAAAACTTATCATGGGAAATTATAGTTTTAAATGAACTAGATTATTATTTATATTCACATGTCAGAGAAAATACTAGGGAAAGGAATATTCCTAGCATGATCATCACCCAAAATCCAGATGACATTATGCGGTTGATAATACAAGAATTATTAGCAGGAAGTGATCATGCAGTACAAGCTGGACAACAGTGAAAGAGGTTGCAGTCGTTAAAGGTAGAGGCATAGATTATAATTTTAGGTAAGGAGATTTTCTGATCTGCAGTGTACAGCCACTTCCATTTTACCTTAACTTCCACCTACACACTGCAGAGATTCTACATGGGATGGCATATGGAATTTCTAAATTTGTGGGAAGTTTTTGTTTTTTAAGGCTGCTTTTGATAATAAACATGACTCGCTCCCCACATCCCCTCAACCTTGCCTATCCTTCCTAAATACATTATATAATATAGTGACACTTATTATCCCCTTTTTCTGAGTGACATTTGCCTTATTATGTCATTATTACTTATCCTAACCAGGAATTCAAATTCACTGACAGCACTCCCAACATTACTGTAGACACAGTTAAGACTAACTGAACGTGGAATGATTGTGAGGACAAGATGTGCAAGTGTCAGCATCTTGCCAACAGTCAACATGATTAACTGCTCCCATTCTGTGGTGTCATGAATCTACTGTGACTGGCTCAACAGTGGTCAAACAACCAGCCAAAGGTCACACATGGAAGTCATATGTGGTTGATGCCTGTGGTGAATGTTGTGTGTTTTGTCTTGCAACACATCAGCAAAGCACCACAGTAGCTCATCTAACCACTGTACAATGTAAGAACAGAAAGCCCAATATTCACATAAAGATATGTGCTGGACATTAGCTCATTTAGGCTATGGAAGTTAGTTAGTTATTTGGTTTTTAGGAGCATTAGCAACTAAGGCCATATTGCTCCGGGATATACGGTGGTCATTCCCTGACCTTTCCGCATCCTCCGTATTTGGTGGTGACGGGCTCGAACCTTGGTCTAATCAAGAAACGTGTGCTACGCACTGCTGCTCCTTCCCACCTGGCTACGGAGGCGCCCTCTATGGAATTCAACAGCTGTCATGGGTACCCATGTTCACTGCAAGATACAAGAAACTGCACCTTCAGGGACACATCAACACCAACACTTGATCACCTACATGTGGAAATCTGTCTCCTGGTCTGACAAATCCTTTTTCCAATTCTATTATTCTGATGAGCATATCTGCATTTAGAGAGAGAAATGTGAGGCCATGGCACCTGGCGTTTGGTAGGCTGGAAATGTTATGGTTTGAGGACTATTTCTGTGACACGCCCTGAATCCTCTGATCCTCATTAATGAATGGCCTGATAGAAATGCCTATCTTTCTATTGTCACTGACCAAGTACACCCCTTCATGATGACAGTTATCCAGACAATGCTGGCATCTATTAACAAGACAATGTGTCATGCCACAAAGCCTGGTAGGTAGCTAGCTTGTTTCAGGAATATGACAATGAATTCTCAGTCCTCCCATGGCTGCCCAATTCACCCCATTTGAATCAAACTGAGCATGTTTGGGAGCTACTTGAAATGGATATTTGTTTGATGCTATGACCATCCACTTGACAATGTGTCGGCATTATTGGACACATTGTGCAATGCATGACTAACACTACCACAGGACACCCTACAACACCTTGAGGAATCCATGCTAAAACATGTATGGCTGTATTATGGGATAAAAAATACCGAAATATATATATACAGTGGACCCCGCTTTATGATATTAATTCATTCCAGAGAAACCATCACATCGTAAAAATATCGTAATGTGAACCCAATAACATACTGTTTTTTGATAATTTGTTCCTCGGAAATTGAAATTTTCACTATATAACTAAGATATTTATCTCTGTAAAAGGTGATTTTTATAACAGAAATTGTATTAGTTTTATATAGAATACTGAATACCGTATTTTCCAGTGTATACTATGCACCTTTTATCTAAAAATAACTCGCCCTAAAATTGTGGTGCGTCTTATACAATGGAATAAACAGCAGAGCATGATACAAATTTAAAAAAAAAAGAAAAAAGATAAAAAAATGCTGACGTGCCACACATTTTTACTTATTCCCCCTTTCCCCCTCCCCAATGTTGTTTAAAATGATAATTGATAATTATCAATATTAAAAAAATAAAAATCTTAATTTTCATTTAACTTACATTGGAAAAGCTGTGTCAATGGTGGTGTGGCAATGGAGCTGGAAAAGAATCTTTTACCATCAAGATATCAGGACAACCTTCAGGATCTGGTGTTCTTTCCGATTGCTGGCTCTTGCTACTTATGGTATAAAAACTGTCCAAAGTGCTTTTGGTACTTTCTCTGAAGGTTCTTGAAATAACTTAACACCTGATCTTCAAATTTGCAGGTCATCAATTAAGTGGTTTCAATATCTGGATTTTTTCATACTGTCCTCTTCACAATATCCTACGCAGCAAAAATGTTCTTAATTTCTTGAGTTGTTGCTACACGGTCATCCTCCTCCTCATGTTCCTCATCTCCAACGTCATGCTCGCCGATCTGCTCTAATTCTTGGAGCTCCTCTGTTGTCAACTCCCTTCTGTGGTCCACAATTAACTCCTCCACATCAATCTCTAGAGCCAAGGACTCACAATGAGTGATAATTTCCTGCTCTAGAACACCTTCAGCTTCAAATCCTTCAAAATCATAGATGGCTGAAGGCCATAAGTTCTTCCAGGCTGCATTGAGGCACCAAGCTGAAACTTCATTCCAAGAACTGACAATCATTTGTACATAGTCTAAGATGTTAAACCTGATCTTCCAGAATTCCTTTAAGGTGATGGCTCTGTCTCCTGAAGCACATCGCCTCCTCTTTGTGTAAATTTTTTTAAAGTTGGCAATCACTTGATGATCCATCGGCTGAAGCAGAGGGGTGATATTGGGTGGGAGAAATCTGACAGTAATGAAGTTAAATTGCGCCTCCAGAGATCGGGAAAGTTGGGAATCATGACCTGGAGCATTATCCCAAAATTAACAGTGCCTTTAAAGGAAGTTTGTTTTTTTCTAAGTAATCTTTGACTGAAGGACAAAACACTTCAAATACCATTCATTGAAGAGGTGTCTTGTCACCCAGGCCTTCTTGTTACACCGCCAAAAACACCCAACTTGCTTTTGATGACCTTTTGTTGTTTAAACACTCTGGGAGTTTCTGAGTGGTAAACCAACATTAGCTTAAGTTTAAAATAACCACAGGCATTGGACCCCAATAGCAGAGTAAGCCTATCCTTCATAGGCTTATGACCAAGCAACGAGGCCTCTTCTTTTATGATGTACGTTCGCCTAGGCATTCTTTTCCAAAAGAGGCCCGTTTCGTCTGTATTAAAGACTTATTATTATTAGCCATATGGTGCAAGAAAGCCTGAGGCTTATGCTGCACCAGCCAAAAAAAAATATTTTTCTGAATTTACCCTGAGAGAGAGAGAGAGAGAGAGGGAATCACCAAGAAAAAGAAGCATGATGATATCCAACTCAGGACCGTGGGTGTGTGCCAAGCCCATTCCCACCAGATGTGAGCCCCTGGGGTTATTTTGTTGAGGAAAGTAACACTCCTTCTCAACGAGCTCTTGAAAATCCACCTTAAAGTTTTCAGCTGCTTCCATGGAAGCCTCTCCATGCCTTATGACACCTTTAATATTGGACCTTTTCTAAAACAGTCGAACCAACCTTTGCTAGCTTTAAAGTCCCCATATCTCGTATCACTAGCTGAAGGTGTTTTAGTCTTTAAGTCCTCAAAAATCTGCTTTGCATGTTCCCAAATGTATTGTCCAGGAACTGTATCACCCTTCATTTGTTTTTCTTTTATCCACAGCAACAAAAGTCTTTCCATTTCTATAATGAGTTCTCTGCTTTTTTGGACTGTTAGATTCATCACTTACTTTTTTTTTAAGGTTTTCTTTTTGTTTCACTATGGTAGAAATGGTTGACTGTGAAAAACCATATTTGCACACCAATGAACTAATTTTAGAACCATCATCATGTTTTTTCCCTATTTTTTGATTAATTTTAATTGAAATTTTCTTCTTACTGCGCTCTTTAGGGGCCATATTATGCAATGTTTACATTCAAGAATTCAATACAGTAAATTTATGCAAAAGTAAGCACAAAAAAAAATCACTTGAACTAAAGGATACAAAAACAAAACATGTGCCCAACAAGTTTACAAATGCTGCTATTGGCTGAGACAAAGGACCACGTGGTCCAGTCGGAGACAATCATAAGTCATTGTAGAGCAAAATAAGTAGGCACCAGTGATCACTGGTTGGTAGAATCAGCCACTCAAATCATTAAAATGCATTACACTTTCACCGTTTATTGCTATGTTTTGTTATAAGAATGAATTTTGAATGCATTTGTGATATTTTTCTAAAGCACATTTCTCGATTGGTTTTGGTTTTTTTTTTTTTTTAAGGAGGATTAGCAACTAAGGCCATATTGCTCCGGGATATGCGGTGGTCATTCCCTGACCTTTCCGCATCCTCAGTATTTGGTGGTGATGGGCTCGAATCCTGGTCTAATCAAGAAGCGTGTGGTACGCACTACTGCTCCTTCCCACTTGGCTACGGAGGCACCATTTCTGTAGGTCACAACCATAAACAATAAAAACAATTTGCACTTTTCAGTTTATTGGGCTTTTCTGTTAGCGCAATATATTATAAACGGGTAGTTAACTCGATCTTATTGCATTTGCGATAATACTGATAACTGGAATTCTATGGGTTTTTACCTTATTATGGTGAAATGTGTTTTCCCTTCACTGAAATCATATAAAAAACAAAAATAAATTTTCACAATCTTCTCTTCATTCCTGTTTTTTAAGCTTAGTTTAATAGAATTAATTAATTAAAATAGAATTAAAATTCAGTTTCCAAACGTGATGACAATATCCTGTGCTTACTACATATCGTATAGAGAAAGGTATTTTATTATATGAGTTCACTATATGATTTATCATATAGTGAACCCATCGTAAAGTGGGGGGTCCACTGTATATATATATACATGGTGTCTCAAAAATACACGGCATAACTTCAGGAATGAGTTCCTCATATGTATACAATAAAAATATTTTATATCAACATAGTTCCGGAAATGCTTGGTTTCCGAGTTTTGAAGGTCTGTCTATGACACTTAACTGTTCACCTCACCTTATAGTAATTGTTCAAAATGTCCACCTTCTGCCTGAATACAGGCCTCGCATCGACGTCTCATAGACTTGCGAAGACAATGCCAAATTCCTGGCATGTTTCGTATTGTCTCACAACCTGCCACAATTTGATTGCGGAGAGTTTCCACATCAGCTACCGGAGTCGAATACACCAATGACTTTAAATGGCCCCATAAGACGAAATCTAGTGAGTTTAAATCAAGTGAGCGTGGAGGCCATGCAGTTAGTCCACCTATACCTATCTACCGACCAGGAAACCTTCGATTCAGGTAACTGCGTACACTAGGTGGCTGAAATGTGCGAGAGCGCCATCCTGCACGAAGTGTGCTTGTTGGTGAATGATCAGTGGCGTGTCATCCAAGAAATCAGGTATGTTGTTTTCCAGAAAGTTTCTGTATGCCTGCCCTGTGAGTTTGTTTGGAAGTACATGAGACCCAAATAACTTATCACCAAAAACACCCGCCCAGATATAGAGGTTGAGCATTGGTGATGTGATGGAAGAATTGCATGTGGGTTTTCCTCAGCCCATACATGCTGATTGTGAAAGTTTTGGATTCCGCCTCGTGTGAACTGTGCTTCATCTGTGAATATCACTAAGGCAGGAAAGTGAGGGGTTGTACCACACTGCTGCAAGAACCACTGGCAGAACATTACTCGCGGAGGGTAATCTGCTGGTGACAAGGCCTGTACCTGTTGCAGATAGTAAGGATACAGTTGGTGTTCTTGCAACACTCTCTAAATAGTCGAACATTGGATGGCCAGTTGCATTGCTATTCTGCGTATGCTGATTCCAGGAGTGGCATGCACAACGTCCAAAATCTCCTCCTCTACTTCAGGAGTCGTATATCTTGGTCGTCCTCTGTCGGCAGCACGAGGTGTAAAGGTCCCATGTTCACAAAGGCAGCGATGGATATCTTCAAACGTTTTACTGTCTGGACATCTTCGTTCTGGGAACCTTTATTGGTACAAACGACGAGCCTCCAGAGCATTGCTGTCCGCCAAACCATACATGAAGTGCATATCCGCTTGCTCCTGATTAGAGTACATGCTCGGAATGGAAAACCACCAGATTCTGTCAGTACCTTGTAATGAAGGAAATCATCTGCGGGAGATGAGACATTCCGGTTAATAACTCGGGAACCAAGCATCTAGGTTGATATAAAATATTTTTATTGTCTACATATGAGGAACTCATTCCTGAAGTGCGTTCGATGTAAGGAGTGTGAGGAAATTAGACACCAACTTGGCCATTGTTATGTGCCTTATGAGAGCTTGAAGAACAAGGTAGTTGCCCTAGAAGGATTTAAATTGAGGGGCCCATCAAGCTCTCAGCTGCCTACATCAATGCCAGAGCTTGCGCTTGAACATCAGACAATAGAGCGGACAATCCCCAAGGCAGATTGTGCTGGTCCCTCAGGAACTAGTTGTTGTCGGTGGCTCTGTTGTCAGGGAAATAGAGAATATATTGTGCAAAAAGGATAGGTGAAACAAGACCAGGGTATGTCTACTAGAGGCAAAAGCTGATGATATAGTAGAGCAGATATCATCTTTAAAGGGCACAAAAGATGATACTGTTGTACACGTTGGCACTAATGATATTAATATTAAGAATACGAGACCGGTGGAATTACTTAACAAGTACAGATCAACGTTGCTGCCTCTTGCTACTTATGGTATAAAAACTGTCCAAAGTGCTTTTGGTACTTTCTCTGAAGGTTCTTGAAATAACTTAACACCTGATCTTCAAATTTGCAAGTCATCAATTAAGTGGTTTCAATATCTGGGTTGAAAAAAGCCATGAATAGGGTTGAATTTGAAAGTGTCTGCAATTCTGCCCAGACACGATAGCAGGGAGTATATCATGAAAGCCTTGTCAATCAATTCGGCCCTGGAGAAATTGAGCAAGATTTATGGGATAGAATTTTTCTCACTGTGGTCTGTGCTTGTTAACAGGAGAGACTGCTTCTACAGGAATGGGATACACTTAAATATAAAGAGTGCAAGAATATTTGCTGATGCCATTGAGGCAGTGCTAGGTGGGTTGAAAAACTGATAGCTTGGGGGGGATACATGGACTAATAGATTAGCAGTAGTCGATGCGAACAGTAGCTGCAGAGGCGAAAGTGATTTTTGCACTGCTTCTATTGGGATATGCAGCAGCCTGGAAAACAAGGTGCTGCGGATTTCAGAGACTGCTGGGAGTCATAGCAGAACAAGTAAAAACATGGGCTGTGTTAGGGTACATAAGAATAAGAACAGGTGAATGTATACTTCTATGTACGCCAATACTAGGAGTTTAGTAAATAAATTGGATGAATTAGAGGTGCTGGTCAAAACATCAAAGGCAGATATTGTTGGGATATCAGAGACATGGTATCACACAGATATAAGGAATGCAGAATTGGAATTTTGGGAGTAAAATGTGTACAGAAAAGACAGACAGGATAGGAAGGGAGGAGGGGTTATGCTATTAGTTAAGAAACACATAAAAGCTAAAAATGTGGGTGGACACTAATGTTGAATCAGTTTGGTGTGACATAAGCACAGGGAAAGCACAACTGAGAGTAGGAGGGTGTTATAGTCCTAATGATTCTGATGAGTATAATGAACAACTGTACAGAGAATTAGTGTGGGCCAGTAAATCAGATTGTCTTATAATGGGGGATTTTAACTACCCAGATATTGACTGGAAACTGTGGGTTGATCACTCACATACTAGCAAGAATTTTGTGGATTTATTGGATGATTGTTTTCTATTGCAGCACGTTCAAGAGGCAATCAAAGGGAGTAATACTCTTTATCTGATTATCAGTAGCAATTTGTCATGCATTAAGAATCTGTACTAGGAGACAATGATTACAGTTTGCTGATGTGGTATTTACTCAAAGATGTAACTACCATGAAGGGTAAAGTAAAAGGTTTTTGCTTTCATTAAGCAGACTACAGTGGTCTCACAATGAAAGTGGAACAAACTGATGATGTTACCAACAGCAAATTCTAAATGGGAAGCATTCAAAGAATTAATCTTGGAAGCTACTAGGCTTTTCATACCAACTAAGAAATATTGTTCAAGGTTTAGGCCTAAATGAATGTCAGATGAACTAATGAGACCCATGGCAGAGAAAAAAAATGCCTTGGATATATATATATATATTATCAGGTGACACAGAAGCCTATGGTAGATATAAGCTGGTCTGTAATCAATTGACAAAGAAGGTTAGGCAAGCAAAGGCAGATTACGAGAAATCCTTGGCTAAGGATGCAAAGAAAAACAGAAAAGAGTTTACTTATGTAAACTATAGAAGGAAGGAGATGAATCAGATTGCGGTCCACTTGATATCGATGGTTCAACTGTTGATGATCCTGCTCGGGTAGCTGACAAACTGAATGACTATTTTGCATTGACATTCACACATGAGGAGTTATTCAGGGAGGGGAATGCCAGAGGTTTATTAAATTCTAGCAGTGAGCTAAATGATTTTGTAATAACTGAGAGCAAAGTGGTGGAGAAATTGTTGAAGTTAAACATAAGGAAGGCACCTGGGGTGGATGGGATTTATCCAGTTATATTAAAGGAGGCAGCAGAGGAAGTAAGGAAACCTTTAGCCATAATTAGAACTAGGGGCCATAAATTCAAGTTATGGGAGGGATGTTTTGACTGGATTGCAGGAAATTTTATTTTAGCCAGCAAGTTATAAATTACTGGAATGAGTTACCTACACGGGTGTAGAGGCTGAAAGTTTGAGGAAATTCAAAGGTCAGCTGGATAGTTGATCTAACCTACGGGATGAGGGAAATACATAGGTTGTCTATTTCCTATTCTCTTGTTATTATTTATTAATTATTTATTTTATTTTATTATTATTTTTTATTTATTTATTTATTTTTGGCTGATGCAGCATAAGCGTCCTTGCACCATATGGTATCATGCATGTGCTGAAGGTTGAGAAGACGAAAGAAGATACATGTTGATATTAGGCTTGAATTTCTGTAGATTGAAATTTTCAGGAAATACATATGAAGGAAGGTTGTTCCATAAAACGGAAGTTGAATGAATAAATGAGGAAGAAGAAGAAGAAGAGTTGATTCTGTGAGTTTGAAGTTGGACAGTAAAAGGATGTTAACTGGTTGTGGCACGTGTTTGGACTACTTTGGAAGAGAGAGCAGGAATTATAGAAGCCAATTCAGAAGAACAGTGCCCATGGAAATATCTATAGAAAAGGCATGCAGCAGAAACAGAACATCTATAAGACAGAGAGTGGTGAGGCTCTTTAGCGATGAATCATTAATTAGCCTTACTGCCATTTTGAATGGAATTTAGAAGCCTGAGAGAAGTTTCGGGGGGCACCTTCCCAGATGCGGGAAAAAAAATATTTCATGGTATTGCGGATTTGCAATTTGTACAGAGTTTGGAACACCTGTTTGGAAGAAAAATAATGCTGAGAGCGAAAGACAAAACCCAGTCTTTTAGATGTAGTAAAAAAAATAAGGATGTTGCCATAAAACTTACATATCTTACAACAATTTATATCAGAAATGAAAGCACATGTTGCTATTTTGCTTTCAATCCTGGCCACTGACACCTGATTAGAGGCCTGTGTTGTAAGCTGTGTGGCAACATCCTTAATTTGTCAATTATGTAATTATTTATTTCTTGTTATGCATATTTTATTAGTTATTTTCTATCTTCCTTCTATCACTCTATCTTCCTCAGTTTCTTTCCTTATTATTGATATTATTATTTTTTTTTGCTTTATATTTATATATATTTCTTCTGGTGCTCTTCTTAAATTATGTATTCCTCCACTTCCTTCACTGTTTACTAAAACGACTGAGAAACATCAATCTAGACCAATGTGACACTAAGCTTCTTGAATCTTTTGGAGAAAGGGTCAAGCAGCTTAGTGTCTATCTCCACCTGTGTATACTGTATTGATGCAGAACTTCTGAAAATTGGGCCTATAGGAGTATTAATGTGTGTGTGTGTGTGGGTTAGTAATGTGCAGTGTGATGTTCTGATGTTAGTGGCAGGACAAGCTTTGCAAACTGCACCAAAATCCCACACCCACTGGTAGAAGTTCTAGACCAGTGAATCCCGCTCCCATGCTGCCCAGACCTGCGAGCCTGCAAAATAAAAATAATAATAATAATTTTAAAAATAATAATAAAAAGTAAAAAAAAAAATAAATAAATAAATAAATAAAATCCTGCACCCAGGGGGAAAACAATTCACCAACTCCTGAGTGCCAAAAAACTAAAATAAAATAAATTTTAAAAATCCCCCACTCATCTGCCACCCAGAGGGTCAGTGCACAAGTGCCAGCAAACAAACAAAAATAAATAAATAAAAAATAATAATAAAAAAAAAAAATCCCACACCGGGGAAAACAACTCACCAACTCCTGTGTGCCAGCATCAACAAGAAAAAAAAAATTATTATACAACACATTTTACAATGCCTTTTAAAAACGGATTTAGCAAACTCCTGGAGAGCATTAAAAAAGATCTAGAGGATAAGTAACGATGTTCATTTCCAGGTACAAAATTTAGAATGACCTGCCTCAATTTATATCTGAACTCTTCGTAGATGTCACAATCATATAAATTATGATTCCTAAAATAATACAATGTTGAGTTAAAAGAACCATAGCCAATGAGAAAATATCTCCATCTCGGGAAAAAACCAGACATTTATTTTATTCTCCCAAGCAAATATCAAATTAGGTATAAACAAGCAGGTAACTAACCCATATCACTCTTTTCCCATCCGTTCTGCCATTCTTGCAAAAGTGACCTTATAATCTTCTTTTTGGACTTATTACGATCAATATCGATTGATCGATTAATACAAAAGAACTGGATGCAGTGAATAACTTTGATATTATATACTTGTATCTTAGAAAGGCTTTTGATACTTTTGCACATGGAAGACTGCTGCACAAATTGGAGCAGTGTGGCATTGGAATTGGAGGCAAATTGCTGCTATGGATAAAGAAGTGTTTGAGGGGGAGAAGACAGAGAGTGGTAATCAATGGACACTGCTCATAGTGGACTAATGTTATTAGTGGAGTCTCTCAGGGTTCAGTATTGGGTCCATTATTGTTTTCTGTATTTATAAATGATATTGATGATGGTATATCAAGCTTAATGTCCAAGTTTGCAGTCGATACGAAGGTTGGTAGGGTTGTCAAGGACACTATGCTACTGCAACAGGATCTGGAAAGGTTGAGCAGATGGGCTGAGAGGTGGCAAATGAAGTTTAACATTGACAAATGTAAAGTACTACATATGGGAAACAGCAACCCCAGAGCAACGTATCAACTCTGTGGTACTACACTGACAGTGGTAGAGAATGAAAGGGACCTGGGGGTGGTCGTGCAGGCAGATATAAAGTTTTCTGAGCAGTGCAGACGGGCTTCAAGAGTAGCTCATGGTGTATTGTCGATGATATATAGGAATTTTTCTAGCAGGGATAAGGAGGTGATTATTCCCTTGTATAAGGCAATGGTCAGACCACACCTAGAGTACTGTATACAGGTCTGGAGGCCTCATTTCAAGAAGGGCGTAGAGATGCTGGAACGAGTACAGAGAAGGGCAACAAGATTAGTGAATGGAACAAAGGGGTGCTCTTACGAAGAAAGGCTTAAGTTTTGCAAATTACAGTGTCTGGAGACTAGGCACCGGCGAGGTGATCTGATAGAGGTGTATAAAGCCTTGAATGGTTTGAGCATGCTCAATGCTGATGGGATTCTTCCTCTTGCTCAGAATAATCACCTGAGAGGGCATAAATTCAAATTGAGAAAAGACAGATGTAGGATAGACGTGAGGAAATTTGCCTTTAGCCAGCGGGTGGTTGGTTGGTGGAATAGACTTCCATCCCTTGTCATGGAAGTTGATAGCCTAAATAAGTTTAAGGCTCAGCTGGACAGGTATTTTGAACGAACAGAGGGGTGAAGTGGAAGTGGTTATTTATTTTTTTATTTTTTTTATTTTTTGGCTGATGCGGCATAAGCTTGCTTTCTTGCATCAAATGCCTCTACTAATGCTAATGCTAATATTAATATCATTTGTTATATCCGTAAATGTTAATTGTTGACTCTTTCTTGAAAATAACAAAAAGCCCTGTAGGCAACATATAAGTCCAGTGGAATGAAACCAGACAACACTTGGATTGCATTAGTAGAGACTGTTCTACGTGCCTTAAACAAAGAAAGTATCATTTTCCTTTGTACTGAAAGTAATTTTTGTCTAAATTTTACCTGAAGTACTTTAGAAAACCAAATGTTAACTTCATATATCATGATAGGGAGAAATACAGCCTTGTAGTGAAGTACCATGGCTTTCTTCCTCAAATCCCACTCTATTCTGATTATACGAAAAATGGATGAGAAATTTTTAACTTTTTCACTTAAGTATTCTAGATGCGGCAAAAATGACAACTTATTATCTATCATAACACCTAAGTGTTTAGAAACTCCAACCACAAGAATTTGTTTACCTTCAACTAAAATGTCTTCCATATCCAATTTTCCCTTAAAAAGCTCCGTAGCCGAGTGGTCAGGAGCGGGAGTGCAGTAGCACAAGCTCTTTGAGTAGACCGGGGTTCAAGCCCCTGACTGCTGGTTACGGTTGATCTGCCAACCCACACTGGACCAGCGTGGCAGATTATGGTCTATTTCCCTCAGCATGAATTGTTGAGGAAGCTTCCATCCTGCAGTGGGTTGATAATGGCTGCACTTTACCTTTATTTTTACTGTTTTTTTAACTGGAGATTTTCAATTTATGCTCATTAGCCCATGAGGTCAGGCCATTTATAACATATGTAGCATTATCCTCGAACTCCCGCCTTGACTTACCAGGAAAACACAAAACAAGGTCATCAGCATAAGCAACCTTATAGCACTTATTAAGAGACTTTTGAAGCCATAGATTTAATAAAAGATTCCAAAACATGGGGCCCAGGACAGAGCCCTGAGGACACCAACAAGCTGCAATTTTAAAATAAGTCAGGTGCTGAGATCTTATCTCAGCACCTGACTTATTCTAAAATTTGAATAAGTGAGATTGTCACAGACATTCTCTCAGATATGCCAGACAAGCTGTACTTGCTACCTGGGAGTCTAAAACGCTGATGGAACTGATATTCGGGTGAGACTCAAGTCAAGTGGACCCAATTTCGGCGAAGTCCGGATGGTCTGTGACAGCCAAATCCTCTGCTTGCACCTTCACGATGGTGGGACTGTTAGAAATCCTGGGTATAACCTCCATGCACAAGTACATGGTGGGTGACCACCCAGGTGTGAACCAACGTAAGCAGGGGTCGAGGTGTGGCGCCCACACCACATGGAGGAATGCCGCCCCTCTATGTTACCAGGCAGTACTAGGTGGTAGATGACTCTCATCAACCGGTGAAATACCACCACTTTGCTTATTGGAGGCTTGAAGTGGTGGAACCCATGTTTAGTTTCTAGAGCTAAGTTCCGGTCAACCCTTCCCTATCTCTTCCATCATGCAGTATGATTGATGACTTTTGAGGTTATGATGAATGTCGTGGTGATATCCAATATTCCTTACATTTCGAGGGTACAGCTATAAAATGGTGTTCGCAGGCCGGCCGCTAGCTAGTACACCGGACCGAACCTATTGGTAACTCTCTAGGAGGCTTCCGGATCAGCTAGTGTATAATCTTGCTACCTCTACTCTGCCAGATAGTGACTGGAAGGAGTCTGAGTAGTGTGTATGCGGGGAGCATTGTCGAGGCCACGTTATGTCAAGGATCTGGGTATATTCTTACCACGTGTACGCCATATCCAAAAATTTCATTACTTCATACAGCATGTCCCACCCACTTTTTCTTACTATTGAATACACCATGAATTGTCAAACTAATAGAGCAAGCTTATCTGCAAAAAGATCTAAACCTCCCAAGCACTTCCTAATTCATTTCACAAACATACGTAGTCTCAGTTCTAATCTCAACGATGTCCATTTCCACTTGCAGTCTGCCAAACCCCATATACTTTTTCTGACAGAATCTCAGTTATCGGTTGATTCAACTACTGCTCATCTCAGATGCCCAAATTATTCGCTATATGATTCCTTTCGCCTCAAAGGTGGTACTTGTGCATATGCCCGTTCTGATATTCCCTGTCAGAGACTGGGCAATTTGGAATCTCCTCTCTTTGATCTTCTCTGGCTTAAAATCTCTCTACCTCATTGTGTCAAATTCATCTGTTGTCTCTACTGTTCTCCCAACTCCACTAATCACTTGGAGCTCTTTGACTTCCTCTCTTTGCAACTTGACTTTCTCCAGTCCAACTTTCCTAACAGTGAGGTAATTTTCCTTGGTGATTTTAATGTTCACAACTCCAGCTGGCTTCCGTTTTCTAGTCACACCGACCCAGCAGGTCGAGATGCTGAGGCTTTTGCAATTACTAATGACCTTGCACAGATTGTTCATTTACCTACAAGAATACCGGAGAATCCTAATCATACAGCCAATACGCTTGATCTTTTTCTCACAAACAACCCTTTTAAGTACACGGTCGAAGTGAGAGGTCCTTTAGGCACTTCAGATCACAAGTTGGTGATATTTTCTTCTCCTATGGAACCTTTATCTCATGGCTATTCCCAACCTTGTGTTGTTTGGCATTACAAGAATGCAAAATGGGATATGGGATGACCTGCGAGACTTCTTTTCTTCTTTTCCTTGGTTGGATTACTGTTTCAAAACTTCTGATGTCAACGTTTGCTCAGATCGTGTCAGTGAAATTATTCTTGCAGGAATGGAATCCTTTATCCCACACTTCACTTTAAAATATCGTCCTTTATCTAAACCTTGGTTTTCCAATAAATGTGCTAAGGCTGTTCAAGAGAAGAATGTTGCATATCATAATTGGCTTGTTTCTAATTCTTCAGTTTCATTTTCTGCCTACACCAAAGCTCGCAACAATTGTAAAGCAGTTATTAATCAGTCCAAACTAGAGTTTCAACAGGCTAAGAGTAGAAAACTTGCTTCTTGCCCTAATGGTAGCTGAGCATTCTGGTCTCTGGCCAAAGCTATTGGCCGCAACGTTTGCCCATCTCTGCTCCCACCTCTGTCCAAACCAGATGGTTCTGTTGTCACTTCAGCCAAGGATAAAGCTGACCTGCTAGCATCCCATTTTTCTTCCAGCTCATGTATTAATGATCTTGGTAAAACACCTCCCACCATTCCCAACACGCTCCATTCAATGCCTCCTGTGGTCTTCCGTCAAAAGGATGTCAGAAGGATTTTGATGAATCTTGATGCTAAGAAAGCTCCAGGTCCTGATGGTATTTCTCCAATTGTTCTCAAAACCTGTGCTCCTGAACTTACTCCTGTTCTTTGTCGCCTTTTTTCACTTTCTTATTCCAAAGGTGTTTTTCCTTCTGCTTGGAAATTTGCTCATATCCAGCCAGTTCCTAAAAAGGGTGACAAATCCCTTCCATCCAATTATCGTCCCATTGCAATTACTTCTACTCTTTCTATAGTAATGGAGAAATCAATTAACCACCAACTCTTAAACTACCTAGAAACGTTCCGTCTGATCAATGATCGCCAGTATGGATTCCATCAGTGTCAATCCATTGGTGATGTTCTGGCTTATGTTATCCATTTATGGACTAATTCAATGGAAAGGTTCGGTGAAACACAAGTAGTTGCTCTTGACATCTCAAAGGCTTTTGATCGTGTTTGGCATAAAGGTCTTCTAAACAAACTTCCATCTTATGGTTCGCTAACTGTTTTTAGTAATTGGTTATCCAGGTTTCTCTCTGATCGCTCACTGAGGGTGATGGTAGATGGCTCTCTGTCTTCTAACTTCTCCACTAATGCCAGTGTCCCCCAAGGTTCAGTTCTTTCCCCCACTCTATTCCTCTTGTATATTAATGACCTTCTTCCATTGACTGGAAATCCTATCCATAGTTTTGCCGATGATAGCACATTGCATTCCACTTTCCATTTTGAGAAACCTTGTCCTGCTCAACCAGCTTCAACTTCTCGAAAATCTGCTACCAATTCCTTAAATGCCGATCTTCAGGTAATTCTCCAGTGGGGCAAAGACAACTTAGTTGATTTCAACCCTTCTAAAACTCAGTTTTGTCTTATATCTCGCAAAAAGGATTCTTTTGCTCCTTTGCTTATCTTTAGTGACACTCCGATTTCTAGGCAAAATGATATATCTCTTTTGGGGATTACCCTGACTTCTAATCTCTCTTGGCACAAGCACATTACAAATATTGCTTCCTCTGCATCTAAAAAACTTGGTTTTCTCTTTCACTCTCGGCATTACTCTTCTTCCAAACAGCTGCTCACTCTGTATAAATCGCAAATCCGCCCTGCCATGGAATATTGTTCCCACATCTGGGGTGGTGCCCCCAAAACCTCTCTCAGGCTTCTTGATTCCATTCAGAAGAGGGCACAGTTAGGTTAATTAATGATTCATCTCTAACAGAATCTCTCCACTCGTTGTCTCATAGATGTACTGTTTCTGCTGCATGCCTCTTCTACAGATACTTCCATGGGCACTGTTCTTCTGAATTGGCTTCTATAATTCCCGCTCTCTCTTTCAAAACAGTCCGAACATGTGCCGCCGCCAGCCAAAATCCATTTACTGTCCAACTTCAAACCCACAGAACCAACTTTTCATCTTCCTCATTTATTCATTCAACTGCCGTTTTCTGGAACAATACGTATTCATACGTACTTCCTTCATACGTATTTCCTGAAAATTACAATCTACAGAAGTTCAAGTCCAATGTCAACAAATATCTTGTTTCATCTTCTCAACCTCCAACCCAAGCACGGTACTAAGTACTATAAGTTCTAATACCTCTCGTGTTTGGGGTTCACATAAAAAAAAAACAAAGAAAAAGAAAAAAGCCAAATAGCTTGCAATTGCCTTATATAACAAATCTGGACAACAAACTTGCCTTAGAGAGCAAAGAATGCTCTCGTGCCACACAATATCAAAGGCCCCTTCAAAATCTATATATATGATGCATGCACTGCTGCTCCTGCCCACCTGGCTACAGAGGCGCCCCATATATATGACTAGAACATATTTACTCTGCGACTGATTAATGAAATCAACTAAATCCTTTAGTGCATCTTCAGCAGAACATCCTTGTTTGAATCCATATTGAAATGGTAGCTGAAAATCACATTCATCTAACCAAGCAGATACCCTTAATAGTAATAATCGTTCATATATTTTTGAGAAATTTGGAAGCAGTGATATTGGTCTATAAGCACATGTGTCGGTAAGATCCTTACCAGGTTTAGGAATTAACTACTGCAAAGCCACCTTTCAAAAACCTGGAAAGATACCAGCAACACAGCATTTATTGAAAATATCAACATCATCATGAACTTGGTCTGGCTTAGGTCTTTTAAGACCTGTTCCGTTGTAGCTCTTAGAGGTGGTCTTGATCTCACCATCGGTTGTCTTGGTCGACCCACATCTCTCTCCTCTCTTGTAGGTTTGTAGTTAAAGGCTAATTTTGGGATCCGGTCTGGGTTCATTCTTTCTATGTGGCTGATCCATTTTTTCTGATACCGTTTTATGTCATTTACTATGTTATCTACTTTTAATTTCTCCCAGATATCTAAATTATTTTGGTTGTCTAGTCTTGTAAAGCCTAATAATGGCCTTAAAAATCTCATTTGTGCTGCTTCTAGTTCATGTGCATCTTTCTTATTTATGACCCAAGTCCCACAGCTGTAGAAGAGGGCTGATTTTGAAGTGATGTTGTGCATTTGTAATTTTGTTTCAATTGTCATTTGTTTTCCGAAGTGGTGTTTAATCGTTCCGTTCATTTTATTATATTTTTATAGTTTAGTGTGGTTGTCTTTCCCTTCATTTGATATTAAATTTCCCAAATAGGTGAAATCAGATATTTGTTCTATTATTTTACCACCAATAACAATTTTGACTCTTTGTATGTTTTTTCCACATAATCCACATTCCTGCTATCTGTAGTTCATCTTCGGATTTTGCAATTATAACTTGATTATCAGCATATAATATAGTTTGGATTTTATTCCTGTTGTTCAACTGTATTCTGTTGTTAATTGTTTGTTTCCATTTTTTAATAATTTTATTGATGTAGATATTAAATAAATTTGGTGATAGTCCACATCCTTGTTTGACTCCTTTATTGGTGTTAATTGGGTCTGATAGTTGGCCATTAGAATATTTTATGCAGACTTTTGAGTTTTTATATAGGCTTTGCATCACTTTCTGGAGTTGGGTTGGGATATTTCCTTCACACAGAATCTGCTAAAATTTTTCTCGGTTTACATTGTCATATGCTTTTTCATAATCAATAAACAGCAGAAATATTGGTAGGTTGAATTCTCTTCTTTTCTCCAAAATTTGTTGTAATGAGAAATGACATCTATTGTGCTTCTCCCTTTTCTGAACCCACATTGTTCTTCTAAGAATTGTTCACTGTACTTATTAAGTTTATTCTTTAGTATTATTGAAAATATTTAACATTAAATGTGGAAAGACCTCAAACATTTTCAAAATCACATTATTCTCAATTAGATCAATACCAGGAGTTTTATTTATATTAATTTTTGAACAAACCTGCTTTAATTCACTTTCAGTGAAAGCACAACAATCTCCAGGATTCAAATTTCTTATACTTGTTTGATGATCTGTATCATTATTTAAATTATCATCTGGAAATAAATTATCAACAATATGCTTGATAGTAGAGATGAAACTCTTAGTTTCATTATCACCACACTCAATAGCAGATAATAATGGATTAGTCTGTATCTTATTAACTACTAATTTGTAAACAAGGCACCAGGGTCAGAATTACCAACCCCACAGACAAGATTTCTGAAAGATTCTAGTTTTTGTTTCCGAATAGCTTTATGATATACTGTTTTTTTATTTCAGTAAAGCTCCCCATAATAACTAGCTTCCAACAAACCCCATGACCTATGTCTTTCATAACATCTTCTAGCATGAAAAACTTCCCTTCTCAGTTGTGACAGTTCCTCATTCCACCAAGGTACAATCTTATGTAATGTCTTCCTCTTCCTGGCTGAATAATAAAGGGCCCTATAAAGAATATTCTGTAAGAAAAAAGTATACTCAACAGCATTCAGCTTATGAATATTCCTAAACTTATCTGAACCTAGATCCACATTAATAGATTCAAAAAACTTCCTCCATTTAATATTTCTATAATTAAATCTAACATTTTCTAACACTAATTGATTAACATTATCATATTTGTGTTATAAGATTATCTGAAAAACAACTGATCTATGATCACTGGTTGTAACATCAAGTTTCACACACCAACCATGTATTTTATTTACTAAAATGTAAGAAGATATGGTCACATCAATATTAGACTGACCATGTATGTTATCAAAAGTATTAAAGAACTATCAGTGTAAATACACAATACTTTGTTCTGTACTGTAGTAAACTACAGTAGTAGTGTGAATGGCATCGATTTAATTGTATCTCATATCGTGACTACCTACCTTCACATGGAGTTTCCTATGTGTTGCACTACTTCGAATAAGTAATGCTTCACCAATGGAGAGGGTTATTGTTATTGCCAACCCAGTTATGAAGTATAACTTCACAATATGAGAGATGCCAAAAGGTGAAGTATAACAAAAGGTGAAGTATAACTTCACAATATGAGAGATGCCAAAAGGTGTACATAGTAATATTACCTAATACTATTACTATGTACACCTTTTGGCATGATTGCAACACCAGGGTATCTACCCACCCATCGATGATAGGACAACAAACCTTGAAACGGTGCTGTCTAGATGGTGGTATCAACTGAAAATAAGTAACTTCTCCATTGGTGAAGCATTACTTATTCGAAGTAGTGCAATACATTGTAACTTATTGTGAAAGTAGCCACAATATGAGATACAATTAAATCGATGCCATTCACACTATTACTGTAGTTTATTATTACAAATGAAGTATTGTGTATTTACCTTGACAGTTCTTTAGCAAATTACAAGTTCGTAGTATATTATGTCTTGTGCATTTATTTTTATTAGCTATCAAAAGTATGTGATTCACCCAAAACATTAAGCACGGTTAAATTATGAGTTGAAATAAAATCTTCAAGACACGTACCTCGACCATCACTGGAATTACAATGCCACAAGCCAGACCTGGAATTTGCATCCAATGTAATCAACACATTTTCTGAGCCTGCTGTTCTGAAAACTGAGTCTAAATAGGCAAGTGCCAAGTCAAAATACTCATTAGGAGAACAGTAAACAGATACCAAATAAAAAGAAGTCCTTAAAGTTTGTATACGCACACATGTTGCAATTTGATTACAAAGCCCTGCAATCATTGTTTAAAACTATTATTGCTGTCTTTGGTTTATTAACCTTGTTACATATCACCCAGCTTCCAATAGGGAAACCAGGAACTTTATACAGTCGAATCTAGTTAATACAAAGTTCAAGGGACCGAAATTTTCACGTTTTGTAATAACGGGGTTTGTAGTAATGAGGTTCCCCAAAAGGTCAAAAATTTACTAGTTTTTTTTTTTTTGGCATATACTATATATTTAATAATAATAATAATAATAATAATATCAAAAATAAATTAAAAATAATTTAATTTAAATTATAAAATTTTTTTTTTTTTTGTCCTCTCCTTTTTTCCTATTATATATATGAGGTCAGCGTTTTTTTTTTACTGTTTTGGTATGAAATTTTTTGGCTGGATACCCTTCTTGATGCCAACCCTCACCCTCTATCCGGGCTGGGGATATGCAGTGGTCATTTCCTGACCTTCCGCATCCTCTGTATTTGGTTTGGTGGTTACGGGCTCCCCAGTCTAATCAGGAAGCATGTGCTATGTACTGCTGCTCCTGGCTACGGAGGCACCAATTTAAATTAATAAAATAAAATAATAAAAACAAAAGCCATGTCTAACAATACAGTAATAGAAATAACACACTTTTTAAAGATTTTATTTGTAAGATAAACTAAGAAAAAAGCAATTAATGGAAATGAAAATATTGTACAGTATATATTTTGATATACTGTACAATTATACAATATTTTAGTATATAGTAAAAAGAATTAATCTTAATATAAAAGGAGAAATACAAACCATTAATTTTTTTATTGATAAATTAATCTAATTTAAAGAAAGAATCCAATGTTCTTTGCACAGTTTTTGTCCTATATGCATTTTTAACTACAGCACAAACATCAAATGCCGTAAATGTTTCTTTATCAATTTTACTACAGGCCAACACATTCTCTATTGTGCACATGCATTTTGGGCATATTTTTTAGATGGCAGCATGTGTGTGTGTGCTTCTTCACTTTCGCTAGTAACAAAAACATCATTGTTTTGTTTGGTGCTCAGCAGCTCTTCTGGTGTTGCGTTGCTGTGGTAGAAACTACGTCATGTACCTTCACAAACTCTTCATATTCGCCAACAAAATCCACATGCTCCTTCAATTTCCCCATTCTTAATTGTTGCAATCACAGTCATCTGCTGGACCATGTTTTTCAATAATATTCTCTCCAAAGCCACTCTTTCTGAGCCACACGTGATGCAATACTGTCCCAAGAAATAACAAGATTACGGATAGCATCCAAGACATTCCAATTTGGCTGCAAATTGTTCCCTCCTATGTTGCAGATCAAGTACCTTATCAGGCAGGCTCTAATGCTCTCTTGTGGTTATAAATAATGCCTTGATCCAGTGGCTGCATAAAACTGGTAATGGGGGTAAAAACAACAGCCATATATTTGTAAACTTAAGTGTCTCAGAAGAATGTGCTGTACAACAATCTAGAATCATCAAAATGTTCCTTTTTTTTTCTGAAGCAATTCTTCTGTTCATTTTGACCATAAGCCAAATACTTTTATTGGCCTCATAATCACAAGGAAGTTACAGTAGTTCTTTAAAACATTTGGCTTGGAAAACTTACCAATCACAAGAGGACATAATTTTTGTATTGTCATCTGAACTGCAGCATAACAGAGCAGTAAGTCTTTGATTACTTAATTTTCCACCATGACACTCTCCTTGAACAGCAAATGTTTTGTTTGGCAGCAAATTATAAAATAAACCTGTCTCGTCAAGATTAAAAATATCCTTTGCCTCATAATTTTCAAGAATGGCCTGTACAGAACACAACCAGTCTGTAGCCTTTTCTTTGTCAAATAATCCTATTTCGCAAATAAACATTTTGCGAAATCAAATTATTCCTTCTTTAAATCTTTGGAGCCAGCCAGTGCTGCATCTGAAGTCGCTAATTCCATGTTGCTGATCTAGATAATTTGCCTTTTCTTGCAAAATCAGACATGATATTGGCAAATTAGATGCACGCATTTGTTGGTACCACTCAAAAAGTTTTGTTTCAAGTTTCAAGCTTCTCGTGTTTTGAACCACGAATTTGTTTCCTGTTTTTTATCACTGCTACTGTATCGTGCACTTCAAGATTTTTTGGTTTTTCAGTATTGTAGATAGGTATTCCTTTGCAATGTCCATTTTGCTTCGTTCCATCCTATCGGCCTCTTGTATAATTTTCCGTTTAATTTCCAGGCTTAATTCCGTCTGTTTACGTTTTGTTGCCATAACACTGCTAGATGAGATTTAAAATAAACAAACTTTAAATTAATTTAAAGACAAGTTCTAAAAAAGCATTAGATCAGATAAAATGGCACAAAAAATAGATTACTGTAGCAAAAGACCCTTTGAACTGGCATAACAATTGCAACTGACCTTTTCCCGTGGAGAGCGAGGGAGTAAACAACTTAGAAAAACTGATTTTATTCTTTTGTTAATTTAATTAATATCTCACCTTTCCCAATAACGTTTCTCAGAGTTTTACAATAATGCTTTTCAGAGTGCACTTAAATTGTAGCTACTATAAACTGGTTTTTTTTACACAAAAGTAAATTCTAAGAAGTCAGTGCCATCATTTGGGAAGCAGAGAACCAGGTGGCCAGAAGCAATAATAGGGGAAATAATCGGACAACTGTGCCAGGATTTGTATTAAACATACAAAATAACAATATTTATTTCTCACGGGGTGAAAAAACTTTGTAATATATATTAACTAAATTTTGTAATAAACAAATGTACATACATTAGAAAAGCCTATCCTTTTTGCAGGGGAATGGTATGTGCTTCATATAAACAAGTACTTTGTATAAACCAAACTTGTATTAACGAGATTTTACTGTATTGCCCAGCTATTAACATTGAATATGGTTCATGCAGGCAAAGAATGTCAAAATTATTTTCTTGTGTAACCACTCTAAGCTGAAGAAGAACAGAGTGAGATCTTTCAGCATTCGACTGTAAAATTGTTAACGTATTTCCCCCCATGGGACTAGTCAAATCCTCAGTGTAATTTCAATGAAGTTGATTACTCATTAATTTCATGTGCCCTGGCCAAATATAATGATCTTTTATACTTTTGACAGGTGGGGTCCCTAACTGAATGA
The DNA here is from genome assembly GCF_048544385.1 of Mastigoproctus giganteus. NCBI lineage: Eukaryota > Metazoa > Arthropoda > Arachnida > Uropygi > Thelyphonidae > Mastigoproctus > Mastigoproctus giganteus. The sequence goes on from NC_143577.1 coordinate 173,273,650, forward strand.
TCAAAAGCTTGCCCCCCTCTTTTACAATTTACACAAAAAGAGATTTATCTCTATTCTTAGATTCAGAATACACGACTACCTTCTCAACAGTGGCCACAAGACACTGATTTATGAGAACCCAACTGAGAAGCATGTCCAAATCCTAAACATTTGAAACATTTTACAACTGCCATGAATTTGAATTTTCTGTATTTAAGAGAATTATAACCTAAAAAGATCCTATCACAATTTGTTAGACTACTCAACAATCTTGGAGTCATACTCAACCCAGTTTAATGACTTTGTCTTATTACCAGTACCAAATCTGAAAGAAACACTCTCTTGAATATCTTTTTCTTCATAATGACGATCCTTGAAATCCTCCTTAGTTGTTTTCTTAGGAATATCATAAATTAGAATTGAAAGGTTATGCAGTTTCAGCTTATCATGTTTTATGCTCACAGTTAACAAGTCTTCAGAATTAATTAATCTCTCAAGTTCAGAATCCCTTTCTGTTTCACCCAATATCCCCTTATTGTGAATAGTTCACAAATCATGTATTTTACTGTCACCAAATTCCTGCTTAAGAGTATCAATAACCACATCTTTAACTTCTTGGTTGGAATTTAGTTGAATTCCTTCACATGGCCTTAATATCACTGTATGCTGTTGTCTACTCTTGATTGTTTCCCCTCCCCCCCCTTACCAATTTTCTTGTCAACACTAGCTTTCAAGTTTATTTTTTTCTTTGCATTTTCACATTATTAACCTCCAAATCTGCATACTGATGAGAGGACTTAACCTTATCAGCATACGTATATTATTCATTGCCTACAAAAGGAAAAGGGTGCCCCCTAACAATATCATCAAATATATAAGTAATGCTGTTGTAATCATCTCCATATCAACCCATTTGTCCAAAACATAATTAGAAGCAACCTTTGTAACCTTATTACCCTCATTGGTAGTGTAATCTACAATTAGTTTCTTCAGCTTGGTAACCAATACATAAATAGTAGACATGTACCACATATCTCTCTCTCTCTCTCTCTGTTCCTGAATGCTAACAATAATATCACTTTGGCGTAAGTTTGTTCCTGTACTAAATCTCCCCCCCTCCTCACTAAAAAAACTATCAATATCTAAAGCTAACTCATCATTAGGAAAATCAGATACACTTGGACTCTTATAATTATTACACAACTGAATATGTTCTTATAACTTCATCCTCTACTTGAGCTCCTTGTTCACAAACTACCACATGGTGGGGGTAAGCTCTTCACTATATAGTTGCTCAATACCCTATTAAAACTTAAACCTTCACTCTGCATAACCCCAATTGATTGGCCTAACACTTCATTTTGCACCAAACTATCAGTTTGTCTAAAACTCTGACTACTAGTAAGAGCAACTTGACTTACACTTTGACCACCACTTGTATTAGCTGCTACCTATATTTTGAGCTATTTATATCACAGTTATTTTTGCACTGATGAGTTTTTATTTATATTAGCAATTGCTGAGTTGAAAGTTTAAAGTTTTATGTGAATTTACAGTCTGTAAAAAAACAAAGAGGAAAAAAAAAAGAAAGGAAAAAGAAGAAAAGGGAAGAAGGAGCAAAAAAAAAAAAAAGGAAAGGGAAAGAGAAAAAAAAAAAAAGGAAAGGAAAGAGAAAAAAAAATTATGAAAGAATTAAAAAATTAAAAAATGGAGAGGGGGGCACAGCAAAGGATCAATTAAGGATGAAATTAAAGATTTAAGCAGGAGAGCTGTTGCTCAGGTAGCACATTATACAAGTAGTGTAGGTTAGTAATGATGATGTACCAGCTGCTACAGTACTAGAACATACTATTTTTCCTTATGAACTTTACTATCAACTGTTTTCTTAGTTTCATCTGCATATAATCTAGGTAGTTGTGTAGGCAGGGGTGGGAAAGCACCAATTTTTCCTCTTCCCCCCACTGTTTTCCTATGCATTCTATCCATAATTCAAAAATGTTCGTGAGAACATCCACAAAGATCTCCAAACCATTAATAAATTCCTCTTTATATGTAGTGATGTATTCCAATTAGTACAATATTACCTACTGATCAATATTCAATTATCTGTAGGTAACCATTAATGTGAATTAATCAGTTTCAGCAATTATAAAGAAAATCAGCTCAATACCCTATTAATCACCTAGCTCTCACCTGATAATTCCAACAGATTCAAGAATAATAACCACAAATTCTTAATTCAGTTCCAACATCAAACGTTATCAGACAAAATGACTGCCACTTGTTACTTGTTAATATCAACAACACAAAGAAATAAGAATTTGATATTAAAATAACACTATTAGTTAGGAATAATGCAACACTGAAACACAGAAAAACCTAGCTTTATTGGCAGACTGCCCAAAATAAAATATCAATTTGTTTTATTGTTCTCAATAATAAAACATTTTGATTGAAACAAAAATAATAATTGTAACCTGCCATTAAAAATTTGCCATTCCATATTTCTAAGTACACAGATTTAAAAAATAAAATTAAAAATCTATTTGCCTTTCTGTCTTTAAGCCTGTTTGATACATAATTGCTTATATTTCAGTCAATGGCATAAAAAAACAAGGATGAGACCCCAGCGCAAAGTTTGATTTAGGGGTCGGCTCTACATTACTTTTATCAGTTTGATATAAGAATGTTGGGGGTATTTAGGGCCCTCTTTGGCTGGCCTTTGACTTATACTGCAAGTCAAAGGCCAGCCAAAGAGAGCTACATATATGCTGCACCACTGGTCTTGGCTACATGTATATAAAGCCTTCTGTCTTTGCTTTCAAAAATATTTTAGAAAAAAGGTCTCTAACAATTTACCTCTCAGAATTAATGTGAAAGATAAGCTTGTATCCATTTTTGCTGTGTAAACTCATTTATGATGAGCAAGAGTCCACTTTGTCATAGACTACAATTTTTGTGCCATTGCTCTAGACAGGCAAATCAGAATCATCCAGATATATCTTAATCTGAGCATCATCTAGCTTTACAGATGATGCTCAGATTATACATTATAAAGTCAAAAATATGCTCGGATTACAGATTATAGTCACAAAAAAATCATCATGTCTTCCCATTTTTGGGAAGACATGATGATTTTAAAGTTAAGGTTATTAGCACGTGCCAATTCAGATATGAGCACTTTGTCCTGGAATTTTATTTTCTTGTGCAGTAATTGTAATTCTAAGTCTGCTGCCTGATTGAATAATTTAAGTAGGCATTTAGGAAGACTGCAACTCTGGTTTTTAATCTGTTCCAAGTTTTACTCAAGAAACCTCAAGTAATTAGAAACAATTCAGCTCTTGTGTCTGTCAATGCAATATACTCAATATATGCTATTTTCAACTTAATTCCAAAAATAACATCAATCCCTCCATTAAGGGATTGATTTTATTGTTATCCCTAATTGCTGTTTATTGAATCCTCCTCCTTCAATCCCTCTTAATCTGTGAATCTTTAGATCTAGTTATACACCATATTCTGTTCTCTGTCTCATATTTAGATGTATTATTATCCTACCTGGCTATTATGGACTTTAGTTCAGAGGAGAAATTTTTGTTGTTTTCCTAGCTAATTACTTAGACTTATTATTATGTATGCACAGTGCAGAAAATTTAAAAACGAGACTGATGCTAGCAAAAAAAAATAATGATCCCATGTGTGAGTAAACTAACCTAGGTTTATTCAAAGTAACTTCCTCCCATGTCCATACACTGCATGCAACGATCACGAAGCGACTGGAACAACTGGTGGAAGGTTTTGATTGGTATACTGTTCAATGTTCTTTTCACAGCTCTTTGAATGGTGTAGACGTCATAAAAATAACAGCCTTTCAGTGATGCCTTGAGCTTCAGGAACAAAAAAAAAAAGAAAAAAAAAGTCGCATGGGGCTAAGTCTGGTGAATACAGTGGGTGCAACAGTATGCAGACTTTATTGCTAGCCAGTGAGAGCTTTGCAGCTTGGGTGTTATCGTCCAAGAGGCACTAACTGCCATCTTCTCCACACTGAGACTGCACACAAGAGATTTTCTGCAATAAACGTTTCAAAACCTCCAGATAGTAGGCAGCAGCAGCAACACTTTGGCAATGAACTCTTTGTGTACAATTCCCTTGCTATTGTAGAAAGCTATGAGCATGGTTTTCGATATTTTTGGCCCTTCTTGACAAACTTTTTTGGCTTTGGGCATTTGCTGACTTTCACTTAGTTGCTGGGTTGTACTGAAAACGCCACATCTCATAACCTGAAACAATTGAATTCAGAAAGTTTTGTTTTCTTTCAGCAGCCTCAATAAGTTCTCTGCAGTGTTCAACTCACACCAAGTTGAACACTGCAGAATTGTCGAATGGTTTTATTATTAATGCACAGATCTAAATTCACTGAGTGTTGGTCACTGGTAACGATTTCCCGCACCTTTTCAACCATAGTGTTGGAACTGTTTTTGCTAGGTTTGGATTTTCGTCATCTTCCAGTGATTCTCTTCTATGGATGAAACGTTTATGCCACTCAAACACACATGCATGAGACAGAATTCCCTCCATACACTTGATTCATCTTTTGAAACATTTCTGTGGCACTTTCACCCAGTCATACACAAAACTTGACATTTACTCTTTGTCCCACTGTTCCTCCACAACACAGACACAGGAGAGACATGCAGTTAAGCTCACCCTACGTTCTGAAAGGGAGGCAATTTCTGCTGACCTTGACTGTGGTACTCAGGGAACAACCATTCTTTCTTTGCATGTTTACTTCTAGTAGATGGCAGCAGCAGCAGCATTCATGTCATAACATCAATCTCTTTTTCCAGTTGCCACACTGCATACTATTGTAAAAATACTCATCTTCTCCAGCAATATTTATTCACTCAGCTAAATCTTTTGATTGGATTCCAATATGTTAATTTTCAGATTAGATCTATGGCCAGATACAAATTAATGAAATAACTTCCTATCCTTGAATTGTAGATCTTCTGGATTTAATTCCATGAGTTGTGCCAAGTTAAGTATTCTGTTTAGAAATTGATCTATGCTCTCAGTTTAGAAGGGCACAATTGCCAAATGAGATTAAATCAGGACATCACTATGGCCGGAGCAAATTCTCCTATTAGAATTTCTCAAAATTTTTTGGACGATTCTGTTTTCCTTATGAATCACTGAATTACTTTCTAATCGTCACAGATTTTGTGTTAACTGAAGAACATGGAGGAGAAATTGTACAGTCGTAGCTCTTTATAGCGACCCTCTTTTTAACGTCAATGGACACTGCTCCTCGCGGACTAATGTTATTAGTGGAGTTCCACAGGGTTTGGTGTTGGGCCCACTGTTGTTTTGTATATTTATCAATGATATTAATGAAGGTATATCAGGCTTACTGTCGAAGTTTGCAGATGATACAAAGGTTGGCAAGGTTGTTAATGATGGTAAAGGCAGTGTGCTACTGCAACAGGATCTGGAAAATTTGGGCAGATGGGCTGAGAAGTGGCAACTGAAGTTTAACATTGACAAATGCAAAGTACTGCATATGGATAGAAGTAACCCCAGAGGAACGTACCAATTGTGTGGTACTACGCTTAGGGTGGTAGAAAATGAAAAAGACCTGGGAGTAATTGTGCAGTCAGATATGAAGTTTTCTGAGCAGTGCAGACAGGCTGCAAGAGTCATGGGGTATTGTCAATGATATACAGGAATTTTGCTAGTAGGGAAAAGGAAGTGATTATCCCTTTGTATAAGGCAATGGTCAGGCCATGCCTTGAGTACTGTGTACAGATCTGGAGGCCTCATTTTAGGAAGGATGTAGATTTGTACAGAGAAGAGCAACAAGATTGGTGAGGAGAATGAAGGTGTGCTCTTACGAAGAAAGGATTAAGTTCTGCAAATTGCAGCATCTGGAGACTAGGCACCTGCAAGATGATCTCTTATAAGGCCTTGAATGGGTTGAGTAGGCTCAACCCATTCAAGGATCCCATTCAATTCTGATCCCATTCAATGATCCCATCAGAATTGAAGAATCCCATTCAATTCTGATGGGATTCTTCCTCTTGCTCAGATTACAAATCTAAGGGGACATAAATTCAAATTGAGGAAAGACAGTTACCACTCTTTGCCACAGAATTCTGGCTCCTAAAGTGGGCCAACAGGAAGCACAACCTTCCAGCTCTGATTCAGCTTGCCAACTCTCTCGGGATTCCACGGCTTCCCACCTTAGTCGACGACCGACACCTCTTAGCAACAATCAAGATGATAACAGGCATAATTGCTACACCTTCATTCTGGGATACCTGTGGCTGGAGGATCCCCCCCCTGCTGCCCTTAGGGCCAATCCCGAGCTCTACTCGCATTCAGCACGACTCCATCTCTCGGACAGGTTCCTCCCTCAGCAGATGTTGAAGCAAACCCAGGCACTTGATGCCGACCTGAACAAATTCGCTGTTGACCGGACTTACCGGAAAAAAATTATAACTAGTAGGACTAATCAGCAATGACTGTTGTGTACCTTGCATCTGTTCCTGTCTGATTGAGCTGGTGCTCTTATCACGATGTTAAGTCAGCTCAATCAAACTTAACTCTAGTAAGGAGTTCTTTCCTTTGTATCAAAATATGTTTTCATTTGTAAAATTACCTTTTTTTGTAAATAATTGTTATATTTTCCCGGAAGTTTCGGGAGGCTGTAAAAATGTAAACCCCTGGCTTTTTGGCCGTGAAGGGCATTAAAGATTATATCTCTCTCTCTCTCAGTTACAGAGCAGATGTGCAGAAATTTGCCTTTAGCCAGCGGGTGGTTGATTGTTGGAGGAAATTTCCATCTGTTGTTTTGGAAGTTGATAGCTTAAATAAATTAAAGGAGGAACTGGACAAACATTTAGAGGGAACTTGTGTGAATTTTTTTTTTTTTTTGGCTGATGCTACATACACTCATACACTTGCTTTCTTGCATCACATGCCTCTATTACTATTACTATTACATTGAAAATAAAAGGATTTCTCTATAACAACCATAAATTTCTTCCTCTTAATCAGAATTTTTACAATATTTGATTTATTACAATATTAAAATTACTTCAAATATACTGAAGTAATTAACGAGCTTGCAACCTGACCATGAGAATTCATTTATTAAGGGTTCCCAAACTTTTTTTGCACGGTGCAGCAATGAATTAAACAACAGCTATAAGTTAATTTCATTAGTTGGAATGTATATTTATTGGTATAGCTCTAACAAAGGGGATAGCTTTGCCAATCATAGATGAAATTAAGATTTTGCAAGCTGTGAATAGCGATGTGCATTCTAAGACTGAAATCACCATACAGTTCGGTGTTCCTAAGTACCTCTGTTCACTATTCAGAAAGACTGAAAAAAGATTGAAAGTTAAAAGAAATCTGTTGCACTGGTAGAATTCGAACACAAAAGGTGAAGTATCCAGATCTTGAAAGGTACCTTTTCAAGATTCAGATACTTCGTTCCCGATTGTGCCATTGTAGTCCTATGTTAGCTGTGGACATTGATGCTACAAAGGAATGGAAGGAAAATTATTTAAAAAATGTTTTGCTGACACAAGACTACAATGACATCTTCAATGCTGATGAAACTGAACTCCTTTTTAAATTGCTACCAGATAAAACACTTACATTTAAAGGCGAGAAATGTAATGGCAGAAAAAAAACCAAACAACAGATTACCGTTCTCCTAACAGCAAACATGTCCGAAACAGAGAAGCTTCCTCCTTTAATCACTGGGAAAGCCCAGAAGCCTTGATGCTTTAAAGGCTTGAAGATATTAGCATTAGTAAAGGCACATGATGTAAGAAAGCAAGCTTATATAGCATAAGCAAAAAAAAAAAAAAAAAAACCCTTCTAATTTCACCCATCCACTCGCTCCAAGTGTTTGTCTAGTTCTGCCTTGAATCTATTTAAGCTATAAACTTCTACAACAGATGGAAGTTTTTTCCAGCAATCAACTACACGCTGACTAAAAGCAAACTTCCGCACATCTATCCTACAACTGTCTTTCCTCAATTTGAATTTATGCCCTCTCAGGTGATTTTTCTGAGCAAGAGGAAGAATCCCATCAGCATTGAGCATGCTCAAACCATTCAAGACTTTATACAACTTAATCAGGTCACCTCGCAGGTGACCTGATTAAGTTGTATATTAATGCCTCCATTAATTTCCCTGTTTAACAGAAGTTAAACTAACAGGTTTGTAATTGCTTGTGTCACCCTTTGATCCACCTTTGTGAATTGGGGTCACATTTGCACATCTCCAGTCGATGGGTACCTCCCCTGAGTCCAAGGAAGCTCTCAAAATTATGATTAAGGGTTTGCTTATTTCCTTTGCTGCCTCCTTTAATACTACTGGATAGATCCCATCCACCCCAGGTGCCTTTCTTATGTTTATCTTCAACAATTCCTCCTCCACTTTGCTCTCAGTTATTACAAAATCATCTAGCTCACTGCCAGAGTTCAATTCACCTCTGGCATTTCCCTCCCTGATTAACTCCTCATGTGTGAATGTAGTTGCAAAATACTCATTCAGTTTGTTCGCTACCTCAGCAGGATCATCAACAGTTGAACCATCGATATCCAGTGGACCAATCTGATTCATCCCCTTCCTTCTAGAGTTTACATAAGTAAAGAACTCTTTGCATCCTTTGCCAAAGATTTCTTGTAATCTGCCTTTGCCTGCCTAACCTGCTCTGTGACTTGGTTACAGACCAGCTTATATCTATCATAGGCTAGTATAGATCCCATCCACCGCAGGAGCCTTTCTTATGTTTATCTTCAACAATTTCTCCTCCATTTTGCTCTCAGTTATTACAAAATCATCTAGCTCACTGCCAGAGTTTAATTCACCTCTGTCTTTCCTCTCCCTGATTAACTCCTCATGTGTGAATGTAGATGCAAAATACTCATTCAGTTTGTTCGCGCCTTCAGGAGGATCATCAACAGTTGAACCATCGATATCCAGTGGACCAATCTGATTCATCCCATTCCTTCTAGAGTTTACATAAGTAAAGAACTCTTTGCTGTTTTTCTTTGCATCCTTTGCCAAAGATTTCTTGTAATCTGCCTTTGCCTGCTTTGTGACTTGGTTACAGACCAGCTTATATCTATCATAGGCTTCCGTGTCACCCATTAATTTATATGTATCCCATGCCATGTATAGAGCATGCTCTGCCATGTATAGTATATGACTGACTATGTATAGAGAAAACCAAAATCATGACGGTACGGATGGCATCACAAATCTACAAAGAATGGATCAGACTTAGATCACAGGATGAGTGAGAAGAATAGAAAAATTTTGCTGTTTGTGAATAACTGCATCCCTCATTGTCAAGTAAATGACCTACATGCAATCACTGTCAAGTCATCATCATCATCAGCCATTTTCAATCCACTGTAGGATGAAGGCCTCTCCAGCAACTTTTCAGTTCCTTCTGTTTTGTGCAATGGTCATCCATTTACTACCACAAACTCGTGAATTTCATCTGTCCATCTCCGTTGTTGTCTTCCAGGTTTCTCTTGGATTTCATCTGTTCATCTCCGTTGTTGTCTTCCAGGTTTCTCTTGGATTTCATCTGTTCATCTCCGTTGTTGTCTTCCAGGTTTCTTTTGGCTCCTCTTGGGTACAATTCTGTTGTTTTCTTAGTCCATCTGTCATCATGTCTTCAAGCTATGTGTCCTGGCCAAGACCATTTTAGTTCTTTAGTTTTGATAAGAATGTCCTTTACTTGAGTTTGCTGCCTAATCCATGTGTTTCTCTTCTTATCTAACAGTCAGATTCCTAATATAATCCACTCCATTCTTCGCTGTGTAGTTCTCAGCTTCTCTTCCATTCTTTTGGTGAGTGCCCAAATTTTCACTTCCATAAGTCATTATGGGGGGTATACATTGGTTCATTATTTTACATTTCAGACTAATTGGGATATTGCTCCTCAGTATGTGACTATATTTCCTGAATGCTATCCATCCAAAATTTATTCTTCTCTTGACTTCCAACCATTTATCATTATTACAGCTAATGACTTGTCCCAGATAAATATATGACTCCACCTTTTCAATTACTGCTCCTTCACTCATTATATCCCTTTCTGTGGCATACTTGTTCATCATTATTTTTGTTTTAACCATATTTATCTTTAGTCCAAAATCCTTACTAACTATGCATAACTGATTCAGATTTTCCTCTAATTCTTTGGGATCGTGGCTTATGACTACAATGTCATCTGCAAATCGTAAATGGTTTAGGTACTCTCCATTCACATTGACTCCTTTCTGCGACCAGTGTAATCTTCTGAAAGCTTCCTGAAGGGCAGCAGAAAACAACTTCAGTGTGTCCCCTTGTCGAACTCCCTTCTCAATTTTAAATTTACTACTGTCTCTGTCTAGTCTAATAAAGGAGGTAGCATTCTCATATATTTTCTTCAAAATCATAATATATGGGGTATCAATGCCTTGTCTTTCCAGTGCCCGAAACATTGCCTTATGCTGTATGGAGTCAAATGCCTTTTCATAATCCACAAATGCCAGGCATAATGGTGTTTTATATTCATTTGCTTTCTCCATTAGCTGTGACATTACATGAAGGTTATCCATAGTTGAGAATCCTGTCCTAAAGCCAGCTTGCTATTTCGGTTGATTCTCATCAAGTATTCTTTCTAATCTGTTAGTAATGACCCTTGTGTACAACTTGTAGATGTGGGATAACAAGCTAATTGGTCTACAATTTACAATTTCTGATTTATCTCCTTTCTTATGCAGCAAAACTATGATTGTATTATTCCACTCCTTAGGTGTCACACCTTTTCTAATGCATTTTGTGTTGAGTCTTGCCAGTTTTTGTGTTATGTCTCTTCCTCCCAATTTTAGCAACTCTTCAGTAACTTCATCTTCCTCTGGAGCTTTCTGATTCTTCATTTTCTTCAACACATGTTCTACCTCATCAGGAAGAATATCGGGTAGGTTGTATGTGTTACTAATTTGCGATCCACCTTCCTCACTGCTGGCATCATTCCCTTGCTCCTTGTATAACTCTTTATAGTAGGCTTCTGCTATTTGAATTATGCCTTCTCTGCTGTTTATAAGTACACCATTGCTATTCTTCAGTTTCAGTATCATTTGTCGTTCTGTATTACTGCTAATGGCTGCTGATTTAAATCCTTTGTTTGCCCTTAATGCTTGTTCTATTTTTCTTGTGTTAAATTTTCTTATGTCCTCTCTGAGTCTCTTTCTAATGGCTTTGCATAACTCAGTATACTCAATTTTCTTCCTGTCAGTGTTTTTCTTGCTCTTCATTTGTCGATTTTGGTTCATCACGACAAGTGTTTCTTGACTAATTTTTTCTCCCCTGGATTTCTTTTTACCTATAGGTTTCTTGGGCTTTATTACTTTCAGAAAGTTGTAATATTCCTCGTTGATATCTTGGTCCTGAGCAGTCTGCAGAAGCTCAAACTTGTTCTTAAGTTCCAGTACATACTGCTTTTTCTCCTCTTCTGTTATCTCAAAGATCCTTGTATTATTTACTCAAGTCAGTTTTTTCCTTTCTTTTCTTACATCTAATGTATATCAAGTGTGCATCTTGATATACATTAGATGTAAGAAAAGAAAGGAAAAAACTGACTTGAGTAAATAATACAAGGATCTTTGAGATAACAGAAGAGGAGAAAAAGCAGTATGTACTGGAACTTAAGAACAAGTTTGAGCTTCTGCAGACTGCTCAGACTGGTGATCACTTCCAACATTTACCTTGTTTAGGACACTAACATCATTTACGATATATCTTCTGTTAGTGAGGATGAAGTCAATTTCATTAGTTGTTAATCCATTTGGGCTCTTCCGTGTCCACCTTCTGTTCACCCTTTTCTTGAAAAAAGTGTTCATTACTGACATTCCTCGAGATTCTGCAAATTCCACAAGTCTTTCATTTCTTTCACCAATTCCAAAATTTCCTATAGTTCCCCTTTCTGCACTGTTTTGTTTCTTTCCAACCTTAGCATTGAAGTCCCTCATAATGATAGTGTAGTGAGTTTTCTGTTCATCTAGAAGACTCTCAATTTCGGTGTACATTTCTTCAACCTCTTCATCATTATGGCTCGATATTGGTGCATAAATCATTATAACTTATAATTCAGTATAATTCAGTTTATACCTCTTAGAAATCCTGAGTAGTAATCTCGACACCCTTGGCGATATACTTTTGAATTCCAAAATGTTGTTTTTTATATCTTTATGCACCAGAAAGCCAACTCCACCTTCACTCCTTCCACTGTTTCCATTGGTGTACAGCAGATTTCCATTTGATAAACTTATAAGTGATTCATTTCTTCTTCTTGTTTCAGCCAAACCAATGATATTCCAATTCACATTTTCTAATTCCTTTTCCAGCTCTAATATCCTGTCTTCACTGATGAGCAACCTTATGTTGTAACAGGCCAAGTTCAGTTTCCATGCATGGCGGCCTGATCGTATCCAGAGAATCTTAGCACCCTCTGCTTCCACTCTGATCCTGACATAGAAGACTGGTCAGTCTTGTATGTCAGTGCTTCTTCAATTGTGCCGTGCAGCCCCATGGGAACAAGATGCTAGAGGGAGTCTATGAATAACGTCTGAATTTTTTTATAAATATTCAAAAATAAAAATTTATATTACAGAAACAAAAGTTTTAACCTTGGCGGGCTGCAAAAAATTTTAAAACTAAAATGGAGTCCTTAGTTTATTATGGTTTAGAACCACGATCAATATCATTAACTCTGACAGTAGCTGTGCAGAAATTGCTCACACTTCCGGTGCTTACCCATGGCTACTACGTTCACACCATAAGTTATAGTTGGTATGTCTACTATTAAATGTTACCTATGTTGGGCATATCAGCCTTTTATAGAGAACAGGGGTAATGTGTTATTTACAGTGGTAGAACTAGTCATATTTCAATGATTGGTAAGTGTATACATAATGTACATATGCAATATATAATTTTGGAATGAGAAAAATCGGATATTGTGAAAAAGGCTACACTTAGACCAGAACAACTTACATTATTGAAATCTGTGCTGAAATAAGGAAGGCACCTTCAACTATTCCTACTGCTATCAGTAAGAGACTGATGCTGATACAGTGACCAATATTCACACGTAGGTGCTAACAAATAATTGAAAGTTATGACTCCAATCTGATCATTTTCACTGTTCACTTCATTTGTGATCTAATATATTATATTTCTGTGATCTAATCTGAATATATTATATTTCTGATTATCTGTGATGATCAGAAATATAATTTATTAATTTTGTCCATATACACATGCGATATAGTGTATGTGTGTGTATAAAACTGTATATGCACACGCACACGCACACACACACACACACACACACACACACACACACACACACAATGTGACAAAATTACATGGTCACAAAGAACATCAGCACACCTTAATGCTACCTACACATAATAAGGTACCGAGGGCAGTGTTATACTACACTTTCCAAAAAACAAAGTTACGTGCTTGCAATGAATGCTGCATAATACTTATCATGGGAAATAAAGACACAAACATGGAGCTGAAACTTATAGATATGGCTGGGCAAAGCAACTTTTTGCTTCTCCTAACTTTTATCTCAGTGTTTGTTTCTTTATTTCCCATTATTAGTATTACATGACATTCACTGCAAGTGACATGGTCACTTGCAGTGAAACACATCGTTGCAGAAAACGCAATGATGTGTTTTTGAACAGTACAAGAGTGACCACTGTCTTCAGTTTGAATGACATGCTGTGTTATGTTTTCCACAACCATATAATTTTGCACATCGTTAGTAATGTGTATGTATATGCACAAAACTGTATTTGTGTCTCTGACCATTTAAAATCCATGAAACATCAGATTCGTGTAATTATATGTTGCAATTTATTTGTTATCACAGGAGGATACCAGTCATTTCAGCATCAGTCTCCCACTACTATAATTAAAATACCAGACATAAATGAGAATCTCTTTATTTACTAGTCCTCTTAATCCCCCCATGTGATGTTATTCAGATCACATCTGTGAACTAGGCATAGAGCAAGGCTCACAAATTCAATTTCCTTCACAATTTTACAAGTGCATTATTATAAACCTAAGCATAGATTCAATTACTTAAGTTTACAAAATAGTATAACATTCACTTCAAAAAACAAAATTCACTTCAAAAAATAACAAAACAATCCTGCTTGTAAGAAGAGATATGTATAAGAACAGTTGTCGTAATCTTGAAATTCATATTTTCTTCATCAATTAATTTTAGCTGAAAAGTATATTTCATTGAATTTCTTTACAAGCAGTATAACTGCTCAAGAAAATTTTTTTGGCCACACCTGTCATAATATATCTGGATTACAATCAACATTTAATTATTTCTTACCTCAGCTAACACTGCTGATGTTGAATAATTACCAAGTTCTTGATAGTTTACTGGTTCTCCTATTTTAGACAAAGAAAATAATAATTAGAAATATCATATATCATGAATTCAAACAATGGATTTTTTCCCAATTTTTAACAAAGTAGCTTATTTTAATTAATATAAAGAATTCTTTTGAAGATATCGGGAACCATATCTTTAAAAGGCAGAAAGTTAAAACTATGCATTTCTAAAAAATCAATTTTATTCACAATTAAACTTGTTATTACATGGGAAAAAAATATATTAAGTAATAATTTTTAACAAATGATACTTTACTACATGAAATATTTAATTAGTTTATTAATATGAAAGGATAAATTGATACAGATTGATAGTTTTTTTTTTTTCCTGTGGCTAGTGTTCCTCAGTGTGGTACAGTTAAATTCTCTCCCATGGCCCCTAATAAACTCAAAATCCAGGCCAACAGAAGGATTTCTGTAGAAATCCTTCTTCTGGCCTGGATTTTGAGTCCCTACCCCCACCATGTCAACTGGATGCACTGCCTTAGATTCTTTTTGCTTCTCAACTAAGAAAACTATTAAGTAACTAATAAGTAATAATATAAGTAATAAGTAATAATAATATATAAGTAATAAGTAATAATAATATATAAGTTAACAGATATTATAATAACTGTAATATTATATGATAACTTAATAGTGGACAATAAAGACAGAAAATTATAATGCACAGAAATATTCTTTTCTCAAACTATTTCAATATCTGCACTGAAACAGTACTTTCTTTACCAATTTTAAATTTTGCAATATTTCAGATTTCTGCAGAAAATGCACACCAGAAGAAGGATTTCTATAGAAATCCTTCTGTCGGCCTGGATTTTGAGTTTATTAGAAGACGACGACTTCTAATAATGACTAGTTTATTAGAAGAGAATGGGAGAGAATTTAAATGTACCACACTGAGGAACACTAGCTACAGGAACAAAAAAAAAAAACTATTAATCTTTATCAATTATAATATTATTATTACTGTTCTTAGTTGAGCAATAATATTATTATTGCTCAACTAAGAGTATAACCCCTACCCCCTCCTATCCTGTCTGTCCTTTCTGTACACATTGTACTCCCTGTATTCAAATTCTACATCCCTTATACCTGAATGACACCAAGTTTCTGATATCCCAACAATGTCTGCATTTGATGTCTTGACCAGCACATCAAATTTATTTTCTATGTTCCTTGGTATATATGCAAGTAAACATGCACCTATTCTTACTCTTAGTTACTCTAACACAGCCCATGTATTTCCACGGCGCCTCCGTAGCCAGGTGGGAAGGAGCAGCAGTGCATAGCACACGCTTCTTGATTAGACCGGGGTTCGAGCCTGTAACCACCAAATACGGAGGATGCGGAGAGGTCAAGGGAATGACCACCGCATATTCCCGGAGCAATATGGCCTTAGTTGCTAATGCTCCTAAAAACCAAAATAACAACAACAATGTATTTCCACATTCCATGATGACCTATAGCAGGCGTTTAAATTTCCATCATTTTGCCTTCCAGGTTGCTGCTCGTTCCAATAGAAGCAGTGCAAGTATCACTTTAACCTCTGCCTATGGCTATTCTTAATCTATTACACTGTGTATCCCCCCAAGCTAGCAGTTTTCCAACTCACCTTGATAGCATGAGCAAATATTCTCGCACCCTTTCTATTTAATCACATCCCTGTAAAAGCAATCTCTTCGTTAACAAGCACAGATTACACTGAGAAAAATTCTACCCCCCCCCCCATGATCGTAGCAAAATCTTTCCAGAACTAAATTGACTGACAAGGCTCATCATATACTCCCTCCTATCATATCTGGGGAGAGTCGCAGAGACTTTTGTATTTAACCCTAACTCGTGACTTTTTTACAACATTTCTCTGTACTTGTTAAATAAGTCCACAGATCTCCTACTATTAATGTCATTTGTGCCAACATGTACAACAATTTTGTGTCCTTAAAAGATGATATCTGCTCTACAACGTCATCAACTTTTGCCCCTGGCAGACATACCCTTGTCCTATTCCACCTATCATTTTTTGCACAAGAAATGAATATAATACAAGAACTTTTTTGGAAAAGAACAGATATATACACTAGAACCTCTCCATTTGTGGGGATTATGTTCCATAAAATGCTCACAAAAGGAAAATCTGTGAATAGTGAGGTGAAGTTACCACAGAAAATAGCGTCTTGGCCTGCATTATATTTTTATACAAAATACGATTTAGTACTGTATTAATATATTTTATGGACACTGATTGGTCACTGATTCTGCTAAGTGTATAGTGGGTATAAATCTATAGATTATATAATTGCAGAGTTTTGGTATAAATTAATTAAGCACACCCAAAACTTCTTTGAAAATGAACACAGTGACAAATGAATATACTGCACTTGGAGGGTACAGTAAAATCTCATTAATACAAAGTACTCGTTTATATGAAGCTCATACCATTCCCCTGCAAAAGGATAGGCATTTCTATGTATACATATTCGTTTATTACAAAATTCATTTAATATGTATTACAAGGTTCGTTTACACTCAGTAAGAAATAAATAAATTGTTATTTTGTATTTAATACAAATCTTGGCACAGTTGTCCGATTATTTCCCCAATTATTGCCTCCGGCCATCTGGTTCCCTTCTTCCTGAAGGATGGCACTGACTTTTTAGAATTTACTTTTTTGTAAACAAAACCAGTTTATGGTAGCTACAACTAGTGGGCACCAGACATGTTCAAAAGCTGCTGTGGATTTTTTCTATTTATTGATTTGAAATTTATTGTTTTTGTATAATTTTTGATTTAAATTTAGTAGTATAATATTTTTTTGCGATTTTCTGATTAAATTGGTGCATTTATTCTTTACTCGGCCTTGTAATTGCATAGAAACCACAGTTGATTTCTGCCGACATTGTATCGACAGTAGAAATTCGAATTTGCTGCTATTTTTTTTTCTGTATCGATATAGCAGATACCAGTAGTTCTACGAAACTTGTAGCAGTTTAACCAGTATCAGCAGAGGATTATATTATAAATTATAGCACTACTTACGTGATTTAATAATTTAACTTATCACTTAGATCAAAACACATGACAGTAATATTCAGACAGCTTTTAGAATCGGTTATTTGGCATTGATAGCTAGCATGAGAGTTCAAACCACGTGAGTGGCAACAGATAGTTAAATTTATTATCTATTATAACTACTTAGATTTTACGAGCATAATTTTTTTAAATTAATACATATAACAAATTATATTTTACAAACGTAATGCTATAACTTAATACATATAACTTGATAGGAGATACGAAATTCATGTAACGTAACTCAGTTGGAGATAAAACTCAATACTGAAATATATATATATACAGTGTTATAACTGCAATGGGATTTAATTGTATTGGAATTAAAATTTTAATTGAAATCATGCCTCAGACCAGAGCAGCAAAGCAAAAGGATCAAGCTAGTGGGAGTGCTGTGGCTCAGGAGAGAACTGGGGGGGGGGGTTGTCCTCTGAATCACAGCCTTTTGAAATGTACTGCTTGTTTGATGTTTGTGGAACTATCAAGAAAGGGGACCTGATATTGCCAAGTGGAATGTCTGTGTGTGCTCGATGTAAGGAGTGTGAGGAAATCAGTTGGCAACTGAGCACTGTTATCAGCCTATATGAGAGCTTGAAGAACAGAGGAGATGCCCTCAAAGGATTTAAATTGAGGGGCCCATCAACCTCTCAGTTGCCCACAAAAATGCCAGAACTTGACCTTGAACATCAGGCAACACAGCAGCAATCCTCAAGGCAGAATGCACTGGTCCCACAGGAACTAGTTGTCATCGGTGATTCTATTATCATGGAAACAGGGAGTATATTGGACAAAAAAGGATAAGTGGAACAGGACCAGGGTATGTATGCCAGGGGTCAAAGGTTGATGATGATGTAGAGCGGATAACATCTTTTAAGGGCACAAAAGATGATATTGTTGTACATGTTTGCAAAAATGACATTAAGAGTAGGAAATCTGGGGACTTACTTAATAA
This sequence comes from Mastigoproctus giganteus, assembly GCF_048544385.1. Classification (NCBI taxonomy): domain Eukaryota; kingdom Metazoa; phylum Arthropoda; class Arachnida; order Uropygi; family Thelyphonidae; genus Mastigoproctus; species Mastigoproctus giganteus. Next base: position 173,292,158 of record NC_143577.1, read on the forward strand.
GTACAGGAAAATATTGTAAAAAAGTCATGAGTTAGGGTTAATTACGAAAGTCTCTGCAATTTTGGCCAGACACAATAGGAGGGAGTATATGATGAGAGACTTGTCAATCAATTCAGTGCTGGAGAGATTGTACAAGGCTCACGGGGTAGAATTTTTCTCAGTCTGGTCTCTGCTTGTTAACAGGAGAGCTGCTTCTACAGGATACACTTAAAGAGAAAGGGTGCAAGAATATTTGCTGATGCTATAGAGGCAGTGTTATGTGGGTCGGAAAATTGCTAGCTTGGGTAGATACACGGACTAATAGATTAACCATAGCCACTGGCAGAGGTGAAAGTGATTCTTGCACTGCTTCTACTGGAATGAGCAGCAGCCTGGAAAACAAGGTGCAGGGGATTGCAGAGACTGCTGGGTGTCATCGCAAAACAAGTAAATAAATGGGCTGTGTTAGGGTAGCTAAGAATGGGAACAGGTGCATGTATACTTGCATGTACACCAATGCTAGGAGTTTGGTAAATAAATTTGTTGAATTTGAGGTGTCTTCAGTTTATGAGAAATATTTGGCAAAGGATGCAAAGAAAAACAGCAAAGAATTCTTTACTTATGTAAACTCTAGATGAAAGGGGATGAATAAGATTGGTCCACTTGATATTGACGGTTCAACTGTTGATGATCCTGCTGTAGCTAACAAATTAAATGAGTATTTTGCACCTATATTTACAAAACGAGGAGTTATTCAGGGAGGGGAATGTCAGAGGTCAAAACATCAAAGGCAGATACTGTTGGAATATCAGAGACATGGTGTCACACAGAAATAAGGAATGCAGAATTGGAATTTGTGGAGTACAATGTGTACAGGAAGGATAGACAGGACAGGAAGGGAGAAGGGGCTATGCCATTAGTTAAGAAACAGATAAAAATCTAAGGAAGTGCAGCCAGTTGACATGGGTGGACAGTGCACTGTTCAGTCAGTTTGATGTGACATAAGCACTGGGAAAGCAAAATTGAGAGTAGGAGTGTGTTATAGTCCTAATGACTCTGATGAGTATAATGAACAACTTTACAGAGTAATAGAGTGGGCCAGTAAATCAGATTGTCTTATAATGGGGTATTTTAATTTCCCAGATATTGACTGGAACTTGTGGGTTGGTCCCTCACACACTAGCAAGGCTTTTGTGGATTTATTGGATGACTGTTTTCTATAACAGAATGTTCTGGAGGCAACTAGAGAGAGAGAGAGAGTAATACTCTTAATCTGATTATCAGTAATGACTCTTCATGCATTAAGCATCTGCAGATAAAGGAACCACTAGGAGGCAGTAATCACAGTGTGCTGATGTGGGATTTACTCAAAGAGGTAACTTCCATCAAGGGTAAAGGGAAGAGTTTTTGCTTTCGTAAAGGTGACTACGGTGGTCGCAGAGATTTTTTAGGTTTTACACAGTGGGACAAACTGATGATGTTACCAAAAATAAATTCTAAATGGGAAGCATTCAAAAATTAATATTGAAAGCTACTAGGATTTTCATACCAACTAAGAAATATTGTTCAAGGTTTGGGCCTAAATGGATGTCAGATGAACTAATGTGACATTATTAGCCATGTGGTGCAAGGAAGCCTGAAGCTTATGCTGCAACAGCCAAAAAAAAAATTCCTGAGAGAGAGAGAAGTAGAAAGGAATCATAAAGAAATAGAAGAATGATGTTATTCAGCTCAGGATCCTGGGTGTGCTAAGCCCATACTCACCAGATGTGTGCCCCTGAGAAGAGAAGAAAAATACAAGTCATACATATAAATAAACAAGTGATAGTGAAGACTGTGGTAGATATAAGCTGATCTGTAATGAAGTCACAATGGAGGTTAGGTAGGCAAAGGCAGATTACGAGAAATCTTTGGCAAAGAATGCAAAGAAAAACAGCAAAGAGTTCTTTACTTATGTAAACTCTAGAAGAAAGGGGATGAATCAGATTGGTCCACTTGATATCGATGGTTCAACTGTTGATGATCCTGCTCAGGTAGCAAACAAACTAAATGAGTATTTTTTATCTACACGAGGAATTATTCAGGGAGGGGAATGCTAAAGGTGAATTAAACTCTGCCAGTGAGCTAAATGATTTTGTAATAACTCAGAGCAAAGTGCAAAAACTGTTGAAGATAAACATAAGGAAGACACCTGGATGGGATTTATCCAGTTATATTAAAGGAGGCAACAAATGAAGTAAGCAAACCCTTATCCATAATTATGAGAGCTTCCTTGGGCTCAGGGGAGGTACCCATTGACTGGAGATGTGCAAATGTGACCCCGATTCATAAAGGCGTATCAAATGGTGACAAGTAATTACAAACCTGTTAGTTTAACTTTTGTTCCAGAGAAAGTAATGGAGGCACTGGTTAAAGAAACACTGCAGGATCATCTAGACAAGACTTCAGTTTTAGTTCAGACACAACATGGGTTTTTTAAGGGGAAGTACTCATTCTTTGTCTGACCAATTTGATTGGATACTATGATGTGGTCACAAAAGAACTGGATGCAAAGAATAATTTTGATATCATATACTTGGATCTTAGGAAAGCTTTTGATACTGTTGCACAAGGAAGACTGCTGAACTAATTGGAGCAGTGTGGCATTGAAGGCAAATTGCTGCTATGGATAAAGGGATGGTTGAGTGGCAGAAGACAGAGAGTGGTAATCAATGGACACTGCTATTCGTGGTTATTAGTAGAGTCTCCCAGGGTTCAGCGTTGGGTCCATTGTTGTTTTAGACACCTCCGTAACCAGGTGGACTGGATGATGCGGAAAGGTCAGGGAACAATTTTAAGCCAAATGGTAATGTCTTGGATGCTATCCGTAATCTTGTTATTGCTTGGAACAGTACTGCAAGTGTAATAATCAACTGCTTCAGAAAGGGTGGCTTTGGAGAGTATATCATTGAAAAGCATGGTCCAGCAGATGAATGTGATAGCAACATTGAGGAAGGGGGAATTTGAAGGAGCTTATAGATTCTGTTCATGAATTTGAAAGAGTTTGTGAAGGTACACGATGTAGTTTCTACGACAGCAATGCAACACCAGAAGAGCTGCTGAGCATCACGCAAAATGATGATGTTTTTGTTACCAGCAACAGTGAAGTACACACACACACACACACACACACACACACACACACACACACACACACACACACACACACACACACACACACACAGCCATCTAAAAAAGATCATCTTGGGCATCTTTTTTAAATGGCTGTGTGTGGCTTTTTGAGCATCCTAGAGAATGTGTAGACCTGCAGTAATGTTGATAAAGAAACAACTATTGCATTTGATAATATCTGTGCTTTAGTGAAAAATGGACACAGGACAAAAACTGTGCAAAGAACACTGGATTCTTTCTTTAAATTTGATTAATTTTAAAAGGTTAATGGTTTGTATGTCTCCTTTATATTTAGAAGACTAAATGCACAAGGCATAATATGGGTTGAAATTAACTATATAATATTGGTGTAAATACACCATAGTTTACCCATAAGTTTAACTACATAAGTAGTGTTAAGGCGTCATTTGATTTTATCTCATATTGTGGCTACCTTCACAACAAGATACCAGATATTTTACTACTTCGAATAAACAATGCTTCTGTAATAGAGGAGACTACTGTTATTTGCCGAGGTACCTGCCTGCCCACCGATGAGTGAGCCAACAAGCTCCGAATCAGTGCAGTCTGGGTGGTGGTACCCACTGAGAATAAATAACAGTAGTCTCCTTTATTAGAGAAGCATTGTTTATTCATAGTAGTGCAATACCTGGTATCTCGTTCTGAAGGTGAAGCCACAAGGCGCCTCCGTAGCCAGGTGGGAAGGAGCAGCAGTGTGTAGCACACGCTTTCTTGATTAGACCGAGGTTCGAGCCCGTCACCACCAAATACGGAGGATGCGGAAAGGTCAGGGAATGACCACTGCATATTCCCAGAGCAATATGGCCTTAGTTGCTAATGCTCCTAAAAACCAAATAACAACAACAACGAAGCCACAATATGAGATAAAATCAAACGATGCCTTAACACTACTTATATAGTTAAACTTATGGCTAAACTATGGTGTATTTACATAACATATATTATATGTTATGTAAATAATATTATACAGTTAATTTCAACATATATTGCCATAACATATTATGCCTTGTGCATTTAGTCTTCTAAATATTATTATTATTACCTACACCAGCATTTCCCAATTAAGTTTAGTCATGGAACCTTTTTATATTTTGTACAACATAGCGGAACCCCTTAAATATTTTTAGCATAGCACATAAAAAAATAAATAAATGCGCTTGGTTCAAGGTCAAATACCATTAAATTCTTTATTATTATTAGTATAAAAAAAATACAAAAAAGTCCCACCATGCAAAATACGGATCCAAACACGGAGCATAACCAATCACAGCCATTTGTGCATAGTTTTCTAGTATTTAGGTTGGTAGGTGCGGTAGTATACAGTCGATGTAATGTGCAGGTTCTGGATTACAATTACAAAGGCAGTTTAGTATACAAGCTGTGCAGTAAAAGCGACCTGACTCAAATTTTGTCTCGTCAGCCAGATATAAACATACCTACAATATTTTTAACTTTTAATGTGTAAAATTTTTTAAAATTTTTTTATTTTTTTGTGGAACCCTTAATTTTACCTCACGGAACCCCAGGGTTCCACGGAACACTGTTTGGGAAACGCTGATCTACACCATTTGGAATCTCTCATATTGTGGAATTAACTTCACAACCGTGATGGCATGTTTGCATTACCAGGGTACCTGCTCACCCACCGATGAGTGAGCCAACAAGCTCTGAAACAGTGCCGTCTGGGTGGTGGTGGTGCCCACTGAGAATAAATAACAGTAGTCGCCTTTATTAGAGAAGGAGACTACTGTTATTTATTCTCAGTGTTTATTTGAAGTAGTGCAATACCTGATATCTTGTTGTGAAGGTAGCCACAATGAGATAAAATCAAACAATGCCTTAACACTACTTATGTAGTTAAACTTATGGGTAAACTATGGTGTATTTACACCAATATTATATAGTCTCCTTTTCATATTAAGATTAATTCTCTTTACTATGATACTAAAATATTGTATATATCAAAATATATGCTGTACAATATTTTCATTTCCGTTAATTGCTTTTCTCTTAGTTTATCTTACAAATCAAATAAAATCTTTTAAAAGTGTGTTATTCCTATTACTGTATTGTTAGACCAGGCTTTTGTTTTTATTATTTTTTTATTTTTATTTTATTAATTTAAATTAATTTATTTTTGATATTATTATTAATTATTGTTAAAAAAAACTGGTAAAATTTTGACACTTTTGGGGGTGACCTCATTACTACAAACGTTGTTATTACAAAACGTGAAAATTTAGGTCCCTTGAACTTTGTATTAACGAGTTTCGACTGTATAACCTTGTTTGATACCTCAAGCAAGAGTATGTGTGTTAAAAGTTAAATATGTACAGTAATAAGTATCATTGTCACATATACTAGAAAGGTAAATGATCCTTAGATGCTGTCGTCATTTACTCTCTGAATTTGCTTTTAGCAGGAATGGCCATATGACCACCTGCATATTTTATTTCAGATGTGAAAGAAAATGAATTAAGAGTTATTGAAGGATCTGAAGCAGTATAACCATGACGAGAACCTTACATCTTTCATTCAGATCCAACATTCACTTTCACCTTTCAGTGTAACCTGTTAGAAGGTTGACAGCAATATGGCTTCTAAACAAATAAATGGGTTGCTTATATAGTACTAAACTGACCTTATTAAACCAGGCAAATAAGGTCCACACTGTGATTATTGGGGAACCAGGACAAAGTACTAAATATGATACAGGAATAACCATGAAGATAGGTACTATTAAAATTTAGAAGTATAAATAGCAAAGAAGTGGAATTAGCTCTCAGACTGACATGACATTAGAATTACAGGTATTACAGAAACTATGAGGATGAATATAGATGAGCTGAAGCAAAATGTTTGCTATACATTAATTTATTCTGGAAGTAAGATACAATATCAGGATGGTGTAGCAATAGATTTTTAGAATTAGTCTGGAAGAAAGTTTAACAATAAAGTTATGTGGGCAAAATTTATAATGAGAAGTTGGGTTGTGAAATTTTTCTGAGCATGTAGTTCAGTTGAAAACTCAAAAAAGAGATGAAACAGAAAGGTTCTTTAATATCTGAGAAAGAGTAGCAGAAACTAATCATAAATAGAAAATAGCACTGGTTGGAGATTTAAATAGCAATTATATCTACAGAAATATTTTGAGAAAATTTGAAGAGAAAGGCAAACCAAACCATAATTTCAAAAGGCAACAAAAGCTTTGGTCACATTTTTTAATAGCGAAATCAAAGAACATACCTTTGAAAGCATGCACTATGAATTAGAGTTGATTGGAAAATGAGAATGAAAAGCATTAAAATGCATTTTAAAAAGGGGACTCTCGGGCATCCAAACACCTACTAATGGGTAACTTCTCACAAGGAACTTGGAGTGAATTAGTGCTATTCTGGGGAAACTGGCACCAGAGCACAACTCTGGGGAAGGGGGGAGTGGATATCAAAAACTACAGAGTATTATAGCAAACAAGCACTAAGTGAGCAACTACAATGGAGAACAACTGTAACTGCATTGTATATAAGTGCCAGAAGGCATATTTTAAGCAAACAAGATACCCACTCAGATGTCACTTCGGGAAACATAACAGAGATTTACACCTTGAGAAAACTAAGATGTTGGCCAATACCATTGAGTTCAGCCATACACACCATTTCTAAATTAATTACCACCATATTTAACAATACAATTCAAAGGCATCCTCTTTACTCCAGCTAATAAATCATCTGTCCTCAACAAAAATACAGGCCCTCAACAGAAGATACCTTTCATTGCAGACATTCATAAGAACCATATTTTCTAGCCTGACAAGGAAAAGTAAATATCCCCATAACTATAATTAAAAATTATTTTAATTGGTAGGTTCTTTACTATATATACTATACAGTAATGTTATTTACTTCTAAACTCAAGTACAGCACATGCTGACATGGTGCCTGCAATAATATAATTTAATATCTCACAGCGTTAATATAGCATAATGTTTTTCAACCATTTTTCAACAGTGCAGCCCACTCAGCTAACTCAGTTTTTTTTGCAGAACCACAGGAAAGACCATTGCAAAATACATGTGAATCTTGCCTTTAGCCAGTAAGTGGTTGGTTGCTGGAACAAACTTCCATCTGTCATTGTGGAATTTGATAGCTTAAATAAATTTAAGGAAGAGCTAGACAAACTTTTGGAGTGGATGGAGAGTTGAATGAGAAGCATATCCCCCCAACTTTTTTTGGCTACTGCTGTATAAGTTTGCTTTCTTGCATATATGCCCCTACTAATGCTAATATAGCATTAAAAAATATAATACTATAGAAATTAAAGAAAAAAAATCAATAAAAAAACATTTGCAGAACTCTTGAGATAACTTTGGGGAACCCCAGGGTCTCAAAGAGCACACTCTGAAAACTACTGATAGCTAGATGTGCAATGGTATTTTCCCAGATGCACAAGTCCAGGTATATTATCATCTAAGCTATACAGTTTGGCTGGGGAGTGATACAAAGGGTACTAGGAAAGTTTTGCAATATGACGCAACAATGAATCACAGGAAGCTGCTTGTTGCTGCATGTTGAGACATGTTCATACGTGCATAGTAGCCGCCGCGCCAAGTCGATGGGCTCAGTTATTCATTAGTAGTGAGAGTGTAAAGTGCTGCGATGGCATCGTGGTCACGAAATGAGATAAGGACAGTTTTGAGGTATAATTTTGTGCGTGGTTTAACCATAGACCAGTGCTTAGAAGAAATGACTCTTGCACTAGATGATGATTGTCCACATCGTACAACGATATTCAGGTGGTATAGAGAATTCCAAAGGGGAAATTTCACTCTGGAGGATTCTGAGAGGCCGGGAAGGCCACGAACGTCAGTTACGGAGGAAAACGTTACTACTGTGAGGAAAATGCTTGACGAAAACAGGCGAGTGACCTACCAACAGATAGAGGATACTTTGGGCCTAAATGCACCAGCAATTCGTTCGATTCTGCAAGATCATTTGCACGTGAAGAAACTTTGTTCTCTCTGGGTGCCGCATGAACTGACTGAAGAGCAGATGACACGACGTGTGACTTGGTGCCGGGAGATGTTAAAAAAGTTTGATAAGGGACAATCTCGGTATGTGAACAACATCGTGACAGGTGACGAGACTTGGCTGTACTATTACGATCTGCCGACCAAGGCTCAAAACAAAGTTTGGGTCTTTGATGATGACGACACACCCGTAATTGTCAGAAAATCCCGATCTGTAAAGAAGAAAATGATAGCTGTATTTTTCAAATCGAGTGGAATTGTGGAACGTGTTGTTTTGGACACGCAGAAGACAGTCACAGCTAAGTGGTATACTGAACAATGCCTGCCTAAAGTCATTGGATCTATGAAGAACCTGCGGCCAAAGTCAAGAATGGACACCTGTTACCTCCATCACGAAAATCCTCCAGCTGACCGCGCCAAAGCTTGCACCGAATATTTGACCACGACAGGACTGAAACTTCTCGAGCATCCTCCCTACAGTCCAGACCTTGCTCCCTGCGACTTTGCACTGTTCCCACATGTGAAAATGAAGCTAAAAGGGAGGCGGTTTTCCAGTGATGAGGACCTTCTACAGGCTTGGGACAACGAGTGTGCTTTACTCCCTAGTGAAACTTGGCAGAACTGGTTTAAAGATTGGTTTCGGAGGATGGAGAGGTGTATTGAATGTAGAGGAAATTACTTTGAAAAAATTAAATAAACAAAGCTGTGTTGCAAAACTTTCCTAGTACCCTTTGTATTTGTAACTCAGCAACTCAATGAATGCTTTGCTTGATATATCACATTCTGTTGAGCCTTGAAAGATCAAGACAAGTACAGAATTATGTGATTAAAGTAGCTTTATGAATATAGTTTAATTTTATATTTGAAATTAATACCTATAACGACAATTATAGTTAATAATTTTGAAACTAAAAAGTTTCAAAAATCCAAACCCAAGTTTTGGCTACCACTTTCTCATACCATGAACTGTTTAATATAGTCTATTCCATGTTTTTTTTTATAATGTTTGAATGGCATGTTTCACAGGTTATTTTTATATAAACACTTAAATGAAAGCACTTCATTTATGTAAAAGTTAGTTTGGTGATTTTTGTGATGATGTCATTGAACAGGTGTAACAAATTACAATCACTGAAGAACCAAGATGGGGAGAAAACAACACAATTTCACATTCTGTTAGTAACAAATACATTCTAAACTTCACGTCAAGTTCTTTCATTTCAAGTACTTTATTTAACTCAATAAGTACTTCATGGTTGAGGATGCAATAGCCCATGGCCATCTAGTACTTCATGATTGAGGTTGATACAGTATATGTCTACAGCCTCTCTTGGTCCTGTATAGTAGGACTTAAGGATTACTGAAATGCTACATCTGGGGTCCCAACAATGCAGCTCACAGGCCATGGGTGGCTTACTGAACTATTCTGAGCATAATTTACTTAATTTTCTTCTAAATGGGGAGAGAATTTCTCTCACCTCATTTAGAAGTTCCTGTCTCGTTTTACTGAAATAGTTTTCAGTAAACAAGACAGGTTTAAGTGCATGAAACCTGTTTGCTAACTTTAATTCACACAATTGTAAGAGAAGTAAACTCAAACTTTGGGCTACAGCCAGACCAAAATTCAAAAACGTTATAATTATATGAATTAAAGTTTAAATAAAATATTCATTATGCTGAATTTTCTATGGTAATTTTACCTATGCTGACTCACCAGATATATTGAATTTTAAATATGGCTCAGTCATCCAAAAGCTGAAGCTTCTGCACTACATCCTTTTTTATTTTTTCACTCAATAAGGCCTTGTGGTTCTTAACAAAATGGAGTCCTGCAAAAGACATTCTTCTTTATATAAAAAAAAAATTTGGGACTGTATTTGACTGATATTTAGTTTTATTGATTTTATTAAGCTTAGCCTCAGCACTAATCAGCATTTCTTAAGTGACTGGCATGAACACTACGACCATCTGAAACAGTTTGTGGAATCTTCTATTAGTGGTTGTTCACTTTCTTTTAGTTTAGATTTCAGAATTTATTTTCTAAATTATTAACAAAAAAATTTTATTGCAAATTTTACAACCTGAATTGCATTTTTTTTTTTTTTTTGGCTCATCAAGAAAATCAGTCTTTTCGTTTATGCTTTCTAAAAATATTCTTTCAATGCAGTGCAATGTAAAATATGTAATGTACAAATTGTAATTTCTGCATCTATCACCCTCTACCTCCATATTTCAAAATGACCCTCTAAGGGTCAGTTTGAAATATGGAGGTAACTAAGGAATAACTCTTATCCTAAGTAGTGAAGTGCCTAAAAAATAACCTTTATTGAACATATAAAATCCAAAAAACAAATAAATAAATAATAAAAAAAAAATAGCTTCATTATTTTGAATAAAAATTCTGCTATCTCAAATGGTTCTACACCTCAAGGATTCCAGAGTGGAAATCACTGAGACAACCAATCATATACTGTGTGATGGTAAGAGGTTGGGGTAGGGTGCAACACCTAAACAGCATTTTCAATATAATATAAACTTAAAATGTGAAATATACTGAAATAGTATACAAAATCCAATACTGCACACAAAACTATAATATCAATGCCATTAAATTCACTACAGTTAATGAGCATATAAGACACCAAATTGTCAAACTAGTTCTAGAAACAACTACTTGAAATGAGTGATGTGCAATTTCTAATTGCAACGTGTGTGTGTGTGTGTGTGTGTGTGCGTGTGTGTGTGTGTGCGCGCGCAGAGCTGGACCAATGTATTTCCACACCCCAGGCAGAATTGCCTCATTGTTCTTCTGTTTTTGGTGCCCCGGGCATGGGCCCCTACTAGCTCGTGCCTTAATCCGGCATTGTGTGTGTGTGTTTTTTTTTTTTTTTTAAGGAGCATTAGCAACTAAGGCCATATTGCTCCGGGAATATGCGGTGGTCATTCTCTGACCTTTCTGCATTGTCCGTATTTGGTGGCGACGGGATCGAACCCCAGTCTAATCAAGTAGCGTGTGTTACGCACTGCTGCTCCTTCCCACCTGGCTACTGAGGCACCGTGTGTGTGTGAGGAGAGAGAGAGAGAGAGACTCCTCAAACAGGTGGAAATCTTACCTTTTTTATTAGAATGGGCTAACATTTCTTTTACTGTTTCTGCATCTGAGAAATCACTCGTGTCTACAGAAATATCCAATGCTTCCAAATGATTTTTGCTTTTTACCTTGCTTGATTCCTCAACATGTGTATGAATGGAATTATTTAACAGTGATTTATTAGCTCTAGTAGCTAATATTTTGCTAAGCTCCTCACAACTAGAAGATGGAGTAAGAGATTTCTGTTTTTGATTTTGAGGAGGAGGTGTAGTGCACCTGCTTGGCGTTGGACTTCTGCTCTTCTTAGAAGATCCATCAGAAGACTTTCTGCGATGAAAGATAATATCTAGAAAAGAATGGCTACTATGATGCATATGTGGAGAAGAAATCTCATCATCAGGTTGGGTTACAGTTAAGGCAGGTGGAACAGGTATTGTAATTTCTGAAAAGGATGATGATCTCTGCCGTTCTGGAATGTTCTGCAAGAAATTAAAAGGAAATTTATATTAGTAAAGAGGCTGCAATTTCAAAATTACAACAAAATACAAGTTAGTCAATGTATTCAGCATGTTACATTTCAGGTGCATTAGCAAATAATAATCATTCATGATTTATAACAAAATAAGCATGAAAATTTGTAAACAAGATTCCTAAAATAATTTAAGTATTGAAATTTTTAAATGGATCAGAGTTCCTGTTCCAAATTTATAGTAATATTTTTAAAGGGAGAACTGGAGAGGAAATACTATGAAATCAGAAATGAACTTAGAACCATCCCAGCGGCCAACAGAATATAGGTTTAAAATTTAGTAGCATTCCAATATAACAGCAATCCTTAATATAACTTGAACTATTCTGTTATATTAGGGGAGGAAGCAAAGGAAGTAAGCAAACCTTTAGCTATAATTATGAGCACATTCTTGAATTCAGGGGTAGTCCCCATGGACTGGAGATGTGCAAGTGTATCCTCAATTCACAAAGGGGAGCAAAAGGTGACATGAATAATTACAGACCTGTTAGCTTAACTTCTGTTCAGAGAAAATAATGGAATCACTGGTTAAAGATGTAATACAGAATCAAAAAGACAAGACTGCAGTTACAGCTCACAATTAGAATGAGTTTGTTAAGGGGAAATCTTGTCTGACCAATTTGAGTGTATACTACGATGTGGTCACAAACGCTGTTGCTGTTGCTGTTATTTGGTTTTTAGGAGCATTAGCAACTAGGGTCACAAAGGAACTGGATGCAAAAATAATTTCATATACTTGGATATTATCACATACTTAGATTTGAAGAAAGCTTTTCACACTGTTGCACGTGAAATACTGCTGTAGATTCAGTGTATGATTCCTTTTGCCTCAAAGGTGGTACTTATGCATATGTCCATTCCGATATTCCCTGTCAGAGACTTGGCAATTTAGAATTACCTCTTTTGGATCTTCTCTGGCTTAAAATCTCTTTATCTCATTCTGTCAAATTCATCTGTTGTCTCTACCATTCTCCCAACTCCACTAATCACTCAAAACTCTTTGACTTCCTCTCTTTGCAACTTGACTTTCTCCAGTCCAACTTTCCTAATGGCGAGGTAATTTTCATTGGCTATTTTAATGTTCACAACTCCAGCTGGCTTCCACTTTCTAGTCACACAGATTCAGCTGGTAAAGATGCTGAGGCTTTTGCAATTACTAATGACCATGCATAGATTGTTCATTTACTTACAAGAATACTGGACAATCCTAAACATACAGCCATCTTTTTCTCACAAACCTTTCTAAGAACACAATTGAAGTGAGTGTTCCTTTAGGCACCTCAGATCACAACTTGGTGATTGTCTCTTCTCCAATACAGCCTTTATCTCATGACTATTCCCAACCTCATGTTGTTTGGCATTACAAGAATACAAAATGGGATGACCTGAGAGATTTCTTTTCTTCATTTCCTTGGTTGGAAGTTGTTTCCAAACTTCTGATGTCAATGTTTGTTCGATTGTGTCAGTGAAATTATTCTTGTAAGAATGGAATCCTTTTATTCCACACTCAACCTTAAAATATCATCCTTTATCTAAACCTTGGTTTTCCAATAAATGTGCTAAGGCTGTTCAAGAGAAGAATGTTGCATATCGTAATTGGCTTGTTTCCAATTCTTCAGTTTCATTTTCTGCCTACACCAGAACTCGCAACAATTGTAAAGCAGTTATTAATCAGTCCAAACTAGATTTTGAACAGGCTAAGAACAGAAAATTTGCTTCTTGCCCTAATGGTAGTCGAGCATTCTGGTCTCTTTTCAAAGCTATTGGCTGCAACTTTTGCCCATCGCTACTCCCACCACTGTCAAAACCAGAAGGTTCTATTGTCACTTCAGCCAAAGATAAAGCTGACCTGCTAGTATCCCATTTTTCTTCCAACTCATGTATTAATGATCTTGGTAAAACACCTCCCATCATTCCCAGCACGCTCCATTCAATGCCTCCTGTGGCTTTCCATCAAGAGGATATCAGAAGGATTCTGAAGAATCTTGATGCTAAGAAAGCTCCAGGTCATGATGGTATTTCTCCACCTGTTCTCAAAACGTGCACTCCTGAAATTACTCCTGTTCTTTGCAGCATTTTCTCACTTTCTTATTCTAAAGGTATTTTTTCTTCAGCTAGAAAATTTTCTCATATCCAGCCAGTACCTAAAAAAAACACGATCGTCAGTATGTATTCCGTCAGTGTCGTTCCACTGGTGATATTCTAGCTTATGTTACCAATTTATGGACAAATTTAATGGAAAAGTTTGGTGAAACACAAACAGTTGCTTTTGACATCTCAAAGGCTTTCGATCATGTTTGGCATAAAGCTCTTCTAAACAAGCTTCCATTATTATTATCATCATCATTAGCCATATGGTGCAAGGAAGCCTGAGGCTTTTGCTGCACCAGCCAAAAAAAAAAAAAAAATTTCTGAGTTAATCTGTGAGAGAGAGAGAGAGAGAGAGAGAGAGAAAGAGAGTCAGAAGTAGACGGGAATCACCAAGGAAGAGAAGAATGATGATATCCAGCTCAGGATATCATCTTATGGTTTGCCAACTGTTTTTTGTAACTGGTTATCCAGTTTTCTCTCTGACGGCTCACTGAGGATGATGGTAGATGGCTCTCAGTCTAGTCTTCTTACTTCTCCACTAATGCTGGTGTTCCCCAAGGTTCAGTTCTTTCCCCCCCACTCTTTTCCTCATGTATATTAATGACCTTCTTCCATTGACCGGAAATCCTATCCATAGTTTTGCTGATGATAGCACATTGCATTCCACTTTCCAGTTTGAGAAACCTCACCCTGTTCAATCAGCTTCAACTTCTCGAATATTTGCTACCAATTCCTTAAATGCTGATCTCCAGGTGATTCTCCAGTCGGGCAAAGACAACTTAGTTAATTTCAATCCTAAAACTGTCCTGTATTATATCTCACAAAAAGGATTCTTCTGCTCCTATGCTTTTCTTTGGTGACACACCGATTTAAGCAAGATGATATATCTCTTTTCGATCTTCTTTTCAATTTGGGGATTACGCTGACTTCTAATCTCTCTTGGCACAAGCACATTACAAATATTGCTTCCTCTGCATCTAAAAACTTGGTTTTCTCTTTCACTCTTGGCGTTACTTTTCTTTCAAACAGCTGTTCACTCTGTACAAATCGCAAAATCCACTCTACCATGGAATATCGTTCCCACATCTGGGGCGATGCCCCCAAAACCTTTCTCAGGCTTCTAGATTCCATTCAGAAGAAGGCAATTAGGTTAATTAATGACTCATCTCTAACAGAGTCTCTCCACTCTCTGTCTCATAGACGTTCTGTTTATGATGCATGTTTTTTTTCTTCAGGTACTTCCATGGGCACTGTTCTGAATTGGCTTCTATAATTCCCGCTCTCTGTTTCAAAACAATCCAAACACATGCCGCCACCAGCCAACATCCATTTACTGTCCAACTTGAAACTCACAGAACCAACTTTTCATCTTCCTCGTTTATTCATTCAACTGCCATTTTCTGGAACAACCTTCTTTCATATATATTTCGTGAAAATTACAATCTACAGAAGTTTGAGTCTAATGTCAACAAATATCTTCTTTTGTCTTCTCAACCTCTAAACCATGCATGGTACTATAGGTTCTAATACCTCTCGTGTTTCGGGTTTTCATAAAAAAAAAAAAAAAAAAAAAAAAAGGAAGAGGAAATAGCTCTAGCTGAGTGATAATGCACTGTTGAAACCAAGGGCTCACCATCCATGTGTGCAATGTGTGCAACACACACAGGCACCAGGAGGCTAATAATAAGAATATCAGGAACAGCAACTAAGGTAGATTCTTTTTTTTTCATGTATTTAAAGTAAAATAATTTTAGTATAATTGAAAATAGTCTTTATCATTAAATTTCTTGTACTTTTATTAATATTGTAAATTTTTTTATCAATGTCCAGGGAGAAAAAGAAAAAGAAACTTTCCAGTTATCAAAATTTGATAAATAAAAGAAAACGCGAAGAAGAACAAGAGAAAAATGCTGCAAGAATTACTCAATATTTTACAAAAACAAATTACCAAAAATGACCACGATCCTCCGTCAACTTTAGAAATGGAACCAGTTCCCGGTTGCAGTAGAGATTATTCCAATATACCAAATCAAACAGAGCCGAAGTTAAAACCATCATCGTCACCAGTCTCTAGTGAAGATATTGAAGTTGATGAAAAAATTACTGCCGATTTGGGACCTAAGGACTCTACTGAAGAGACAGGTACAGATACAATAAATGTATGTACATTTGATGACCCAGGACTCTGGCCAGAAACAATTTCTCATAAATTTAGGCAAGCTATTATAAAAACTGGTCTCAAACAAATTAAAAAATTTAATTTTCCATGTGATTCATCTGGTCAAAAATTTCTGAAAATGACTATAAGAGACACTTAAAAAATGGCAAAGAATACAATAGAAATTGGTTAATTTACTCAATTACTAAAAATGCTGTTTATTGCTTTTGTTGTAAACTTTTTGAGCCTTCTCATAACAAGAAAATCATCCAGCAATTTAATGAGTGGCTTCATTTAGCAATGTACCTGAATCATCATGATAAAAATTCCACTCACTTTATAGACAGAGTTGCTTCTATCCTTAAAAAATAAAACTTCTATTTATCATTTGCAACAAACAGTATTAGAAATTGAAAGTAAGCAGTGTTATAAAACAAATAATTTATGTAATACAATTTTTAAGCAAACAAAATTTAGCTCTTCGTGGCAAAAGTAATAAGCTTTACGATTGCAACAATGGTAATTTTTTAAAATGTATTGAAATGCTAGAAAACTTTGATCCTATCATATCAGAACATACGTGACGTGTAACTAAAGATTCTTAATTTAAAAATATGCCCTCTTATCTTGAAAACAAAATTCAAAATGAAATACTTTCTTTAATTGCATCAAATATTAAAAATCATATAAATTTATGTCAGCAAAATAAATATTTTTCAATTATATTAGATTGCACTCTGGATGTTTTTCTCATATAGAACAAATAAGTGTGATAATTAGATTCGTTCATTTCAATTCAGCATTAAAATCGATTGAAATTCATGAACATTTTTTAGCATTTTATCTGATTTTAGATGTTACAGGAGCTGGATTAACAACATTTGTTATTGATCTATCAAAAACATTTAGACATAAATAATATAAGAGGCCAAGGCTATGATAATGGCTCTAATATGCGAGGCAAAAATAATGGTCTACAAAAAAGAATTTTACACTTGAACCCTTGTGCTTTTCATGTCCCTTGTGCAAATCACAGCCTAAATTTGATTGTAAATGATGCCGCTAATATCAACCATGAAACAATTAATTTTTTTTTAATATAGTAAAAGAATTATACAAATTTTTTTGCACTTCTACCGATGGAATATTTTAATCAATCATGTTACTAATTTAACTTTAAAGCCATTATCCGAAACACAGTGGTCAAGCAGAATTGATGCCATAAAGTCTCTATAAATATTTACCTGAAATTTATGATGCGTTATTTGAAATTTTTAATAACCCTTCAAGAGTTGACGAACAATCTAAATACCAAGCAAAATGTTTCGGAGAAAAAATTTCTACATTTACTTGCTCCATTACAGTGTGGTATGAAATTTTAAATGAAGTAAATTTTGTGAGTAAAATTCTTCAATCTACAACTATAAATTTGCAACTTGCTTTAGATGCATTAAATGAACTAAATAAGTTTTTAACTGATTATTGATCTGATGCTAGTTTGCAAAAATCATTGAAAGTTCCAAATTAATTGCAGAAAAGTTTGACATAGAAACTGAATTTCGTAGCGCAAGACCCCTAAGGCATCGTAAGAAAACAACTCACTTTGGTTATGAACATGAAGGTCAAAGCATAGTAAATCTTGACACTTCATTCAAAGTTAATTTTTATTTCTGTATAATAGATCAAACTAGTTTCTATACAAAAAGATTTACTTTATTAAAACAACATATGGATTTGTTTCAATTTTTATATACATTGATTAATTCACAAAATAAAGAATGCCTATTATCTTGCTGCAAACAATTACAACAGGAATTAACTCATGAAAATCAGTCAGACATTGATGCAGATGATTTATGTGAAGAAATTTTTCATTGTCAACCATTTATAACCAATATAAAAAAATGATATATACCAAATAATTCAATATATTTATTCAAATGATTTAATAGTAGTTTATCCAAACTTCACAATAGGCCTCCGCATTCTTTTATCATTACCTGTGTCAGTTGCGTCCGTGGAGCAGTCTTTTTCTAAATTAAAAATCATAAAAAATTATTTACGCTCCACAATGTTGCAAAATAGAATATCAGATCTTGCGATAATTTCAATTGAGTCTGACATACTTGATCAACTTGATATTCATGACATTATCCACAGTTTTTCTTTAATGAAAGCTAGAAACGTCAAATTCATTTAATGACTTATTTTGTGTTTACAAATTAAAAGTACATTCTACTTAATTACATATATGTATGTTTCTCTATTTATCATTTATTTACTATTATTGTCTATTAATTGTTTCCTTGTATTTGTATCTTTTTATTTCAAATAAAGGAGATGCTGGCTATTTAACTCTTTCTGTGTGGTTTATTTTTACTTTTCCTAATGTGGTGTTGATATGCATTATAAAATTAATGGTGATAATTTTGGGTTGATTTTGTGAGAGTAATTATGTTAAATTTTAGAATATTATTTTCTGATGTTTTTAATAGGGCACAGTATAAATTTTTGCACACAGGCGCTGCACATTCCTGGCACGCCCCTGATTGTAAGGTCCTTGTCCTTCTGTCATAAGGGTAAAAAAAAGCACTAAAAAAAATCAGAATGGCCCATATACCTGTTAAATGTACAAAGGGCCACGTGTTAATGTCATAATCAAATTCTTATATAGTCAGGAAACTTTCCCAGAATACTGATAAGAGAAAAAAAATTACTGCCAGTATTTGTAACACATATACAAATTATTAGAAATATACACAAATAATTACAAAATATAGTCATATTATTTTTAGGTAATACAAAATGTCAGTGTTATAATTAATTAAAAATTAATAATAATTACTCATTTCCATTATTGTTTTTATAACTACGGTATCTACTTTTATTTTTATAATAAAATTCTTGTGTAGTCAGGAAATTGTTTTTTATTCTTTCTGAAAACAAAAAAAAATAAATAAATTACTGCCAGTATGTACATTGCCAGTACGTATATAGACCGGCAGAACCGACCGGGCTAGCCGGGTGGGTAAAGTGCCTGCCTGGCAACCCAAAGGTCGCGGGTTCGATTCCCGCCTCGGGCTTGGATCAAAGTACTGCAAAAACCTTAGGAGGTGCATTATGGCCACAGAAGCCTATGCGCCAACAACTACCAAAAAAAAAAAAAAAAAAAATACCGGCAGATACAGTGGGTATCCTGCATACTCAGTCAAGTCGGAACTGCTCCATCAGAATACGATTCACGATAGGTTGGACCTGGCGGTGAGTTGCTAGCTGACTCACGACACTAAAGTGCAGGATTACCAAGATTTGGGTTTACTACTCTGTGATCTTTACAACCTGGTACCCTTCCGGTTGAGTTTTGAGATGGCGTGACGTCACTTCAGTGATCGACATTGTGGTTTTTTTTTTTTTTTTTTGCCATCGGTACCAGTTTCTACGGATGCGAAGCTCGCAGGACAACTGACGCCGCACCGAAGCGAGCGGCAGTTGGCACGTGATCAAATGTCCATGCATCTTTGCTACAAGCAACGACGCCGAAGTAGCGGTAACTCCAGCTGGGGTTACCGGTTTCTACGGATGCGACGATCCCAGGAGAACTATGTAGTAAACGCTGGAAAATAATCAGTTATCCGTTTAAATTTTATATAATATCTTTTATATAGTATGAATCAGAGCTGTAATACTCAATATGTTCTACGTTGATAATATTAGTAAATTAATAAGAGGAGTATACCTCAATATAGTACGTGGAACACTTCCGTATGATACCCTCCAGAAATTAAAACGGAAAAAACGAAAAAATCGACAACTTACCAATATATATTGGTAAGTTGTCGATTTTTTCGTTTTTTCCGTTTTAATTTCTGGAGGGTATCATACGGAAGTGTTCCACGTACTATATTGAGGTATACTCCTCTTATTAATTTACTAATATAATATCTTTAAAAAAAATTGTTACGACATTCAATATTTTTGTCCCAAAAAGTGAATTGTAAAAAGACAGTAGATTTCTTCTATTTATACATGAGTACATTTACCTCTTATGGTCACATAACCAGTGAATTTACTCATGTGTAAACAGCAGGTAAATGGGTAAAAGTTGCACAGGACAGTCTACAAATAGACCTAGTATAAAAATACCTCTTGAAATCACAATTTATTGCGGTTTCAAGCGTGACTGACATCGCCCACTAAACTATAAATTTCATTTTTAAAAATTTTTCTAATGAAAGAAATAAAACATTTTTACATTAATGTTCTATTTAGTCTAATATAATCTAATCTATTTCAAGAATTTGGTACATGCCTACCTAAGTTGGGTCAAGTTAATGTGTTTTACACAGATCAATTCATGTAAATAAAAAAAAAAATAAAATAACTACGAATTCAGCAAAACTACCGAATGCATTTAGGAATTTTCAATAAGCTAATAAATCACAGCTTAAGAAGCCAATCACGATACCAATTCCGAAAAGCTTTACATCCAGCTGGCCCTTTTTTTTTTTTTTTTGCAGGAACAGTTTTATCATGATGAAGTTGGAACATCAGATGCGGATTTAGTCCTATCCTTTTTATTTTGGAAAGGTTTCTTTATCCGACTTTGTTCTAGTTATTTTCTTTCACTAACTTAGCTAGTAATTTTTTGTAAGGTGACACTCTGTTGCCAATCGTCTTTTGTTTTGGTTTCATCATCATTATTAGCCATATGGGGCAAGAAAGCCTGAGGCTTTTGCTGCACCAGGTAAAAAAAAAAATTCCTGAGTTACCCTGAGGGAGAGAGAAGAGAATCACTAAGAAAGAGAAGAATGATGATATCCAGCTCAGGACCCTGGGTCCTGAGCTGGATATCATCATTCTTCCTTATAGTTGCTCATCCTTATAGGTTCATCCTTATAGATGCTCACATCACCAGATGTGAGCATCTATAAGGATGAATGCAGAAGAGACATTTTCTGCCTGTCAACTTCAGTCAAAAAAAAAACAAAAAAAAAAAAAAAACACATGCTTCATGTATTAGCATTTATTTTAAATGCTAATACATGAAGTACGTTTTCTTTTTAAAGGAGAATTGGGCATCCTTGCTCTGCCTACAGAGCTGCTGAGTAGTAAGATACTCTGTGTACATAGCTATCGTTTAACCTCGTGACTGGTTTACTTTCTCTGAGTCAATGGAGGCATATTGCTATGCTCTCTAACTGTGTTTTACGATGACCGAAAATCTACCAGGTTGCTTCGCTGGCTGTGTTCTGGAGAAAGCAATAGTGATCTGGTGATCGAAAATCCACTAGAATGCTTCACTTGCTCTGTTTTGAGAAAAGCAATGGTACCTGATGCATTATATGTTATTATCATATGGTAGTTTTCAGCGACTTTTAACTGAAATTTAGTTAGTCCTAACAATCTGGTACCCTTCGATCGATCCACGCAAGTAGCAGTAATTCACAGACCCTAATCCTAAGTACTGATTGCCTTTTATTTAGCGTTAGAGTGAATCCCCCCCCGCCGCTGTTTTAAAATCGGAAAACGAATCACCGATTTTAAAACAGCAGCAGGGAAAATAAACAAAGTAATTAAAACGGTACAGTGTACTGACAAGGTCTTTAATCACTGCCACTTGTAAGGAATACCAGGTTGTAATGGCTAAACTGAAATTTTAATATTAATTTTAAGAGACAGAAACATAATAATCATATTGCACAATGATGCCTTTTAACATGGGTATTGTTGGCAACATGCGAAGCACATTATTAAAGGTGTCTATGGAAGTAGCACTGAAGCATCTCTCCATATCAAATAATCCAGATAACTGGCAATCATGCCGTCACTTGTTCCATTCATCTTTTTTTCCCTTTTTCTTTTTTTTTTTTTTTAAAGGGTCTCTTCCAAAAATTTTCCATATTGTTAGTGTGGTAGCCTATAACGGGATTTTGAAAGTTCCGACTGTGGTTTGCAGTTTCGTGTATGGATTGTTATGTGTGGGTCTTGTTTATTTTTTTAAAATTAATATTAAAATTTCAATTAAAAGTCATCCTTAAACTACCCTAAATTACAATATCCTATAATGCACCAGATCACAATTGCTTTCTTTAGAACTCAGCGAGCGAAGCACCCAAGTGCATTTTCGGTCAGTAAACTACCATAATTTACAATACCCTATCTAACCAGATCACCACTGCTTCCTTCAAAACACGGTGAGTAAAACCTCAAGTGCATGTTCAGCCCCATGTATTCATGCAGAGAGTCCAAGCCGTGCCGCAAATACAGCCTCACAGCTTCTGACATCATTGCAAAACTATAACATAGTGGTTGTAGACGTTTGAATAGTGCTTCATGATCAGGTTTAAACTCTTAATTAGTTTTAGCAGTAATCGATCTTAATTCAGAAGAGTACGTATACCAACGTTAGGCTTTGTTTAACACGTGTTTCATGTGAGTAGTATTATATCTGAAAAAAATAATAATAAAAGAAGAATAATAAATATGGTGTTGATGTGCTGTGTGCCTGGATGTACTTCTAATTACAGGAAAACTTAAGTGAGTGTATTTCTTTTCCCAAATGATAACTTAAACAGAAATGGCTTGTCAAAATTCACCATGAGAATTATACTGTCACAAAATATGTGCACATTTATCATTCACAAAAGAGTAATCACAGAGGATAGTTTTAGTTTTGTGGATAATACAGGTAAGTTAATAACTGTTAAAAGAGATGGGGCAAAATTCAACACTAATGCATTTCCAAATACTCAATAATCGCAGAAATTGTACCACATTTAAGAGAATTTTACAAAAAGAAGGCACAAACTGAGCATACAGGAAGAACAGCAGCTAGCTAGGAGCCGTTAAAGTATGGTTACTTAAGTTGATGCCTCAAAAATTGCTTCTCTTATTGATATTGTATCCTATCTACAAAAAAAGTGATTTTTTTGTCATGTTTTTGATAATGATATAATAATTATGAAAATAATAAGGAATATCCAATGATTTGTGGAATTACAATTGTTTCTCCAAGTCAGAATTTCTTATGGAATAAATTCAGATGATAAAAACACCAAAAAATTTAACAAGATGTTCCTCTGACACTTATCTTTTGGCTTTTAAAATGTACTTGTCATCAACCTCAACATATAAAGCAATTACAGAAACCTCATAAAGGGGGGGGGGGGGTAAAAAGGTGACATGAGTACTTACAGACCTGTTAGCTTAATGTCTGTTCCAGGGAAATTAATGGAGTCTGGTTAAGAAAAGTAATGCGGAACGATCTGGGCAGGAATGCAATTATACTATAGGCTTGTTAAGGAGGCGGTCTTCTCTAACCAATCTGATAGGTTACTATGCTATAAGGTGGTAGCCCCAACACTAGACTTACCCTGCGAAAGGCTGGTAACCTATCCAGGGGGACATTCCAAATACTCAAAATAAGCTCAGAGGAAAAAAGTGGACAGATCTCAAGGATAATGACCTAGGCAATGGATATAGGACTATGATTATGGACATTAAAGTAGCAACCTGGAACGTTAGGGGAATAAATCATAAATTGGATGAATTAATCATGGACTTAGAAAATAAAAATATCGAAACAGAAAAGAAGACCAAAGGATAAAGAAATAGGTAATTTCATAATGATATACTCAGGCATACCAAATGAAATGTGGGCATCATCGGGAGTTGCAGTTATAATAAGAAAATGGAAAAACAAAATATTAGATTACTCTTGGATATCACCCAGAATGTTCAAATTAAGACTAAAAATCCTATCATAGACAATAACAATCATTGGCATCTACACACCAATTGAAGGCAACATTGATGAAACTGTAGAATTTTATAATGAATTACAAGAGATCATAGACCAAACTATCAAAAATGAATACCTCATACTAGCAGGAGATTTTAATGCAAGAGTTGGTGCTCAATCAATAGACAGATGTATAGGATCAGAAGGCACTTTCAAAACAAAAAGAAATTATGTCAATAAAAAGAAGAAAATACCAACAAAAACTACTAAGAAATTAAAAATACATTTGCTGCAAGATGAAAGCACTAAATTTCTGTATGAAAGTCAATTGAAAGGTAAATTGAAATCAGATGGGAGTGATAATGTTGAAGAAATCTGGTCAAACATTAAAAGGTCAATTCTGGAAGCTGCTGAAGAAAGTCTTGAATATAAATCTATAAAGAATAAAAACTGGCTAGGAACTTGGGTGAAGAACTGAAACAAATAATTGATTAGAAAAAAAAAAAGGCAGAGTAGAGGTAGCAAGATTATACACTAGCTGATCTGGAAGCCACCTAAAGAGTTACCAATAGGTTCGGTCCAGTGTACTAACTAGCGGCCGGTTTGCAAACACCGTTTTAGAGCTGTACCCTCGAAATGTAAGGAGGATTGGATCTCGCCATGATGTTCATCATTACCTCAAAAGTGATCAGTCATATTGCATGATGGAAGAGATGGGGAAGGGTTGACCGGAACTTAGCTCTAGAGACTAAACATGGGTTCCACCACTTCAAGCCTCCAATAAGCAAAGTGGTGTTTGCACCAGTTGATGAGAGTCATCTACCACCTAGTATTGCATGGTAACACAGAGGGGCAGCATTCCTCCATATGGTGTGGGCGCCACACCTCGACCCCTGCTTACATTGGTTCCTACCTGAGTGGTCATCCACAGGTGCTTGTGCGTGGAGGTTATACCCAGGATTACTAACAGTCCCACCATTATGAAGGTGGAAGCAAAGGATTTGGCTGTCACTGACTGTCCGGACTTCACCGAAATTGGGTCCACTTGACTTGAATGTCACCCGAATATCAGTTCCATCAGCGTTTTAGACTCCCAGGTAGCAAGTACAGCTTGTCTGGCATATCTCAGAGAATGTCTGTGACAACCTCAAGGACCAAGTATATCATTGACAAGATCCCATAAGCTGTACAATGAACTTCATATCTTTCTGCACAATTACCCCAGGTCTTTTTCCTACTCCACTACCCTGAGTGTAGTACCACACAATTGGTTTATGTTGCTGTGGGGTTACTGCTGCCTATATACAGTACTTTGTATTTGTCAATATTAAACTTCAGTTGCCACTTCTCAACTCATCTGCCCAACTTTTCTAGATCCTGCTGCAGTAGTGTACCATCCTTACTGTTGTTAACAACCCTGCCAACCTTTGTATCATCTGCAAACTTGGACATTAAGCCTGATATACCCTCATCAATATCTTTGATAAATATAGAAAACAACAATGAGCCCAACACCAAACCCTGGGGAACTCCACTAATAACATTAGTCAATAATTTCTCCTCCACTTTGCTCTCAGTTATTACAGAATCATTAAGCTCCCTGTTAGAGTTTGATAAATGTCTGGCTTCCACTTCACTACAGAATTCCTCATGTGTGAATGTAGATGCAAAATACTCATTCGGTTTGTCAGCTACCTGAGCAAGATCATCAACAGTCAAACCACTGATATCAAGTGGACCAATCTGATTCATCTCCTTCTTTCCAATTTACATAAGTAAAAAAGTATTTGCATTCTTTGCCAAAGATTTGTCATAATCTGCCTTCACTTGCCTAGCCTCCTTTATGACTTGATTAAAAACTAGCATATATCTACCACAGGCTTCTGTGTCGCCTGATAATTTAAATGCATCCCATGCATTTTTCTATTCTGCCACGAGTCTCATTAGTTCATCTGACATCCATTTAGTCCTAAACCTTGAACAGTACTTTAGTTGGTATGAAAAGGCAAGTAGCTTACAAGATTAATTCCTTGAATGCTTCCCATTTAGAATTTGCTGTTGCTAACATCATCAGTTGGTCCCACTGTATAGAACTTAAAAACTGTGTGAGACAATTTTTGAGTAAATCTCATATCAGTACATATTTGATCACTGCCACCTAGTGATTCCTATATCTGCAGATTCTTAATGTATGAATAATCTTCTTCAAGAGGAGTGTTTCCATTTACAATGGGTTTCCTCAGCCTACAAGTTATTTCTTGTGAGGAATTTTTTCCCGCCATAAAGTGCGGTTCTGGGTGTTTTGGTCGGTTAAGCCTCGGGCTGTCATGCACTCCTGTACTCCATCTATCCATGTCCTCCTAGGTCTTCCTCTTCTCCTAGGAGGTATCCATTCCAGGATAGCCTTTGGATATCTGTTTTCTTGCATCCGTTTTACATATCCATACTATGTTAGACGCTTTTCTTTGATGGTGTCAATAATAGTCTTTTTCACTTCCATTTTTTCCCTTATGTCTTCATTCCATTTTCTGTCTCTTCTAGAAGTTCCTGCTGAGTGTCTCCAAAAATCCATTTCTGTGGAGAGCAATTTGTTTTCAGCTCGCCTATTCAATGTCCAGGTTTCCACTCCATACAATAGAAGATTTTGTACAATAGTTTGAAATATAAGTTTCTTTGTTTTATTTAGGATATTTTTGCTCCACAGAACAGAGTTTAACATGCCGATAGCCTTTCTGCCGTCTGCAATTCTCTTATTGATCTCTGCTTGGGATGATCCATCACTTTGTAAGATTGATCCCAAATATTTGAATTATGTATGAATAATCACTGCTGATAATCAGATCAAGAGTATTAGGTTGATAATCGGACCTAGAGTAAGTATCAAGCTTATCTTGTATGTTTGCAGATGATACAAAGGGTGATTAGTGACAGTATGCTACTGCAATAAGCTCTAGAAAAATTAGGTCAATGGGCTGAGAAATGGCATTTGAAGTTGAACATTGACAAATGCAAGGTGCTGCATATGGGTAGCAGTAATCCCAGAATAATGTACCAACTGTGTGGTACTACACTCAAGGTAGTGGAAAATGAAAAAGACCTGGGGTAATTGTGCAGTCAGATATGAAATTCTCTGAGCAATACAGACATGCTGCCAGCACAGGTAATGGGGTTTTATCAATGATATACAGAAACTTTGCTAGCAGGGATAAGGAGGTATCTTTGTATAAGACTATGGTTAGGCTGCATCTTGAGTACTGTATACAGGTTTGGAGGCCTCACTTTAGGAAGGCTGTAGATCTGCTGGAATGGGTGCTGATCTACAATTTGGTAAAGGGAACAAAAGGGTACTCCTACCTAGAAAGGCTTGAGTTCTGCAAATTGCAGCATCTGGAGACTAGTATCTGTGGAGGGATCTGATTGAAGTGTTTAAGACCTTGAATGGATTGAGTAAGCTAAATATTAATGGCATTGTTCCTCTTGCTGAGAGGGCATATAAATTCAAGTTGAGGAAGGATGGTTGCGGGATAGATGTGCAGAAGTTTGCCTTCAGCTAGTGGTGTTGATTGTTGGAAGAAACTTCTACCTGTTGTGGAAGTGGATGGTTTGAATAAATTGAAAGAAAAAGTAGACAAATTCTTGGAATGTATGGATGAGTGTTTTTTTTTTTTTTTTTTTTGGCTGATGCTACATAAGCTTGTTTTCTTGCATCATTTTCCACTATTATTACAAAATTTCTTAACCCCATCAAAGAACATTGCAAAAGATAACCAAAAAATTAAATGTGAGTGGTGATAATTTTGGTGAGAAAATTGTTCCGCTCTCAATTGATGAACTTTATTTAGAGATACTTGAACATTTAAAGCTGGTCGGTTATTGGTATTTCTGGCACAAGCTCTACTAGGGCCATATTGCACCTATCAACGATATGGAGGTCAGCTGGTCAGTTAACTGGTGTGAGTGTCAACAGTAATTATCCTCTGAAGAGTGCATGTGTTATTTGTATCTTGTATTTTCCAAATATAAAGATTTTGTTGGTAAAGAACAATTATATAGAGTATCTTTAAAGTCCTGTTCCTATTCTACAATTTATGTCACAACCAAAAGACATAGGCAAAAAGCATTATTATTTCTCAAAATTTCTTGCACTTAAGAAATTTGGGCCAAAGCATGTTAATTTAAATGGGTGGGAAGGTACTGCTAAATTTACAGCAATTATTCAGTGTTTGTTTAAAAATTGTAAATGTAGACTCCTTTTAAAGGAATGACAGCTAAAGATACAGATTCCAGTCCAGTTCAGTCCACTTATGTGACAGAAATCAAGAACAATGTTGTTCCTGGTGGATATGTATAAATGGTTAAAAAGATGGGAGATTTTATCTCATGGCAAAATATATAATGGCCTTAGTTCACTGACATTTCAATCCTTTTCACATACATCCCTTGCATTATATGAAATGACAATTTATATATTTAACTGCTTTAAACCACAGTACATTCTGTTGGAAATTTCAAACTGATCCTTTAGAAAAACAATTTGGATGTTTCAGTTATCTGGATCAAATTACCATCTTGTATCACTGGAACAGTTATAAGCTGAAAAATATTTTTACCATTTTCCTTATCCAAGACAAATTTTAAAATTGAAAATTTATTCCTGGCATCTGAAACCAGTAATACCCAATCACAGACAGAAATGTTCGAAATTAATAGCAGACTATTTGAAAACTTTGATTTATCTCTACCTGCAAATGTAACGAGTGTTACTGTATATACGGTGGGGTTCAAGAAGGATTTGTATTCACCCAGTAGTTGTGATAGAAAGATGAAATGTTTTTGTTTGATAACTTAATCTCTTCAGTAACCATACAAATTTTGGTTTTGATCTGACAGTTCATTTTTTTTTTCTTTGCTGTACTGAATGTAGTGAAGTATCACAACAGGTAAAGTGGCCTATAGATCAGTGATTCAGTTCCTTTTTCTGCAAGGGGAAACGCCCAAAACAATTCATGAAGAAATGGTTGCTGTTTATGGAGAAGGCTGCCCAGGTTACAGTGGTGTTGTTGTTTATGCACATTGGTATTAACAAATAAAATGTGGAAGAACCTCATTGCATTATGAAGAAATCCTAAGACAGTTCTAGGTATTTTCACCATAAACATCTTTTTCACCGCAAACATTTTCGCTGTAAGGCAATTTGCTGTAAAAGATAAAATAACAAAAAATAAAAGAGGGACATTAAAAAGGACATAACGAAACATGAAAAATTAATAACAAAATTAAAAAGACTTTATTGTGAAAAATTAAAATACAAAAAAATTTGAATACATTTAAAATGTGTAGATTCCTGGCAATACTGTGCCAATAACTGATTTTATTTTGTGGATCAAAGCTAAGCACTTGTCTTCGAAGTATTTTGTTCATAGTATTATACTTTTTTTTCTTGTTGATTCGTCTTCTCGTTCGGCATCGCACTTTTTCGTTTTCGCTAAAATTTCTTCCTTCATTAAGAGAGGTATCAGTTTCCAAATACTAGGATGCATATTTGTAACTGAGCTTTATATTGCATTGTGAAAGCCTTCTACACTGTTGTTCGCTCTTGGCATATTGTCACATGTCCATTAGACGTTCCAAAGTTCTATGGGAAATGTGGGTTTAACTCTGTGCCTTCGAGGCCCTCGGCCTCTTTCTCCTCCAATGTAGTGCGTTTCGAAATAAGAAACCAACTCTTGAGGCAAATCATCATCATCTGTCAGCTCGATAAAGCCATCAGTAACGTCGCTAACTGGAAGAAATGCTAACGCTGTAATGCATTTAATTTTCATATTAAATTCGGCATCTGTTTGATAGCGCAACTTTTGTCCGATATCAATGATTTTGCGGTAAATTTTTTTTGCCATGTGAAACAAACAGTCGGTTATCGTTGTATTCAGATATATGTTAGAGAAAGCGACGATACTTCCTTTCTCAAAGTCGATCATTAAGGATTCAGGATCTAATGTTGGATGTAAGTTCTTTACGATTTAAAAATATCTGCTAAGTCTCTTCAGATTTCCCTGGAAGTAAAACAAACAGACAAGGGATGCTACTATTTCTTATCATTATATGTAACGTATATAACTGGTAGTAAATATCTGGACTACATTTAAATGTTTCATCACATGCCCAGTCCTTATATTTCACCAAATCATCTAAGCCAGATTATGTGCCAAATACCAAAATTCTCTCGACATCATGTTCTCCACTATCAAATAACGAAAACTTTTCACCATTTTCAAGTACTTATACTCATCAGGAAACTTAGACCCATCACTATGATCCCAAAACTAAACAAATGGCAAAACAATGGAAGCATGCAGAATCACCACCTCCCAAAAAGGCAAAGGTGCAACCAAGTGCTTGCAAGGTGATGCTGTCAGTTGTTTGGGATCAAGCATGGCGTAATAGTAACATATCACCTTCAAAAGGGCTGTACTGTGACGGTGAAGTATTATTCCAACCTCCTCATAAAGCTATGTGCTGCTATAAAAGAAAAAAGACTGGGAAAACCATCAAAAGGTGTGCACCTGCTCCAAGATAATGCCTCTGCACATTCCTCGCATGGGGTGTGCCCACGAATGTGGGTTTGAAATATTGCCATATCCTGCTTATTCCCCCAACCTTGCACCCTCTGATTTTTTCTCTCTTTACCACCCTGAAGTCCTTTCTTCATGGGAAAACACTTTGCTGCTGATGATGAGGTGATTTCTGCTGCCGAGTTGTGGTCTGAAGGAGAGTAGAGGACTTATACAAAACTGGCAAGTGGAACTGTATTGAGAGGTGGCAAAAATGTGTCATTTTGTCTGGTGACTATGTTGAAAAAGCATAATATATTGTGTTTTTGCACCACAAAAAATCAAATCAAACCAAGCGTAATATATTGCGATAGCAACTTTCTATCACAACTACTTCTGGGCAAATCTTTTTTTCAAAGATTTTCTATCAAGATATAGAAAGATTTTCTATCTACCCCCCCCCTCCCATGTATATCTGGTTATACCTTTCGTATTTCAAACAAAAAATAAATTATTGGCTTGCATAGCTAAACTGATTTGTGATGTTAATATGTTGGATTATGAGTTTGAAAAGGAATGTACAATTATTAATGTGTGTAATGGGGGAAACTCAAAAAACCCTCAGCATTAAGTGTTCAAATTGCAATAATGTATTATAGAGTTCCAGATAATTGTTTTTTCTGAATATAAGTATAATTTCCTCCATTGCAATAAACAGCTTGCAACATTGATGAATATCTGTAAATTGCAACTGGAAAGTACTTGTATCATTATCAAAGAGGAGCAATCTCTCTTGATATATAGTCATTTGTTAGATGAATTGACAAAATGTGTAATTTGTAATATATGTCAAATTTTGCTGAATTATGCTTATTTCTAATTATATTAGAAATAGGAATGATAAAGATAAAAATAACTCAAAATTCAAAGATATGGGGAAAATAAAAAAAAAATTCATTAGCTTAGTATTTATTTTGAAATTGCTTTGGAAATTATGTTATAAGCAGTTTTCTTAATTTGTTCACATTGTATTTTAAATTACACTAGCCAACAAAAAATTTTTTGTCATACCTCTATAATGAAAATCTGATTCTGGAGGAAATAAACGCACTGATTCTGAAAATCACCATACAAAGTCTCAATCGTGTTGACATCAAAAGATGTACCAACGTTTAATGTTAAAATAAAGGGAAATATAACATATAATTCAAGTTTGTAATATAAACATAAAAAAATATTATACGTTCTCTATAACTCATTTAACTTCAGAAAAAATATCATAAATCATAGAAAAATAGTTATATTCTAATAATATATAATCAACATACCTGTACTTATCCTTAAAAATGTTTGCTACTAAGGGATTTTCTCTTGTATTCCTGCTTACTCTCCCTCACAAGCAACCAGCAGTAATCTCCCATCATTACTGGATCCCAGTGACCTTGGTACTCCTTTTCCATCGTGGAAATATCTTGATGAAACCGCTCCCTTGTTCATCACTCTCATCTCCCAGATTTTCAGGGTAAAATTCGAGCAAATGAATTTTCAATGACATTCAACAACCCATGTTTTTGTAGCATTCGAGTAAATTAGACACCAACATTTCATAGTTTTCTTCTTCCCTATTATCTATTACTCTAAAACCTTGTACTAACACCTTAAATGATTGCCAAGCTGCCAATTTAACCTCCTTTAACTGGATTTCAAACACAGTCTTTCAGGAGTTTCCTAATTTGTAGTCCTACAAAAATTCCTTCCTTAAGTTTGCCATATGTTAAATCAGGAAACACACTACTCAACAATGCACATTCGTTACCTTCTTTATCTAGTTAGTCCCTTTACGAAATATTTCATTAATCCAAGTTTGATGTGTGGGGGTGGAAGAACCTTGTTTGAATGTACTAAAGGAATATATTTTTCATTACATTGTCCTGGTATGAACTCTTCCTGCTTGTCACAATGTTGCACAACATAATGTTCTTCTGCCATATGATTGTCCCACATACACAAAAAAAAACAACATTTTGTGAACCTCCTCCCTGCAAACCAATAACCTTAACATCACTACATATGTTCCAACCATAATCCTGGTATTTTATCAGGGATTGGTATATGTTTCAACCATAATCCTGGTATCAAGGGGTGTGCTTCGCATCCTCCTACTCTCGAGGGGCTGTTTATGTTTGGAGGATAGAATTACAACACTGAGAACATGTCACAATCAGTTAATACTTGGAAAACCTTGGCACAGCCTACAAAAATCCTCGCCAAAAATGCTAAGTGTGCTCTCTTCAAATTGTAAATTGTTGCATTGGAATTTGAACTTAAGAACCATAGGTAGAGTCTATGTTTATCACAAGAAAACCGAGGCCAGAATGAATTGCTAAAAGTAAGAGAATTAACTTATATCTGTTAAAATAAATCAGTATGTCATACATTACATTTTGGCAAAACGTAACTCCCTCCATATTTAATAATGATGTGATGTGAAACTGTCATGGTGATTTTTGAAATCTATGCATAAAAATTGGTTAAAACCAGCATTTAAGTTGTTGGAGGTGAAAATTGTGTTGGCTAGTATTATGAGCTATAATATTGTATCTTAAAGAAGAGTAACCTCTCTAGAGATGTCATTAATTAGATGCATCTGTACTTTACATCAAATTTTTCTATATAGTTATATTAAGAATAAGAATGTCAAAGATACTATTAACTCAAAATTCAAGGCCATGGGGAATATTAAAAAAAAATCATTAGTTTAATATTTATCTTGAAATTACTTTGGAAATTATGTAATGAGCAGTTTGGTTATGTGCTCACGTTATATCTTAAATTATTGAGGAAAGACAGATGTAGGATAGATGTGCGGAAATTTGCCTTTAGCCAGCGGGTAGTTGGTTGGTTGGTGGAACAGACTTCCATCCCTTGTTGTGGAAGTTGATAGACTAAATAAATTTAAGGCTCAGCTGGACGGGTATATTGAACAAACGGAGGGGTGAAATGGAAGTGTTTTTTTTTTTTTTTTTTTTTTTTTTAGCTGATGCTGCATAAGCTTGCTTACTTGCATCATATGCCTCTACTAATGCTAATCAGTAAGTTTTGAACACATATACCATAAATAAAGATTTGGATATCAAATCTGTTTATTTTGATCATATTTCATATTATTTCATTCTGCATTACTTAATTCAAAATATTGTAGTAGTGAAAGTTTACATTTAACTGATAGTGACTTTGTTAATTGAAATAATTTTTTTTCCTTTATATATATATATATATATATATATATATATATATATATATATATATCAAGTACTTCATGTATTAACATTTTATTTTCTTTACCAGATCTAGAAAAGATTTCAAATTTGGAAAAGAACATCTATTTTTTATTGTAAATTGTAAATGTCAAAATAGCATTGTTGTAATATTCTTAAGTTTAGGGGGTCAGCAATCAACCCCCTTCATGGCAACAGGCTACTTTTGGTATTAATGTTGCAGCACCAAAGAATACTGCTTTTTGTTAGTGGTTGATATTAACAAATTTAAAGTAGAAAATCAATACATTTATTAAATAGTCTGTCATACACAATATTATTATATGATTCGACTTATTTAAATAATAAAATTTTAAATTAATGTGATACTTGTGATTGCACATCTCCAGTTATAGAATGAAAATATGAATTATAAAATGAACATCCAACTTGCAGATAATAAATTAGATGTGCATCTGTAAGTCTTATTATTATTATTTTCTTCTTATTATTACTAGCCATATAGTGCAAGGAAGCCTGAGACTTATGCTGCACCAGCTAAAATAAATTTCCGAGTTACCCTGAGAGAGAGAGAGAAAAGTAGAAGGGAATCACCAAGAAAGATAAGAACGATGATATCCAGCTCAGGAACCTGGGTGCACAAGCCCATACTCACCAGATGTGAGCCCCTGGGGATTCTTCTTCTGTTCTTTGACTTAATCAACTTCATGTTAGAAAATAATGATTCACAGAGGTATGTTGAACCAGAGCAAGAATTTACCCTTAGTACTGTACTTATTAACAAAGGAAACCATTCTTGTCAACCAGGTTCTAGAAGTTATCTTTTTTACATGATTGTAAAGCAATGTCACTTTGAAAGTTATCAATTTCTAGTTGTTTCTGCAATGTCTGCTTTCAATACATTACCAATTAATACTGAAATCTCAGAAATATCTACTGCATTAAATTTACTGCATATTTTACAACTGGTTTAATTTTCTTGAAATCCTGAAAGTGCCATCTGAATTCTTGCCTTAGCCTTTCAAGATGGTCCACAAACGACTGAATATCAAAGCTCTTTTCAGTGGCAGTTCCAATAATAAACTTTTTCAAATAAGGAAAGTGTAAAAGACTTTTTTTTTATGTCAGATTCCCACAAGTTTAGTTTACCTTTGAAGGCAAAGCACTGATTAAGCTAATCAGTTCAGCTATATTCTTGTCTTTTCCACCTGAAGTTCACCATTTAATACACTAAGTTACAGATTAATATCTGTTAAAAATGCTAAATCTAGTAATCAAGTGTGGTCATTAAGTTGTTGGTATTCCTCATTTCTGGATTCTAGAAATACTCAAATTTCTAGAGTACTTCTCGAGTATTTCTCAAATACTCGAGAAGTAACTTGAAAAATCTTTCCAGATCTTCCCTCTACCTAACCATTGGATTTTGGTGTGTAATATCAAGTCTGAATACCCAAGTTCAACTTCCAAGAATGATTTAAAAAACCTATGTTGCAAGTTTAATGAATGGATGGAATTTATAATTTTTTTACCACATTCATCACATGCTTAAAACCAAATTTTGCACAGAGTATTTCTTAGTGGATAATACAGAGTTACATAATAAATGCTGGAAAGAAATGATGTATCTTTTTTACATAGGCTAGCTAATGAATCCGTTCTTGTTACCTATCATTGCAAGTGTATCATCGGTGGCCATCGATACTAGCTTATTGAGAGGAGTTTAGTTTTCAGAAGTAATGTTTAAATGCTGGATAAATATCTTCTACCCTAGTTTTGCCTTTCAGTGAAAGAACTGTTAGAAGCTCCTCTTAAACCAAATTATTGTGAAAACCAATCCAGCTATAACTGCTATTTGTGCTGTATCTGATATGTTTGTGGACTCATCAAATTGTAATGAATAGTAGGCACAGTTGTGAAGGTCATCCATCAACTGTGACTTTAAATTTTTTAAAAATTCTCCCTATCCTCCTTTTTATAGTGTTAACAGATACAGTAAAATCTCGTCAATACAAACTCGGTTTATACAAAGTACTTGTTTATACGATAGGATAGACTTTTCTATGTATCTATATTCATTTATTACAAAATTCGGTTAATATGTATTACAAAGTTCGCTTTCACCCCATGAGGAATAAATATTATTTTGTACATTTAATACAAATCTTGGCAGAGCAGAGTTATCCGATTTTTGCCCCTATTATTGCTTCTCGCTACCCGGTTCCTTGCTTCTCGAAGGATGGCATTGACTTGTTAGAATTTAGTTTTGTGTAAACAAAACCAGTTTATGGTAGCTACAACTTAAATGCACTCTGAAAAAGCATTATTGTGAAAGGTGAGATGTTAAATTAACAAAAGAATAAAAACAGTTTTTCTAAGTTGTTTACATACACCCCGTGCTCTCCACGGGAAAAGGTCAGTTGCAATTGTTGCGCCAGTTCAAATAATCTTTTGATACAGTATAATCTATTTTTTGTGCCGTTTTATCTAAGCTGATGTCTTTTTTGGACTTGTGTCTTTAAATTAATTTAAAGTTTTATATTAAATCTCATCTAGTAGTGTTATGGCAACAAAACGTAAATGGATGGAATTAAGCCTGGAAATTATATAAGAGGCTGATAGGATGGAAGGAAGCAAAACAGACATTGCAAAGGAATACAGCATCCATTTACCTACTTTATCTACAATACTGAAAAACCGAAAAAACTTGAAGTGTGCAATAGTGGAGCAGCGATAGAAAAACAGGGAATGAATTACTGGTTTAAAACTCGAGGAGCTTGAAACAAAATTTTGAGTGGTACCAACAAATACATGCATCTAATTTGCCAATATCAGGTCAGATTTTGCAAGAAAGGGCAAATTATGAAGCTCAGCAACATGGAATTAGTTGCTCCAAAGGTTTAAAGACCGGAATAATTTGTTTTTGCAAAATGTTTGTGGCGAGTCTGGATTAGTCAACAAAGAAAAGGCTACAGACTGGTTGTGTTCTGTACGGGTCATGCTTGAAAAATATAAGGCAAAGGATATTTTTAATCTTGACGAAAGAGGTTTATTTTATAATTTGCTGTTTGAGGAGAGTCTTGTCATGATGGAAAATTAAGTAAACAAAGACTCACTGTTCTGTTATTCAGATGGCAGTATAAACTATGCTCCCGTGTGATTGGTAAGTTTTCCAATTCAAGATGTTTTAAAGAAGGTAACCAACTTCCCTGTGATTATGAGGCCAATAGAAGTGCTTGGCTTATGGTCAGAATTTTTCAGTATTAGTTATGAAAAGTGGACAGAATGGCTTCAGAAAAAAAGGAACATTTTGATGATCCTAGATTGTTGTACAGCACATTCTGCCGAGACACTTAAGTTGACAAATACATGGCTGTTGTTTTTACCTCCCATTACCACCAGTTTTATGCAGCCAATGGATCAAGGCATTATTTATAACCTGATAAGGTACTTGATAGAAAGGAATAATTTGCAGCCAAATTGGAATGTCTTGGATGCTATCCGTAATCTTGTTATTGCTTGGGACAGTACTGCATAAAGTGTAATAATCAACTGCTTCAGAAAGAGTGGCTTTGGAGAGAATAACATGATCCAGCAGACAAACGTGATAGCAACGTTGAGGAATAGAGAAATTTGAAGATGGATGATGAAGTTTCTACCACAGCAATGCAACACCAGAAAAGCTGCTGAGCACCAAGCACAACAATGATGTTTTTGTTGCCAATGACAGCAAAAGTGAAGCACACACACTGCTATCTAAAAAAGATGCCCAAAATGCATTGAGAATAATAGAGAATGTGTTGACCTGCAGTAATGCTATTATTATTGTTAGCCATATGGTGCAAGTCGCCATATGGCAAAGGATTTTTTTTTTTTTTTTTGGCTGCACCAGCCAAAAAAAAAAAAAAAAATCCTGAGTTACCCTGAGGGACAGAGTCAGAAGTAGAAGGGAATCACCATTCCCTTCTACTTCTACTTCTAGGGAAAAAAACTGTGAAAAGAAATTGGATTCTTTCTTTAAATTAGATTAATTTATCAAAAGGTTAATGGTGTGTATGTCTCCTTTTATATTAAAATTAATCCTTTTTACTGTGATACTAAAATATTATATATATCAAAATAGATACTGTACAATATTTTCATTTCTGCTAATTGATTTTAGTTTATTTTATGAATAAAATAAAATCTTTAAAAAGTGTGTTATTCCTATTACTGTATTGTTAGATAAGGCTTTTGTTTTTATTATTATTCTTATGTTTACAGTAGAATGTCGATTATCTGAACTAATTGGAAACAGGGTTGATTAATCAAATAGTTCGATAATCAAACATACATGAGAATACTTAGTTTATACAAAACAAAGTATAATTAGGCCTACAATTAAATTATTATACACAAGGTTATTACTACTGTATTTTGATATATGAAGTATTATAAAAAATAATGATTTAGGCAATGGTTTGCAAATAATAACCAAAACGCATTGAAGAAACAACGTATATTATATTTATTTTGAACTTCCCTAATTGTTTTACATGGTTTCAAGTATAAGTAACTTTTTTTTACATAAACAGAAATAAACAAACTCAAGTAATTGCACACAAATAAAAGTATAATGAATCTTGGGAAGGTTTATTTTTTAAAATATGCAATCTTTAATTTTTCTTTGAACTATGCGAGATTGTCTTTTTTTCACGGCTACGTCTCTCATCCTCTCTAATAGCAGTGTCTCCATAGAACTGTATTCAGACTGTTGCTCACACCATGCCATTGCAGTTTCTAGTGCAGTGAAGGACCCTGCATGAATGAGCCCACTTGCTGTTCTTCTTTGTCATCAGAATCACCTTGGTTAAAGTTAGCACGTTTTTCATCCTGGACTAATGCAACAATTTCTTTTTCGATTAAAATATGATAACCAGGATTACCAGCATTGTTGTTTAACCATGCCTCTGCATCATGGGCGTCCACATAAAATTTTCTGGGGGGGGGGGACAAACCTTAGAGACAAATAATTACGTCAGTAAATTTATTTAATTATTTAATTTTTTAAATCTTCTTCTTCTTTATATTTGCCTTCTTCCCACATTTATATGGGGTCGGCATTTCCTTCCCTAATTCTTTTTCTCCATTCCTCCCTATCCTGGGTTTTTCTCAGGATAGGGAGGAATGTTATTCTTTTTCTCCAATCCTCTGCCACCTTGTCCTTCCATCTCAGCTTAGGTCTCCCCCCTCTTCCTCTTCCCTATCACCTCCAACTTTTCACACCTCTTCCCCACATACTCCTCACTTCTTCGTTCCACATGTCCAAGCCACCTCAACCTAGATTCATGCATTTCTTTACTCAGAGGCCCCCTTAGAGGCATGCATTTCTTTACTCAGAGGCCACCTTAACCGTACCTCTGATGTAGTCATTTCTTATCCTGTCCTTCCTCGTCACACAACACATCCATCTTAGCATCCTCATCTCCGCCACTTCCATCTTCTTCTCCCGGGCCCTTGTAATCGCCCATGTCTCAGCACCGTACATCAATGCAGGTCTAACCACAGTTTTATACACTCTTCCCTTCGTTCTACAATTTACTTTCTTATCACACAGCACCCCACTCATCTTTCTCCTGTTCAACCATCCACATTGCACTCTATGCTGTATTTCTGCACTCAATCCTCCACCCGTCTCAACGTTCGATCCCAGATACTTAATACTTGGTCCTTGAGGTTGTCACAGACATTCTCTCAGATATGCCAGACAAGCTGTACTTGCTACCTGGGAGTCTAAAACACTGATGGAACTGATATTCGGGTGACACTCAAGTCAAGTGGACCCAATTTCGGCAAAGTCCAGACGGTCTGTGACAGCCAAATACTCTGCTTGCACCTTCACGAGGGTGGGACTGTTAGAAATCCTGGGTATAACCTCCATGCACAAATACATGGTGGGTGACCACCCAGGTGTGAACCAACGTAAGCAGGGGTCGAGGTGTGGCGCCCACACCACATGGAGGAACGCCGTCCCTCTATGTTACCAGGCAGTACTAGGCGGTAGATGACTCTCATCAACCGGTGAAATACCACCAATTTGCTTATTGGAGGCTTGAAGTGGTGGAACCCATGTTTAGTCTCTAGAGCTAAGTTCCGGTCAACCCTTCCCTATCTCTTCCATCATGCAGTATGATTGATGACTTTTGAGGTTATGATGAAAGTCGTGGCGAGATCCAATATTCCTTACATTTCGTTTCGAGGGTACAGCTGTAAAACGGTGTTCGCAGGCCGGCCGCTAGTAAGTACACCGGACCGAACCTATTGGTAACTCTCTAGGAGGCTTCCGGATCAGCTAGTGTATAATCTTGCTACCTCTACTCTGCCAGATAGTGACTGGAGGGAGTCCGAGTAGTGTGTATGCAGGGAGCATTGTCGAGGCCACGTTATGTCAAGGATCTGGGTATATTCTTACCACGTGTACGCCATATCCAAAAATTTCATTACTTCATACAGCATGTCCCACCCACTTTTTCTTACTATTGAATACACCATGAATTGTCAAACTAATAGAGCAAACTTATCTGTGAAAAGATCTAAACCTCCCAAGGACTTCCTAATTCATTTCACAAATATACGTGGTCTCAATTCTAATCTCAACGATGTCCATTTCCACTTGCAGTCTGCCAAACCCCATGTACTTTTTCTGACAGAATCTCAGTTATCGGTCGATTCAACTACTGCTCATCTCAGATGCCCAAATTATTCGCTGTATGATTCCTTTCGCCTCAAAGGTGGTACTTGTGCATATGTCCGTTCTGATATTCCCTGTCAGAGACTTGGCAATTTGGAATCTCCTCTCTTTGATCTTCTCTGGCTTAAAATTTCTCTACCTCATTGTGTCAAATTCATCTGTTGTCTCTACCGTTCTCCCAACTCCACTAATCACTTGGAGCTCTTTGACTTCCTCTCTTTGCCACTTGACTTTCTCCAGTCCAACTTTCCTAACAGTGAGGTAATTTTCCTTGGTGATTTTAATGTTCACAACTCCAGCTGGCTTCCGTTTTCTAGTCACACCGACCCAGCAGGTCGAGATGCTGAGGCTTTTGCAATTACTAATGAACTAGCATAGATTGTTCATTTACCTACAAGAATACTGGAGAATCCTAATCATACGGCCAATACACTTGATCTTTTTCTCACAAACAACCCTTCTAAGTACACGGTCGAAGTGAGAGGTCCTTTAGGCACTTCAGATCACAACTTGGTGATTGTCTCTTCTCCAATGGAACCTTTATATCATGGCTATTTCCCAACCTTGTGTTGTTTGGCATTACAAGAATGCAAAATGGGATGACCTGCGAGACTTCTTTTCTTCTTTTCCTTGGTCGGATTACTGTTTCAAAACTTCTGATGTCAATGTTTGCTCAGATCGTGTCAGTGAAATTATTCTTGCAGGAATGGAATCCTTTATCCCATACTCCACTTTAAAATCTCGTCCCTTATCTAAACCTTGGTTTTCCAATGAATATGCTAAGGCTGTTCAAGAGAAGAATGTTGCATATCGTAATTGGCTTGTTTCTAATTCTTCAGTTTCATTTTCTGCCTACACCAAAGCTCGCAACAATTGTAAAGCAGTTATTAATCAGTCCAAACTAGAGTTTGAACAGGCTAAGAGTAGAAAACTTGCTTCTTGCCCTAATGGTAGCCGAGCATTCTGGTCTCTTGCCAAAGCTATTGGCCGCAACTTTTGCCCATCTCTGCTCCCACCTCTGTCCAAACCAGATGGTTCTGTTGTCACTTCAGCCAAGGATAAAGCTGACCTGCTAGCATCCCATTTTTCTTCCAGCTCATGTATTAATGATCTTGGTAAAACACCACCTACCATTCCCAACACGCTCCATTCAATGCCTCCTGTGGTCTTCCATCAAAAGGATATCAGAAGGATTTAAATGAATCTTGATGCTAAGAAAGCTCCAGGTCCTGATGGTGTTTCTCCACTTGTTCTCAAAACCTGTGCTCCTGAACTTACTCCTATTCTTTGCCATCTTTTTTCACTTTCTTATTCCAAAGGTGTTTTTCCTTCTGCTTGGAAATTTGCTCATATCCAGCCAGTTCCTAAAAAGGGTGACAAATCCCTCCCATCCAATTATTGTCCCATTGCAATTACTTCTATTCTTTCTAAAGTAATGGAGAAATCAATTAACCGCCAACTCTTAAACTACCTAGAAACCTTCCGTCTGATCAACGATCGCCAGTATGGATTCCGTCAGTGTCGATCCACTGGTGATATTCTGGCTTATGTTACTCATTTATGGGCTAATTCAATGGAAAGGTTCGGTGAAACACAAGTAGTTGCTCTTGACATCTCAAAGGCTTTTGATCGTGTTTGGCATAAAGGTCTTCTAAACAAGCTTCCATCTTATGGTTTGCCAACTGTTTTTAGTAATTGGTTATCCAGTTTTCTCTCTGATCGCTCACTGAGGGTGATGGTAGATGGCTCTCTGTTTTCTAACTTCTCCATTAATGCCGGTGTCCCCCAAGGTTCAGTTCTTTCCCCCACTCTATTCCTTTTGTATATCAATGACCTTCTTCCATTGACTGGAAATCCTATCCATTGTTTTGCCGATGATAGCACATTGCATTCAACTTTCCATTTTGAGAAATCTTGTCCTGCTCAATCAGCCTCAACTTCTCGAAAATCTGCTACCAATTCCTTAAATGCCGATCAGGTAATTCTCCAGTGGGGCAAAGACAACTTGGTTGATTTCAACCCTTCTAAAACTCAGTTATTATTTATTTGTTATTTAGTTTTTTTTAGGAGCATTAGCAACTTAAGGCCATATTGCTCCGGGATATGCGGTGGTCATTCCCTGACCTTTCCGCATCCTCCGTATTTGGTGGTGACGGGCTCGAACCCCGGTCTAATCAAGAAGCATGTGCTACGCACTGCTGCTCCTTCCCACCTGGCTACGGAGGCGCCCTAAAACTCAGTCTTCTCTTGTCTTATATCTCGCAAAAAGGATTCTTCTGCTCCTATGCTTATCTTTAGTGACACTCCGATTTCTAGGCAAAATGATATATCTCTTTTGGGGATTACCCTGACTTCTAATCTCTCTTGGCATAAGCACATTACAAATATTGCTTCCTCTGCATCTAAAAAACTTGGTTTTCTCTTTCGCTCTCGGCGTTACTTTTCTTCTAAACAGCTGCTCACTCTGTATAAATCGCAAATCCGCCCTGCTATGGAATATTGTTCCCACATCTGGGGTGGTGCCCCCAAAACCTCTCTCAGGCTCCTTGATTCCATTCAGAAGAGGGCAGTTAGGTTAATTAATGATTCATCTCTAACAGAGTCTCTCCACTCGCTTTCTCATAGAAGTACTGTTTCTGCTGCATGCCTCTTCTACAGATACTTCCATGGGCACTGTTCTTCCGAACTGGCTTCTATAATTCCCGTTCTCTCTCTCTCTTTCAAAACAGTCCAAACCCGTGCCGCCACCAGCCAACATCCATTTACTGTCCAACTTCAAACCCACAGAACCAACTTTTCATCTTCCTCATTTATTCATTCGACTGCCGTTTTCTGGAACAACCTTCCTTCATACGTATTTCCTGTAAATTACAATCTACAGAAGTTCAAGTCCAATGTCAACAAATATCTTCTTTCATCTTCTCAACCCCCAACCTAAGCACGGTACTAAGTACTATAGGTTCTAATACCTCTCGTGTTTGGGGTTCACATAAAAAAAAAAAAAAAAAACTTACATTTCGAAACTGATGGTAGCTTTTCCTCCTGTAGTTTTATAGAACTCTCATCTTCTCCATTCAATACCATATATTCTGTCTTTGTTCTACTTATCCTCATGCCTCTCTCTTCCAACGCTTTCCTCCATTCCTCCAATTTCTTCTCTACCTTTCCTTGGGATGGTTCGCACAGTACGATATCATCCGAGAACAGCATACTCCATGGTGCTCTACTCTTCACTTCTCTCACCAACACATCCATTACCAGATCAAACAGATATGAGCTAAGAGCTGATCCCTGGTGCAGTCCAACTTCTACAGAGAACCCCTCAGTCATACCTACACTACTCTTAACCTGAGTCACCGCTCCCTTGTACATTTCCTTCACAAGCTTTACGTACTTTTCTGATGCACCCTTATCCCTCATGCATCTCCATACCTCTTGTCTGGGCACTCTATCATGTGCTTTTTCCAGGTCTATGAATACCATGTGCAACTCTACTTGCATCTCCCTGTACCTTTCCATCACCTGCCTTAAAGCAAAGACTGCATCTGTTGTTCCTCTTCCTGGCATGAAACCAAACTGTTCCTCTCCTATTTCTGTCTCCTGCCTTATCCTTCCTTCAATTCATTCTCAGATCTTCATCGAATGAAACATTAACTTTATTCCCCTGTAGTTCCCACATTCCTGCACATCACCCTTTCCTTTATAGATTGGCACAAGTATACTTTCCCTCCACTCATCGGGTATCCTCTCCTGCTGCCAGTTTTTCCATAAAGTCCCATAGGATATCGATCCCTTCTTCTCCTAGACTTCTCCATACCTCTACTGGTATTTGATCAACCCCTACTGCTTTCCCCCTCTTCATTTTTCTGAGTGCACTTTCCACATCTTTCCTGTTTATGCCTTCCACTTCTTTCATTCGTCTCTCTATCCTCACATAATGCTCTTAGGTTTTCCTCATTTAATAACTTCTTAAAATAGCCTTTACACCTTTCCTTAACCTTCTCCTGGTCCTGTATAACCACTCCCCTCTCATCTTTTATCTGTTTTATTGATGAGAAGTCATTTTATGCCTTGTCTCTCGCTTTGGCTATTCTCATCAATTGCCTATCTCCATCTTTCCTTTCCAGTTCCCCATAGGCCTCGTCCACTGCCCTTGCCATTGTCACAGCCCTTTTTGCCTCCTTATTTGCTAATTTATATGCTTCTTTATCTTCCTGGCTACCC
This sequence comes from Mastigoproctus giganteus, assembly GCF_048544385.1. Classification (NCBI taxonomy): domain Eukaryota; kingdom Metazoa; phylum Arthropoda; class Arachnida; order Uropygi; family Thelyphonidae; genus Mastigoproctus; species Mastigoproctus giganteus. Next base: position 173,336,745 of record NC_143577.1, read on the forward strand.
GTTAAATCCCATCTTTTCTTCATCTCCTTTTGTTTTATCACCGATTGCACTTCCTCATTCTACCACCAAGCCTCCTTTCCCTCTGGCACCCCCTTTTCTGATGTTTTCCCCAACAACTCTTCTCCAACTTTCCTTATGATACAACTGTTCAATTTCCACTACTCTTGCATGTCTTCCGGTAACTTTATTCCTTTTAGCACCTTTTCCCTAAACTCCTTCCTCAAACCCTCCTCTTTCAATCTCCACCATTTTATCCTTTTCTCCCTCTGTCTTGAATATTTCCTACTTTTGTCCACTGCAACCTCCCGAGCAACCACAAGCAATTTTTTAAATAATTATTTAAATAAACAAGTAGATTATAGAATACAGTATTGCATTAATACAAAAACACATACATAATGTATATAAATTTACAATGTAAATGAAACAAGCATATATATCTACAGTCAGTCCTCGTATAGCACGATAGTTGCGTTCCTAGAAACCCTCGTGCAATGCAAAATCGTGCAATATAAACAACAGCCCTATGGGAAAAAATTAGGTGGTCGGCACCTAATCCTATGGGGTTTTTTTTTTTTTTTTTTTGATTTGGTAGTTGTTGGCGCATCGGCTTCTGTGGCCATATTGCACCTCCCAAGGTTTTTTGCAGTACTTTGATCCAAGCCCGAGGCGGGAATCGAACCCGCGACCTTTGGGTTGCCGGGCAGGTACTTTACCCACTCGGCTAGCCCGGTCGGCAATCCTATGGGATTAGGTGCCGACCACCCAAGATTGAACACACATTTGTAACCAAAACATTACCAAACACAATAAATATTCGTAATAAAATACGTAAGTATTTTATTACGAATATTACATAATAAAATATTGCTAATGCTTTTGCTTCTATCGTAAGCAAACTTGTTTTTTGTTTGATTTTCCTATCCAAACAGATGACAGCCATTCCATCTCTTCCAATTCTTGTGTCTTAATCTAATGGATTTTAATTACACTTTGAGTTGTTTCTGCTATGAAAGTTGATTTTATTTTCTCTGCATTCTTTCTAATTCTCGGGTTGCCTCATTTAGGTCTGTAGCACGTGCAATATCACATGGTCTTTCATTTCGCTCAAAGCGTTTCACAATTTCCTATTTTTCTCTATCGACAGAGGCGGATTGGCCATAAGCCTCACCGGGGAAACCCCGGTGGGCCGGAGGTAGTGTGATTTTGGCCATAAACCATAGTATGAGGCCACTATAAATTTTCCCGGGTAAGAATTCTCTCTGAATCTGCAGTGTCTTCACCAGGACACTTCCTTTTCACACCTTTTAAGTATTTTACTCATTTTTAGGGTACAAAGCACAATTACAAAACGAGGAGGCACGCTTGATACACATAAACAAAGCTGCGCGTGTGTAGCAACTGAATAAACAACACCGTAAAGACAGAAATTAATACCTCACATTTTATTAAAGCACATTTCTAGGGGTTACTACCATAAAACAATAAAAACAATTTCCAGTTGCGTTTCTGCTAGTGGAATCTGTTATAAACTGGTAGTAAACTCGATCTAATTGCATTTGCGATTATACCGATAGCTGGAATTGTGTTAGTTTTTACGTTATTATGGTGAAATGTGTTTCCCCTTCACTGATATAAAAAACATAAATACATTTTCAGAATGTTCTTTTCATTCGTATCGTGTTCCGTTCGGTTGGGGTGATTCCGCGTTCGACTGCCATTTCTTGTAAACACAAAGGCGAATCGTGCATAAGCGAATTCAGTTCGTGTTATATAAGATATCGTTCCCCTATTTATAAATCGTGTATGATCGAATTCGTGTAGTGTAAACACGTGTTATACAAGGACTGACTGTATATATATATATATATATACACACATATATAGATAGATAATAATTTCAATAATCACATATCGTATAAGAATTGAATTCTCCGTTTATCGCTTGCAAACCTATTGATGACATTTCAACGAATTTCTTCTTTACCGCTTCCTCTTCTAGTTTCTTCCTGTGCACACTAATCATACATAAACCTGATAAGCAAATTTCTGAGATAGTGTACACCTTAAACATGTTTTCATATGTCTCAAGGTGCTGAAACTTCTTTCACTGGTACAGGTCGTAACAGGTAATATCATACCAACAGTTATCACCGAATTAATAGAAGGGAAATAGTCGCAATGTTCCGAAACTTCTGGTAAATTTTGGAGAATATCAGTCGATGAACCAAAAACAGGAACACGTGTTTTATTACTGCAATAGATGAAATATGTGTTCTATGATTACTCCGCCGAGTGCCGAAACCGGCCAACCTGTAATAAAATTTTAAGGCAGACAAAGCGTCCCACGGTCGAGGATGTAAGGTTACATCTCAATCACTTTTACGATTATAATTTGTAGAATTTTTTATTCGATCACAGGGAGGGGCAATTGTCCTGTTTGCCCCCCCCCCCCTCTGCGGACGCCCATGCACTGCATCATCTTGCCCACACTCAGAAAACCCTTGAAATAAAGTTACAATCTCACCTATGTCTTCATCCAAATCTTCCACGTGTGTGACCATCTCTTCAGCAGTACCTCAAAGTTTATGGCATGCCTTTTTCAGATTTCCCTCCAACAACCTGGTCCAGGCTGTTTGTTGTTTGTTATTTGGTTTTTAGGAGCATTAGCAACTAAGGCCATATTGCTCCAGAGATATGCGGTGGTCATTCTCTGACCTTTCTGCATCCTCCGTATTTGGTGGGCACGGGCTCGAACCCCGGTCTAATCAAGAAGCTTGTGCTACGCACTGCTGCTCCTGCTCACCTGGCTACAGAGGCGCCCCTGTTCCAGGCATCTGCTAATGTTTAGCAACAGTCTTTAATGTTGAGCTTCTTTGAAAACTCAGCCACACTCTCTTCATCTCCATCTGATAGCAGCAAGCAACGTAAGACTTGTTTTTTTTGTACATCTTTTTTAGTTTTTCTATAACACCTTGATCCATTGGCTGCAACAGGGCTGTAACATTTGAAGGTAAAAACCTGACAATGAAGTTCTCGTCAATTGAATTCAGTTTTTCAAGAGGAGGATGGGATGGTGCATTATCGATAATAAGCAAAACTTTACCAGCTTTACCTTCATTTTCTCTATGCTTCTTCACACTTGGAATAAAATCTTGGCTAAACAGATCCAAAAAATGTTGGAATTCATCCAAGCATTTTTCTGTCCTTTATTCTTTAATTATATATACTGCCTACCAGTATTATAATACTTGTAGGCAGTTTACACCTTTAAAGCACCTTGGATTCTTGCATTTTCCAATCACCAACAATGGTAAAACATGCTGTCCACTTGTATTTGCACACAACATAATTGTAACATGCTGTTTGTTAGCTTTGAAACCAGAAGCAGCCATTTCACATTGCAGTGCAAGTGATTTAAGAGGGAGTGACTTCCAAGTGACTTAAGAGGGAGTGACTTGCATAAACATCATCCTTGGAAAAACTTTCTTCCTCCACCATTTTCAGAAAAGGCTTTAAAAGCTTTTTAACTCTAATGACAAATTAAGACTATTTCTATGCTATACTGCACATATCTTCGAATAAATAGTCAGAAACGAATGCATTAAGCAGCAGGAGTAATATTTCAGCATAACCAGTGCGCTAAAAGTAGATACTGTAATTTTTTTGGGGGGGGGGGGCACTCGTGGTTCGCATAATTGACACTGTACTGTATAGTTTGAACCAAAAAAAAAAAAAACTGGTAAAATTTTGACACTTTTTCGGGGAACCCTGTTTCGGTCCCTTGAACTTTGTATTAATGAGATTCGACTGTTAGTTGCAAATCTTCAATCAACAAAATAATAGCTATCATATTGCTGAAACCTTCAAAAAGGGAATCTGCAGCAGATAACATTGATTCCTCAACTAGTTCTCCATTCTCAAATGGCTTTTGAATTGAAATTTCAGATTTTATTGCACAAGCTTTGTTTTTCCTTATAGAACAGTTATGCAGATAGCCTGTGTCAAAGGTGTTGCATTTTGTTTTAAAATGCCTCTCAATGTTATGCTTCTGTTACATAATTATGATACAATAAACAAACACTTTCCATTACGTGCATTAAAGCAGAATCGTTCTTCCCATTCACTGTTGAAATTATATGATATGGTTTTTCTCCTTTTCTTTTTCCACTCATATTAAGCGACTCTTTGTTGTCCACCTAAAACTAAGATATAAAAAATTATACCAAGGACGAATACCTGTTGACTTTATTTTAACATATAAAACTGTTAAATTTTCATGAAAATGCCCAGTTATATAGAACAAAAATAAAATGAAATCTAGAAAGCACTGAGATATAGAAATCTGAAGATGTATTACGGTTTAACATATAATCATAGACTGTGCAACAACAAAAAAAATAAAAATAAAAAAAAAGAATATATCAAATTTCTTCTTATTAAATCAGTGGGATTTTGAATTCATACCTACAAAGAAACAGACAATGAGGAATAAATAGAATATTATGAAAAGTAACAAAGAGTGATCTAAATTAAATCTCTGAGTGAGGGTGTAGTACTAGTAGCAGATGCTCAATTCGAGTAATTTCTCAATTTACATTTTGGAAAGGTCATCGTAGTAGATAGTGGAAATAGAGTTCTTGCTGCAAAGTTCATTCTTATGTGAGGTGCTATTTGAAGATTATATAGTAGTGTTTTTTTCCTAGAAGACGTAAAATCGTTTGCTCTTGTCACCTTTTAGTGTGACACAGGCTGAAGTGTTCCAGTTTTATATAAATTGGCTGATGTCTGATTCCCATCAGACATCAGCCAGTAACCAGCTGCTTTGAGTTAATGAGGATAATGAATTTGTTTTACAGTTCCAAGAGCAATTTTAACTTCAATACAAGTACAGTATAAGTGAATTTAGTAAATTGTTTCATTCTCTGCATACTCTTATTTTAAAATATGAATATTTTTCATGCGGGTACCTGAAAATCTATCAGTGGGCACAAAGGTGCCTGTAGGCACCTTGGTGCCCACTAAAGGATTTTTAGTAATTTGTCCCTTAGCCCTTTCACATAACGACCAGCACTGCCACTATCTTAATTTCTTGCCATAGCCTGTACTCTATTAGGCTGTGGTTCGTGCTTTCACGATTCAACCAAACAAACCAATCAAGAAGCAGGCATAGAAACGCGTATAGCGCATTTGCTCCACCCACTATGTAGACGAAGTAAGTATGCCCGATAGTGTGCCAGTGCCAAAAATTCATTTCAATTAACAAATTTGCTAATAATTACATGTACACTTTCCACTTACATTATATTGAATTAAGTAATGCAGAATGAAATAAAGTTGGAGCTATTTAGACAGTTGTATGTCCGAATCTTTATTTATGGTATAAATGTTCAGAAATTAAATTAATTTCAGCAAAATAATAGACTTATTCATAAAAATATAGGTCATAATTTAAGATATGGGAACACATTAACAAACTCGTCATTATAATTTCCAAAGCAATTTCAAAATAAATATTAAACTAATGATTTTTTAAAAAAATTTCCCATATCCCTGAATTTTCAGTTTCTTGTATCTTTGTCAATGTGATTTTTACTATAATTATTCAGAAAAAATTGACATGTAGAACAAATTATATAGTTTGTCAACTTGTTTAAAGAATGACTACAACTAAAGAGAGGTTATGCTTCTTTAAGAATACAGTATTATAGCTTATAATTTAAAATACAATGTTAACAAATTAGCAAACCGTTCATTGCATAATTTCTAAAGCAAATTTCAAGATAAATATTAAACTAATGAAATGTTTTTATTTTCCCCATGTCTTTGAATTTTGAGTTACTTGTACCTTTGTCATTCTTATTTCTAATGTAATTATTCAGAAAAATTTGACATATAGTACAAATTATATATTTTGTCAATTCATCTAACGAATGATCACATATCAAGAGGTTGCTCCTTTTTGCTGATGATATGAGTACTTTCTGGTTGCAATTTACAAATATGCATCAATGTTGCAAACTGTTTATTACAGTGGAGGAAATTATACTCGTATTCAAAAGAAACAATTATCTGGAAAACTCTATATCACATTATTGCTATTTAAACACATGATGCTTAGAGCTTTTTGAGTTTCCCCCAATACATATATTAATAGTTGCACATTCCCTTTTCATACTCATAATCCAACATATCAACATCACAAATCCGCTTAGCTGTGAAAGAAAATCATTTGTTCTTGTTTGAAATATTATGCAAGGCATAACCAGATATATATACAATAACACCTGCTACATCTGATTGTAGAGATAAATTTAAATCTTCAACTGCAACATCTAATAGTCTGGTATTACTGTATTTCTTCGATTCTAAGACGCACTTTTTTCCCCCTATAAACATCTCTAAAAACGGGGTGCGTCTTAGAATCGCAGTTTTTTTTTTTTGAGTTTTCCTGCGCTTTGTACAGCACCACACGTTTTGTTTTTACATGGAAACCCCGTCTCCAAGTTTGACCTTTATCGCATTCTCCAATTCCAGTGGAGAATAAAGTGGTGTGGGTGGCTTCACGTGCTTTCGAAATGTGAAGCCACCATTATTTCATTATAGTGGAGCTCACTCAGCGAAAACTAGGAAATTTTGTTTGTATCTTCGAAAGTAAGTAAGTGGAGTTATTGTATTTCGTTAATTTTGATTCCTTATTGCACATTAAAATGTCAAAAAGATTGCACTACGAAACCGCACTGAAACGAAAAGTTATTGTGTATGCAAAAGAACATGGAAATAGAGCTGTGGGTTGACATTTTGACATCAGTGAAGTAAATGTTCGTTATTGGAGAAATGAACCCAATTCCATATTTTCGTGCAAAGCAACAACCAGGTGCTTTACAGGGCCTAAGAAAGGAAGATTTCCACAAGTCGATGAAGCTGTGATACGTTTTGTAATGGAGACACGCGCAAAGGGATTACCCATCACTCGAATCCATGCAATTAAAAGCCGGAGAAATTGCCAAGTCCCTTGGAATAGAGAAAATTTAAAGACAGATGCGACTGGTGCGACAGATTCATGCATCGTAGTGGATTATCATTAAGGCGCCGAACATCTATCTGTCAAAAAATTCCTGCAGACTCTCAACAGAAGCTGATTAACATTCAGTGACAGGTGATGAAATTAAGGAAAAAAAGAAACTATGAGTTTAGTCAAATTGGAAGTGCTGATGAAACCCCGGTCTTCTTCGATGTGCCTCGAAATTACGCCATCAACGCTAAAGAAATCAAGATTATAAGCATGGGCTACGAAAATCAGCGTATCACTGTGATGCTATGCATCACCGCTGATGGTCGAAAGTTGCCACCATATTTAATTTTAAATTGAAAAACCATACCGAAGAATGAAATTTTCCCCAAAGATGTTATTGTGCGTGCACAAAAAAATGGATGGATGTTGGCAGAGCTTAAGGAAGGCTGGCTAAATGTCGTGTGGAATAGACATCTTGGAAGTCTTTGTAACCCGCCCAGCATGCTAGTACTTGATGCGTTTCGTGGACATTTGTCCAAACGAGTCAAAAATAAAATCGTGCAAAAATGTGGTGACTTGGTTGTGATTTCTGATGGCATGACTAGCCAACTGCAGCCACTTGACATTTCAGTCAACAAACCATTTAAAGATTACTTGAGAAAGGAATATGAATTCTGGCTGTTGACCGACAACCTTCCGCTGACACCTCCCGGAAAAATTAAAGCGCCGGCATCAAATTGGCAGAATGGGTATCAACAGCTTGGAAGCTGATCCCAGAAAGAATAGTCAAGCACTCATTTAAAAAATGTTGCATCACCAAAGCTCTCGATGGCTCAGAAGATGATATATTATGGGATAATAAAGATAATGACAGCTCAGAAGATGATATATTATGGGATAATGAAGTGATGAATAACATACCTACTGATAAATACCGGTACTATTGTTGTTAGTAAATTGAATTCTATTATAATAAAAATATTTGTTAGATTTATTTTAGTGTTTTATTTTATTATTATTATTTTTTCTTAGAATCAAAGCTTCTGAAATTAAAGTGCGTCTTACAATCGATGGCATCTTAGAATCGAAGAAATACGGTAATTTCATATATTTATGTCTCTTTGATATTATTCATTTCAGGTGGCAGAGGTAAATCTTAAATTTTTTCTTGGATGAAAAAAACCAGCAAATTTTTTATTTTTATTATTTTTTTTTTTTTTTACAGTTTCTAATAACTGTTGCAGTGATATATGATAATTTCCTCCAGATAATTGACATTAGCATCCAAATCGTTTTTCTAAAGGGTCAGTTTGAAACCTGCCCAACAGAACGTACTATGGCTAAAAGCAGTTAAATATATAAAATTGTCATTTTATATATTGCAAGGCTCGCACATGAAAAGGACTGAAATTTCTGCAAACTAAGACCATTATATATTTTGCCATTAAATAAAATCTCCCATCTTTTTTAACCTCTTATACTTATCCATCTTTTTTAACCTCTTATACTTATCCATCTTTTTTAACCTCTTATACTTATCCATCTTTTTTAACCTCTTATACATATGTTATTTGCAAAACTTTAGCAGTATCTTCCTACCCATTTAAACTGGTATGCTTCAGCCCAAGTTCCATAAGTTCAAGAACATTATTGTCATTAAGAATTTTAAGAGATAATGATACCTCTCAATATTTCTTGGATATAAACTCTTTGCATTGAAGGTGCTACTATATATTTTTTTTTCTTTTTGTGAGTTATATGCCATAGATGATTAAAACTGGCATTTCATATTATTTCAGAGTTGTGGAAATCAGAAAAATTAAAACATTTACCTTGTTTAAGGTTAATCCAGTTTCTTACACATTTAATATGTGTACTGGATCAAGCAATAAGTACAGCGCAGTTTCATCGTATTGACTTACAACTGCTGCATTGAGAGGATGCTTTGAAACTTTTTGAACATTTAGCTATTAATTGCACTGTTGTCTGTAACAACACTTATCATATGTAGTCTGAATTTATTTAAATTTTTTAACAAATGAACAGTATGGAAATATAATTGGTCTGAAGTGAAGCATGGTACACGGGCTATACATCATCTTTATATTTGGAAAATAAGCAGGACACAAAGAACACATCTGCTGTCTTGGCAGGATCATTATTATTGACACTTGTCAATTAATTTACTACCTTTAAATGTTAAAGTATCATCTAAATCAGCGGTTCCCAACTGATGGTTGGCGAAAGTGTTCCAGGGGGTTCACACTAAAAAATTCTATAATGGGTATATTATTGTACACTACAAAATACATACATAATAATAAACAATAAAGTAAATTAAAATTAAATAAAAAGTGAGGAATTGCCAAAGAAAGAAACCACATCTCCCATAATTCCTTATAATTAGTTTACTATCTTACAGTATATCATGTTAACATTAGTAGAGGCATATGATGCAAGAAAGCAAGCTTATGCAGCATCAGCCAAAAAAAAAAAAAAAAAGAAAAAAAAAGCTCCCATTTCACCCCTCCTCCGTTTGTTCCAAATACCTGTCCAGTTCAGCCTTAAATTTATTTAGGCTATCAACTTCCACAACAAAAGATGGAAGTCTGTTCCACCAACCAACTACCTGCTGGCTAAAGACAAACTTCCGCTCATCTATCCTACATCTGTCTTTCCTCAATTTGAATTTATGCCCTCTCAGGTGATTATTCTGAGCAAGAGGAAGAATCCCATCAGCATCGAGCATGCTCAAACCATTCAAGGCTTTATACACCTCTATCAGATCACCTCGCAGGTGGCTAGTCTCCAGACACTGTTATTTGCAAAACTTAAATGTTTCTTTGTAAGAGCAACCCTTCGTTCCATTCACTAATCTTATTGCCCTTCTCTGTACTTGTTCCAACAGCTCTACATTCTTCTTAAAATGAGGCCTCCAGATCTGTATACAGTACTGAAGGTGTGGCCTGACCATTGCCTTATACAAGGGAATAATCATCTCCTTATCCCTGCTAGAAAAATTCCTGTATATCATTGATAAGACACCATGAGCTACTCTTGCAGACTGTCTGCACTGCTCAGAAAATTTCATATCTGCCTGCACAATTACCACCAGGTCTTTTTCGTTCTCTACCACTGCCAGTGTAGTACCACAGAGTTGATACGTTACTCTGGGGTTACTGCTTCCTATATCATGTTTAATATGCTTCCCATATCATGTTAATAAATATGTTTTCCAAACTAAATTTTTTTTGATTCTCAAGCACCACTGTTATTTTTTATTTTATTTTTTTTTTAGACTGTGTAGTACTTAGTACTGTGCATCGGTTAAACGTTGAAAAGTTAAAAGAAGATACTTGTTGACATTAGACTTGAACTTCTGTTGATTGTAATTTTCAGGAAATACATTAGAAGTAAGTTTGTTCCAGAAAACAGAAACTGAATAAATAAACAAGGAAGAAGAAAAGTTGGTTCTGTGAGTTTGAACTTTGGCAGTAAAAGGATGTTGACTGGTTGCAACATGTGTTCGAATTGCTTTGAAAGAGAGAGCGGGAATTATAGAAGCCAATTTAGAAGAACAGTGCTCGTGGAAGTATCTGTAGTAAAGGCATTCAGCAGAAACAGCATGTCTATGAGACAGAGAGTGGAGAGACTGTCTGCACTGGTAGCACAGTGGTATCGTCACCGTCCTCCCCACACCGGGTGGAAAAATCCTAGGTTTGAATCCCATCAATGACGTAAGGAATTTTAATGGGCTTTTTTTTTACTCCATGGCTGAGTTAGTCAGTCTCAGGCGTAGATAGCAAGGTTTTTCCACAAGAAACTGGGGTTTTTTCGTTTAGCAAAACAAGCAAATCTACTAGAAAACACATGCAATTTACAGACACAATAAATATATGGGTAAAAGTAATCATTTATGGGTGACCCTAACATCAATTTTTTTTTTTATGTTAGGGTTGCCCATAAATTTCACTGTCCCAGACGTGGGAACAATATTCCATGGTAGGCCGGATTTGCGATTTCTACAGACTCAACAACAGTTTGGAAAAAAAGTAATGCCAAGATCAAAAGAGAAAACCAAGTTTTTTAGATGCAGAGGAAGCAATATTTGTAATGTGCTTTATGCCAAGAGATTAGAAGTCAGGGTAATCCCCAAGATCTTGCCTAGAAATCGGAGCGTCTTGAAGATAAACATAGGAAGAATCCTTTTTGCGAGATATAAGATAGGAATGAGTTTTAGAAAGGTTGAAATTAAGTTATCTTTGCCCCACTACCAATTACCTGGAGATCAGCATTTAAGGAAATGGTAGTGGATATTCGAGAAGTTGAAGCTGATTGAGCAAGGTGAGGTTTCTCAAACTGGAATACAATGTGCTATTGTCAGCAAAACTATGGATAGGATTTCTGGTCAATGGAAGAAGGTCATTAATATACAACAGGAAAAGAGTGGGAGAAAGAACTGAATCCTGGGGGAACACCAGCATTAGTGGAGTAGTTAGAAGACAGAGCCGTCTACCATTAACCAGTGAGCAGTCAGAGATAAAACTGCATACCCAATTACAAAAAAAATAGTGGCACCTTTATGCCAAACAAGAACGAAAGCCTTGGAGATGTCAAGAGCAACTGCTTGTGTTTCACCCTACTTTTCCATTGAATTTGTTCATAAATGGGTAACATAAGCCAGAATATCACCAGTGGATCAACACTGACGGAATCCATACTGGTGATCGTTGATCAGACAGAAGGTTTCTAGATAGTTGAGTTGGGGGTTAATTGATTTCTCCATTACTTCAAAAAAATGTCGAAGTAATTGCAATGGGACGATAATTGGATTGGAGGGATTTGTCACCCTTTTTAGGAACTGGTTGGATAAGAGCAAATTTAAAGCAGAAGAAAAAATGCCTTTGGAATAAGGAAGTGAAAAAAAGCGACAAAGAACAGAAGTAAGTTCACAAGCTCAGGTTTTGAGAACAAGTAGAGAAATACCATCAGGACCTGGTATTTCTTAGCATCAGATTCATCGAAATCCTGACATCCTTTTGACGGAAGACCACAGGAGGCATTGAACAGAATGTACTGGGAATTGTTGGAGATGATTTACCAAGATACATCAATACATGAGTTGGAAGGAAAACAGAATGCTAGCTGGTCAGCTTTATCTTTGGCTGATGTGGCAACAGAACCGTCTGGTTTTGACAGAAGTGGGAACAGAGATGGGCAAAAATTGCAGCCAATAGTTTTGGTAAGAGACCAGAATGGTCGGCTACCATTGGACAAGAAGCAAGTTTTCTACTCTTAGCCTGTTCGAAATCTAGTTTGGACTGATTAATAACTGCTTTACAAAGTATAAATGATACTTAATAATTTTTATTATTATGCTATGTCGCTTTTAAAAACATAGTACTGGAAATATTTTATAATAAAAATTCAGAAATATTATACGATTTCAGAGAATATAGGCTTTGTGGTTCACTTTAAAAATATTATGTTGAAAGGGGTTCACTAAAAAAATTTTTACATTGAGAAGGGTTCACGATAAAAAAATTACATTTAAAAGGGTTCATGAGTCAAAAAAAGGTTGGGAACCACTGATCTAAACAGATTTTATCAATTTAGAGTGAAACAATTTTCTCATCTTTTAAAAAACAATTTTTTTTTTTTTTTAAATACTGTGACTGTACCTCAAAATCATCACCAGTGAAATTTACATTTAAATTTTTAATTATCTTTTGCAATGTTCTTTGATGGGGAAGTGTAAGAAATTTTGTTTCTCTGATTGCTTTACATGCTGAGGCTGATAACAAGTACATTTTAAAACAAAATGATAAGTGTCAGAGGAAAATCTTGTTAAATTGTTTTTGGTGTTTTTATAATCTGAATTTGTTCCATAGAATAATTTCTTCTCATGTAACTGTGCTTTGAAATCATTCAAGTTATCATGGTAAGTTCTTTGCTTGTAGTTGCATGTGTTGTCATACTGATCTTACTGCAAAGAAAACTTCAATATTTTATTTAGTGCCAATCTTTTTAAAATTGCACATTTAAACCTTTTAACTAAATCTGTGACAGTTTGTGTTCTATAAATACAGAAAACTCCAAAGATGTAGAAACAATAACAACAATACTACTGCAAATCATTAGATATTCTTTATTAATTTTTAAATCATTATTATCAAAAACAAGATATAAGTAAAAATCACTTCTATGCAGATATGATACAATAACACTAAGAGAATCAATTTTTGAGCAATCAACTTGTTCAATATAAGTAACCATACTTTGTTTAATGCACTAGCTAGCCACTGTTCTTCCTGTTTGTTCCATTTGCTCTTTTTAAGTTTAGAAATGAAAGTTTTACCTCTATGATGTCTTGTAGAACACTTCAGTGCTGATACTCTCTGTGGTTGAATAATTATACAAATAGATTACATGTATTCCACTCCCTCGTAGACAAGATCAGTGACCCAATGCACCTCGGAATTGGAGACCCGCGGACCCCAAAATACATCGAATTACTGCCCCAATCTTTGAGCGAGAGAATACAATACGTCCGTATTTTAAAAACAATTTAAATTATTTGAGACCAAATAAATACATAGTGAATCCATACTCTTAATACTTTAAAAACTAATATTAAAACATAAAAAATTAAGAATCCTCTAAAACATTAAGAGACTAAAGAATTTTGTTACTTCCCTGAAGCAGATGGGGCTTTTCGACCAGGGTCGTGATCACAGGAAAGTGAAACTGCGGGTATTGTGGGGGAAATTTTATAGCATGGAGATTAGTTGTGATCATAGTGTATGCGCGTGAAGGACCATGAATCTGAGATGAGGTGGGGGCAATATACATTGACTGAATTTTGATGTAATTTAATTTCAAGTGTCTCCGAAATTAATAGTTTGTTGTAATCATGTTGGATGCTGAGAATTTTTGCTTCATTGAATAGAAAGGTGTGGCCTTCACTGATCGCATGAAATGCGAGTTCTGAAACCAAGGAGCGGGATGAGAGGACAGATGTTGAATGGATCCCTGGTATGAGGAGCTGCAATCCTTGCACAACCAGTGGATCCCTGGTATGAGGAGTTGCAATCCTTGCAAGATGCATTGTAGACTAAGTCATTTAAATGGAATGTGGAAGAGGATTGGACTTCGTGATATTTTAGGGCAGCATGTAGTTTTGTTGTGGGTTTGGCTATGATTTTGAATTGTGTGTCTTTGAAAGTGCTATTTAGTTGTTTGAACCATTGTTCAATACAGGCACTCCTCGAATTACGTACTTAACCTTTTTTTTTTTTTTTTTTTAATGTACGTAAGTCCGTTGTCCGTAAGTCCAACTTCTGTTTTGTACATACAAAAGACATGTACAGTACAGTGCAGTACAATGCACTGAAATTATAATCCCCCCCCCAACAAACTTCATCTACAGCATTTTATGATTTTATTCAAAACTAATTTAATCTAAATACGATACATAATTTAATTTAATCTACGATCCAATCACTTTATGATGGACTCCTCCAAAATAAAATACCGTTCACTATACAATATTGTTGTTGTTACAGTCCATTCCAGTTATTTGGGACACATCGGGACTAGAGCATTTTGGCCCGATTAAGCGGCTGCCCCAATTATCCGAAGTTTCACGTAAATAGTTAAAAATAAAATATACTCGCCCTTTACAATTGGTTCACTGTACAATCAAATCACGTTACGATGGAGTCAACATAGTAAAGTAACGTTCACTATATGATGTGCAGTAAGCGCCAGTCATTGTCATCACCTTTGTGAATTGAATTTTAATTCTATTAAACAGCGATTATAATTAGCAAAAATAGGAGGAATATTATCCACAGGCTATAAAAGCAAAGATATATTAAGCACAAATTTACCCTTTATTACCTTACCAATTAAAAAATTAAATGATACGTGAAAATCGGAACAATAATCGGAATAATTAATATGTACTGTAATATGTACATACGAACTAGTCGACATTTCTGTTCACTGACATTTGTGGATGGGGGTTAAAATTTAAAACAGTAAAAAGATAAGCAATCAATAACAAAGAACACAGCACACATAAAATGCAAGTAACACAATACGTGCAACTGAAAACGGAGTAACAAGTTACAAAGCTTTAAAAACAGTAATGAAGAGAAGATCTGAAAATTAATTTTTTTATATGATTGAAGATTTCATGGTAGTGTAAACACATTTCACCATAAGTGTAAACACATTTCAGTAGGAGCCAGACGTGTTCAAAGCCGCTAAGTGGATTTTTCTTATTTATTGATTTGAAATTATTGTTTTTCTAAAACTTTTGATTTAAATTTAGTATAGCATTATTTTGTGATTTTCTGATTAATCTGGTGTATTTATTCTTTACTCGGCCTTGTAATTGCATAAAAGTATTGGTAAGGGTATCAAATCCACGTGTTACAAGTTGCAACTCCGCAGAACGAGAAGCTTTTTAGCCATATTTAGCCGCTTTATTGAATATTTTTTACGTCAAATTATTTTCTGTAAGTAGCTTATAGACCGAGTAAGGATCGTTAGTTTATTCTGAATTGAGACAGCGAGATTTGAAAGTTAATTAATACTTAAGTGTCCATAGATTTACCGTTCGTAACTTGCCGCCTTTGTCATACGATACGTTATATACCGAACTAGATAGCGTTAGTATAGTATAGGTTATAATATTGTCAGTTGATCAGTAGAATCTATTAAACTTGTTGAACTTCGTTGTCAATTAAATTGTACTTTTAACTAAATACATATAACGACTTAGATTACAAACGTAACATAATTATTTAATACATAACTGATACTTATATAAAGGGAACTCCTAGATAATTAATACTTGACACTGAAAAATATATATACCATTATAACTGTGTTGGGATACAAGTTTAGGGTTATAATTTTGAACTGAAATTGAAATTTTATTGGAATTAATAGAAATCATGACTCAGACCAGAGAAGCAAAGCAAAAGGTTGTTGTGTTTGTTTGTTATTTGTTTTTTTTGGAGCATTAGCAACTAAGGCCATATTGCTCCGGGATATGCGGTGGTCATTCCCTGACCTTTCCGCATCCTCCGTATTTGGTGGTGACGGGCTCGAACCCTGGTCTAATCAAGAAGCGTGTGCTATGCACTGCTGTTCCTTCCCACCTGGCTACGGAGGCGCCCAAAGCAAAAGGCTCAAGCTAATGGAAGTACTGTGGCTCAGAGGAGAACTGAGGGGGGGGGGGGCAGTTGCCTTCTGAATCACAGCCTTTTAAAATGCACTGCTTGCATGATGTTTGTGGAGCATTCAGGTACGGGACATGATATTGCCATGGGGGATGTCTTTGTGTGCGATGCAAGGAGTGTATCTAAATCAGGCAACAACTCAGCATTGTTATGGGCCTATATGAGAGCTTGAAGGACAGGGTGGATGCCCTCGAAGGAACTAAATTGAGGGGCCCATCAAGCTCTCAACTGCCCACATCAGTGCCAGAGCTTGCACTTGGTCATCACACAACACAGCAGCAACCCCCAAGGCAGAATGCGCTGGTCCCACAGGACCTAGTAGTTGTTGGTGACTATTGTCAGGGGAAACGGGGAACATGCTTTGTAAAAAGGACAGGTGGAACAGGACCAGGGTATGTCTGCCAGGAACAAAGGTTGCTGACGTTGTAGATCGGATATCATCTTTTAAGGGCACAAAAGGTGATATAGTTGTACACGTTGGCACTAATGATATCAAGAGTAAGAGACCGGCAGAATTACTTAACAAGTACAGGTCAATTTTGGAAAAAAGCCGTGAATTAGGGTTGAATTGTAAAAGTGTCTGCAATTCTGCCCAGACACGTTAGGAGGGAGTATATGATGAGAGCCTTGTCGATCAATTCGGCCCTGGAAAGATTGCGCAAGGCTCAAGGGGCAGAATTTTTTTCAGCCTAGACTGTACTTGTTAACAGGAGAGACTGCTTTTACAGGGATGGGATACACTTAAATAGAAAGGGTGCAAGAATATTTGCTGATGCTATCGAGGCAGTGTTAGGTGGGTCGGAAAACTGCTAGCTTGGGGGGAGACAAAGACTAATAGATTAACAGTAGCCACTGGCAGAGGTGAAAGAGATTCTTGTACTGCTTCTATTGGAATGAGCAGAAGCCTGAAAAACAAGATGCAGGATATTTCAGAGACTGCTGGGAGTCATTCGGTACAAGTAAACACATGGGTTGTGTTAGGGTAGCTAAGAATAGAAACAGGCGCATGTATACTTGCGTGTCCACCAATGCTAGGTGTTTAGTCAATAAATTTGAAGAATTTGACGTATTGCTCAAAACATCAAAGACAGATATTGTTGGGATATCAGAGACGTGGTGTCACACAGATATAAGGAATGCAGAACTGGAATTTGGGGAGTACAACGTCTACAGAAAGAATAGACAAGATAGGAAGGGAGGGGGAGTTATGCTATTAGTTAAGAAACACATAAAATCCAAGGAAGTGAAGCCAGTCAACATCGCTGGACAGTGCAGTGTCAAGTCAGTTTGGTGTGACATAAGCATTGGGAGATCAAAATTGAGACTAGGAGTATGCTATAGGCCTAATGACTCTGATGAGTATAATAAAAAACTGTACAGGGAAATAGAGTGGGCCAGTAAATCAGAGAGTCTTATAATGGGGGATTTTAATTTCCCAGATATTGACTGGAATTTGGGGGCTGGTCACTCACACACTAGCAAGGCTTTTGTGGATTTATTGGATGATTGTTTTCTACATCAGCATGTTCGGGAGGCAACTAGAGGGAGTAATACTCTTGATTTGATTATCAGTAGTGATTCTTCATGCATTAAGAATCTGCAGATAAATGAACCACTAGGTGGCAGTGATCACAGTGTGCTGATGTGGAATTTACTCAAAGAGGTAACTACCATTAGGGGTAAGGGAAGGGTTATTGCTTTCGTAAAGGCGACTACGATGGACTGAGACAGTATTTAAATTCTATACAGTGGGACCAACTGATGATGTTACCAACAGCAAATTCAAAATGGGAAGTATTCAAAGAACTTATCTTGGAAGCTACTAGGCTTTACATACCAAGTAAGAAATATTGTTCAAGGTTTAGGCCTAAATGGATGTCAGATGAATTAACGAGACATATGGCAGAGAAGAAAAATGCATGGGATACATACAAATTAACACATGACACAGAAGCTTATGATAGATACAAGTTGATCTGTAACCAAGTTACAAAGAAGGTTAGGCAGGCGAAGGCAGATTTCGAGAAATCTTTGGCAAGGGATGCAAATAAAAACAGCAAAGAGTTCTTTACTTATGTAAACTCTAGAAGGAAGGGGATGAATCAGATTGGTCCACTTGATATCGATGGATCAACTGTTGATGGTCCTGCTCAGGTAGCTAACAAACTAAATGAATATTTTGCATCGACATTCACACATGAGGAGTTATTCAGCGAGGGGAATGCCAGAGATGTATTCAACTCTGGCAGTAAGCTAGAGAATCTTATAATAACTGAGAGTAAAGTGGAGGAGAAATTGTTGAAGATAAACACAAGAAAGGCACCTGGGGTGAATGGGATCTATGCAGTTATATTAAAGGAGGCAGCAAAGGAAGTAAGCAAACCCTTAGCCATAATTATGAGAGCTTCCTTGGACTCAGGGGAGGTACCCATAGACTGGAGATGTGCAAATTGACCCCAATTCACAAAGGAGGATCAAAGGCTGACACAAGTAATTATAGACCTGTGAGTTTAACTTCTGTTCCAGGAAAATTAATGGAGGCACTGGTTAAAGAAGCACTGCAGGATCATCTAGACAAGACTTCAGTTATAGCTCGGAAACAGCATGGTTTTGTTAAGGGGAAGTCTTGCCTGACCAATCTGATTGGATACTATGATGCAGTCACAAAAGAACTGGATGCAGGGAATAACTTTGATATTATATACTTGGATCTTAGAAAGGCTTTTGATACTGTTGCACATGGAAGACTGCTGCACGAATTGGAGCAGTGTGGCATTGGAAGCAAATTGCTGCTATGGATAAAGGGGTGGTTGAGGGGGAGAAGACAGAGAGTGGTAATCAATGGACACTGCTCATCGTGGACTAATGTCCAAGTTTGCAGACGATACGAAGGTTGGCAGGGTTGTCAAGGACACTACTGACACTATGCTGCTGCAACAGGATCTGGAAAGATTGAGCAGATGGGCTGAGAGGTGGCAAATGAAGTTTAACATTGACAAATGTAAAGTACTACATACGGGAAACAGCAACCCCAGAGCAACGTATCAACTCTGTGGTACTACACTGACAGTGGTAGAGAATGAAAGGGACCTAGGGGTGGTTGTCCAGGCAGATATGAAGTTCTCTGAGCAGTGCAGACGGGCTGCAAGAGTAGCTCATGGTGTATTTTTCTAGCAGGGATGAGGAGGTGATTATTCCCTTGTATAAGGCAATGGTCAGGCCACACCTTGAGTACTGTATACAGGTCTGGAGGCCTCATTTCAAGAAGGATGTAGAGCGGCTGGAACGAGTACAGAGAAGGGCAACAAGATTAGTGAATGGAACAAAGGGGCGCTCTTACGAAGAAAGGCTTAAGTTTTGCAAATTACAGTGTCTGGAGACTAGGCACCAGCGAGGTGATCTGATAGAGGTGTATAAAGCCTTGAATGGTTTGAGCATGCTCAATGCTGATGGGATTCTTCCTCTTGCTCAGTATAATCACCTGAGAGGGCATAAATTCAAATTGAGGAAAGACAGATGTAGGATAGACGTGCGGAAATTTTCCTTTAGCCAGTGGGTGGTTGGTTGGTTGGTTGGTTGGTGGAACAGATTTCAATCGCTTGTCGTGGAAGTTGATAGCCTAAATAAATTTAAGGCTCAGCTGGACAGGTATTTCGAACGAACAGAGGGGTGAAGAGGAAGTGGTTTTTTTTTTTGGCTGATGCTGCATAAGCTTGTTTCTTGCATCAAATGCCTCTACTAATGATAATGCTAATAATAACTCACAGAATTCCAGCTGTCGGTGTTATCGCAAATTCAGTAAGATAGAGTTTACTGCCCGTTTATGATAGATTTCACTAACAGAAAAGCCCAATAAACAGGTGACTGCTAATTGTTTTATGGTTGTGAAATCCAGAATTTCGACTGAACCACGTGGTACCGTCGAAGACAATCGTAGGGTAATCTCCAGTACTGCGGTCTCCTGCCCCGATTAAAGGGCATGCTGTCCCTATTAAGCGAAGTAAACCCTGGCTATTTTCTGAATTGGTTTCTGTTTTTTAAGATTTGCCCCAAATAAACGGCTGCCCCGATTAACCGGTGGCCCAAATAACGGGAATCCACTGTATTTGGTTTTTAGGAGCATTAGCAAGTAAGGCTATATTGCTCTGGGGATATGCGGTGGTCATTCCCTGACCTTTCCGCATCCTCCGTATTTGGTGGTCACGGGCTCAAACCCCGGTCTAATCAAGAAGCGTGTGCTACGCACTGCCGCTCCTGCCCACGCAGGCGCCACTATATGATATGTAGTAAGCGTCGGTCATTGTGATCACATTTGCAAACTGAATTTTAATTGTATGAAACGGCTATTCCAATGAGTGAAAATAGGAGAAATATTATCCACAATCTATAAAAGTAAAGATACAGAACATAAATTTACACTTTACTTCCTCCAATTAACAAAATTAAATAATGCGTGAAAATCAGAAGAATATTTCCCATGGGTTAGCAAAATAAAAATAAATTTAAGCTTATGTACATAATTAATACTGCAAGTAATTGATATTTCTGTTCACTGAAATTTTTTTTTTTTTTTTTTTGGTCATAAAATTTAAAACAGTAAGAAAATAAGCAAACAATAACAATGAACACGGCACGCACAAATTGCAACTAAGAGAATACGCCCAAGTGAGATACGGAGTAACAACGTTATGAAGCTCAAAAAATAGGAATGAAGAGAAGATTCTGAAAATTTATTTGTGTTTTACATGATGGAAGATTTCAGTGAAGAGGAACTCATTTCACTATAATACCGTAACATAAAAACCCACATAATTCCAGCTATCGGTATCATCACAAATGCAATAAGATCAAGTTTACTACCCGTTTTTAATACATTGCACTAACAGAAAAGCCCAATAAACCAGAAACTGCTAATTGTTTTATGGTAGTGACCTCCAGAAATCCATTTCAGAAAAATATCATGAAGGCATTCAAAACTGATTCTTTTAACCAAACATAACAGCTTTGTGCTTTGTACGTAAGTGGAGGAGTGCCTGTATATGGTAAAGCAATAAAAAAAAATTTATGTTATTATTGTTGATAACAGGAGAAGTATTGCGTAATCTGTTTTTTGCTTTGATCCTTATTTCATTTATAATAGGTAGGGGTAGCCTCTATTTTGAAATCTGTTTTTTTAGTGTTTGTATTTCTGTGTTTTGGGCTGATTCAGATGTTGAGTATTTGTAGGCATTAAGAAATTGATTAATGATGATGGGTCTTTTATAGGTGAAGGGGCGGTAGCTGTGTAATGAAGAAGCTACCACTCTTTCACCTATAAAAGATCCATCATCCTTAATCAATTTCTTAATGCCTACAAATACTCAACATCTGAATCAGCCCAAAACACAGAAATACAAACACTAAAAAAACAGATTTCAAAATAGAGGTTACCCCTACCTATTATCAACGAAATAAGGATACAAGTAAAAAACAGATTAAGAAATACCTCTCCTAATATCAACAATAATAAATAAAAAAATATTTTATTGCTTTACCATATATTGAACAATGGTTCAAACAACTAAATAGTATTTTCAAAGACACACAATTCAAAATCATAGCCAAACCCACAACGAAACTACATGCTGCCCTAAAAAACCAAAGTCCAATCCTCTTCCACATTCCAATTAAATGACTTAGTCTACAATGTATCTCACAAGTATTTCAACTCCTCATACCAGGGATCCACTTGTACACTCAATATGAGAATGAGACAACATTCAACATCTGTCCTCTGATCCCGCTCCTCGGCGTCGGAACTCGCATTCCATGCGATCAGTGAAGGCCACACTTTTCTATTCAATGAAGCAAAAATTCTCAGCATCCAACATGATTACACCAAACTATTAATTTTGGAGACACTTGAAATTAAATTACATCAAAATTCAGTCAATGTACATCGTCCCTACCCCATCTCAGATTCATAGTTCTTCATGCGCATGCGCCAGGATCGCAACTAATCTCCATGCTATAAAATTCCCCTGCAATACCCGCAGTTTCACTTTCCTGTGACCACGACCCTGGTCGAAAAGCCCCATCCGCTTCAGGGAAGTAACAAAATTCTTTAGTTGATTCTTAATTTTTTTATGTTTTAATATTAGTTTTTAAAGTATTAAGAGTATGGATTCATTATGTATTTATTTGGTCTCAAATTATTTAAATTGTTTTTAAAATACAGGCATATTGTACTCTCTCGCTCAAAGATTGGGGCGGTGATTTGATGTATTTTGGGGTCCGCAGGTCAATGGGTCACTGATCTTGTCTATGTAGGAGTGGAATACATGTAATCTATTTGTATAATTATTCAACCACAAAGAATATCAGCACTGAAGTGTTCTACAAGACATCCTAAGGGTAAAGCTTCCATTTCTAAACTAATTTACTTATAACATAGAATGTATTGAGCCATTGCTGCTCTGTTAGCTATTAATTAAATTTGCTCTTTTTGTAAAATTCTCAGTTAAATGTGGTGCAATTTATCCAATTATTGTTGGATATACATTACCAGTGAGTTTTGGTCTACCTCTTTTAACAATTATTCATTTACCTGTTTATCTACTAAACTATCTTTCGTGGTTATAAACTCTTTTGGGAAATGATGAATGCACACACGAATATATTGTGAGAGTATAATTCTTGTGAATTTTGATAAACCACTTCTTTTTAAATTCTCATCCTTTAGAAAACAAAATACACTTGCATAAGGATACATCTAAGCACACAGCAGTTAAACGGCTTTTTTTTTTTTTTTTTTTAAATACAGTACTACTCACACAAAACACTTGTTAAACTAGGCTTAACAACTTCCAATTTTCACAATCCAATTATATAAAATCAATCCACACTTCACTATTATCAAACTATATCAATATTAAAGTTCAGCATGATGTTGGTGTATGAATCAAGATTGATTACTGCTAAAACTAACTGAAAGTTTAAATCTGATTGAGTAGTACTGTTTTTACACTTACACTGGCTACTAATAGCTATTAGCCTTTTGTAATGACATTAGAAGTGATGGTGTTGTCTTTGAGGCATGGCCTGTACTCTAGTAGGAATTGATTATGCATGTGAACAGAATCTGGTAAAGATTTTATAATGTAATGCTCATTTATTAAAATTATTTATTGTGCTGTACAAAGTGTGTGAATAATTTATTTCTGGTACATGTACTCTTTATCATTAATTATTTATTCTTTTTCTGTATAAAACTTTCATTGTTTTCAGTAATAACACCATGACTTATTGAAATTGTTTTCTTTCACATGTTTTTTGCACGGGTTTTAAAGTTACAACTACATTATATTCTTTACTGGTGTTTAAAGTCCTATTATTTAGTGAGTCAAACAGAATGTTCATTTCATCCACAAAGGCTGCTGTGAATGCAGCATCTGCAGGTAAGTGACCAATACAGAAATAAACACAAAGGCCAGCAGCCATAGAAAGACTAAATATCTGAGATTCATAATTTACCAGATGTCTTTCCTGCCCTGCTTGTCATTAAATGCCTTTTGGTCAAGCATGGTGCTTGCTAATATCTCTTGGCTTGGTATAATATAACTCAAAAAAAAAAAAAAAAAAAAAAGAAGTATGTGGATATCCTCTGTGGAAGTTCCATTTTTGGTTGAAAATGGCTATTCATTTGATAATCAATTGTAAAAGAAAATTCAGTATTTAGTTTTGGAAAATTTGAAGTGTTTTTCTTTCATTACTTGTGCTGCTAATTTCCATAATTGTAAAAAAGCAGCACAAGCATATGATTGTTATATATTAGTGAAATAAAATCCTAATTCTGCATAATATCATAATTACTTTTAACCAGTGCTTTTTTTTCACTGTTAATAAAGGTGCCGGCACCTTATTAACAGTGATGTGTGAAATTTGGATGCAGTACACGTCAAAATTTGTAATATTTCGTAAATTTTTTTCTCATGTTTGCCTGATATTCAAATAAGCTTAAAGTTATTTAACTAAATCTGCATTTTTCACTGTCTATTGTTAAGATATTTTCTATATAAAACTTTATAATCATTTTTAGAATTCTAAAGTATTCAGTCAGACCTCTGTTTAACGAACTCCTTTTATAGAGAATTTTTTTTAAATTTCCCCCTGGAAGTTACAATTAAAATAGTTTCCGTTGAGCAAAGCAAATTTTCATATAAAGAACGGATTAGGACAGACTTAACTCAGTACACACTGTTCGCATTTCTGTCCTTCAGGCAATTAGTGCTGTTGTACGAATGAAGAAAGCTAACAGGATTACCATTCTACAATTTAGGGGTACTCATAACATCTATCCGACTACCTGTCCCACATGAGAAGTCACTCTGGTCAACAGTGAGCAGATCAAGGGGTATTCCCGATGTTGACAATGGGCTTTGGTCAACCTTCTACTGCAGTGGTGTCCAACCTTTTCGCCCAGGTCAGGCTAGTAATCTCTCACCCACTCTCGTTTTTTTCCCCCCTAGCAATTTATCCTGAACTGGGGGAATCCCCCTTCTCTTTTGTCCTTCCCCCTCTTCACCTGACTCTAGTTTTCTTTTCCTCCCTGGGAAACTGATTCACCAGAGAGGAGGGCAGATAGTAGGGGAGGCCTTTCCTTCCCGCGGCTAGGGATGAGTACCTGGAGGCTGAAGTCCAGGTGATCACTGCTTCCAGGTAGCCAAAAGGCCAATAAACAACACTACACTACAGAACACACACAAGCTCACAGATAAAATTTTTCTGTCCTATCATTTTCTTTTTTCGTTGTGTGGGATGAAAATCTCTTGTCCGAGATTAAAACTTTTTTTTCTCTCTCTGCTTCCTTTTCCCCTATCCCAGTTGAATGGGTTGGAATTTTCTTTTTTTTATTACATGACACACACTGGCCTTACCGTGACAGTCTGTAAAAACTGAACAGGGCAACGAGGCGGAGATTAACTTCTGTTCTAGGAGCCGCCAATACAAAAACACAAATACAATTTTCCCGTACAGGAGCCATAATCAAAAAAATTCAAAATTAGATTTCTTTCGCAGGCTGCACTGAGTGATTCGAGAAAAATTAGTGTTACATTTCCCATATCTTGTTACATGTAAAAGAAAAACTGAAAATATTTGGAAATTTTATTAAGTACATACACAATTACATTTACTGAACAAAACATTTAATGAGAAAATTTTTTGATAACTAACAAAATTTAAAATTCTGTTTTAAATCACTCTTTCCTAATTCCCAGTTTGAGAATTAGGAGAGAGTGATTTTCTTTTACTCCAACAAATAATCATCTGTTGTTTCGCGGAAGTGCATTATCCAAATTTTTCCATATCTCTGTTTACATGGTCACAGTACCTGAATATCCGAATGACAGACATTTTGGGCATTTAAAAAAAAAAAAAAAAAAAAATCAAATGTGACAATATCGATGGCAAGAGAAGAAAAATGAAGACAATAAAGGTATTAAACCTTCTAAACGTGAAATGTTGGCATTTGGTGAAAATGAAGTTAGAAAATAATCATTTAGGGTACAGTTAAATAAAATAGATACAATTCATGGAATTTAAGGGGTACCTTATTGATAAGACTGTTTCAGAAGAATTGAAGCATTTAATGAACATTCTGAGTACAATACCAATTTCATCGATTAATGTGAATGAGGATTTTCAAAAATGAATCTGATTGTCAGCCCAACCAGAGCTTCATTGATGACAAAAACAATTTCTTCACTACTATTTCCTAAAATTCTAGGCCCACCGGTGACACACTTCGATCCAGCAAATATGTAGATTCATGGCTGCTTCAGAAACGTCATTCAGCAACAGACACGAACAGTAAGAAAAGAAGTCGGCATAGTGTGTCGGATGAGAACTTAATAAAAATTTGGAATATTCTACAAAAACTTTATTATGAAATTATTTTTACTTATTATTTATTTTACTCACATTTTACTTATTTTTTTTTTTACATATTTTACATATTTTTTATATACTTAAATAATAAATTTAAGCTTAATAAACTGTGTTAATATACTTAATTTGTTGTTCTTAATCCAAAAACATTACTACTAAAGTAACAATATCAGGAAATAATTTTTTAGAGTACTTTTCATGTCCTTTTAATTTTCAATTTTTCCTGACAGCAAAGAATGAGTACCAGCACCTATTTTTTTACAAAAAAAGCACTGCTTTTAACTAGTCAGTC
Organism: Mastigoproctus giganteus; assembly: GCF_048544385.1. Taxonomy (NCBI): domain Eukaryota; kingdom Metazoa; phylum Arthropoda; class Arachnida; order Uropygi; family Thelyphonidae; genus Mastigoproctus; species Mastigoproctus giganteus. The sequence continues at coordinate 173,363,233 of NC_143577.1, forward strand.
TGCATTTAAAAAAAAAAAATGTCAGAAGGAAGAGATGCTATATTTAATTAACTGTTGTTTGTTTGTTATTTGGTTTTTAGGAGCATTAGCAACTAAGGCCATATTGCTCCGGAGATATGCGGTGGTCATTCCCTGACCTTTACGCATTCTCCGTATTTGGTGGGCACGGGCTCGAACCCCGGTCTAATCAAGAAGTGTGTGCTACGCACTGCTGCTCCTGCCCACCTGGCTACGGAGGTGCTTAATTAACTGCAGAGAAAGGGTGGTGAACACCTGATTCCACAATATCAGTGATCTGTCAAGTTAAGTTGGTTAATTATTTCATGTTAATAACATACTAATTGTGAGTAATATCAAATTATATCAGAGCTGTTAATGTTTATTAATGTGATTAGTTATCAGTTAATCAAGAATCAGTTAATCAACCCCGGTCTAATCAAGAAGTGTGTGCTACGCACTGCTGCTCCTGCCCACCTGGCTACGGAGGTGCTTAATTAACTGCAGAGAAAGGGTGGTGAACACCTGATTCCACAATATCAGTGATCTGTCAAGTTAAGTTGGTTAATTATTTCACTGTTAATAACATACTAATTGTGAGTAATATCAAATTATATCAGAGCTGTTAATGTTTATTAATGTGATTAGTTATCAGTTAATTTGTTATCAAATACTTTTTATTAAATACTGTGTTTTTCCCTGATATTTTCTTTTTGTATCCTTTATGGTTTTGTTACTTTGAATGTAATTTGGAAATTGGTACAATCTTAATTTTCTTTTTATTTCGAAACAGTTTTACAATTTGCATTTTTTTTTTTTTTTTTTTTTTTTTTGCAAGCATACAGAAATGTATTTAAAGGTTAAATGGTTAAGTTATAGTAGACTGTCGAAATAATGGCACCCCAAATAACGGTACATTCGAGCTAACGGCACATTGAGATGAGATGTTTACATACAGCACAGATGTCTTGCAGTGCCAAAAAAAGAAAACGGCAAGTCAGGTGATTACTGTATTTGTTTACAGATTGCCATTTTGAAAGTGAATTCTGTACTGATATTATGAATTATAATGCTGTTTTACATTAATTTTAAATTAAAAACCCCTCACTATGGTTCCCAAAGTTAATAAACCTCATACAGAGAAAAAAAGAACAACAACATTAAAGCTTAGTGAGAAACTTGATATAATCCAAACTATTACATAAGGGTCACCCGGAAAGTTAATTCATATACCCATGTGTATTGTGTCTGTAAGTTGCGTGTGTTCTTGGGTGGATCAGATTGTTTTGATGGATGAAAAACCTCAGTTCCTGCAGAAAAACCTTGCTATCTATGCCTGAGACTAACTAATTCACACATAGAGTGAAAAAAAAAGCTCATAAAAGTTCCTCGCATCATCAACGGAATTCAAACCCATGCCTTTTCCACCCAGTGTGAGGAGGATGATGATACCACTGTGCTACCCGCACAGACTAAACTTGATGTAATAAAGAAAATAGAATGGAGCATAAGTAGGAGTGTATTAATGGCATGATATAACATTGGATCATCAACATGTTTATGTTTTTTATGTGCAGTTAATAAAATTTCATTCTTTATTATTTCTCTTTATTTCTTATTTAGCCTCATTATTTCTGCATTAAATATATTAAAAATAAACTTTCTAGATAATGGAAAAATCCAAATATGGGCACCTTGAATTCCTGAAGGTACCATATTTTGAAAATCTACTGTACTTCATAAAGAATTTTGCAAAGGTAAAGAAAGCCAACACGAGACCCACTGCAAACTTCGGGTAACTTACCAGGCAAATTTGTTTACTGTTACTGCACTTTAGTGCTGCTTGCTCGGTAAACAGACAGTAGGTGTTATCAGTCTGGAGCAAAAGTTAAGAATGATATACTGATTGACACGTAGGCACGACATGCAATGAAATGACTGGTGATGGGCGTGACAGACGACAAGATACTGTGTAGTCATTGTTTAGCATTATGATGTGTTATTTATGAGTAAAGAACGGTGCATAATTAGTTTTGTAATGAATGGTAAACGGGTAATAGTAGCAATGAATCTTTTAAAGATGGAAGAAATTTGTAAGGAAAATGAAATGTTGCTTGATTTTTTGATGAAAACTAAATTAATAAGACCAAGATTGTACTGTTTTAAGTGCAATGATTATTTAAAACTAATTGAATCATGAACATAGTCATGTAGAAAGTTCTGGCATTGTAAAAAACGTTGAGTGAGTTTCTTTATTAAAATATAGTTTCATGGAAAATACAAAACTTCCATTAAAAAAGATAATGTATATTATATACTTTTGGTTAACGTGCACACCAGTAACTACGACAGCATTCCATTTGGAGATTTCGAAAGTAACAGCAATTAAGTTTTATAAGAAACCAAGAGATATTTGCAAATTGTAGTTGTAAAAAAACCCATTAAGTTGGGTGGATCAAGGGAAACTGTAGAAGCAGGCGAAACTGTATTGGTAAAACCAAAACATTACAGAGGACGAAATTTAACTGATAAGAAGAAAGAAACGAGTGTTTGGAGTATTTGAAAGAGAATCAAAATTCACGTTCATGAAATTCATAAAAAATCAGAAAGCAAAAACTCTTTTACACATTATTTGAAGGGTAGTGAAAAAAAAAAAAAAAAATACCATCAATAACAGATGAATGGTGTGGATACAGGCATATTACAGCTTTAGAAAAAAAGAATTACAAACATTTAACGCTGTAACATAAGGAACATTTTGTAGATCCACATACAGGACCAAATACGAATAACATCGAAGCCCGGTGGAAGAGACTAAAAAGTGTGACAAAGTCTAAATGACAGCTGTAAAGATATGCTGACGGGTCATATGAATGAATATATGTGGTGTCAAATTTATGGGAAAAATCATGAAGGTACTTTTTACAATATTATTAATCAAATTGCAAATAGCTATTGAGGTGCAACTATATGATTTGTATTCATGAAATTGATTTTTTTTTTTCTGAAAAAGCACTGTTCTATTCATTTTTATGTTATTCATTATGTTTTTTCTCATTATTAAAAGCAGCTTTTTGGAGTTCATAAGTGTTTTCACTGATTTAGGTTTGGTTATGAAAAAAGGAAAAGGTTTCTTTATTTTTTGTTAACGTGACCTTAAAGGTTAGGTTAGGTAATAGGAAAAAAAAGAAAGATTATATATATATATATATATATAGGGAATAGCTATTGGAGTATTGGTTGATGTTGTGATACATATGTATCCATGCGAGTGTCTTTAAAAATAAACAAAAATAACAACAAAATAAAAATACGGTAAAAAAAAAATAATATTTTGCTAATAAATAATTTATCCACTAGTCCACCCATGATTCTAAAGAAAAAAAGTCTCCTCCTCTTTGGGAGGGGTTCAAGCTCCCATGCGATTCAAGTGGGGGTAACTTGACATTTTTCACCACTATGGCAAGCATTCATTAGGGCATATTATTGTACAACAAAATAAAATTTATTTTTTTGTTAATAAACAAATTTATCCACTAATCCACCCATGAATCTAAAAAAAAGAAGGTCAGGTTATCCCCTCTGCTTCAGGAAGGGTTCAAACTCCTGTGGGATTCAAGTGGGGCATTCATTAGGGCAAGTTATCATCGAGGCAAGTGACCATTAGTCCTTCTGAGATTAGGGCAAGTGAAACTAAACTGACGTCATCTGTTGTGCACACACCAATCAGTACATTGTCTGCCATGCCCACCAGTCAATCAATATATCATTCTTGACTTCTACTCTAGTCCGATAATACCCACCGTCTGTTTACCGAGCAAGCAGCACTAAAGTGTGGTAGCGGCAAACAAGTTTGACCAGTAAGTTTCAAGACATTTGTTGTGGTTCTCGTGTTGGCTTTCTTTACCTTCGCCAGAATTTTTAAAAGAAATTTATGGATATTTTAATAAAAAGAAAGAAAAAACCAAATGTTGGTTTTGAACAGATGGGGAAGGAAACATGCAACCCACAAAATTACCATTCGACTACTGAAATTGCCCAAAAAAGTGATTATTAAATTCTTACTTAGGTGAAATTTTATTATTCTGTCTTTTATGGAATTATCATTCCTTGCATAGCAATAATTATTTCTTGTAAATATCCAGGGGGTTATTTCTCAGCCCTCAAACTGGTGGCTTCACTTTCTACAAGTTTTAATGGCTAACTGGAGTTAATATTATTGCCTATGAGAGTGTCCACTCTGTATGTTACTACTTCTGTGGCTAATACTGAAGGAGGGGGTTACATTGTAAACCCTTGACCAGAAGTGTAATCTGTTTATGTGTGGAATTCACTATATTGTAAATTAATCTTTTAAAATTAAAATGAGTACCAATGCATTATTGGTCACCATTGCTTAGTGTACACAGTGAAATTTCCCAAAAATTTGTTTTTTTCATTAATTTAAATAAAAATTATTTTTCTATTTATACTCTGGGATGACCAAATAGGGGAGGACTGTAGTTTGCAATGCAAATGAAGCAACAGTGAGCAAGATAGCATTACTCAACTGAAAAAAAAAGTCTTCTACAGTGCAGGCGAAGCAGTGGTGACCGATATAGACCCATAGTGAAATCAATGCTTTTCTCCCCATGTTTCTAAAAATATAAAGGTGGGGAGAAAAGTGTGAAATTCAGTGGATTCCGGTTATTTGGGCCACCGGTTAATCAGGGCAGCCGTTTATTTTGGGCAAATCTTAAAAAACAGAAACCAATCGAGAAAATAACCAGGGTTTACTTCGCTTAATTGGGACAGCATGCTGTTTAATCGGGGCAGGAGACTGCAGCACCGGAGATTACTCTACGATTGTCTCCGACGGTACGACGTGGTTCGGTCGAAATTCTGGAGGTCACAAACATAAAACAATAAAAACAATTAGCAGTCACCTGTTTATTGGGCTTTTCTGTTAGTGAAATCTATATAAACGGACAGTAAACTCAATCTTACTGAATTTGCGATAAAACAGACAGCTGGAATTCTGTGGGTTATTTGGTTTTTAGGAGCATTAGCAACTAAGGCCATATTGCTCTGGGATATGCGGTGGTCATTCCCTGACCTTTCTGCATCCTCCGTATTTGGTGGTGACGGGCTCGAACCCCGGTCTAATCAAGAAGCGTGTGCTACGCACTGCTGCTCCTTCCCACCTGGCTACGGAGGCGGCCCTGTGGGTTATTATGGTGAAATGTGTTTACACTTCCATGAAATCTTCAATCATATAAAAAAATTTATTTTCAGATCTTCTCTTCATTCCTATTTTTAAAGCTTTGTAACTCATTACTCCGTTCTCACTTGTGCTTATCATGTTACTTGCAATTTGTGTGTGCTGTGTTCTTTGTTATTGATTGCTTATCTTTTTACTGTTTTAATTTTTAACTCCCACCCACAAATGTCAGTGTACAGAAATGTCAACTAGTTAGTATGTACATATTACAGTACGTATTAATTATTCTGATTATCACATATATTCTTCCAATTTTCACGTATCATTTAATTTTTTAATTGGTAAGGTAATAAAGGGTAAATTTGTACTTAATATATCTTTGCTTTTATAGCCTGTGGATAATATTCCTCCTATTTTCGCTAATTAGAATCGCTGTGTAATAGAATTAAAATTCAATTCACAAATGTGATCACAATGACCGGCGTTTACTGCACATCGTATAGTGAACAGTACTTTACTATGTTGAGTTCATCGTAACGTGATTTGATTGTACAGTGAACCAATTGTAAAGGGGAGGGGATACATTGTATTTTTAACTATTTACGTGAAACTTTGGATAATTGGGGCAGCCACTTAATCGGGCCAAAATGCACAATTATATTTTAAGATTATTACACAAAATGAACCATAAAACAAAACAAAACAAAATGCTCCTTCTACATAAAAATGATTGAGATAACTGCATTCCTAGTATTCTATTAATTTTGCAAAATAAAGATTTTTTATCCATTTTCAAAGTTATTAGTGCAGTATCAAAACTATAAATCCCTCCTCCATCCCAGTCAGTCCTGGCTACTGTGGTAGTATTAGCATTAGTTGAGGCATATGATGCAAGAAACCAAGTTATACAGCATCAGCCAAAAAAAAAAAAAAAAAAACCTTCCCATTTCACCAATCTGATCACTCCAAATGTTTGTCTAGTTCAGCCTTAAATTTTTTAAGCTTTCAACTTCCACAACAACAGATGGATCTCTGCTCCAGCAATCAACTACCTGCTGGCTAAAGGCAAACTTCTGCACATCTATTCTACAAATGTCTTTCCTCAATTTGAATCTATGCCCCCTCAGGTTCTTAATCTGAGCAAGCGGAAGTATCCCATCAGCATTGAGCCTGTTCAAATCATTCAAGGCTTTATATATCTCAATTTGATCACCTCGCAGGTGCTAGTCTCCAAATGCTGCAACTTGCAGAACTTAAGCCTTTCTTCATAAGCACACCCCCTTTGTTCCTCTCACCAATCCTGTTGCCCTTCTCTGTATTCATTCTAGCAACTCTACCTCCTTGAATAAAATATGTCTTAAAATGAGGCCTCCAGACCTGTATGCAGTACTCAAGGGATGGCCTGACCATTGCCTTGTATAAAGGGATAACTAGCTCCTTGTCACTGCTAGCAAAATTCCTATATACAGTGAAACTTCTAACGGACACCTCTCGTTAACGGACATCTCTCTACAACGGACATTTTCAAATTCCCCAACTCACCTCTATTGGTTTTAATGTGTTTTCAGCTTCTGTCTAGCAGACATTCTCTGTAACGGACGCGGACAGGCAATCTGCACTGTTTCGTTTAGATTAGCACTTTTAATTTGATCTCCCCATAACGGACAGCGGGCGAGCTTACGGCTCTTTTTCTAGGAACTTTTCTTCCACGTATTGCCTCAATCGTGTGTTTATTTTCTATTTCCGATTCTCTGAATTTTATCAAGGTTTACGTCGCGGTTCTAAACTCTTTTTCAAGAATTTTAAGGCACGTGTAAAACTTCTGATGAATTCGGTGTGTGCGGGGGAGGGGGGGGATTTGGTCGGCCTTTCGTCTTTTCAGTTTCAGTTTTCTTCAGTGTCGTGTGAAGTGCACAATGTCTTCTCGTAAAAATTTAACTTTAAAAGATAAAGTCGAACTCATTAATGCGTATGGTCGGCAAAAAAATAGTGTTTGCAATCTCGCTGCAAAATTCAAAATCAGGAAGACGCAGGTAAGCGACATCCTAAAGAAAAAAAATGAACTGCTCAAACAATTTTGGCAACACGGAAATGATTGGGTTCAAAAATCATTCCCGAAAACTGTTGGAGTTCAAATTGACAATGTTACGTATGAGTGGTTTTGTCGTGAACGTGCTAAAAAAATTCCCATTAATGGGCCTATTATTAGGGAAAAGGCTTTGGAGGTTGCGAAATCTATGGGAGTAAATGAGTTCAAAGCTTCTGTGGGATGGCTAGACAAGTTCAAAACTCATCATAAAATTTCTTGGAAAACCGTAAGTGGTGAAGGTGGATCTGTTGATACTGGGGTTGTAACAGAGTGGACCGTCAAATTGGAAGATTTATGTCGTGATTTTGAAGCTAAGGGTATTTACAACTGTGACGAAACAGGGTTGTTTTTTAAAGCTCTTCCTGAAAAAACAATGAGTCTAAAAAACGAAAAGTGCCAGGGCGGAAAAATTTCTAAGGAACGCTTGACTGTACTATTGTGTACAAATATGCTGGGAGACTTTGAACAACCTCTTGTTATAGGAAAACCACAAAATCCTCGTTGTTTCAAGGGCATAAAGTTGAATCTTTTGAATGTTGACTGGAAGTCTAATAAAAAAGCGTGGATGATACAGATATCACGAGCGAATTGATAAGTCACTTTAACCAAAACATGATGTTGTCAAAACAGAAAAATTATTCTTTTCATGGATAATGCTGCATCTCACCCGCACATTGAATTGTCCAACATTCAAATTGTTTTTCTGCCACCAAACACACCTGCAGAGTGTCAGCCCTAGGATCAAGGGATAATAAAAAATTTTAAACTTCACTACAAAAAACGTGTTTTAAGACATCTCATTGCAAACATGAACGATGTAACATGTGCGAGTGACCTTGCAAAGAAGCGATTCAATGGATGCGATTCAATGGATTTCCTCTTCAGTAAACGCAATTAGAAAACAAACTGACGTGAACTGTTTTGTAAAGTCTGGCTTCTCAAACGCAAAAACTGAAGTTGTGTGGAGCACCAAGAAGAACAAGAACTTCAACATCTATTGATAATGTACGACACTTCAGCTATAAGTGACCCTGGCTACAAAGATATAGACTCGAACCTCACTACAGAAGATGGTGCTCTAGATATCAACAACATTATCATCGATATTTTTCAAGAAGTTTCTCATGAGGATGAAGAAATGGAAGGAGGTCATTCTGTCGAAGAACATATTAACGACGAACCACCGATGAAAATAGAAGCAGCGCTCATACAAATCAATATTTAAAAATGTTTTTCGCCGCTGAAGAAGATACTGAAGGACTTTCGATGGTTTCTTCACTCCAAACAAATGTTGAAAACAAAATTATCAGCCGGAAGAAGGTGCAGAAGAAAATAAGTGATTACTGTATGTATTTTTCTTAAGATAAAGTCATAATATGCATAGCACAATTGTATGTATATTATTTACAAAAATATTGTGCAAAATCTGTATATAATTTAATTTAATTTTACATTAAACGTTTAACGATTTTTTTTTTATCTCTTGTGTATGTAATTATATATTATTTACAAAAATATTGTTCAAAATCTGTATATATTTTAATTTAATTTTACATCAAACGTTTAACGATTTTCTTTCTTTTCTTTTTTTTTTCTCTCCCTCAGAATTCTTGTTAGCGGACACCTCTCTAACGGACAAATTTTCGTTCCACATGGCTGTCCGTTAAAGGGAAGTTTCACTGTATATCATTGACAAAACTCCATGACCTGCTCTGGTAGCCCATCTGCACTGCTCAGAGAAATTGATATCTGACTGCACAATTACCCCCAAATCCTTTTCATTTTCCACCTCCCTGAGTGTAGTACCACAGAGTTGGTATGTTTCTCTTGAGTTACTGCTACCCATATGCAGTACTTTGCATTTGTCAATGTTAAAGTTCAGTTGCCACTACTCAGCCCATCTGCCCAACGTTTCTAGATCCTGTTGCAGTAGCATACTGTCTTTACTGTCATTAACGACCCTGCCAACCTTTGTATCATATGCAAACTTGGACATTAAGTCTGATATACCTTCATCGATATTACTGATAAATACACAAAACAATAATGGGCCAGGCACCAAACCCTGGAAGATTCCACTAATAACATTAGTCCATGTAGAGTAGTGTCCATTTATTACCACCCTCTGCCTTCTCCCACTCAACCATCCCTTTATCCATTGCAGCAACTTGCCCTTAATGCCATACCGCTCCAATTTGTACAGCAGTCTTCCAAGTGCAACAGTATCAAAAGCTTTCCTGAAATCCAAGTATATGATATCAAAATTATTTTTTTCCATCCAGTTCCTTTGTGACCACATCATAATATCCAATGAAATTGGTCAGACAAAACTTCCCCTTAACAATCACATTGTGTCTGAACTATTACTGCAGTCTTGTGTAGGCGATTCTGTATCACCCCTCTTTAACAAATGGCTCCATTATTTTCCACCAGAACAGAATTTAAACTAACAGGTCTATAATTATTTGTGTCACTCTTTGCACTCCCTTTGTGAACTGGGGAGATATGTGCACATTTCCACTCCATGGGAACCTCCCCTGAATCTAAGGATGCTCTCATAATTATGGCTAAGGGTTTGCTTACTTTCCTTGCTGCCTCCTTCAATATAACTGGATAGATTCCATCTGCCCCAGGTTCTTTTTTTATGTTTAACTTCAACAATTTCTCTTCTATTTTGCTGTCAGTTATTACAAAATCATCTAGCTCACTACCAGAGTTAAATTTTCTCTGGTCCCCTCCTTGAATAACTTCTCACGTGTGAATGTAGATGCAAAATACTCATTCAGTTTATCAGCTACTTGAGCAGGATTATCAATAGTCGGGTCATCTATGTTATGTGGACCAATCCCCTTCCTTCTAGAGTTTACATAAATAAAGAACTCTTTGTTGTTTTTCTTTGCATCCTTTGCCGAAGATTTCTCGCAATCTGCCTTTGCCTGCCTAACCTCCTTTGTGACTTGATTACAGACTAGCTTATATCTGCCATAGGCTTTTGTGTCGCCTGAAAATTTATATGCATCCCAGGCATTTTTCTTCTCTGCCACGAGTCTCATTTATTCATCTGACATCCATTTAGGCCTGAACCTTGAACAGTATTTCTGTAGCCTCCAAAATTAAGTCCCCAAAGGCTTCCCATTTAGAATTCACCATTGGTAACATCATCAGTTGATCCACTTTAGTCACCTTTACAAAAACAAAAACCTCTCCGTTTACCCTTGATGGTAGTTACATCTTTAAGTAAATCCCACATCAGTACACCCTGATCACTGTCAACCTAGTGGTTCCTTTATCTGCAAATTTTTAATGCATGAATAATCACTGCTGATAATCAGATCAAGAGTATTACTCTCTCTGGTTGCTGTAGAACAATCCTCCAATAAATCCACAAAAGTCTTGCTAGCGTGTGAGCAACCAATGCACAATTTCCAGTCAGTATCTGGAAAGTTAAAATCCCCCATTACAAGACATTCTGATTTACTGTCTCAATATTTCTCTGCACAACTGTTTGTTGTACTCATCAGAATCATTAGGTCTATAACACACTCCTAATCTCATTTTTCCTTTCCCAGTGTTTACGTCACACCAAACAGACTCAACATTGCACTGTCCGCCCATGTCAACTGGATGCACTTCCTTAGATTTTATGAGTTTCTTAACTAACGGTATAACCCCTCCTCCCTTCCTACCCTGTCTATCCTTTCTGTACACATTGTAATCCCCAAATTCCAATTCTTCACTGCTTATATCTGTGTCACACCATGTCTCTGATATTCCAACAATATCTGCCTTTGAAGCCTTGATCAGCACTTCAAATTTATTTACTATACTTCTAGCATTGGTGTACATGCAAGTGTACATGCACCTGTTCTTACTATTAGTTACCCTAACACAGCCCATGAATTTAATTGTTCCATGATGACTCCCAGCAGCTCTTAAAATCGCGAGCAACTTGCTCTCTAGGCTGCTGCTCATTACAATGTGCAAGTAGTGCAAGAATCACTTTTGCCTCTGCCTGCAACTACTGTTAATCTTTTAGTCTGTGAATTCCCTACAAGCTAGCAGTTTTCTGACCTACCTAACACTGCCTCAATAGCATCAGCAAATATTCTTGCACCCTTTCTATTTAAGTGTATCCCATCCCTGTAGAAGCAGTTTCTCCTGTTAGCAAGCACGGACCACGCTGAAAAAAACTCTACCCCATGATCCTTGCACAATCTCTCCAGGACCGAATTGACTGACAAGGCTCTTATCATTTATTCCCTCCTATTGTGTCTAGGCAGAATTGCAGACACTTTCAAATTTAACCCTACCTCGTGACTTTTTTTCAGCATTGACCTGTACTTGTTAAGTAAATCTGCAGATCTCTTAAGGTTATTAGTGCCAACATATACAATATCACCTTTTGTGCACTTAAAAGATGATATCTGCTCTACAATGTCATCAACTTTTGCCCCTGACAGACATACCCCCGGTCCTGTTCCACCTATCCTTCTTGCATAGTATATTCCCCATTTCCCTGACAGGAACTAGTTGTCACCGATGACAACTAGTTCCTGTGGGACCAGCGCATTCTGCCTTGGAGATTGTTGCTGTGTTGCCTGATGCACAGGAGTGAGCTCTGGCTTTGAGTTGGACAGTTGAGAGGGTCCCTCATTTTAATTTCCTCAAGGGATTACCCTACCCCTCACACTCTCATAGATTTCCATTAGAACGCTGAGTTGGCGTCTAATTTCTTCAGTCTCTGCATCTAGCACCCACAAATACATCTTCCTTGGCTATAATGTCCTGTTCTAGAAATGTCTGCAAACATTTCACACAATTTTTTAGACTGTGATGCATTGGAGAATCTCCCCCGAGCCACAGCACTCCTGTTTCTTTGGGCCCGTTGCTCTAGTCTTGGTCATGATTCCATTTAAGTATAATTTAATTAGCAATGAAATATAATAAGATTAATAACTTTTACTGATTAATTGATAATACTATACTAATCGAACAGCTTTCTAATACAGTGCTATGTATTTCGCTATCTAGCTTACGTTAAACCTTACGCTATGAAGTTCGGGATATATGTTACGCTATTTCATATCATATAACAATGGAGGCAAGTTGTGAATGGTAACATCTACGGACACAAGTATTAACTTTCAAAATCACTATCTAAATTCAAAATAAACCACGGAGCTTGACTTGAACTATAAATCTACTTATAGAAAATAATTTAGTATAACAATTAAGTCAATAAAACAACTTAATATAAATCAAAACTTAGCCTTTGCCTGAGCTGCAAAAGTCTTGGCCAATAACCACTTATCCAAAAACCTTTGATCTAATTTTTTTACTGATCATTGTAGGGTTTCTAAAGTGTTGGCTGCTGCCGGCAAATAATTAATCCTGAAAAATGTATTTAAATTAGAATTGTTTTAAGGTATTGTATGCCAAACGTTAATATGCTACGTAATATATATTGTGCTTAATGTTAACAATCATGTGAGACAATGTCAGTTGTTTCACAATAGTATTATACTACTACTATAAAAAAAGAGGAAATGTAAATAAATGTTATAGCTAGATTGCACTTACCTTTGTTCAGAATTACTGGATTATATCTAAAGCTAGCAATATCTAATTACTTCAGTGTGTTAGGAACAAAGATGTTTGCACTAAAATCGCTCTCTGAACTGAATGTAAATCATGTGGACTTGGAAGAATGCTGTCTGCCTGTAACTAAAGGAAGCGCTGTTCACATGAATCAGCAGAACACAGGTTTTTTACTATCACTATTGAAATGTCGCTATTTAGAATCTTCCAACAGGTAAAAGAATTTATGTTAGAAAGAAATAATTAAGACTTTAGATAGTAGATACTTGAAGAGAGAAGTATCAGAAACACTGTTTTGTTTAAATATTTGTTTTCTTGAATGGAAGGAGGATGCATTTTGAAGATAAACTCAGATCAACTTAAGTTCTGTTGCTGCTTAAAAATTGTTCATATACTATTGTAAGCACTAAACTGAAATATGGAACATTTCATTAAATCTTCATCATATTGATAAGATTTCATTTATCATATTGATAAGAATAACCTACTTTAACTTATGCATTTGTTGCATTAAATGTTGAATTGACCTGTGAAAGGGAATAAATAATTTTATAAACCTTGCTTTCTTTCTTTTTTGTTTGTTATGTATTTCAGTTGATGATCACAGTGTGATTAACCACTTGAACCTGGCATAAATCCCAATTGGAAGACCCAGAGACCATGGAACAGCTAGGTGTATCTAGACATTCTCAAACATATTTCAACATGAGTGGGGGGGCACACAGTTGACTCATAGCAGATATACTGCTCTATTTCTGAATAGTTTTCACAGTGTCTCCTACTTAGTTTAGATGGGAAGTCAAGACAGCATGTCAAAAAATGAAATTTGTGTGACTTTAGTGTTAGAAACTTCTTGAATCTGAAATTTTGATACAAGACAACATACAGACCCAAAGATAATTTTCAAGTAAACATTTGCAACTTGGTTTAAAACCTTCATTTTAAACCAAGAGTTTTTCGTTTTACTAAACTTAAACTCTGGAATTTAAGAATTAAGAATCACTACTGATAATCAGATCAAGAGTATTACTCCCTCTAGTTGCCTCCCGAACATGCTGCTGTAGAAAACAATCACCCAATAAATCCACAAAAGCCTTGCTAGTGTGTGAGTGACCAACCCACAAATTCCAGTCAATATCTGGGAAATTAAAATCCCCCATTATAAGACTCTCTGATTTACTGGCCCATTCTATTTCTCTGTACAGTATCTTATTATACTCATCAGAGTCATTAGGCCTATAGCACACTCCTACTCTCAATTTTGATTTATCTATGCTTATGTCACACCAAACTGATTCGACACTGCCCTGTCCATCGATGTCGACTGGCTTCACTTCCTTGGATTTTAGGTGTTTCTTAACTAATAGCATAACCCCTCCTCCCTTCCTATCCTGTCTATCCTTCCTGTACACATTGTACTCCCCAAATTCCAGTTCTGCATTCCTTATATCTGTGTGACACCACATCTCTGATATCTCAATGATATCTGCCTTTGATGTTTTGAGCAATTCCTCAAATTCATCAAAGTTATTTACCAAACTCCTAGCATTGGTATACATGGAAGTATACATGCACCTGTTCCTATTCTTAGCTACCCTAACACAACCCATGTGTTTACTTGTACTGCAATAACTCCCAGCAGTCTCTGAAATACCCTTCATTTTGTTTTCCAGGCTGCTGCTCATTCCAATAAAAGCAGTGCAAGAATCACTTTCACCTCTGCCAGTGGCTACTGTTAATCTATTAGGCTTTGTTTCCCCCCAAGTTAGCAGTTTTCCGACCCACCTAACACTGCCCCGATAGCATCAGCAAATATTCTTGCACCCTTTCTATTTAAGTGTATCCCATCCCTGTAGAAGCAGTCTCTCCTGTTAACCTTCTGCCACTGTTGTGAATTTTGTGGTAGCATTTTTTGTGGACATTGGGGAAGTCACCACTCCAAAAAGCATTTCATATTGGTAAATAGGAGAGTGGCCTAAGCAATTATCCTACCATTGAGCCTATGTCTATGCAGCTCCCTACAGATAAATGATCTAATGTTGGATATTTCTCTGCCCTCTTAAACCTGTTCCGATGTTTTCCACACAAATTTTGTTGTTGTTATTTGGTTTTTAGGAGCATTAGCAACTAAAGCCATATTGCTCCGGGGATATGCGGTGGTCATTACCTGACCTTTCCACATCCTCCGTATTTGGTGGTCACGGGCTTGAACCCCGGTCTAATCAAGAACCGTGTGCTATGCACTGATGCTCCTGTCCACCTGGCTACGGAGATGCCTACAAATTGTGTGAGACATGCACTATTCTCTTTATGGTTTGTCAAATATGTTCCTTGAGTTTGTAAGGCCATCTAAACTTTTCTGTTTAAGTACCATATACTTCTTTCATTGACGTATCATCTCCCATCTTTAAATAACATTGGTTTATGTGATTTTGGGAGGTTGAGATGATTCAATGATTTGAGTGCACAGAAAGGTTACTGATATGACATCTAATCACCACCCCATGTTGAAAATTTATATTCTGATCACAATGCTGCATTGTGGATATGTCGTAAGTCAATACACATGTGAGGGCAACTTGGCATAATATACAATATTCATGGAGGGGATTCTGAACACCCTTGGTCGTATAGTGTAAGTCACATGAAGAAATGACCAATGGTAGTTACAGAACAGCACATATTTGGTCACTGTGAATGACTGTAAAAGAAGATGTGGGGGGGAGAGAGAGAGAGAGGAAAAAATGGGGGGAAATTACCTTGAATCCTTACAAAGGAAGCTCCATTGGCTTGGGGCATTACTGATTTCTAATAGTTTCTTCATTTCTATATGCCAGAAGAACAGACATATAACACTTGCTACTAGTGGTATGCTACAATATTTAAAAGTAGTAAAGTTCAGCAATTCCTTGATATTTCCATTAAATATGCTAATATGTAGTTTGCAGGCATTAATATTGATTGTCCTGAGTCAGCACATATGCTCTTACTGTTAATTTATATGATAAAGAAAATAGTATATGTAGTATATGTGAACTGTTAAATAATTTGCTTTTGTAGTGCATAGCTGCCAACTTCTGAATTTCAAAAAAAAAAAAAAAAAAAAAAAAACTGAAGATCAGGAATTTGTAAGCAGGAGGAAAACAGGAGTATTTTTGCAAAAAAACAGGAGGGAAATAGAGATTTTTCAGAAAAAGTAAGGGGCTTTTTTTGAAGTCAACAGTGACTAGAAATTAAATTTTACCAGAGAAATATACATTTCATATTAAAATATATCCATAGAATTGTTTACCAGTAAAGTCAGTTCTTCTATAATGTGGTACATGTGTTCCTAAAAATCTCCACTTCATTGCATTTTGCACATTAAAAACAACAGGGCTTATGGAAAAAACAGGGATAGGGGCAGAGCACTCAAAAAAAAAAAAAAAAAAAAAAAAAAAAAAATGTTCAGTGTAGTAAGTAAAACATTAAAAAAGTTAGTAACCCAATAAAATTGCTAACACAGGTTTAAGCATTTTAAATTTCTAATAAATAAATATTACAGACGTATAGCACTGTAACATATACATACTAATTAATATTTCTGTTCACTGGCATTTTTTTTTTTTGGATTGTAAAATTTAAAACAGTAAAAAAGGTAAGCAATCAATAACGAGGAACGCAGCACACACAAATTGCACAAGTAAGATACACAGTAATAATTTTTCGTACATTAAAAACAGGAAGCTTAAAAAACGGAATGAAGAGAAGATTCTGAAAATTTATTTATGTTTTTTACATGATTGAAGATTTCATGGAAGGGGAAACACATTTCATCATAAAAAAGTAAAAACCCACAGAATTCCAGTTATCGGTATTATTGCAAATGCAATAAAATCGAGTTTACTATTCGTTTATAATTAGATTGCACTAACAGAAAAGCCCAATAAACTGGGACCTCCAAATTGTTTTTATTGTTCTATGGTAGCGACCTCCAGAAATGTACTCCTCTGCTTATGCCTCACGAAATTTCTGTTTGAACTGAAAAATGTGAGCTCCTGAAAACATGAGTCTGCCTACAATATCTTGTGAATATAGCGAATGACAAGTGTGTCTCTAACCAATACAACTACAGTAAATGGGAAATATAGCTCTCACACATTTGAAATTTTTTAAGCATCATGATTTTATATGTACTGCTGCACAGGCTGCCATGTTCAGCTCGTGCCAGGTTTTGCGTTCACATGATGTTACTTGCAGATGAAATCGCGCATGAGCCAATGCGAAAATCGTGTTATAGCGGCTTGTTCCCTAATATATCAATTGCATCGGAGCAAATTCGCGTTGCCAAAACGCACATTATAGCAGAACTGACTGTATATGCTTTTTTAAAGACTGGCTTACCTAATATTTTTTTCTATCTATAGATTTCTGTTTGGATATTCTACTAGAAATCAATTGATTTTGATTGTTTCAAGAAGGATACTGTGGCACACTTTGCTTTCTTGAGTCAAAGCTTTGTTTATAACAAGGGCTCCATTGTTCATACTTGGGAATAAAGAGCATTTCTGAAACTTCACCAGGAAGAGAAGACCTTAACTCAGTTTTTATTCTCTCACACTCAATTTTAGTGAGGAATGTTAAGCATGACTTGAGATAATCTGTTATATTTCAAGCTTCCTTGCACACTTGTCAGTTCCTCAGCCAAGAACCACTGTACTTCAATTCTTTCTTCTTTCATATCAGCATAGTGGCTCTCATAATGGTTCTGGTAAAAGTTCTCACACTGAAATTGACAGAACTGACGCTACAAAACATCTCTTGATTCATCAGTTTCTTACTGACACCTAGAACTGGAAATTTATCCACAAAAAATTTCAAATTTGAAAATGATGTACTGCCAAACTGATGAAATTTGCTACTTCAAAATTTATAAGAACATCATTTTTTAGTGGAAATTTGTTACTGTGTAATTGCATCTACCATAAAAGTACAGTAGAACATTGGTTATCTGGAATAATTTGAAAGGCTGATCATTCTTCTTTTTTTTATTAATGGTAGTACAATAAGCACCGGTTATAGCAATCATGTTTGCAAACTGAATTTTGATTATAATAAGCGAAAGATCAAGTTTACTACCTGTTTACGACCCCAGGGACTCACATCTGGTGAGTGTGGGCTTGGCAAACCCAGGGTCCTGAGCTGGATATCATCATTCTTTTCTTTCTTTCTTGCTTTCTTGGTGATTCACTTCTACTCTTCTCTCTCTCACGGGGTAATTTTTTTTTTTTGGCTGGTGCAGCATAAGCCTCAGGCTTCCTTGCACTATATGGCTAATAATAATAATAATAATAAAACTGAAAATTGTTTTTATTGTTTTATGGTTGTGACCTCTAGATTCTATGTGACCATCACAAATGTGCTTTAGAAAAATCAGACTACTGGGTTTTCTTGGAAACCATTAGTGAATTTCAGATTAGTTTAGCTCCAGATTCAGCAATAATAATATTGGCCCGAAACTGTGCGATTTATTGTTTCTCAATTTTTTACAGTAAAATGTGAATGAAAAGAAAACACGTAGTTTTAACATTGCAACAAAAAAAAAAAAAAAAAAAAACGGAAATTAGTAATAGAATTATAAAAGGTGAAATTTTAGGAAATATCTCCAAAGGGTTTCACATGTGGGGACTTCACAGTTTACGACATCAAGAAAAATTCCAATGCTATAACAGAATTTGTGTCAATTATGGATAGTGAAGGAGATCTACCAGGAAAAAGATGATGCCAAAACCTGAAAATGCCACTTTAGAGAGTGCACTGTATTTTTTTGTTTTCTTCAGAAGTGAAGTTTAGGTGAACCAGTGTCTAGCCCAATGTGTGAAAAAGCATTGGATTTTAATCGAAAATTAAGAGGTAATGAAGATTTTAAGGCAAGCATGGGTTGGCTGAAAAATTTTAAACTAAGACAGGGTATACCTGAACTAGACATTCAAAGCGGGAAACTTTCTGCAGATAAATTGGCAGCGGTGTCTTTTAAAAGTAAGTTTGCTTCAGCAAATTAAAAGAAAGAAAACATTTATAATGTTGATGAGATGGACTTATTATGGAAAGCATTGCTGAGAAAAACCCTAGCCACTAAAAGAGAAATGCCTGCACCAAGTTTTAAGATGAGAAAATAGCGAGTTACAATTGCTATCTGTGCAAATGTTACTGGGATGCACAGATTGTCTGTGCTTATTATTGGTAAGTCAAAAAAACCGTTTAAAAATCTTTCTAATTTTCCTGTTTGGTATAAAAACCATAAAAATGCCTGGATGGATGTTTCTATTTTCCGAGATTAGTTTATAATTTTTTTTTCATTTAATTAATCTTAATTATTTAATTTAATCGTAAGGTAAGATTAAATTTATTTAATGTTATTGGAAAAATTATCCGGAAAATTTTGCTACCCGGAGGAGGTCTGACATCAATTATTCCAGATAACTGATATTCTACTGTACTGCCTCATGAAGCAAAAGAATAGAATCTTCTTGTTTTAGACTCTCCATGACCTTGGCAGTAGAAATGCCTATGACTAAGTCACAATCAACTATCTGGTTTAGTCTGCTATGGTAATTAATTTCCAAAATGGAAGATTTTAGAAAACTCCTGGTAAAATAAATTTGCACATGACATACCTCAACATATTTAGGAATAATGAACTCAGTATGTGGATGCAAAGAATGTTGGATTGAAGAGCTGTGTTTGTATTTTCAGATGCTGGCATAACATTTAAAAGAAACAAGCAAACTGCTTTATTCAAGCCAGAAGAGAGAAACACAAGCAGACTTTTTGCATGAGCGAGGATAACATGCCTAGAATTATCAGCTTGCTTGGCCTGTTTAGGATTGCTTTTACCAAAAGTTTGCAATTCAGAAGTTTTTTTCCTTGAGTTCATCAATTTCTCTTTCAAATATTTTTGATCATGAACTGGATTTGAACATGTCAGTGCCATTCACTAGTGATCACTTGTACTTTTCAATTTAGTTACTCTGTAAAGTGTGCTCATAATGCTTTTCTGACCGCTTCTAACCTCTTCTTTAAACAGACTTATTCACAAGCAATTATATTGATACATCAACCGTGTTGTATTAAAATAATAATTTAATACTGCAAAATAAATGTACATAACAGAAATTTACAATTAAAACTATTTACAATAAAATATATAATACAAATAAAATAAAATAAAAGCGATAAAAGGTTAAAATGTTAAAATAAAACACGTTAAAATACTTTAAAATACCGGATCCCGAAGCTTTCAGAGGCATCCACCTCCTTAAATAATAGCGGGTTCATGGCTCATGTGGTTCCACAGGCACATGGGTGGTATTCCCCCTCATGCATACTAGAACAGGAAATGGCTTGGGAACGTGACAGGCAGAAGGAGGGGATGCATCCTTAAGGCTGTAGTACTCGGACGGGATGATCGATTCCGCCTGTCACGTTCCCAAGCCATTTCCAGTTCTAGTATGCATGAGGGGGAATACCACCCATGCGCCTGTGGAACCACGTGAGCCGTGAACCCCTGCTATTATTTAAGGATGTGTTGCAATTAAAAATGTACTGTTGAGAAAGGAGGCGAATGCCTCTGAAAGCTTCGGGATCCGGTGTTTTAAAGTATTTTAACGTATTTTATTTTAACATATTTTAACCTTTTATCGCTGTTATTTTATTTTATTTGTATTATATATTTTATTGTAAATAGTTTTAATTGTAAATATCTATGTTATGTACATTTATTTTGTAGTATTAAATTATTATTTTAATACAACACGGTTGGTGTATATTAATATAATTGCTTGTGAATATGAATTCTCCCAACCTCATAGGCCTATTTGAAGATTTAAACAGACCTGTCAAAGGTCTATTCTACTAGTCTAGTTACACATTTAACCAAAGACAGCTGACGAGTACACACGTGCTTAAAAATCTTTTTTAATTCTGTAGTACACACTAATTGAAACTTTAAATCTATCTTACCTTTTACCACTTCTCTCCAGTTAGTAGTAAACAAGTTAGGTAATGTACCCAGTGCATTACATTTTAGGCACATTCGAATTATTTTTTATAAATTAAATTTAATTAAGTACAGTTATCAATTAATTACTAAGACTAACTTTATGGAACATTTAATAAAACTAGTTTTATGTGCTCTAAATCTAAACATTAAATTTACAACTATATAGTATTTATTACTCTTCCACATATTCGTTTTTTTTTTTCTCTCTCTCTCTCTTTCTCTCTCTTTGCTCTTCACAAGCGACACCAGTCACGTGTCTTACGTAACAATATACATGAAGTGTACAGACTGTCTAACACGGTGTTTCCCAACCTTTTTTTTACCATGCCCCACCTAAGTCTTTCTAAAATTCTGATGCCCCCTATGTAACGTTGGGAAACACCGATATACATATTTTTTCTATTCAAAAATTGAATTATTCCCTAAATGAAGCCTAATTACAACTTGTTCAGGACACGAGACTTAGGTTTTAGGAAGAAATCATTAGGAAATTATTAATAAAAAATAGTAAATAAATTTTCAAAACATATAATAGACATTTTGATATCCAGTCAATTTCTTTTCTTTAGTAACAAATCATTTATGGCACTAAATCCACATTCAGCTAAATATGAAGATGGAAATGGTAACAATAGCTCTCTTGAAATTGGTTGAATTTGGGTATTTAATTTCTGTTTCATCACAAAGCCATGCCATCGCTTCTTTTATATTGAATAAAGTTTTAACTGACTCATCATTTTGCATTTCTGAGAATTCTTCTTGGTACTGTATTGATACATCAGACAAATCCACTAACATTGGTTGCATCATCCAGGTTGGAAAATCAATTTGTTTTAAATCAAAAAACCTTTCTTTTAAATCATCGGACAGAATTTTCAGATGATCAACAATAACAAATACAGCGGTATCAGTCACTTCACATTTTTGCAGACAACGAAACTGTTCAAATTTTTTTTAAAAATATATTTTTGACCTAATTTAATAAATGTAATGAAACCAAATGTCTTCGCTTTTGCATCGACGAGAGTTTTATTTGTTCCTTGAAGTTGTTTATTTAATATATTTAGTTTTTCAAAGATATCGGCTAAATAACTCACAAATGCTTTACCATCGACTGTTAACAGATGCTTCATTTTAGGTTTGTCACTTAAAAAGTCACTAATAGTATCAAATAGTTCCATAAATCTTTTCAAGCAGTTCCCTTTCGAGATTTTTTTTTTTTTTTTTTTTTTGATTTGGTAGTTGTTGGCGCATCGGCTTCTGTGGCCATATTGCACCTCCCAAGGTTTTTGCAGTACTTTGATCCAAGCCCGAGGCGGGAATCGAACCCGCGACCTTTGGGTTGCCGGGCAGGTACTTTACCCACTCGGCTAGCCCGGTCGGCCCCTTTCGAGAGCCACTTACTTCAGTGTGAAGTAAAAGTCTCACATGGTCTTCATTTTATTCTTCACAAAAAAGCTTGAAGAGACAAGTTTTCCCTATGAATAACACAATGCACAAGAAGCATTTCTGGTTTCTCATCTTTCATCAATTTTAAGCAGCCATTTTTCTTGCCCATCATATTAGGAGCACCATCTGCAGCGCAAGATGTTATATTTTTCATTGATATATTATTGTCATCTAAGTAATTTTTTAGCTTATTATATATATATATCTTTGGAGGTAGTGGTGCTCTCTAATGATTTACAGAATAACATTTCTTCAGCAAAATTACCTTTATCAATACATCTTACATAAATTATCAGTACGGCTTCACTGTGTCTCTCAAAGTTGAGTCATCCATTTGCACTGAGAATTTTCTTGTTTTCAGCTTTCCAACAAGTTGTATTTCAATATCTTCACTCATTTCATCTATTTTTCTGCTAACAGTATTGTTATTGAGTGGCATAGCTTTCAGGTCTTTGTCATCTTTTTCCAGAACTGTTTTAAGAAATGCTGATATTGATGGTTTGATTAAATTCTCTCCTATAGTATGATTTTTCCCAGATTTAGCAATGAGTAAAGAAATTTCATAACTAGCCTCAAGAGTACGATTGACAGTTGCAGTATGAGCAATAAACAGAGACTTTACCAACAATTCTTCTTTTGTACAAGTTAAGTCATAGTAGGCGGTTGTTTTAAACTCTAGACGAGCAATTTTTGAATTGCCCCCCTGAACAATCAAATTTCCCCCATGTGGGGCGTGGGACCCACGTTGGGAAACACCGGTCTAACAGCTAACAGTGTATTAAAACTACATTTAATCTATAATTTTCTTTTTTACATACAAATTACATGGATAAAAATAAATAATAACTGTCAGATTTCTATTTGCCTGATTTTAATGAAATCTGGGATGACCTGACAGATATTTCTAAGAGAACTGAATAAAAAAATTATCATATTAGGGTTACTTGAGAACCGTATCATCTGCTCGTGTGTATTATATCCATAAAAGAAAGCAAAAACTCTTCCCTTTACCCCTGATTATAATTACATCTTTAAGTAAATTCAACATCAATACATTGTAATCATTGCCACATAGTGGTTCTTTTATTTGCAGATTCTTAATGCATGAAGAACCACTGCTAATAATCAGATCAAGAGTACTGCTCTCTCTTATTGCCTCTCTAACACGCTGATGTAGAAAACAGTCATAAAATAAATATATTATATTTATATTTAATTAGAGTAGGCCAATAAATTATAATTTATTGGCCTACCCTATTTCTCTGTACAGTTTTTTGTTATATTCATCACAGTCTATAATACACTTCTGCTCTCATTTTTCTTTTCTCGGTGTTTATGTTGCACCAAACTAACTCAACATTGCATGGGCCACCCATGTCATCTGGATGCAGACTTAGATTCTGTGCTTCTTAACTAAAAGCATAAATCCCCCTCCCCCGCCCTGTCTGTCCTTTCTCTATGCATTACATTCCCCATATTCAAATTCCGCATCCTTTATATCTCAGTGACATCATGTCTCCAATATCCACACAATGTCTGTATTTATTGGCTTGACCAGCACTACAAATTCATTAAATTTATTTCCTAGCATTTGTGTGCATGCAAGTATACATGCACCTGTTCTTGCTCTTAGTTACCCTAACACAGCTCACGTATTTCCTTATTCCATGAATAAGGGATTTCAGGCCTTGAAATTCCCTGTACATTGCTTTCCAGTCTGTTGTAATAGAAGCAGTGCAAGAATTACTTTCCCTTCTGCCTGTAGCTATTGTTAAGCCTACTGTGTAGCCTTCCAAGCTAGCAGTTGTTGAGCAGTGTAGACAGGCTGCTAGGACAGTTCATGGGGTTTTGTCAATGATACACAGGAATTTTGCTAGCAGAGATAAGGAGGTGATTGTTCTGTTGTATAAGGCAAGGTTAAGCCACATCTTGAGTACCACATACAGATCTGGAGACCATATTTTAGGAACGATGTAGAGCTGTTGGAACAGATACAGAGATCAACAAGGCCAGTGAGGAGAACAAATGGGTGCTCTTATGAAGAAAAGCCTCAGTTTTGCTATTTGCAGAACTGAAGAACTAAAAACATTTGGAGACTAGGTACCTGCAAGGTGATCTGATTGAGATGTTTAAGGGTTTGAATTGCTTTATAAAACTTAAACACACACATACTCAATACTGATGATAAAAATCTCATCAGTATTGAGTTTGTGTGTGTGTGTGTGTGTGCGCACAATGGATTCCAGTTATTTGCACGGATAGCACAGTGGTATCGTACAGTCCTCACATCGGGTGGAAAAAGCCCAGGTTCGAATCCTGTTAATGACACAAGGAACTTGTGGGCATTTTTCACTCTGTGGCTGAGTTAGTCAGCCTTGGGCATAGACAGCAAAGTTTTCCCCCCAGAATCCGGGGTTTTCCATCAAGCAAATCGACCAGAAAACATACACAATTTACAGACACAATAAACATGGGTAGGTAAAGTAACTTTCTGGGCAACCCTAATAAATAGTGTTTTTTTTCTCCATAATAAAATACTATACTGTTCACTATACAATATGTAGTAAGCACTAGTCATTGTGATCATGTTTGTGAATTGAATTTTAATTCAATTAAATGGCAATTCTAATAAGCGAAAATAGGAGGAATATTATCCACAGGCTATAAAAGTAAAGATATAAAGCACAAATTTACACTTTATTACCTTACCTATTAACAAAATTAAATGATATGAGAAAATCAGAAGAATATTTTCCACAAGTTAGCAAAATCTCCCCCAGGGGCTCACATCAGGTGAACCTCAGGACCCTGGGTTGGCACACCCAGGGTCCTGAGCTGGATATCATCATTCTTCTCTTTCTTGATGATTCCTTTCTACTTCTCTCTCTCTCTCTCTCTCAGGGTAATAGGGAAATTTTTTTTTTTTTTTTTTTTTTGGCCGGTGCAGCATAAGCCTCAGGCTTCCTTGCACCATATGGCTAATTATAATACAATAAAAACAAATTTACACTTATATAACTAATTAATATTTCTGTTCACTGACATTTGGGGGGGGGAGTTATAAAATTTAAAACAGTAAAAAAGATCAGCAATCAATAAAGAACATCGCATGCGCAAATTGCAACTAACACAAAACAGCAATTGAGATATGGAGTAACAGGTTTACGAAGCTTAAAAAATAAAAATGAAGATTCTGAAAATTTATTTATGCTTTTTATGACTGAAGATTTCAGTGAAGGAGAAACACATTTAACCATAATAATGTAAAAACACAGAATTCCAGCTATTGGTATTATTGTAAATGCAATAAGATCCTATGGGACTTGATGGGAAAACTGTGGCAGCAGGAGATGATACCCGATGAGTGGAGGGAAAGTATACTTGTGCCAATCTTTAAAGGAAAGGGTGATGTGCAGGAATGTGGGAACTACAGGGGAATAAAGTTAATGTTTCATTCGATGAAGATCTGGGAAAGAATTGTGGAAGGAAGGTTAAGGCAGGAAATGGAAATAGGAGAGGAACAGTTTGGTTTCATGCCGGGAGGAGGAGGAGCAACAGATGCGGTCTTTGCTTTAAGGCAGGTGATGGAAAGATACAGGGAGATGCAAGTAGAGTTGCCCAGACAAGAGGTATGGAGATGTATGAGGGAGAAGGGTACATCGGAAAAGTATGTAAGGCTTGTGAAGGATATGTACGAGAGAGCAGTGACTCAGGTTAAGAGCAGTGTAGGTATTACTGAGGGGTTCTCTGTAGAAGTTGGGCTGCACCAGGGATCAGCTCTCAGCCCATATCTGTTTGACCTGGTAATGGATGTGTTGGTGAGAGAAGTGAAGAGTAGAGCACCATGGAGTATGCTGTTCGCAGATGATATCGTACTGTGCGAATCATCCCAAGGAAAGGTAGAGAAGAAATTGGAGGAATGGAGGAAAGCGTTGGAAGATAGAGGCATGAGGATAAGTAGAACAAAGACAGAATATATGGTATTGAATGGAGAAGCTGAGTTCTATAAAACTGCAGGAGGAAAAGCTACCATCTGTTTCGAAATTTAAGTACCTGGGATTGAACGTTGAGAGGGATGGAGGATCGAGTGCAGAAATACAGCACAGAGTGCAATGTGGATGGCTGAACTGGAGAAAGATGAGTGGGGTGCTGTGTGATAAGAAAGTTAATTGTAGAATGAAGGGAAGAGTGTATAAAACTGTGGTTAGACCCGCATGGATGTACGGTGCTGAGACATGGGCGATTACAAGGGCCCAGGAGAAGAAGATGGAAGTGGCGGAGATGAGGATGCTAAGATGGATGTGTGGTGTGACGAGGAAGGACTGGTTAAGAAATGACTACATTAAGAGGTACGGTTAAGGTGAGGGCCTCTGAGTAAAAAAATTCAGGAATCTAGGTTGAGGTGGCTTGGTCATGTGGAACGAAGAAGTGAGGAGTATGTAGGGAAGAGGTGTGAAAAGCTGGAGGTGATAGGGAAGAGGAAGAGGGGGAGACCTAAGCTGAGATGAAAGGACAAGGTGGCAGAGGATTTGAAAGAGAGAGGAAGCCCTGGTTAGAAAGGAATGGAGGAAGAGAATTAAGGAAGGGAATGCCGACCCCATATGAACGTGGGAAGAAGGCGAGGACAAAGAAGTAAATGCAATAAGATCGAGTTTACTACCTGTTTATAATAGATTGCACTAACAGAAAAGCCCAGCCGACCGGGCTAGCCGGGTGGGTAAAGTGCCTGCCTAGCAACCCAAAGGTTGCAGGTTCGAATCCCGCCTCGGGCTTGGATCAAAGTACTGCAAAAACCTTGGGAGGTGCATTATGGCCCCAGAAGCTGATGCCCCAACAACTACAAAAAAAAAAAAAAAAAAAAAAAAAAAGCCCAACTGGAAACTGTAAATTGTTTTTGTTTTATGGTTGTGACCTCCAAAATCCGAAAGGACCACGTATTACAGTCAGAAACAATCGTAGGGTAATCTCGAGTGCTGCAGTCTCCTGCCCCGATTAAACGCATGTTGTCCCAATTAAGCAAAGAAAACCCTAGCTATTTTCTCGATTAGGTTCTGTTCTTTAAGATTTGTCCCAAATAAATGGCTGCCCTGATTAACTGGTGGCCCAAATAACTGGAATCCACTGTGTGTGTGTGTGTGTGTGTGTGTGTGTGTGTGTGTGTGTGTGTGTGTGTGTGTGTGTGTGATAAGGATAAAAATTGGGTGAAAAGTTGAGTGATAATAGAGATAAAAATATATGACAGTTGCACCTGTTGTTGATGGAGTTTTAAGTGCAATGGCTACTTAGGCCATATTGCACTTCATTGGACCTGAGTGCATAAAGCAGCAGCAAAGGATACAAAAAATTATATATATGAGATAGAAGTAATAAATCTATTGAAAAGTGTAAAATTGGAGGCATATATATTTATTGTTGTTGGCATTGGGTTTAACGACACAAGGGCTACTAAGGCCAAATTGTGTCTGTTCATAGTTTATTCACAAGCAGCATATCGCTTAAAAAATAAAAAAATTATCTGCTTCATTTCCTAAGAAGTGAGATAAATCATGTGAGATGTTCAATGTGGTGAATGACTGAAAAGTGTTTGACCAGATGGTTGAGTGTAAGGGACAATCAACCAGAAAAATGACAGACCGTAATTTTTCTGGTCTGCTCCTAACGGTTGTCATTTAGAAAACTCACCTTGGTGCTCATCCTGTCACAGACAGGATGAGCACAAAGTGGGTTTTCTCTCAATAATAAGAGATGAGCATGATGAGTGTATCCAATTCTCAGTCTTGCCAATACCACTTCCTCTCTTCTGTTTCATTGGAAGCCAGAGAGCCACAGCTTTGGATCTTGTTTTATCTGGTAAAGTTTAGTGTTACTTTTCCAGATCTGTGACCAGTTGTCGTATCATGCTTTGCAAATGATAGGCTCATAATCAATGTAAGGAACCTGAGGATGTTGTGAAAGAGTGGGTTGAGGATGTTTAGTGGCAAGGTCAGCACTTTCATTTTCTAGAGTTCCAGAATGGCCAGGGATCCAGCAAAAACTGATTGGACACACTGCATGAGAATAGCTGGGAATGAATGTATTCCAAGATAAAATGAGAAGATGAGAAATTCTTCCTTATGGCAGAGACAGTACTGAGGGAGTTGGTGTAAATTATGGCAGGTGAGATGGAAAGCTCAATAATTTTGCTAAGTGCTAATTTGATGGCATATAATTCAGCAGTGAAGACTCTGCAGGCTAATGGTAGTGAGACTTTAATAGTAAGTGAAGGAAAAACTGCAACAGCACCTACTGTACTGGCAGTTTTTGATCCATCAGTATAGATTTTACAGGCATGGAAGTTCAGAGTAGTGTGTGCAACTGATTGATATTGCAGGGAGGTAAGACATTCTTCCTCCACTGAAGAAAATGTACACCGTAAGAGGCAGAAACATATATCCAAGGTGGAACAGGTGTAGTTGTGTCCTGAAAAATCACTTAAATTGATATTCCAACTCTGAAAAAGCTCTTTAACCCTCAAGTGAAGCAGATCTATTTTCATTTGGCTTGCTCTCATAGAAGAAATCCCACCGAGTATTATAAAGATGCTCCCAACTGGGATGTGATGGAAAACTCTGGATTTTAGCAGCGCAGTGGAGCACTAATGTTTTACTACAAAGATGTAGTGGAGGATCATGAACTTCAATTTAAAGACTTCTGATTAGACAAGTCCTGGAAGCACCCAACATAGTCCTCAGAGCACTGTGCTGGATGTAAAGTAAGTAATTTAGATGTAAAGTAGTGCTCCTGGCAGAGTCATACTGGACAACCATAATCCAAGTGTGAATGGATTGAAGTTCTGTAAAGATGAGTAGAGTACACCGATCAGCTTCCCATGACCAAAGTATGTTCAAATGCTTTAGACAAGTATTTCTTAAATGAGTGATGTGAGCTTGGAAATTTAGCTTGCTATCTAATATCAGTCCAAGGAATCTAATGGTAGTAACAAGTGGGATTGGAGTATTGTTTATTTGCAATTCAGAATCAGAATGGAGAGTCTTTTGCTTGCAAAACTGAGTGGTGGTGCATTTCTTTTCTGATAATCGTTCTGTTAAGTCCAGGATTCTATTTTAGTTATGACAAGTCAGTCTCAAAGCATGAATACCATCGAGCTGCCGCTTGATGATATTCATTCTTTGAGACTGACAGGAAATGGCAAGATCTGCATACACAAGTTTCAACAGTTTTTGGGATATCTCGTGTCATGCTGATAACTAGGATTGCAAACAGTGTTGAACTAGGTATCGATCCCTGCAGGACTCCTTCTTCCTGAAAGTACGATGCAGAGAGCATGTTTTATATCAGATCTGAAAAGAACGCAATTGCAGGAAATTGAATTATTTCACGCAAATGGTCCCTGAGCCTCCAGATGGTAAAGATCTATAATAATAATACCATGACGCCAGGTAGTGTCAAATGCCTTTCAAGATCTAAGTTGATCATGACTAGATGTTGTTTCATGACAAAGGCATTGCAGTTATGAGATGCGGCTTTGATGAGCATGTCTAGGGTTGATCTGTTTTTCCGAAAGCCATATTGATGATCAAGCAGGAGATTCTGTGACTCCAGGATCCAAGTGAGCCTTGTATGAACCATACTTTCAAAAATTTTACCCACGCAGCTAGTGAGAGATATTGGCTGATAATTTTGAACCAGGGAAGGATCTTTGCCTGGTTTTGGTAAGGCAATAATGAAAGAATGGAGCCAGGAAGAAGGATAGGCATTTTCAGAGAAGATCTGATTATAGAAAATCAACAAGGTACACAAGTCCTCTTCAAGTAAGTGCTTCAGCATAATGTAATGAACACCATCTGGGCCTGCAGCATTGCTGGAAGATCTATTTAATGATTCTTTAAGTTTTATTGATGTAAAGGGTTTGTTGTACTGGAAGGAGGATGCATAAGAGGCAGAAGCAAATATTTTGACAAACGAGTCTGCTAGTGCTTTAGTAACTCCTTCAGGAATCGACACATCTTTCCCTTTCCAATGAAGTATTAGAGAGGGCAGTCGAGCAAAATTTGTCATTTAGAGTTTGTATCCTTCTCCAGATGAGCTGTGTATCTGGGTCTTTTGCGATGGTTGAGGCAAAAGTAATTCACGAATCACGTTTTGCTTTCCATCTAATTTGTCTTGCTTTAGCTTTTAAGTCTTTTATAAGCAATTAAGTTACTAGTGGTGGGATACTTGTGGAAATTATAATTATTCCAAGCATAGTTTTTCTCCTGTTTGGCAAAAAAGCAGTCTGTGTTCCACCAGTGATTTTGTTGAATTCGACGAGTCTTGGATTTTGGAATAGAAGCATCAGCTGCAGTCAGAATCTAATTGGTCATGAAAGCAGTCTGTATTCCACCAGACTACATATGCCTTGGATTTTGGAATAAAAGCATCAGCTGTGGTCAGAAAATGATTGGTTATGTATGTATATACATAGTTACATCATCGATAGGTTGTTTTGAATATAAAGTCTGTCTAGACATATTTAGGCAGAATTGCCATCCCAGTTTGCCTTTTTAAACTTCCAAGTGGATCTTTGATTAGAATTTGGAGTTAACCCTGTTTGTAATGAGCAAATAATCGGAAAATGATCACTATTGAAGGGATTGGTTAATGCTGGTCATAATTGGAAAGATGGAAGGTGAACAAATCGACAAGTCAACTACAGAAGTAGATCCTGGATATAGTTGGGAGTGCAGAGTTTAGTAAATTAAGATCATTATTGTTCAAAAATTCTTCAATTAATTTGCCTTCTGTATCCATTGTAGCAGATCCCCACAATGGATGGTGGCAATTAAAGTTACAGAAAAGACAAATTAGTGTTGGGAGTTGTGTAAGGAGGTTTGAGTTTGTCCACTTGTGAATAGAAGTGGACAAACTGAAAAGTGGACAAATTCAAATTGAGGAAAGATGGTCACAGAATAAATATAGCGGAAATTTTCCTTCAGCCAACTGGTGGTTGATTGTTAAAACAAGCTTCCATCTGTTGTTGTGGATGCAATAGTGAATATATTCAAGGAAGAATAGAAAAACTGTTGGAGGTGATGGATAGGTGAAATGGGATTTTTTTTATTTTTTTATTTGCTGATGCTGTATAAGCTTGCTTTGTTACATCATTTGCTATTAGTAATACTAATAGCAAACCAACAATGTAATGCTAATAACATACCAACTTGTGTGTTACCACACTCAGATTAGTGGAGAATGAAAAAATCTCTAGAGATTACTGCACTCAGTGAAGTTCTCTGAGCAGTGCAGACATATACAGGAATTTTTCCAG
The DNA here is from genome assembly GCF_048544385.1 of Mastigoproctus giganteus. Classification (NCBI taxonomy): domain Eukaryota; kingdom Metazoa; phylum Arthropoda; class Arachnida; order Uropygi; family Thelyphonidae; genus Mastigoproctus; species Mastigoproctus giganteus. The sequence goes on from NC_143577.1 coordinate 173,394,914, forward strand.
CAGAAATAAGGAGGTGATTATCCAGTTGCATACGGCAATGTCTAGGTAACATCTTGAGTACTGCATACAAGTCTGGAAGCCTCATTTTGGAAAGGTGTTGAATAAGTATTCATTTTGAATCTATACAGATATAATCAATGATATTACTGAGGGGAACAAATGTCTGCTTTTACCATGAAGGCAGGAAAAGCAGACTTATCTGCTTTAACTATAAATATGAAGGCATAAAGCCTAAGACTTAATTATTGCAATACTACTTAATTATTCCTCAGTTGTATTAATGTAATTATTTTACAAATACATTGACCATTTTCTCTTGTAAATAATTCTTTCATTTTTAGATTACACATTGCCTAAAACACACTGAAGTTCTTGTCATCTTTTTCTTCCCCCACCCCAGATTTTAGGCTTTAAAATCCATTTTGTCCCAGTTATGGACATTAGTATCTAGTCACCCTAAGCTTGGCAAGCTGAACCCTCTCTTATCTATCAAAACAGAAACCTGCTTTACCAAAATTTCTAATGAATATATATTTTTTTTTTTAACATTTCTCTGCATAAATATCTGAGTGGTTGTTACGACTGTAATGTTGAATCTACTCTAGCATGAAATGTTTACACATATGAAGCTCAATAAACTGGTAATATTTTGAGAGGTATTCACCTCTCCAAAAATCATCAGTTCTATCCAAAAGAACAATCCAGTTAACCAATGTCCCTTCTCTTCCACTCCCTTTCAAAAGTTGCTGTTGGTTTTTAGGTGCATTGGCAACTAGGGCCATAATGTGCTATTGTATGAATAAGTGTGTTCAGAGACTGTACTTCAAATATTGTGCAGCTTGAAAAACCTGGAATCACTCATGAGATAAACACTACTCCCTCTGCCAGCAATTTGGCTAACTATAGCTCTGATTGGAGAGGCCTTCAGAAATTCCTCAGATCTATGATGGGACTCAATACTGAGACCAAACAAGTGCCAAGTAGCAAAGCATCATAGTGTCATGGAGGATAATGTGAAAGGAGCCATCCAATTCTTGCTGTGTTTTTTTTTTTTTTTTTTTTTTTTGCCAACTCCATGGTAACTTTTCTTCATCTTCATTTATTTCCTCTGTTCTGCCCTATAGAACAACTTCACTTTATTGTATGCATTTGCAAACATTTTATAACCTACAAAAATTCAAGTTCAATATAAACAAGTTTCTTCTTCCTGCTTTGCAACCCTCAAATTTAACCACCATTCTAGAGCACTACTGGTTTCAAAAACCTTTTATGGTTGGATTCTCAATAAAACAGTTTTTTCTAATGTTATTGGAATATTCTTGTAGTTATTTTTCCTCTTCCTTAATTTATGTTCATTGAACTTTAAAGTCTCTATAAAAAATTTAAACAGTTGTGTGTGTCAGATATTAGTTGAGACAAATTTATAATGAAGACAGATTAAAAAAAGATTTATAAATAAGCAGTCAAAAGTTTAAAAGGGCAAATTGTTTTTATTTCATAGTAATTTTCAATTTTTATTTTATTTTCCATTATAAAGCAATCAGTGCACAGCATATTATGTTCTAAGGAGTGACTTTCAGTTACTGAAGCAAAAAACAGGATGGGGAGCTCCTCCCCAATTCTGTATGAGTATTATACAGGAATCTGTCTCCAAACACGGATTTGCAATGGTAATTTTTTTGTCATTGGTTTGTGCAAACATAAAAGCTATATGAAAAGATGCAAAACAACAATTTTTCCTTTATTAAACTTGTATATAAAAATTCTTCAAAAATTAGGTTAAAAATTGTACACATAAAAGTAAATATAATGTGAATGGTTATATAGTTAAACTAGATGTTCAAATACATGGAATAAAGTGTCAGAATGTAAATTCATTATATTATTTAAAATGAGTATTAGTTTAAATTAATTAATATACCTTATACTCTTCTTTCAGTTTTTCTTCAACAGAAGTCATAGAGTCACTATATATCCTTGTTCTCCTTCTTGTTCGAAAACGTTCCATTTTGAATTCACCTTTACTTAATTCTTCTCTAATTTCTAATTTCTTTACAGGGTGTGCAACTAATATAAATCCTGAAAGATTATTAAGTGTAACATATTTTGAGGAAGAAAATGGCACCACTGCTAGAACACAATTTTTCCTAGTTGTGAAATTCTGTTTATCAGTTCCTGGATAGAGAAGAACACAGGGTGCATCTGGAAGATCACTAAGAGCAGAATGTATTGTAGGAAAATGTGGATTGTTTAATGTTGATGATGGAGCAGTTAATGGCATAAAAGGACGGATCTGAAAACAACTCATGGAAATAGCCTCTTTAAGGTTTTTAACTTTCTCAACTAAATTTCTTGGTACGTCTTCTTGAATAGATTTATGAGGGGACACACCCCGGACAACTGTAAGCACACAATGACTGGGCTCATCTCCTAATAAAAGAAGAAATACTAATATTTCATTCCATAACTTGAAACTTAATTTGTACATTATTAGCACACATTTTTAAACATGCTGCATAGTTATCAATATTTTTTTTTAATAGGGAAAGGAAAGCACAATTTCTTTTAATATCTTTCAATATTTACTGTTATTAATATCTTCCCTAGTTATTTTGAAGACTAAATGCACAAAGCATAATGTGTTATGGGTTGAAATTAACTATATAATATCAGTGAAATACACTATAAAAACAAGTTTTTTCCATCATCCAACAAAGAATAAACAACACTGTAAACAGAACAGTGCCGAGGGTGAGGCAAATGAGGCTCTTGCCTCAGATTAAAAGCTGAAAGGGGCACAAAAAGAAAGATTGAATAATTGCCAATGTTGCCATGATTAACAGTAGGGTGCAATTTTCCATTCTTGCCTCAGGTACTAAAATGGCTCAGTGCAGCCCTGGCTGTAAAGGCAGAAACACTATCACCTCACGCTAGCTTATATATTACTAAAGCATATTTCTGGAGGTCACTACCATAAAACAATAAAAACAATTTGCACTCTCCAGTTTATTGGATGTTCCTGCTAGTGGAATCTGTTATAAATGGGTAGTACACTCAATTTAATTACATTTGCGATAATACCGATAGCTGGAATTCTGCGGGTTTTTAAGTTATGATGAAATGTGTTTCCCCTTCACTGAAATCTTCACTAATATAAAAACATAAATAAATTTTCAGAATCTTCTCTTCATTGCTATTGTGTTGCATACATTTGGGAAGAACACCGATTCCCAAGTTCGACTGCAATTTCTCGTAAACACAAAGGCAAATCGTGCATAAGCGAATTTGGTCGTGTTATACATGGCGTTGTTTCCCTATTTATAAATCGTGTGTGATCGAATTTGTGTAGTGTAAACACATATTATACAAGGACTGACTGTACATCTCTTGAGTCAGTCTGCAATCTGCAGCTTAGAATGTTGTGTGCTATTGTGATCGCTAAATGTAAAGATAGTGAAGCTTCGTTGACTGCTGTGTAAGATAATCATATAAACTTTATTTGTTTTTATTTTTAAGTCTATGAAGTTTATTGGGGGAAAAAGTTTTTCTAGTTTCAATTATCTGTTTTGTTATCAAAATGCATACAACATCATAGTTCAAAACAAATAATTTTATAAGTTCAAAACAGCGACTGGAGATGCAGAGCCTAATCAGAAGCTTTTCTTATTACTGTTATTTGGTAAAGACCAGAGGCGGACTGGCCATAAGACTTACCGGGGAAACTCCGGTGGGCCATGACGGATGGTGTGATTTTCAATATTACACTCTGAGACCTCTGATACATTCTATTTGTTTTCCCCGGTAAGAATTTTTGACCCAGTCTGTCTCTGGTAAAGTTAGTAATATAATATAATGATTGCTTGGTTGGTTCTATATTTTTAGAAACCACCACCTCAATATTTTATAATATTTTAATTTTGTAGGCACCTCATGCAGTGTACTTATTGTGCCCCAATATGTAAACATTATTACAATCTTTAGTATATTTCATAAAGATTTATCTAATTTTTAAATTAATTAAATTTTTTTTTAGGACATATTGTAATGAAACGGACATTTGAAAGTGGAGTTCAGAAGTGAAAAAGAGCAAAAAAAAAAAGGTGAACAGTTCTTTAAAAATCTACCTAAATTAACAAATTTATTTCAGACCTTGTCTGAACTGCCTTATCAGCCCACAACCTTTAATAATTCTACAGATATAGCTGAGAATTATTCTACAGAAACTATAGAGTCCAATTCAAATATAAATAAAGTCAATACTCCATCTACATCACAGGATGTACAGAACTTGCAAAAAGTCATCATTCTTGCTGAGCCTACTTCAAGATTCCGGGTTATGGCATACTTTTCAAGGAAAGTGGAAAGATGTACAAGAATACTGGATTCGATTAAGGTAATCGAATGGGGCCGTCTAAATATAAAAATTTGGAATGTGATTTTAATGTGCCTGAACGTATTTATAGAAGTAAGGAAAATGACGAGAAAGAAACAAGAACAACACTTCAACACAGCCTTTTTTTACCGTCAGCTTCAAAACGGTGAAATGCTTAGACATGATTGGATTATTTATTCACTATCACAAGGAAAAATATACTGTTTTGTGTGTAAATTATTTTCTACATCCACACCAAGTCCATTTACAAGTAATGGTTTCAATGACTGGAAACATGGATTACATACTGTTATTCAACATGAAAATGGATCTGAACAGCACAAAAATTTATTAACATACCTAACAAAAATGAAAGATGTTTGTTATTTGGATTTTTAGGAGCATTAGCAACTAAGGCCATATTGCTCCGGGGATATGCGGTGGTTATTCCCTGACCTTTCCGCATCCTCTGTATTTGGTGGTCACGGGCTCGAACACCGGTCTAATCTTAGCACAGTGCGTGTGCTACGCACTGCTGCTTCTGCCCACCTGGCTACGGAGGCACCCAAGAATGAAAGGATTGACTCAGAGTTAGAGAAGCAATACAATGACGAAAAAAATTACTGGCACAAAATATTAAAATGTACGGTATCAGTAATAAAATTTTTAGCAGCAAGAGGTTTACCTTTTAGAGGAAGTAATGCATTACTAGGTTCCACACGGAATGGAAACTTTCTAGGAATTTTAAAGGTTATAAGCAAATTTGATCCATTCTTAAAAGAACATTTGCTTAAATTTGGAAATAAAGGTAGAGGAAATGTATCCTACTTATCATCAACAATTTGTGAAGAAATTATAGAAATGATGGGAAAAAAGGTTTTCTCAGAAATTGCAAAAAAAATTAAACAAGCCAGATATTATTACATTTCGGTTGATTCAACGCCAGCTATAAGTCACTTAGATCAACTTACATTTATACTTCGCTATGTCAAAAATGGCTCATCCGTAGAATGATTTCTAAAATTTATTCCCATTTATGGTCATGGCACAAGCTATATATGATGAAGTAACAAAATTTTTAAATCAGCATGGTATTCTGTTATCAAACTGCCATGGCCAATTTTGTGATAATGCAGCTAATATGGCCAGAAAATATAATGGACTTCAAGCTAGAATTCAAGACATAAATCCTCTAGCAGTTTTTATTCCTTGTATATCACATCAATTAAATTTAATTGGAGTTAATGCAGTGGAATGTGCTATGAAAGTGAAGCATTTTTTCAATTTTGTACACTTTTTTTTCATCAACCCATACATGGAATATTTTAACTTCAGTGCACAGTTCAATGTTAAATGAAAGTTTGTAAAAAAACATATTAGATACATGCTGGTCAGCTCAAGCCGATGGCTTTTGTTGCCTTAATTTGAAGGGTATTCATTTATAAAAGAAGCACTTGAAACATTTATTTCTAAAGAAGATGAATCAGTAGACACAAAAATGGAAACTGTTTCATTGATTAAAAGCATATAAAAACTTTAAACAGCATTTCTAGCTGTTTTAAACTGAATAAAACGAATAAAATTTTGCAAAAAAAACAATAAATTTATCATTGGCCTTTAAACTGTTAAGGTCTTTGGTGTCATTTACAGAAGAAAAAAAGAGAAATCTGAATACTATGAACAACAAGCCAAATTACTTTCTTCAAATAGCAATTATAATGATTTTGATAAATGTGTTAAAAAATGTAATGATCTTCTGTACTCCTATGAAAAAAGTAAAACACGAGGCATAATACTCCAAGGAAGCGAAAAATTTAAAGTAGAAACTTTTCTTCCTATTATTGATTCTTTAATTACAAATTTAAATTATCATTCAAATGCATATGACAATATCTATCAAAGATTTGGATTTTTGGTAAATCTAACTTAGATGAACATATTAAATATTCCAAAAATTTGACTTCATTTTATAAAGAAGAATTAAAAAGAGGAAAAAAATCGTTGTTTGAAAGCAAAGACTACCATTTAAATAAAAATAATTTAGAAATAGAGTTACAAAAAGAGCACATTTCAAATGAAGAAATGTGAGTGATACAGAAGAGGAAATTGAAACTGATCATGTACAAAACTTAAATTTATGTTACCTTTATTATTATATAAAAGAAAACAACTTAGTTCAAATTTTTCCAAATATTGAAATTACATTACGTATATATCTTTGCTTAATGATTTCAAAGGCCAGTAGAGAAAGATCTTTTTCCAAATTAAAATTGATTAAAAATATTTTGAGAAGTGTTATGACAGAAACGAGATTCAATACTAGCTATTCTTAGTATAGAAAATGAATTTTTGAATTCTTTAGATTTCAGTGAATTAATTGAAGAATTTGTTAGTAAACCAAGAAAACATGTAATGTAAAATGTAAAAGCATTCTTAAACTTAACTTGTTACGTGTGTAAATGTTATACCTTTTTATTCTACCTTTTTTATACCTACTGTACCTAAAATTATACCTTTTTTATTGTACAATAAATAAGTTAAAAGTTTCTATTAAAATTGTTTTTATTATTACTTCATTTTTCAAGTCAAGAACATAAAACAGTTTTGGCCTCTTAGTTTAAATTTTTATCAAGGAATTATTATTTACAATATAAATATAAAAACCTTGTAGTATTTATATTTATGTGTGTGTAAACACACACACACACACATACACACACACACACACACTTGTATTAATATATTGAATAAAGTATGCATAAATGGATGTGAAAGTTACAAAGTGCCAGTAACTAGAAGGCTGAGGAAAGTAGAAAAAGAAGTGTAGTAGATTTGTGAAAGGTGAAAGAATGTTAATATCCTACTAAAGGTTATGATGAATTAAGCAAAATTATGGGCTGAATTACCAAGCCAATGGGGCTTAACATCTGGTGAGTATGGACTTAGCAAACCCAGGGTCCTGAGCTGGATATCATCATTCTTCTCTTTCTTGGTGATTCCTTTCTACTTTCTCTCTCTCTCTCTCTCTCTCTCTCAGGATAATTTGGGAATTTTTTTTTGGCCAGTGCAGCATAAGCCCCAGGCTTCCTTGCTAATAATAATAAAACTGTAAAGTAAAATTAGTACATCAAAATACTAATAAAATAAAAATAAAATGTAAATAAAATGAAAAAATGAAAGTGGTATAGCTGTCATCAGATATGGGGGGAAACATTTAGAAAATGGTCAAATATAGGTAAGGAAAATATGCTTTATCTGATGTCAGCTGAAATAAATATTGATGCATGATCAAGTATTTCATCATGGGACTACACTTGACCATGTATCAGGAACTGCATTTCTATACTTGCCCATAGTAGTAGTAGAAAAGTGAAAGGCCAAAAAGCAACGAAAATGAAATTAGCACTTTCTAATACAGTATGGACAAGGTAGTCCCAATTCAGTATAATTTATTTAGGTAAAAATAAGGATCAAGTTAGAATAAATATGGTTAATATAAATACGTTTAATAAAAATATGTGGAATTTAGCGTAGGATTTATTTTTGTATAGATAGGATATTTTTGGGAATTTTTTCAATTCAATGATTCCATAAATAAATTTCGAACAAGCACATGTTATAGGGTGAGGTAATATATTTATATTAACCATATTTATTCTAATTTGATCCTTATTTTTACCTAAATAAATTACACTGCATTGGGACTGCCTTGTCCATACTGTATTAGAATGTGCTAATTTCATTTTTGTTGTTTTTTGGCCTTTCACTTTTCTTCTACTACTATGGACAAGTATAGAAACGCAGTTCCTGATACATGGTCAGGTGTAGTCCTCCTGATGAAATACCTGATCATGTATCAATATTTATTTCAGCTGACATCAGATCAAGCATATTTGCTTTACCTATATTCGACCATTTTCTAAATATGTTTCCCCCCATATCTGATGACAGCTACACCACTTTCATTTTATTTGCATTTTTTATTTTTATTTTATTAGTATTTTGATGTACTAATTTTACTTTACAGTTCTTCCACTTTCTATTGGCTTGGTAATTCAACCCATAATTTTGCTTAATTCATCATAACCTTTAGGATATTAACATTCTTTCACAAATCTACTACACTTCTTTTTCTACTTTCCTCACCCTTCTAGTTACTGGCACCAACTTTCACATCCATTTATCGATACTTTATTCAATATATTAATACAAACTTATATATACTCTTGCATCCTTTAATACTGCTTTGCGCTTTTAGGTGCATCTGTCATATCTGATTTATTAATCTTTCATTCACTGAAACCATTTCATCAACTGAATACCACTTTATCATATGTAACTTTTTAAACATTACCTTTAAGGGGGTTACATTTAATATTCATTTATATATATAAAGGGGCCTCAAATTTAAATATGGCTGGGGGACCTCTTTCATCCTTAATCTGCCCCTGCCTATATGTGTCTCAGGACTTGCTTCAATTTTCTTCACAAGATTTATACTGTTGTAACTGAGTATGAGATTTTTGCAATTATTTTTTTTTTTTTATGAAAACCCCAAACACGAAAGGTATCAAAACCTATAGTACTTAGTACCGTGCATGGGTTGAAGGAGAAGTATGGGGGGAGGGGGATGCCAGAAACTTTGCTCTAGAGACTAAACATGGGTTTCACCACTTCAAGCCTCCAATAAGCAAAGTGGTGGTATTTCACCGGTTGATGAAAGCCATCTACCACCTATTGTACCCAATTTGACAAAACTGCCAAACCTGAACAGGTTTGCTGCATTTCACTCTGCAGAATAAATAAATAGTGACTGAGTCAGGTGGTTAAATAAATTAGCTACTAAAGAATTTCAGGATCCATCTCTCCTGCACACTAAACTTGAGCTTTTCTTCAACTCTATCATTAGCCAGCTAAAAAAAATAAATACTATTAGTAATTCTCTATAGTTCCTGGCTTTGAACTTTACATATCAACCTTTTGACTACTTAATCAAATTATATGAAGGTACTGCTAACTTTGTAGCACACTTTCACTTTATTCAATAGAGACTTCAAGAATTTTTAATTAACTACAGCAAAAAAATTACCCTGGAAAGCAAAGTTCAGCTACTACAGGATAAACAGAATTATTTGTGTGTGCATTAGGGTAAAACAACAACTACCAATGAGTTTATTTTAATTATCTATGAACATGACTGTCTGTGTTTTACCCCAATTCTGTAATATCAGATTCAATGAAACCAAATTAACAACATAGCCGAATGGTCAGAAGCAAGAGTGCAGTAGCATGTGCTCTTTGAGTGGATCGGGGTTCAAGCCAGTGACTATTAAATACGATTAACATTTGCATTGATGATTTATTGTAAACTTCACTGATCTGGTGGTCATGCCAGAGTATAAACAAGAACATTTTTTAATCATATCTGTTACATTCATATTTGGGAATATGAATGCAGCATACATGGTAACAACAGCTTGTAAGAACCAATTGTTTGTGCAAACATAAAATATACAGGACTATTCTGTTAGGTCAAACATCTGAGGAAACAAATGCGAGTCACATTTGTGACAAACAAAAATTAACAGTGGGGAGACAGCAATGATTAAGTCATGCCATGTCCAACAATGCAAAAAAAACTTATAAATATGTTTACAAATAATGCCTTATAAGTTAGGGTCCATTCAAACTCACAGAAGAAAAAGAAACAAGTTAGGTTATGGAAGCACTCAGTACATTTCAGGCATGTCTGATTATAAATTAACCTTAGCCTGCACAGGAAAAAAAAAAAAAAACTGTGTGCGCGTGTGCCATACTAGAGGGCTGTCACAGGTGAAAATGAACGTTGAGTGAATGAGAGACTATGTCCCACTAAATGTTTATGTATAAACATTCTCTCTGAATATATAAGTTAAAAAAAAGTTAAACAAATACAGTGGGCTAAGATGTGTAGAGCAAGTGAGTGGCCATGTGTGTAAGCTATGTGGTGGCCAGTTGAATGCTATGTGACATGTACAAAAAAAAAAGTGTGTGGTGTCCATATTCAGATGATATATCAGGTGTAGGAGTGTAAGAGAGAGAAATTGTTGGGCAAGTGATGGGTGAATGCTAGATATAACTGTGGCATTATTTATGCACCTGAATATATTCATAATATAAAAAGTAATAAAAAAATTGTGTATTGTCTGCTCTAGGCATGACAGGCTGATATAAATATTTTGTGTTTTTGTGAATGGACAGGTTCTCCCTTCCACTGGATTTGACTACAGTGGGGGCAACCTACCCAGGAAATACCCCCACTTCTGCCACTGCTCATATCATAGTGATTCCCTTCGATGACATGACATGAGATGCTGACATGCCTCAGCTGGTATGACCAGTGGGATTAAGTACCAATAACCTGATATCAACTCCCCCCCACACATAGGACACTCTAACCCTATGACTTTATTCCCCCACAAACTTTCTCCTGGTGAGTCCAACCACTCTGAAAACTTTATGCTGCTCTTAACAGAAGTTAAGAGGATAGAGGAGCATATCTGTGGAGATATGCTCCATAGGGGCATATCTCCACAGGGGCAACCTCATCCCCCCCATCCTCCATAGGGGCAACCCACTGCCCCTATGGAGGATGGGTTGCCTCCACAGATGTGCCCCTCTATCCTTGTAAATTTTAACTCCTAGTGGAAGCCTTCCTATTCATCCACCATCTTCACCTATCATTAATAACTCAAAATATCATCCATGCTCCCTTCCAATAATTTCTATTGTCCTTTTATTTTTTTTTTTAAGGAGCCATCCCTGGCAAGCTGAGGCAAGGCTAGAGTTACCCAGCCAAAGAACTTAATCCCTACTACTTGGCCTGGCTTTCCACTCCTGGTACAGTAATTAGGGGTCGGTGGTGTTCCGCAGAGTAAGAAGCCAGATGAACAACATAACCCTAAACTACACATGAAAACCCACATATCCTTCACACTATCTGGCCTTTAGAGGATACGGTATTCAACACAAGAAAACTGATCACAGAGTTGTAGGAAACTGCCGGTGCTGTATGACCCTAAACACTTGTACTACATGTCCTGGAAAGGAGGCCCTTTGCTTCCAAATATCACACAAGGCAAGCACTGACTATTCTTTCCAGGTCTTGGGCAGCTGGTGGCAGAGCAGTTAGACTAATTGTTTGATATTTTTGTATCCTTTACTGGTTTGGGGAAGGCAAGGATGACACCTTGTGTCAGAAGTCTGGAAACTGCCCTTTGAGATATATAGATTCTGTTATAGAGACTGTCCCATTATAGAGCGATCATGGCATGAGATGAATTTAGTGTCTTATGGGGGGGGGGGTAACTGAAATTTGATTTTCCTCAATAAAGGTGCTTAAATAAGCATTTCTGAATGCTTTTCAGTTTTGGTTTATACTAAAATATTGCCAGTATGTAGCTGTCTAAGTCATTTCAGGGAGCTTGCCAAACCCTTCTGAGTAAAGAAGGGTGACATCTTCCCCATGAACGTTTTGCTGGTGGAATGAATTACCAGAAAGTATGATATAGGTCCCAGTATTTCTTCTGTTCTGGGCCTTTTTGCTGTGCTAATAGGATTACTATCAGTCATTGTATGAATTCAGTTCTAAAATTATGATATCAATAAAGATTATTAATAAATAATATTTACTGACATAAAATGGTAACAATATTTGAAATGTTTCTAATGAGAACCCTGTTGCTGTAATTTTGTATACAATTACACTTATGCTACTACATCATCATTTATAGATCATAAAACAAATTTGTCTTCAAATAAAAATAATTTTTATAGTATAAATTACTTATAAGTGACAGACTGCATGCCAGTATATTTTCTGTGCATGCCAACTGCCCTATTCAGTTCGATCCATGCTCTTAGTATTAGCAAGTGTAGCAAGCAATACAAAATAAGGAAAAATAAATAAACCAACTTCATTTGCCTATTCTGCTAATAATTTATTCAAATCTTTCATTAAAACTACCACTTCCACAACACTAAGTGAAAATTTATTCCAGCAATAGTATCCTTTGTGTCATATTCATTAGATCAGTAACAGTAATACTCAGGTAAGCAATTCACATTCCTTACTATAAATTTCAGTTAAGGCTCATAGGTTTTAGTTCAAATTGCATGTTATGTTCTATATGTGTATTACACTGATCAACACATAAAATGTTACAAAAACAAAAATACCCAACCTTGACTAATTTTATGCTACTGAACATGAAAATCACATTAAAATTTGTCGATTGGCTCTTGTTTTTGAATTACAGTTGGGGTCTCATATTAGCGAGTTACTCTACATTATCAACAACAGCTCTCTGAAAAACACATGGCAACACCACAGTACCAACAGACTCTTATCACATAATTGGCAACTTTCTCCTCGCTCTGCATCATGTGATAAGTTGTTGTTGTCTCAAATGAGTCTTCAACTCTGTTGCCGTAATTCTCGAATATGGCTAGGTATTGGGAGATTTGTTCTCGGTTAATGGTTATTCTCTGTGAGATTTCTACTTTATGTTTAGTATTTGTGTCGTGTAAGATTCCTCGTAATTGTGTGAATAGGCTAGATGACTTCTGTTATGTATGTGGAGAGGTCACATTAGCTTCAGTCCCAGCTCGAGCCATAAAAAACACCTACTTCTTGTACTCTGGGTGTAAAGTAGGCAACCAGGACAAGAAATGGGCTCCATACATATGGTGCACTACTGTTCATCAAAACTCAACATGTGGGTGAATCGAAAGGGATGTTTATGCTTTTCACAGTGCCCATGATATGCAGGGAGCCAACAAATCACACCACAGACTGTTACTTTTGTATGGTGCCTCATATTAGAAAAAGGATGACAATGAAGAAAAAGTGGAGAGTGACGTACCTAAATATACCATCTGCAATTCCCTTACCTCATGGTGAAGTACTACCTATTCCTGAACCACCCAACCATTTTTCTGTACACTCTGATGACAGCAGCAGTCTACAAGGGATCCACCATTTTGTCCAAACCTTTATCCTCATGAACCATATAAGATCACAGAAAGTAAGCTTAATGAGAGATCTCGAATGAGGGATCTTGATGAGGGACCTCATCAGGGATCTCGAACTGCTGAAGAATAAGGCAAGAGCTTTTGGACTCGAGGCTACAACAGTGGAATCTTCTAGATCATTCTGTGAAAGTGACATTTCCTACTCTAAATAAAGACAGATAAATTCTATCAAACAGAAGGTAAACTTACTGTTTGTAAGGACGTTGATGGTCTAATGGCAGCAATGAGAACATAAGGCACATTCCTGAATAATGGCGACTATTTATAGATGCTTCTAAGGTTAGCCTTAAGGCTGTGTTATTACACAATGGAAATATGCTGCCTTCAATACCTCTTGCATATGCCATCCACAAAAAAGAAAGATACGCAAACATGGAGAGCATCCTCTTAGGTGTACACTATCAGAAGTATGAGTGGCAGATTTGTGATGATTTAAAGGTAATTGCCATTTTATTAGGACTACAAAAGGGTTACACTAAGCATTGTTGCTTTCTCTGTGAGTGGGATAGTCGTGCCAAGGATATGCACTATGAGAAGAGGAGTTGGCCTCAATGAAAATCATTAACACCTGGAACGAAGAATGTAGCATTTGAACCTCTGATAGATCCAAATAATGTTTTGCTTACACCACTCCACATCAAACTGGGGTGCTTGAAAGATTTCGTGAAGGCTCTGGCAGTGAACGGTCCTGCATTCACATGCTTGCAAGAGAAATTCCCAAGACAGTAAAGAGATTAAGGCAGGCGTTTTCATTCATCAACAAATAAGGCAACTTCTCAAAGTCAAACAGTTTGAATGTGCCCTTAACGATAGCAAGAAATCAGCGTGGAAAGCCTTTCAAAATATTTCGACTGGTTTTCTAGGAAATGTTAAAGCCAGCAACTACAGGCAGCTTGTGGAGGATCTCATTGCAATATTACCATTGTGCTCAGCACCGCTAAAAACCAAAGGGGAAACTAATCCCTAGGAGCTCTAGGAGCATTTCAACACTTGGCTGTTCCCCCCCCCTCTCACGTGGCTGGAGGGGATTAGCCCAAAACTTTGCAGGCTCACCAAAAGCCACCAAATTCCGCTATGGACTTGCAGCAGGTTTGCAGCATTTCTTGAACCCTCTTCTGTGAGAACATTATCAACCTGATAATTCGAACCATTCTCGATTATACAGATTTCACCAACCATGGAAGGGAAAACTGATAAACTGTTACTTGGGGAAGGCAAGGATGACACCTTGTGTCAGAAGTCTGGAAACTGCCCTTTGAGATATATAGATTCTGTTATAGAGACTGTCCCATTATAGAGCGATCATGGCATGAGATGAATTTAGTGTCTTATGGGGGGGGGGGGGTAACTGAAAAGGTCACAGCAAAGTCAAAACAATGAACCGGCCACAATCAATCAGCATGAGGATTTGGGGGACACCTGATCTGTATCACCACCCTCCACTAAGAGAAAAAACAAGAAATTAACGGTATCAAAGTTCGAACGAGAAACCCGCTCACAATTGGAACACAAATACCCACAGGATGGCACTGTCTTGCAAATTGACATAACAGAAGACCCCAAAAACTAGAGCCACCACCTCTGAATCCAATGCTGCCAGAAGGCATTGTTCCTGAAAAAACATTGAAACTCAGAACAGAACTTGAGGTCCTAATGAAAGACCAAAACAGGGTTACAACAGAACTTAGGGGGCCAAACTGTGCCCCTATGGACAAAACTTGAAAAAATCCTTCAACAGACCCAAATAGATTGCGAAAGGGTTAAAGCAAAAATGGAGGTATACCTTCAGAGAGAAAAATAAATGCCATAGCGTTCCCTCTCCTACTCAGACATGCTGAAGACCCCAGCAGCAACCAACATGGCTGCAACTACTGAGAAGACACAGCCTAACCAAAAAATGCTACTACCGACACCAAACCTGGTCATTCTAAAACCAAAGAATGCAGAGGAGGCTAGCACAAGCGAGGAAATTAAAACCAAAATAATGACTAACTTGAAGGATGAGTTGAAACAGACTAGAGTAAAAGGAATCACGAAAATGAGAAACGTCGGTATAGTCACTGAAACTAAAGAAGAAGCACGAGGAATAATGAATAACCCCAAAATTGCAACCTTAGGACTGAGTGCAGAGCCACCCAAAAGAAAGCGCCCATCCATAATCATATACGATAGCAACAAGAAATCCCTCCACATCAACTGACACAGGAACTGTACCAGAGGAACCTGCAAAGGGAAATCCTGGGAGTGGAGCCACAAGAACTAGCAATGCCCAATTATCTACCAAATCAAGGTTCAGAGCCACAGAAGCCTGCAAACAATAAGAAAACAATCAAGAATATATATAGACTGGGGATGCTATCACTTTAGTGAGAAGGTGGTCATGCTGAAATGCTTCAGATGCTACATGTTCAGCCACACCTCCCACACTTGCACCCAGACCATGTCAACCTGTGGTCACTGCTCTGCAAAAGGGCATGACTTCAATTCTTGCCCAAATAATGATAAGAAGCCTGTTTGCAC
Source organism: Mastigoproctus giganteus (assembly GCF_048544385.1). Classification (NCBI taxonomy): domain Eukaryota; kingdom Metazoa; phylum Arthropoda; class Arachnida; order Uropygi; family Thelyphonidae; genus Mastigoproctus; species Mastigoproctus giganteus. The sequence continues at coordinate 173,410,878 of NC_143577.1, forward strand.
TAACTGCAAATTGCTAAAGTTGGACCACAAACACTCCATCAGAGACTCCAAATGCCCAACATACTTGAGGGTCATGAGTTTATTCCAAGGCAGAATCAACTATGGGGCCATGAATTAAAAAAATCCAACACCACAATGTTCAAGATTTTCCAGACAAACACACAGTGGGCCAGAGCAGTGGCCGACCAAATTCAGATTAAAGCAGAGGAGGAGAATGCTGACATTATCATACTCCGGGAGCCGTATGCACACATGAAGCAGGTCAGCGGGTATTCCCTGAACTACAAGGCTATACAGACGGAAGAGGAAACCCCATGGGCAGCCATCCTAGTGGGAAATTAAGACATCGCCACTAATCACACAACTCTGCACATCCTGGGCAGCATGTGCTCACGTTATTACAGCACTAGGTGCATTCTACGTGGTGGCATTGTATTGCAGACCATGACAAGAGATAATTTTTGCTATTAACTACTTGCAACATCTACTCGACACCCTGCCAAATCAAAAAGTGATCATAGGAGCAGATGTTGATTACCACTTGCCAGCATGGTACAGTGACACCCCTGATAAAAGAGGCATGACAAATGGCCAACAACTGGAGGTCTTCCTGACTGGATCTCAACTGACGGTCCTTAATCAACCCACCAACTCCCAACCTTTTGCAACAGCCTCTGGGAGGCCACGATCGATGTCTCCCTTGCTACAAGAAGCATCAGGGGACACACGACCGACTGGAGGGTACAAGATTCGTGACAACCTCAGATCATCGAGTAATAACCTATAAGATAGATAGAGCTCTAACAAGAACACCATCGGTGAAACAGCTCCAAAGTAGATACGTCACTGCCAACTCTGAAGAGTTGGCAGTGACGTATGACCACAACAGCTGAAAATGACCACAATGGCTGAAAATAACCAAACAGAATTAAACCTAAAAACCGACCCTGACAAACTACAACAAACGCCAACAGAAATAATCACGAATGCCAGCAACGGAGCAATCAAAAGAAGAAACCCAATGCCCAGGATCGTCCCATGGTGAAACCCAGAGATCCAGGCTTTTTGATGAGAGGTGAACAAAAGAAGAAAGACCTTCCAAAGAGCATGTCGCACCTGGCCAGAAGTTGAAGTAGAGGCCGTCAGACAACAGTACCTCGGTTGGCCAGGAATCAGTACACAGAAGCAATTAGGAAAAGCAAAAAACGCTCATGGGGAGCATTTAGTCTCAACAGCAGGAAATGTGAACTCCTGGGGAGTGGTTTACAAAGTAACCTTACAAGGTAAACTAACAAACTCCCCAGGGGCAAAGTGGCCACAACTTCCCGGACTCCACAAGGAAATCCAAACACAACCTGGGAACAAACAGTGGACAATATACTTAATGTAATCTTTAAAGAACCGGCAATCTTGATCACGCAGGAACAACACCAACTCTGTCAACATAATGGAAACTACAACACCAGCAGAAGGAATCACCCTTCACATTGGAGGAACTGAATACTGCAGCATTTCAAATCCAAAGCAAAAAATGCCCAGGCTTGGATATGATTGAGCCAGAAATACTTAAAAAGGTAGTGGACTATGTCCCCAGACTCCTGCTGACCCTGTTTAACAGATGTTTAGAGGCCGGAAAATTCTCCACAAGATGGAGAAAAGCCAATATCAAATTGGTACTAAAAAAACCCGACCAAACGATCGGAACAACCAGAATCATACAGGCCTATTGCACTACTGTCAATGATAAATTTGTAAGACTCTTGCACAACAGAATCCTACAACACTATGAAGTAGCTGGACTCTCAGCTGAAAACCAATTTGGATTCAAACCTGGATTGTCAACAACCGAAGTCCTTAGATGCCTAATATTAGCAGCAAGAGAGAGCAATAGGAAGTATTGGCGAAGGATAAGAAAGCCAACACTAGAACGACAAGAAATGTTGGATAACTTATGCGGAAAATTAGTTTCCTGATGCGGCACTCTAGTGCTGTTCGCTCGGTAAACAGATGGTAGGTGTCATCGGTCTGGAGCAAAGTCGAGAACGATATATTGATTGATAGGTAGGCATGGCAAACAATGTGCTGATTGGTGCGCGAACACAACACACGATAACATCGGTTTAGTATCACTTTAGTAGCACTCAGAAGCACTAATGGTAACTTACCCTAATGAACACTTTCCATAATGGTGAAAAAAGGTCAGGTTACCTCCTCTTGAATCCCATGGGAGCTTTACCCCCTCCTGAAGTGCAGGGGGGGTAACCTAAACGTTTTTTTTTTTTTAGAATCATGGGTGGACTAGCACATAAATTGTTTATTAACAAAATATTTTTTTTTATTACTGTAATTTTATTTTTAAGGTTACGAAATATAACGAAAAATAAAGAAACCTTTCCTTTTTTCGTAACCAAACCTAAATCAACAGTATAGTAAAAACACTCATGAACTCCAAAAATCTGCTTTTAATAATGAGAAAAAACATAATGAAGAACATAAAAATGAACAGAACGAAACTTTTATTAATTTAGTTTTCATCAAAAAATCAACCGTTTTATTTTCCTTACAAATTTCTTCCATCTTTAAAAGAGTCATCGCTACTATTACCTGTTTACCGTTCATCACAAAACTATTATGCACCGTTCTTTACTCATAAATACACATTACAATGCCAACCAACGAATACACAGTAGCTTGTCGTCTGTCGTGCCCACCACCAATCATTTTATCGTTTGCCACGCCTACTTGCCAATCAATATATCCATCTCGATTCCGGCTCCAGACCGATAACACCTACTGTCTGTTTACCGAGCGAGCAATGCTAGAGTCCTGTGTCAGGAAACTAATTTTCCATGTAAGTTATCCGATGTTTCACGTCGTTCTCGTGTTGGCTTTCTTTACCTTAGCTGGAAGTATTTCCTCCTGATTTCTGTCGACTTTGCCAGAGCATTCGACTCATTTTGGTGACCAAGCATCCTTGGCAGATTCAGAGGCTAAAATGCCTATTAATCTGCACAAAGTAATAGCAACTTACCTAACAAAAAGAGAAATAGAGATAAACACCCATATAGGAAACTCACAAGGCCAGTATACAGAGGCAGCCCACAAGGATCAGTGCTGGGTCCCTTATTCTGGAACATAGTATTCAATGAGTTTCTGAAGACAGACCTGGGTCCTGTCAAGGTGCAGGCCTTTACAGATGACATCATCCTCACTGTGAACTCCAGAATACAACTGGAGACCCAGGCCAATCATGCCCTACAACTACTCCAGCACTGGGCAACAAGAAATTTTATCACCATCTCACCAACCAAAAGATCAGTCCTTCTGAAGAGGACCCTGGACCTTCAATGGCCTCCACTGATAAAAATTCACAGGGCCACAATTAAATAAAATATCTAGGCATAACAGTGGACAGTAAACTCTCCTTTCAACCCCACCTCAAGTACTTAAGAACAAAGATCAGGAACCACTCAGCAGTGGCTACAGTTACAAGATGTGACTGGGGCCTTAACAAATGTATACTAGCACTATACTACAAGATGACATTCGTACCCCGTGACTACATACACCTCATTGTTGTTGTTATTTGGTTTTTAGGAGTATTAGCAACTAAGACCATATTGCTCCGAGGGGATATGCAGTGGTCATACCCTGACCTTTCCGCATCCTCCATATTTGGTGGTCACGAGCTCGAACCCCGATCTAATCAAGAAGCGTGTGCTACGCACTGCTGCTTCTGGCTACGGAAGCAGCAGTGCGTACACCTCTGCAGTGTGGTATGATAAAATCACATCAGTGGTGAACAGAAGAACCCTGGATATGAACCAACGCACCATCTTACTGACAATTACCCATGCCTGCAGAATGGTGAGTACTCCAGCACTTCATGTGGGAACGCTCCCACTAAACCAATAAATAATAAGAATAGGACTTCTTTAGTTCGTATCTAAAGAACAAACTGTCACCTTTCTAAACTTTACAACAAACCTGACAAACAACCACAAAGCATTAAAGTTCCGGCTGCAGGTGTGGCAAGATAGATGGACTGAAACAACCAATGGAGAAATCACCCACAACCAATGGAGAAATCACCCATAAATTCCTTCCACAGCTGAGCAGAATCTACCCAAAAACACCAACGCGGTTCTTCCTGGGGCTATATGCAACATATTTACTGATGGGGCATGGCCCCTTCAATGCAAAGCTCTCCAAATTTGGTCTCACCGAGGATCCACACTGCTTCTGCGGGAGGATCAAGGAATGGAACCACCTCATGTTTGAATGCCCAAGAACATGAGGATCTCAGAAGCGTGTTGATCACATGATAAGATTCCTTCTGAGGGGACGAGAGTCTCATCACCTGGACACAGAGGAGGAATACAAAGTCCTAACAAAGTTTGTTCAAGACCTCTTCACAAGGAGAACTTTAACAGCCATCTACCAAAACTGAACAAAAAGAGCCCTGCTATCAGCAGTCAAAGATCATAATCAAACACCGCTCAGAGAACAAGGAACCAGTTTAGAACTGATATTAGAACTTACGCCCACACAAAATGTCGAAATCTAATAACGTCCAAATCTAAATTCTGCCTGCATAAACCTCTTTCAGTCTTTTCTATTCCCATCACTTAATCCCTCCCCCTTTTTTTAATAGGCCTTAGCTTTTTTTTTTTTTTCTTTTGATTTTTATGAAAACTGCTAACACGAGAGGTATTAGAACCTATAGTACTTAGTACCGTGCATGGTTTGGAGGTTGAGAAGACGAAAGAAGATATTTGTTGACATTAGACTTGAACTTCTGTAGACTGTAATTTTCAGGAAATATGTATGAAGGAAGGTTGTTCCAGAAAACGGCAGTTGAATGAATAAACGAGGAAGATGAAAAGTTGGTTCAGTGAGTTCGAAGATGGACAGTAAATGGATGTTGGCTGGTAGTGGCCCTTGTTTGGGCTGCTTTGAAAGAGAAAGTGGGAATTATAGAAGCCAATTCAGAAGAACAGTGCCCATGGAAATATCTGTAGGAAAGCATGCAGCAGAAACAGTACGTCTATTAGACAGAGACTCTGTTAGAGATGAGTCATTAATTAACCTAACTGCCCTCTTCTGAATGGAATCTAGAAGCCTGAGAGAGGTTTTCTGGGCAAGTTTTTTAGATGCAGAGGAAGAAATATTTGTAATGTGCTTGTACCAAGAGAGATTAGAAGTCAGGGTAATCCCCAAAAGAGATATATCATCTTGCCTATAAATCAGTGTCACCAAAGATAAGCATAGGAGCAGAAGAATCCTTTTTGCAAGATATAAGACAGGAGGGAGTTTCAGAAGGATTGAAATCAACTAAGTTACCTTTGTCCCACTGGAGAATTACCTGGAAATTGGCATTTAAGGAATTGGTAGTGGATATTTGAGAAGCTGAAGCTGATTGAGCAGGGCAAGGTTTCTCAAACTGGAAAGTGGAATGCAGTGTGCTGTCATTAACAAAACTATAGATAGAATTTCCAATCAATGGAAGAAGGTCATTAATATACAAGAGGAAAAGAGTGTGGGAAGGAACTGAACCATGGGTGACACCAGCATAAATGGAGAAGTTAGAAGACAGAGCCATCTACCATCACCCTCAGTGAACGGTCAGAGAGAAAACTGGATAACCAATTACAAAAAACAGTTGGCAAACCATAAGATGGAAGCTTGTTTAGAAGACCTTTATGCCAAACACGATCGAAAGCCTTTAAGATGTCAAAAGCAACTGCTTGTGTTTCACCAAACTTTTCCATTGAATTTTTCCATAAATGGGTAACATAAGCCAGAATATCATCAGTGGATCGACACTGATGGAATCCACACTGGCAATTATTGATCAGACAAAAGATTTCTAGATACTTTAATAAGAGTTGGCAGTTAATTGATTTCTCCATTACTTTAGAAAGAGTAGAAGTAATTACAATGGGACGATAATTGGATGGGAGGGATTTGTCACCTTTTTAGGAACTGGCTGAATGAGTGAATTTCCAAGCAGAAGGAAAAACACCTTTGGAATAATATAGTGAAAAAAGGCAGCAAAGAACAGGAGTGTAGCGCAGGTTTTGAGAACAAGTGGAGAAATACCATTAGGACCTAAATCTTTCTTAGCATCAGGATTCGTCAAAATCCTTCTGACATCCTTTTGACGGTAGACCACAGGAGGCATTGAATCGGTTGTGCTGGGAACGGTGGGAGATGGTTTACCAAGATAATTAATACATGAGTTGGAAGAGAAATGGGATGCTAACAGGTCAGCTTTACCTTTGGCTGAATGACAATAGAACCATCTGGTTTTGATAGAGGTGGGAGCGGCGATGGGCAAAAGTTGCAGCCAATAGCATTGGCAAGAAACCAGAATACTTGGCTACCATTAGGGCAAGAAGCAAGTTTATACTCTTAGCCCGTTCAAAATCTAGTTTGGACTGATTAATAACTCTTTTACAGTTGTTGCAAGGTCTGGTAGTAGGCAGAAAATGAAACTGAAGAATTGAATACAAGCCAATTACAATATGCAACATTCTTCTCTTGAACAGCCTTAGCACATTTATTGGAAAACCAAGCTTTAGATAAAGGACGAGATTTTAAAGTGGAGTGTGGGATAAAGGATTCTATTTCTACAAGAATAATTTCACTAACACGATCTGAGCAAATGTTGACATCAGAGGTTTTGAAACAGTAATCAGACCAAGGAAAAGAAAAACTCGCAGGTCATCCCATTTTGCATTCTTGTATTGCCAAAGAACACAAGGTTGGAAATAGCCATGACATAAAGGCTTCATCAGAGAAGAGACAATCACCAAGTTGTGATCTGTGGTGCCTAAAGGACCACTCACTTCAACCGCGTACTTAGAATTGTTTGTGAAAAAAAAGATCAAGCCTGTTGGCTGTTTTTTTTTTCCCTTTTTGTTAGTTGTTGGCGCATCGGCTTCTATGGCCATAATGCACCTCCGAAAGTTTGCATTTTACTCTGATCCAAGCCCGAGGCGGGATTCGAACCCACGACCTTTGAGTTGCCAGGAAGGCACTTTACCCACCTGTTGGCTGTGTGTTTAGGATTGTCCGGTATTGTGATAGGTAAATGAACAATCTGTGTGTGGTCATTAGTAATTGCAAAAGCCTCAGCATCTCGACAAGCCTGGGTTGGTGTGACTAGAAAATGGAAGCCAGCTGGGGTTGTGAATATTAAAATCACAAAGAAAAATTACCTTGATGTTAGGAAAGTTGGACTGGAGAAAGTCAAGTTGCAAAGAGAGGAAGTCAAAGAGTTCCAAGTGATTTTAAAGGAAGAGGTGATTTTAGAGGAAGTCAAAGAGTTCCAAGAGAGATTTTAAGCCAGAGAAGATCAAAAAGAGAAGATTCTAAATTACCAAGTCTCTGACAGGGAATATCAGAACAGACATTATGCACAAGTACCACCTTTGAGGCAAAAGGAATCATACAGTGAATAATTTGGGCAACTGAGATGAGCAGTAGTTGAATCAACCGATAACTGAGATTCATTCATAAAAAGTACGTGAGGTTTGGCAGACTGTAAGTGGAAATGGACATCATTGAGATTAGAACTAAGACCATGTATATTTGTGAAATGAACTAGGATGTGTTTGGGAGGCTTAGATCGTTTCGCAGATAAGTTTGCTCTATTAGCTTGACAATTCATGACAATTGTAAGAAAAAAAGGGGGGGGGGGCGTATATGCTGTATGAAGTAATGAAATTTTTGGATGTGGCATACACGTGGTAAGAATATACCCAGATCCTTGACATGACATGGCTTAGACAATGTCCCCTGTATACACACTACTCGGATTCCCTTCATTCACTATCTGGCAGAGTAGAGGTAGCAAGATTATAAACTAGCTGATCCAGAAGCCTCCTAGAGAGTTACCAATAGGTTCGGTCCGGTGTACTAACTAGCGGCCAGCTTGCAAAAACCGTTTTAGAGCTGTACCTTCAAAATGTAAGGAAGTTTGGATGTCACCATGGTGTTCATCATTACCTCAATAGACATCAATCATACTGCATGATGGAAGAGATGGGGAGGGTTGACTGGAACTTAGCTCTGCAGACTAAACATGGGTTCCACCACTTCACACCTCCAATAAGCAAAGTGGTGGTATTGCACCGGTTGATGAGTCATCTACCACCTAGTATTGCCTGGTAATATAGAGGACGGCATTCCTCCATGTGGTATGGGTGCCACACCTCGACCTCTGCTTACGTTGGTTCACACCTGGGTTGTCATGTACAGTGTGCCTGCACATGGGGGGTTGTACCCAGGTTTACTAGCATTTCCGCCATCATGAAGGTGCAAGCAGAAGATTGGCTGCCACAGACCGTCCAGACTTCACCGAAATTGGGTCACTTGACTTGAGTGCCACCTGAAAAGCAGTTCCATCAGTGTTTTAGACCCCCAGGTAGCAAGCACAGATTGTCTGGCCTATCTGAGAGAATGTCTGCGAAAGCCTCAGGGATCAATGCAGTGGTTTTCAACCAGGATGCCGCGGCACCTTAGGGTGCTGCAACAACATTCCAGGGGTGCCATGTAATTTGGGTTTAAATTATTTAAACTTATTTTTTTTTAAATTTATGTTTATTTCATTATAAAAAGATGTACAGTATCTTTTTAATTTTGTGGTGATCTTTTAGACTAAGGCGCATTTAGGGCTAGAGCCTCAAGCTGCGAACAAATTTAGACTATGTATATAAAGTGCTTAGCATCATAATACACAGCCATTTCTGAATAACAGAAAATTTTTTAAGGTGGCATCGTTTTAGGTTATATCTCATATTGTGAATGCCTTCACAACGAGTTGTCATGATATTGCACTACTTCGAATAAGTAACGCTTCACCTAAGGAGAAGACTAGTGTTACTTATTCTCAGATAGGTACCACCACCCAGACAGCACTGTTTCAGGGCTATTTGGCCCTTCGTCAGTGAGTGGGTAGGTACCCAAGTGATGCAATGATGGCAAAAACAGTTATGAAGTATAACTCCACAATATGAGAGATGCCTGATGGTGTATGATGTATTTAGACTAAGGCGCATTTAGGGCTAGAGCCTCAAGCTGCGAACAAAATAACCTAAAACGATGCCACCTTAAAAAATTTTCTGTTATTCAGAAATGGCTGTGTATTATGATGCTAAGCACTTTATATACATAGTCTAAATTTGTTCGCAGCTTGAGGCTCTAGTCCTAAATGCGCCTTAGTCTAAATACATCATACACCATCAGGCATCTCTCATATTGTGGAGTTATACTTCATAACTGTTTTTGCCATCATTGCATCACTTGGGTACCTACCCACTCACTGACAAAGGGCCAAATAGCCCTGAAACAGTGCTGTCTGGGTGGTGGTACCTATCTGAGAATAAGTAACACTAGTCTTCTCCTTAGGTGAAGCGTTACTTATTCGAAGTAGTGCAATATCATGGCAACTCGTTGTGAAGGCATTCACAATATGAGATATAACCTAAAACGATGCCACCTTAAAAAATTTTCTGTTATTCAGAAATGGCTGTGTATTATGATGCTAAGCACTTTATATACATTTGTGGTGATCTATAATTGATGTTTACTGAGTACCTCTATATGAAGAATAAAATTATATACTGTATATATATAATTTGTATTATGAAATGTAATTTTTATATTTATATTATTGTAATAACTATCATATAACATATTTTTTAATATTATATATATATATGTGTGCAGAGAGAATCGGACCTAAAACAGGCAGAAAACTGAGTGGGGTACATCAAAACCAAATAAATTACTTAGGGGTGCCGTTATTAAAAAAAAGGTTAAAAACCACGGGATCAATGCTACTGAAATCTCAGGAAATTAGGTCTCAGGGCCTGCCAAAATAAATATAAATCCACTGGGTACCTGGTCTGCCTCCCAGGGGCAAAGTGTGGTCAATGGGGGTCTCATTTAGGGGTCCAATGGCTAAATGGCCAGAAGAACAACAGTACACATATACACAGCCCACACACTTTTAAACCTCTGGCCTTGAATGAGTACTGTCTCACACTCACAATGAAAACTAAACGGAGATGGAGGAAACCCCTGGTGCTGTGAGACCCTAAACACACTTTATACTTTACTTCTTACAACAAACTTGAGTGCAACATGTCATTAAAGATATATATCTTGCACTCACACCTGGATTTCTTGCACTCACACCTGGATTTCTTCCTGCTAACTGTGGTGTCATCAGCAATGAACATGGTGAGTGCTTCCATCAAGACATTGCAGTGATGGAACAAAGATACAAAAGCAAATGGAGTGCCACCATGTTAGCCGATTATTGTTGGATGGTGAAAAGGGATGCTCCCGAAGCTAAATACAAATGAAAGGCAAAAAGGTCCTGTGTTTGATACAGGTATGTTCGTAGCTACATCTTACTGCCATATAAATAAAAAATACCTTGTATAAATATAAAAAACTACTTTTTTTGAAAACAAGAACCAATTCTGCCAATTTAAGCACTATTTCTGTGTTTAGAAGACCGAAATGTATAAAGTAAACTTACATGCCCATAATAACAAGATATGATCCAAAATTTGTTGCCCAGCGTTATTATATATTGATACTATTCTTATATATTTGATTCCTTTATTTCCAAGTTACTATTTAGATAGGTTATGGTACTGGTTAATTTTTATTTTAAAATTTAAAATTACAGTTCCCTTCTTACATTCTTTTCTTGCTTGCTTTCTTTTTTAGTTTGACTTAATAACAGTATCCCAGAGTGGATCCATAAATGTTGTAAATTCTAACCAAGCTTGTTTTAGTATACTAATCATTCTAGGTGCAAAGAATAACGATCTCGATATTTAGATACCAATAAACTAAGTTGTTTGCTTTACAGAAAGCAAAATAATTCCTTAACTCCATGTTCTCTTATCTGTATTTTATGATAATTCTTACCCTTTAACCTGCATAATGAACTTCAAAATATATAACTGCTAATAAAGCTTTGTAAAACCTAGCTTGCACTAATTTTCACATGTAGAACAATCCACAGTCAGTTCTGCTATGATGCGGTACAGGTTCCTAAAAATCTCCACATTATGGTATTTCACACATTAAAAACAACAGGGCTTATGGGAAAAATAGGGATGGGGCAGAGCACAAAAAAAAAAAAAATGTTCAGTCTGGTAAGTAAAACTCTAAAAAAAGTTAGAAACCCAATAAAATTGCTAACACAGGTTTAAACATCTTAAATGTCTAATAAATAAATAAATATTACAATAAATAAAGAATTGTAATATATACATAATAATTAATTATTTATAAACATAATAAATAATTAATAATACATACATAATAACACTAACATTTTTTTTTTGGATTGTAAAATTTAAAACAGTAAAAAAGATAAGCAATCAACAACGATGAATACGACATGCACAAATTGCACAAGTGAAATATGGAGTAAAAAGCACAAAGCTTAAAAAATAGGAATGAAGAGAAGATTCTGAAAATTTATTTTTTATATGATTGGAGACTTCAGGGAAGGGGAAACACATTTCACTGTAATAATGTAAACACCCGCAGAATTCCAGCTATCCATATTATCACAAATGCAATAAGATCGAGTTTACTATCTGTTTATAATTAGATAGCACTAACAGAAAAGCCCAATAAACCGAGAACTGCAAATTGCTTTTACTGTTTTATGGTAGTGACCTCCAGAAATGTGCTCCTCCACTCACACTATCCCACCTCACAAAATTTCTGTTCGAACAGAAAAATGTGAGCTCCTGAAAATGTGAGTTAGTCTACAATATCACCTATTATCTTGTAAATACTGTACAGCCAATGGCAATAGCGTGTCTCCGACAAATACAACTACAGTAAATGGGAACTACAGCTCTCACACATTTGATGTTTGACATTTTTCAAGCTTCGTAAACTTGTATGTATTGCTGCACAGCTCACTATGTTCAGCTTGGTGCCAGGTTTTGCATTCACCTGGTGTTACTCGCAGACAAAATCGCGCATGAGCCAATATAAAATTTGCATTATACTCGCATTGTTCCCTAATGTATCAGTCACACTGAAGCAAATTTGTGTTGCTAAAATGCGTGTTATAGCAGAACTGACTGTACTAATATACACTGAAATGACTGAACTGTGCCATAGGTCTCTATTGCAGATTACTGTGTGTGTAGAAAGAATGAGTGTGTAACATGAATATGTTCAATTTGCAGCCTAGTCAGACTCCTCCTGCTTCCTAATGGATTGTTTATTGATTTTATATATAATTTTGTGTAAAACAAGATTTGCCAACATTGAGAATTAATAACTGCACTCTTCAATGAAATCAAGCAATATTTACTAAACAATCACCCGAAGTTATTGCTGTAGTAATTTATTAATCAGTGAGGAGAGTAAAGTAGATTGTAAATGGTTCAGCAAATACTTCAGTTTACAACTGAATGGTACATACACTGACAAAATAACACTTGCTATTTACTGCTAACAGAATAACACTCTCTATTTACTGCTTATGTGCATGAAAGTAATGTGAAGCATGTCTCTGATTCAAATACAGCTAATTGGAATATCAAAAAGTAATAGTGTAAAATGGCTTTTAAATTAATTATTTAAAATTTTTAAGGTTCATTTTTTCCCATTTTTCTTATTTTTTTAAAAAATTAACTACTTGAACATCAGTCTTTCCCAAAAGGCATTTTTTGAGACATCTTCAAACATAACTCAGCACACTATGGCAATCCTATTCATACTTTATCTACTTCTCCACTGTTTCTTTATTCTTAAAAAGTAAATGCCTCAACTTTTCAAAGATAAATGTTTAATTTAAATATAATTTATTGTGCTGCTATTTTTTATCCCTTTAAATATTCTTGTTATCTACATGGGTCACCTCTAATTTTAATAAAAATTAGTTTTCATTTTAAAGAATTTTTTTTGGATAACACAAGCTGTATTAAATTTTAGAATTACAGATAGTTTAATTTCAGGATTGCACATTAAAAAATAAATCTAAATATTAAAGCCTATTAAAAAAAGATCCATGTCCGTAAAGAAAAAAACAAGATCACTCACACCCCAGCTTTTAATTAATACTTAAATAAAGTAATTAATTTTGGCCTGTAGGGCCAAAATTAATCAATCTGGCACTTAAGAGGAGAATGCAATTAAAAAATCAAACAGCAATAGACACTGCAATGATGACTTGCAGTCATTAGTTGCACATGCAATCTTGTAAAAATTACCCATTCTTCTTCTTGGGAGATGTTATAAATGAAAAGACTATATTTACTACTCCTTAGTAATCCCTATTTACTGCTTAAATTGTTTTCAAGTGTGCAGAGACAATTGTATAAATAAAAATAGGAAAAGGTAAGTATGTGCTCTTTCCCTCCTCTTCTCCCCATTATATACATTTATCTAGTGGTAACAGATTGCTGCTTGTGGCATACGTTACCATACAACATAATTTGCTTCTTATAAACAGATAGTGGAAATAAGAAACAATGGTAGAAAAATAGCAAAGCAGCAAAAACAATTTGTTTGTTTTAAAGAGCTAGTAGAATTGAGATAACAATGGTAGAGAAATAGCAGAGCAGTGGAATCACTCAATGCTATATTTGGTTTTAGTTGTGTATGATTTTTTTTTTTTTTTCATTAAAAAATCTGTGCATTAATTGTCATTTTGATCCAGTTAACAAGCTTAAAGGGAGCTCAATTTAATGCCTACAAGAATAATTTGTACGAAGCTAAAGATCTTTATGTGAAGCACATAGAGAAGTACATATCTTAATTAAAAATACATAATACCTATTCGACACAACTACTATTGTAACAAAAATGGAACAAAGGTACATAACTTTTTTTTTTTTACAAGCCTTAAAATAAGACAGTAGAGCATCAGTTATCCGGAATAATTGATGTCTGACCTCTTTGGGATAACAAAATTTTCTGGATAATTGAACCAGAAAATTTTCCTGTTAATTTTTCGGGTAAGATTAAATAAATTTAATAAGGTAAGATTAAATAAATTTTAAATAAATTAATTGAATAAATAAAATAAATAAATTACCTTAAATTTAATAAAATTAAATTTAAGGTAATTTATTTATTACCTTAAATAGATTAAATTATATAGATTAAATACATTTAATCAGATTAAATTAAATAACATTAATTAAACAAAAAATATATAAACCAATCTTGGAAAACAGAAACATCTATTCAGGCACTTTTATGATTTTTACACAAAACAGGAAAATTAGAAAGATTCTTAAATGCTCTCGGTTTTTTCAACTTACCGATAAAGAGCACGGACAATCTGTGCATCCCAGTGGCATTTGCACACATAGCAATTGTAACTCGCTCTTTTCTCATCTGAACTTGGTGCAGGCATTTCTCTTTTAGTGGCTAGGGCTTTTTCTTAGTAATGCTTTCCATAATAAGCCCGTCTCATCAACATTATAAACGTTTTCTTTCTCGAAATTTGCTATAACTAAAGCAAACTTACTTTTCAAAGGACAACGCTGCCGATTCATCTGCAGAAAGTTTCTCGCCTTCAATATCTAGTTCAGGTATACCCAGTGGTGAGCTGTGAATACTTTAACAATGGGCTCGCACTTTTGTTGACTTTTTGATGTGAAACATCCTTTTGGGGGGGGGGGTATCTATCAAGTAAATCTGATTGGTCATGGAAGTGACGTCATTCATGGCGTCAGGCAGAGGCGCTTCCCATGCCCACACCACTAGTCTGTGCGGAGCACTCAGTAGTATGATTAGAGCACGTGACACATTTTTCGTGACCAGTACTATATCTGGTTTTTTTTTTTTTTTTGGTAGTTATTGGCGCATCGGCTTCTGCGGCCATAGTGCACCTCCCAAGGTTTTTTGCAGTACTTTGATCCAAGCCCGAGACCTTTGGGTTGCCAGGCAGGCGCTTTACCCACCCGGCTAGCCCGGTCGGCATCTAGAGTTCTAACTTTTTGTCATATGACTGCAACAATACAATGATTTGTTAACAATTTTTTTTTTTTTTTTTCGTCTAGCATTTCTTTCTGCATACGTAGCTGTTCGGGGCACCCAACATTACATTGTTAGGTGCCCCGAACAGCTGCGTATGTCGTTTCAACTAAAAGATCAGGTACCTTAATTGACGCTGTTTTCAGAGACATTTAGATACATTGCAGTAGCAAGTATACGTCCCTTACTTTAGTTATCATAAATCCATTATATCTTGTCTTCCAGAAATTGTGAAAATTTGTGAATGATCAATAAAATATTTACAATACAAAAGCTCTTATTTCGTAATCGATATATACAAATCAAAATATATAAAAGAAACACAAAGGATTTTCACAGAAAACCATCAACCGCACGTCCTCGGCAAGCGCGCAACTTTATTATTTTTTTTAAGACTAGGGAAATGTAATGGATACATTTTTTTCATGATAAAAATTTTAATATTGCGAATAAAAAATAACATAAATATTTCCCATATCACAAATAAACTATCATTAAACATTCTAGAATATAAAAACAAATATTACATAAAAAAACACTTCTAAAAAAGTACACAAAAATCACAGACTACATGAAAAAAATTATTACGCAAATATTCAAGAAAAATTGATTCTAAAAATTGCCATATAAATTTACTTCTTTATTAATATTTGTTGTCAATCTTCTGCTTTGCTCAATAACTGAGCGATGATTATGGAGGAAAGATATGATGTAACGATCTGGATCAAATTGAAGCAATGGTTTTCCATATAGAAATTAGATGTATGGTCATCATATCTGCAACGTATTTAATTGTCAAAGATGTTATTTTTATTGTTACAATATTATTCATTATGATGAAAGCTTGCTCAGTTTCAGCACTGCTAATCGCAATGGTTTCAAGGATATTCCTGGCTTTTTTAATTGAAAAGAGAATTTCACTCAATTTTAAAGATAATCTTTCTTCGACAAAATCTCTAAAATCATTAATTTTTATTTCATATTTTATTAGAAAACTTAAAATTCTTATTCGTTTTTCATGCCATGGAGACAAAGTTTCTTCCATATTCCACTAATTTCGGGTAACCATATATTTAAAATTTCTTTCAATTCCTCATCCTCAATGATATCCTTATTTTCTTTATTTAATTTAAAATTACTCTGTTGCATTAATAACCAATCCTTTAGGGATTGGTTATTAATGCAACAATGGGATAAAACAATGCAGTTTAATAACTTATCACGAGGCAATTTTTTAAATGTATTCTTACTTTCGATTTTGATTCCTCCAAATTCTTTCGACTTCAACATGCCCTCAAAACTTTAGCTTCAGAATTTTTCAAATTAGCAATAGTATTGATAGTTTGAATAATTAATTTATATGCGTTTACTGTAGTAATGCTGCAACTTTGTAATGCTTCTGGAAGGTAAGAGAGCTCCTGCAGGTGTCAATCATTAGTGCTAAATTGTTAAGAAATTCCAGATTTAAAAGTCGGTTTAATAATCCCAAATATTTAACTTCTGATTCAAAATGGTTGCACAAAGTGGGATAATTCCTCCAAACTGCAAGTTACAAGTTACCCATCTGGGCCCGAACACATGGCCGACCTTTATAATTTCCACTTTAAGTTCTTTAGCAATCATATGCAATCAATTGCACTGGGTTTTTGGAGATTGGTAATATAATGGATACAGTTTTTTTTTTTTTTTTTTTTTTAAATTATTGCCTGTATGCTGTAATGTTTTGGAACATTTTCTTCACAGTGAAGGCCTTGACGCAGTTTCAAAATCTGCCAACATTTCATCTTCGGAAAGTTTATTTACTCACCCCCCCCACCCCTTCAACGTGGATCTGGAGCTAAACTAATCTGAAATTCACTCGTGGTTTCCAAGAAAACCCAGTAGTCTCGGTGATATTTTTCTAAAGCATATTTCTGAAGGTCCCATAGAACTCTAGAGGTCACAATCATAAAACAATAAAAACAATTTGCAGTTTTCGGTTTATTGGGCTTTTTGTTTGTACAATCTGTTATAAACGGGTAGTAAACTCGATCTTTCATAATCAAAATTCAATTATTCAATCAAAAACTCGATCTTATTATAATCAAAATTCAATTTGCAAACGTGATCACTATAACCGGCACTTACGTGATCACTATAACCGGCACTTACTGTACTACCGTTAATAAAAAAAGAAGGAAGATCAGCGTTTCAAATTATTCCAGATAACTGACATTCTACTGTACCTGCAAAATGAAAAGAAATTTTGTTTCAATAGAAAAGGAAACAAGAAGGGAAATATCCTGTTCTTGCAGTAGTTTTGAAACCCTCAGATTTTAAGTATAAAGCAGACATCTCTAAATGGTGTGCTGCAAGATTAGAAAAAACTCCAGTGAGTTCGATGGCAATAATTCTTTTATGTGCCACAAAGATAGCATCTTTTAACTACAGGTGTGACTCAACTGACATAAGGTTTGAAACCACTGGTATAAATTGTTTAACTGTAGGGAGAGTTAAATTCCTTTTTCTTTACTGGACACAGAAATAATATTTTTACAGAAATATTTCTATATTTTGCATCAGACATGGAAGAGGTTATGTCCAGTTATCATTAATTTAATCATTTGCTCAATTAATTTTTTGTCATCTCTTACAAAGTAATTATTTCATGTCAAAGAATATTTTAGTCAGTTTGTTGAAAATCTAAGCGAAATTAAATTTATATACATTTGACAATCTGATTACTTCTTCATAGCTAACATTTACGTCATAGCTAACATCTACAGGGCTATATTGCTAAAGCTATTGAAATTGAAGTTAAACACAAAGCAAGGTGCAATTACAGCAAATTAATGCTGTTAACAGGGTTATAGATAAGGCAAGGCACTATTTGACTAATAAACTTAATCGCCATGAAAATAAAATAATAAAAACCAAAATAAGAGAAGAGAGAAAAATCAGAGCAACTCCACCCACCTTTAGAGGATTGAACACATGGCTCCTCATCCAAAGAGATGCACACACATGCCCACACCAACAAATAATGAGCATTACTTAAATACAACAGAAGACCATTTATCCAGGAATCTAAACACCAGAGGCATCCAAACAGCAAAACTGTCCTAAAAGGATTTTTTTTATAATCATCCAATTTTTAAAATCATACTACCATAATAAATTATTACAATTGGCAGATTACACCATCACGACATCCTACATGGTGATGCTGTGATCTGCCAGGCTGCTAATGACCAGTTTGGTGATGTCACAGCTGCCTATCCTTGCAATACACACAGGGTTGTGCAGATCATCACAGTGGTGATTTTCATTCATTTATGATTAGGGAGGTAACAACTGTTTTAAAGTGTTGAATTGCAATTGTGCAAATATATCTTACGCATCCCATTCCTTAATCCATTACAATCGTGATCTATTTTTCTCAATATCTGAAATTTTTTTCTGTATAGTAAAAATCATGTCTTTTACTCTTGCTGCTACTTGATCCAACCTCCACGTCTTCTGGATACATTATTTTGGTTTTTCTTTCCATTACTGTATTAATATTAGCTACACAGCAAAAGCCTGTGGCTTCTTTGCACTTTAATACAGTAATGAAAAGAAAAACCAAGATAATGCATCCAGAAAATGTTGAGGTTAGATCAAATGGTAGCAAGAGAAAAAAAACATGTGCTTACTATCAAAAAAAAAAAAGAAAAAAAATAGATTGTGGTGTAAGTGTACCCTGGCTTTGTTAGGCATATGGTGTTGGGCAATCTACAATGCATGATATAAAGGTGCAAAGAGATCAAATTTTTCAGTTTGTCAATGACAGGCATTTCTAAAATGGAAACTTTAGATGATCCCAACAACAGTGATCTACAAATTGATACACATGTGGTTCTGCCAGCATATGAGTGAAGAGATTCTTATCTCAGGTCTTAAGATAATGGAGAAAACAAAATCATACCATGAAGAATTAAAAAATTGAAGGAGAATGTGATTAGAATGTGAATGGGATGATTGCATAAATTCAAAAATCAACATGGAATTTGCTTATTTAAGATGTCAAAAAAGTCAAAGTTAGTGGAGGAACATAGACTTAGTTCAGAGCAAATCGATAACATGGGCAACATTTGTTTTGGCATTTGTTATGCTATCTCCCACAGCACACTTTTGTTTCCAGCAATGAAAACAAATCAGCATTAGGTGAGTGAAAGGGATGACTGATTGCAGTGATGTGTGCCAATGATGCTGGTATACATAAATGCAAGCTCATGGTAATTGTAAAAGTGTGCAAAGCCTTGCACCCACAAGGGGATTAAGATTTTCCTCATCATAAATTATGAGGAAAATCTTAATCCCTTCATGAAAATAAACATGCTTGGACCATTCAAAAATTTTTTAGTAAGTCTTTTAATACATTTTGTACCTTAGGCAATGGATCACTTCAAAACTGTTGGGTTTCCTGAAAATGCTAAAATACTATTGTTGTTTCACAACTACCTTGCTCACCCTCCAGCAAATACTCTCACTGAGAATATTTTTATATCATATTTACCCCAAATTACATATCTCTGATCCAAACAATGGATCAAAGCATAATTAAAAATTTTAAATGCCATTATCAGAGTGAATTTTATTTTTAAAAAAATTTTTTAATTTATTGTCTCCTTGTGTCTGAATTGTTCAAAAAAGAAATCATTTTCAAGGATATAGTTTGGTGCAGTTCACATGGATGGAATAGGGTAATACCCACAGTTTTAAAACAGTGTTGGCACAGTTTTAAAACAAATATTTTGCCAAAATCAAATTGCAATGAAGATTCCAGATAAAGTGACAGTGGTTTCTTGGATTTCATTCATCTGAAGATAAAGGTGATTTTGTAGAACTGTGCACTATGTGAAAGGAATGAATATTGTCCCAGACCTAAGTGAAAATGACACAGGGGAATGGATTAAACATTATCAAATTATCACTCTGAAATTATCAATGCTGTTATAGGATCACAATAAATGAGAGTGAAGACAGTGGTAACAGCAATGTATTAGTTGATGAGATGAAGAAAATGAATGTCAAAAGAGGCCATTTCATATGAAAATCTCAAACTTCATGGAAGAAGGTTCATTTACTACTGAACAGAGTAGTAAATGTTTCCTGATGTACAAGCTGAAAGAGAAATTTGAAAAAAAAATTGAGTAGCAAGAATAAGATGACAGATCTTTTCAAAAGACATTGCATTGTCTCCTTTGGTTTCTTAAGATATTGTCACAACAAACCCTGATGATTTTGCCACATCCTTATCTGCATATCAACAATTATTTCCAGGTAAATAAAAATTTCAGATATTTTATATTATTTTACATGATGCTTTTTTGCCATTTTTAATGAACACAGTATGCACTGAAAATTCTGATTTTTCAGTGGGAAAATTGAAAAGTAAAAGGTATTTATATCACTAAATATTTGGGGTTTCATGCAATATGTTATTTTTGACATTTTCAGATTCAGGAGATTGATATTTATGATTTATGTGCATATTTCACAGAATTCCAAATTTCCATATGGTGTGTGATTAGGGTATCTATGGAGTTAGTTATTTATATCTGCTATTGCCTTCGACTGTACATAGTGTACATCTTGACACATATCTGAATGTTCCATGCATTATGCCCAAGCCTGACCTGTGTGTATCTCTCATTTTACAATAATGTGTTAGGTTTGTAAGCCATCACTGGAATTGGTGAAATGGCATTTTCTAACTATTCAAACTAATATGGTAATGAGTTAACCGCGGTTTGAGACCATGTGATGGCAAAATGCGGTAATGATTGTATAACCACTGCCATATTTAGCTGTCCTGTGGAAAATATGGTAATGATTGTATTCTTGTTAAAATTATTAATTGTAAATTCCTCTAATCTATACAGTCATAACAAAGAATAAAATTCTGGCTTGGCAATAACTTGATACTTTTCCTATATAGGCTATGCTAACAACAGGTTTCTTTGCAGTCAGCACTTTGATACCAAAATTCTTTTCATAACCAATTAATATCAGCTTTTTTGGACATATTTTTTTTTTTTTTTTTATGTAAAATTTGGAACATTTTAGGTAAGCCTTTTTGCTATCTTTTCATAACAGCATTTTTGACTATTTTCTGAAATCAACATACACTAGGATTAAAACTTAGCCACTTGGTTCTTTCTTAACTAGTTTTAAATTTCTCTTTTTCATTCTGCTTTGGATGGTTCTCCACAATATACACACTCACTCAAAACTTTGTAGCAGTAAAATTTCTGTTCACTTGCATTAGTGACAGTAAAAACTTTAATTATGTAACGTGCATACAGAGGCATAACTAAGGGTGGACAAGTGGGGGGGGATATCTGAATATAGCTTGGGGAAGTGGTTATGCACAGCACACTGTGTGAAATGGGATGGAAACTGGTTCTAAGGACTCGTCCTTGATGCACGTACTGTACACCTAGATATGCTTCTGTGTGCATGCACAAACATTTCTTCTGAAGACTAGGACACATCACTTTCGTGATAAATGAGCAAATAATTCCTACCAGAAGGACCCTCTATTGGCTGTGTTAAAAAAAAACACCAGTCAAGCCAATCCACATTCCAAGTAAGTATCCAGCCAACACCATTGCTTTCTAAGTTACCGAACCTGAAAAATAAGGAAATAAAATCAATGAGTAATTTTATGGATAATTTTTTAATTACATCAAAAATGAAATAAAAATTGCATATCAAGCTGTACTGGCAGTTTAAAGTACATAGTTACATTCCAAAAGTTCCTGGAATCACACACTGGTATTTAAATGGTTTGTGCTAAGGCTGTAAGGTTTCAGGGAGCATTTATTTCATGGGAAATAGTTCGATCACTTCACTCATGTATCATAGCTGACTTATTGGAGAATGTTGCAGTTTGAACAACTTGCTAACATCAAGTTCTTCTTTGAACTCAGGAAAACTGCTACAGAGACACTACAAGCATTAAAGAGATGATGCTTTGAAGAAAACAACAGTTCATGAGTGATTTAATTTAAAAACAGACAAGAAACACTGGAAGATGAAATGTACAGACACCCTCAGACAACACAAAATGACAAATGAAAATAAGTCACGAAAGTGAAGGAACTCACATGAAATGATGGGCAAATGACTGTCGTTGAGATTGCTCATGAAGTTGGACTGTCTGTAGGCCCAGTACACACAATCCCAACGCAAGATTTAGGGATTCATCGTATGCGTGTAAAGTTTGTTCCATGCTTGCTGTGGAATATCCAAAAAGCCATCATAGGTGATTTGTTTGAAAGATCTATGCAGCGTCTGAGCTTCCTAAGAAAAGTCATTAGTAATTGCAAAAGATTGCCGAGGTCATTAGTAATTGCAAAAGATTTGGTATCTCAACCAACTAGGTCTATGCGACTAGAAGTCTGAAGCCAGCTAGAGTTGTCAACATTTCCAAGGAAAAAATTATCTCATTGTTAGGCAAGTTGGATTGGAGAATGTTGAGCATCAAAGCAAGGAAGTCAAAGAGTTCCAAGTGACTGGTGGAAATAGGAGATCAAAAGAGGCAATGATAGATGAATTTGATACAATAGGACAATGCAATGTTGAGTCTGTTTGGTGTGGCATAAGCACTGGGAAAGAAAAAATGAGAATAATTGTATGTTATAGGCCTAATGAATCTGATGAGTATAATGAGCAATTATGCAGAGAAATAGAGTTGGCCAGAAAATCAGAATGTTATATAATGGGGGATTTTAACTTTCAAGATATCAACTGGAACTTGTGTGTTGGTCACTCGCACACTAGCAAGACTTTTATGGATTTATTGGATGACTGTTTTCTACAGCAACATGTTCGAGAGGCAACCAGAGGGAGTAATACTCTTGATCTGATTATCAGCAGTGATTATTCATGCATTAAAAATTTGCAGATAAAGAAACCACTGGGTGATAGTGATCACAATGTACTGATGTGGGAATTACTTAAAGATGTAACTACCATCAAGGCTAAAGGGAAGGGCTATTGCTTTCGTAAAGGTGACTACAGGGGTCTCAGAGAGTTTTTAAATTCTGTACAGTGTGATCAACTGATGATGTTACCAACGATGAATTCTAAATGGGAAGCCTTCAGGGACTTAATTTTGGAGGCTACTAGGCTTTTCATTCTGACTAAGAAATACTGCTCAAGATTTAGGCCTAAATGGATGTCAGATGAACTAATGAGGCTCGTGGCAGAGAAGAAAAATGTATGGGATGCATATAAAGTATCAGGTGACACAGAAGCCTAAGGTAGATATAAACTACTCTGTATTCAAGTCACAAAGGAGGTTAGGCAGCCGAAGGCAGATTACGAGAAATCTTTGGCAAAAGATGCAAAGAAAAACAGCAAAGAGTTCTTTACTTATGTAAACTCTAGAAGGTTTCTTATTGTTTGTTTGTTATTTGGTTTTTAGGAGCATTAGCAACTAAGGCCATATTGCTCCGGGATATGTGGTGGTCATTCCCTGACCTTTCCGCATCCTCCGTATTTGGTGGTGACGGGCTCGAACCCCGGTCTAATCAAGAAGTGTGTGCTATGCACTGCTGCTCCTTCCCACCTGGCTACGGAGGCGCCCACTCTAGAAGGAAAGGAATGAATCAGATTGGACCAATTAACATAGATGGGTTTGACTATTGATGATCATGCTCAGGTAGCTGATAAATTGAATGAGTATTTTGCATCTACATTCACACATGAGGAATTATTCAACGAGGGGATTGCCAGAACTTTATCAAACTCTAACAGGGAGCAAAGTGATTTTGTAATAACTGAGAGCAAAGTGGAGAAGAAATTGTTGAAGTTAAACATAAAAAGGCACCTGGGGTGGATGGGATCTATCCAGTTCTATTAAAGGAGGCAGCAAAGGAAGTAAGCAAACCCTTAGCCATAATTATGAGAGCTTCCTTGGACTCAGGGGGAGGTCACCATGGACTGGAGGTGTGCAAATGTATCACCAATTCAAAAAGGGGGTTCAAAAGATGACAAAAGTAACTATAGACCCGTTAGTTTAGCTTGTGTTCCGGGGAAAATAATGGAATCACTGGTTAAAGAAGCATTGCAAGATCATCTAGACAAGACTGCAGTAATAGTTAAGACACAGCATGGGTTTGTTAAAGGGAGGTCTTGTCTGACCAGAGGCCTCCGTAGCCGAGTGGTTAGGAGCGGGAATGCAGTAGCATATGCTCTTTAAAGTAGACCGGGGTTCAAGCCCCTGACTGCTGAATACGGTCGATCTGCCAACCCGCACTGGACCAGCGTGGCAGATTATGGTCCATTTCCCTCAACATGAATTGTTGAAGAGGCTTCCATCCTGCAGTGGGTTGATAATGGCTGCACTTTACTTTTTTTACTTGTCTGACCAATTTGATTGGATACTATGATATGGTCACAAAGGAACTGAATGCCAAAAATAATTTTGACATCATATACTTGGATTTCAGGAAAGCTTTTGATACTGTTGCACATGGAAGACTGCTGTACAAATTGGAGAGATATGGCATTAAGGGTAAGTTGCTACAATGGATAAAGAGATGGTTGAGTGGGAGAAGACAGAGTGGTAATCAATGGACAAATGCTATTAGTCAAAGTTCCCCAGGGTTTGGTGTTGGGTCCATTGTTGTTTTGTATATTTATCAATGATATTGATGAAGTATATCAGGTTTAATGTCCAAGTTTGCAGATGATACAAAGGTTGGTAGGGTTGTTAATGACAGTATGCTACTCCAACTGGATCTAGATAAGTTGTGCAAATGGGCTGAGAAGTGGCAACTGAAGTTTAACACTGACAAATGCAAAGTACTGCATATGGGTAACAATAACCGAAGAGAAATGTACCAACTGTGTGGTCTACACTCAGGGAGGTGGAAAGTGAAAAAGACTTGGGGGTAATTGTGCAGTCAAATATGAAGTTGTCTGAGCAGTGCAGACAGGCTGCCAGGATAGGTCATGGAGTCTTGTCAATGATATATAGGAATTTTGCTAGCAGGGACAGGGAGGTGATTATCCCTTTATACAAGGCAATGGTCAGGCCACACCTAGAGTACTGTGTACAGGTCTGGAGGCCTCATTTTAGGAAGGATGTAGAGTTGCTAGAACGAGTACAAAGAGGCAACAAGATTGGTGAGGGGAACAAAGGGGTGCTCTTACCAAGAAAGGCTTAAGTTCTGCAAATTGCAGTGCCTGGAGAGTAGGCACCTGTGAGGTTATCTGATTGAGGTGTATAAGGTCTTGAACAGCTTGAACAAGCTGAATGCTCATGGGATTCTTCCTGTTGCTCAGATTAAGAACCTGAGGGGACACAGATTCAAACTGAGGAAAGACAGTTGTAGAATAGATGTGCGGAAATCTGCCTTTAGCCAGCAGGTAGTTTTTTGGTGAAACAGACTTCCATTTTTTGTTGTGGAAGTTGATAGCCTAAATAAATTTAAGGCTGAGCTGGACAGACATTTGGAATGAATGGAGGGGTGAAATGGGTGGTTTTTTTTTTTTTTTTTGGCTGATGCTGCACAAGCTTGCTTTCTTGTGTCGTATGCCTCTACTAATGCTAAGATGATAACATCCATCACATTTTGCATCTGGCATTAAGTTTAGTATAAGGTATTTTTGCTTTTTATGCTACCTTTGAAGGTAGTTTGAAATATGATACCGCTACTGTTATATGAAATCAAAGCTTCTAACATATTTTCACTATGAATGGTTCTGTACAGTATCCAAGTCTTTGTTATTACATCAAGTAATCTAGCAAATAGTGGCCAGTACCATTTTCCCCTTGCACACCTATTGCATATTTCTCTATAATACAGATGAGTTTATCTGTGCCATGAAGATATGTTAATCTTTTTTTGAAATAACATTTAGTTATAATGTTTAAATATCTTCCCACTGTTTTACACTTTTGGTCATTCCATTTTATTTTGAGAATTCTGCCATTTGTGTCAAAGCACAATTGAAACTTCCCTTTGAAATGCTTCTAAATCTTTTAAAGAACACTTCTTAGTAAAATAATAAGAGGAGTTTACCTCAATACAGTACGTAGAACACTTCCGTATGATACCCTCCAGAAACCCCAGGGGCTCACATCTGGTGAGTATGGGCACACCCAGGGTCCTGAGCTGGATATCATCATTCTTCTCTTTCTTGGTGATTCCCTTCTACTCTCTCTCTCTCTCTCTCTCTCTCTCTCTCTCTCTCTCTCTCTCTCTCTCTCTCTCTCTCTCTCTCAGGGTAGCTCGGGAATTTTTTTTTGGCTGGTGCAGCATAAGCCTCAGGCTTCCTTGCACCATATAGCTAATAATGGTAATAATAATAATAGTAATAATAATTAAAATGGAAAAAAACGAAAAAATCGACAACTTACCGGTACATTAGAGTAAATTATAAATAATTAAATAATCAATTTAACACAATTCAAATAAATTTAAAACAATTAAAAATCAAATTAACGCAATTAAAAGATTCTAACGAAAATATTCAAAACGTATTTTCGTTAGAATCTTTTAATTGCGTTAATTTGATTTTTAATTGTTTTAAATTTATTTGAATTGTGTTAAATTGATTATTTAATTATTTATAATTTACTCTAATGTACTGGTAAGTTGTCGATTTTTTCGTTTTTTTCCGTTTTAATTTCTGGAGGGTATCATACGGAAGTGTTCTATGTACTATATTGAGGTAAACTCCTCTTATTATTTTATTAATATTATTATCAACGTAGAACATATTGAGTATTACAGCTCTGATCATACTATCTGAAGAACACTTCTATAATAAGGAATAACTCTATTCATAAAAAGTCATTGAATTTTAAGTAAATTAGAAGGAATGGTTCCAGTTCATAACAAAATGTCAAGTAAGCTACATGATCTTTAAGGACTGCTGCATGATTACACTGCCATTATAGAAATACAATTTTCATTATTCTCAACTGCATAATGCACTTTAAGTGGATTGGTACATTGCTAAATTCTGCTTGACTTCACAACAGATTAGACGATTTGACAAGTGAGTGTCATATGTATAGGATATTTTGGTTATTTATCCATTACAAAATACAGAAATTAAATTATGCATTCATCTCTTATTTAGAGGTGATAATAAGATTATACAGAAGTTTGTTTTGATACATCACTAATAAAAATAAAAAGTTAGGTAACATATGAAATGCATTACTTGGAGTGCATTAGATATCAAATAATTTCCAGAAAACTTACTGTTCTCAAGAATATGAGATCTGAGGATTTATTCAACAAATACGGGGCAATGTTGAGATTGCCGTATATCAGTATTGATATTGAAAGTGTCTCAATTCTGCTCAGATACAATAGGAGGCAGTACATGATGAGAACTTTGTCAATCATTTCAGTTCTGAAAAGACTGTGCAAGGCTCATGGGTAGAATTTTTCTCAGTGTGAATGAGCTTGTTAACTGTTTTTACAGCTATATGATACAGGTCAATGTTGAAAAAAATTCGAGTTAGGGTTAAAATTGAAAGTATCTGCAATTGAAAGTGGCAAGACGTGATAGGAGGGAGTATATGATGAGAAAGCCTTGTCAATCAATTCAGCCCTGGAGAGACTGTGCAAGGCTCATGGGGTAGAATTTTTCTCAGCATGGTCTGTGCTTGTTTACAGGAGAGACTGCTTCTACAGAGATGGTATACACTTTAAATAGAAAGGGTGCAAGAATATTTGCTGATGCTATCAGAAGCTTGGGGGGAAAGACACACGGACTAACAGAGCCGTAGACAGAGGTGTAAGTGATTCTTGCACTGCATCTATAGGTGCAAGCAGCAGCCTGGAAGGCAAATTGCTGGGGATCACAAGAACTGCTGGGAGTCATCATGAAACAAGTAAATACACAGGCTGTGTTAAGGTAACTAAGAGTAAAAACAAGTGTATATATACTTGCATGTATACCAATGCTAGGAGTAGAGTAAATAAATTTGATGAATTTGAAGTGCCTGTCAAGACATTAAAGGCAGATACTGCAGGGATACCAGAGATGTGGCTGTTGTTATGTTATTTGGTTTTTAGGAGAATTAGCAACTAAGGCCATATTGCTCCAGGGATATGCGCTGGTCATTCCCTGACCTTTCTCTCCATATTTGGTGGGCACGGGCTCGAACCCTGGTCTAATCAAGAAGTGTGTGCTACGCACTGCTGTTCCTGCCCACCTGGCTACGGAGGCGCCCAGAGATGTGCCATCTTATACATATTATTATTATTATTAGCTACATGGTGCAAGGAAGCCTGAGGCTTATGCTGCACCAGCCAAAAAAAAAAAAAAAAAAAAAAAAAAAAAAATCCGCAGATTACCCTGAGAGAGAGAGAGAGAGAGAGAGAGAGAGAGAGAGAGAGAGAGAGAGAGAGAGAGAGAGAAGTAGAGGGGAATCACCAAGAAAGAGAAGAATGATGATATCCAGCTCAGGGCCCTAGGTGTGCCAAGCCCATACTCACCAGATGTGAGCCCCTGGGGTTACATGGAATTGGAATTTGGGGAATGCAATACGTACAGAAAGGATAGAAAAGATGGGAAGGGAAGAGGGGTTATGCTGTTAGTTAAGAAACATAAAACCTAAGGCAGTGCACCCAGTTGACATTTGTGGACAGTGAAATGTTGGGTCAGTTTGGTGTAACATAAACACTGGGAAAGCAAAAATGGGGGTAAGAGTGTGTTACAGGCATAATGACTCTGATGAGTACAATGAACAACTATACAGAGACATAGAGTGGACCAGTAAATCAAAATGTCTTATAATGGGGGATTTTAACTTTCCAGATATTGACTGGAACTTGTGGGTTGGTCAGGCGCACACCAGCAAGACTTTTGTGTGGGTGGTTGTATACACTTTAAATAAAAAGCAATATACTTCTCCATCGGTGCAGTGCAATACCAAGGCAAATTATGGCAAAGTGCCTCCAAAATATGTTATTGAAGCAGTAAGTAGCAAACCCAGTTTTTTCATAGCTATGTACTTCATGTTGGACATAGCCTCTAGAAAGAGGCTATGTCCAACATGTACAATGACTATCCTTGATTTAGTGACAAGTGATATAGGCAGGCATATATAGGCCTATTCAATTCACAAGACAAAGAAGTTTTGTAATCATAATGATATTCCATTATTTCTATTTAAAGACAGTAAGGGAAAAAAATTTCGAATAGAAATACTATCATTGATGCATTATAAACTTCTAAAGAGATGATTAGGTGTTAAAAAAAAAAATTTAAATAATTATTGCCATTATGAACATATTTTATTTTTATAATGTTAATAGCATCATTGACTGTGGTGAGAGGGGCAGGTTTGATACATTCAAAGTATGGAATCTATAATTTTCTAAATTGCAAAGTGAAGGAGCCGAAGTCATTAACGAATAAGAGGAAATGATCAAAACTATCTCTACTATTGAGGGAAATGATTATGGAAAGGCTTGGAAGAGCAGTAATATCAGACAAAAAATATTGAATGCTGAGAGGAAAACAGTGTTGTAGTGGTTACACTGCATCATTCAGCTGATTTCCCAAAATAAAAGTTCCAGATCGTAGCATGGCATCAGCTGTAAAGGCATCGACTGTAAAATCTATGTGTAAGTATTTTAGAGAAATGGGTTTGAAGTATTGTTAAATGTAAGTGTGGGAAGAGCAGTGATATAACTTTTTTATGAAATTAAGTCTGCGGTACTGTTACTGGAATGCCTCAATGGTTGCAGCAAATTTGCCACACGCCCCTTTCCCTTCTGAGAATTAGGTTATTATTTGTTTTCAATTTCGTGGTTCAGTTGCTATCAAAGAAAATTAGGAAGTTAATATACAAAAAAAATAAATTTTCTGTTTATACTCAGGGACAACCAAATGGTCAGAGGAGTTCATAAGATAGACAGAATACAAGAAACTGCACCACATTCAGCAGTCACGGGCTTGAACCCCATCACTCAAGTTGTTATTTGTTATTTGGTTTTTAGAAGCATTAGCAACTAAGGCCATATTGCTCCGGGGATATGCGGTGGTCATTCCCTGACCTTTTTGCATCCTCCGTATTTGGTGGTGACGGGCTCGAACCCCGGTCTAATCAAGAAGCGTGTGCTACGCACTGCTGCTCCTTCCCACCTGGCTACGGAGGCGCTCCCATCACTCAAGGCACGTGTACTTATGCACCTGCACACCTGACCACTCGGCTATGGTGGCCGTCATGCAGTTGATTGTCGATTTCCTTTTTAAATGTTACCCAGGATAACATATGTACCATACTTAAACATAAATAATAAGTTTCACATAAAACTAACAAGTATCGAAGCCAGAAAACTTAGATTAATGCAAACTTTATATGAGAAATTAATAAATATATTGATCTGCCATATGTTACTTTAAAGGTCAGTTGGTAGAACCATGAAAATCATTCCAAAATTTGATAAAACAACAAAAATCTTTTCCTACACTTAATGTATGACTGGTCCATCAACCAATACAATCTACATGAAGCATATCTCTCAACCATTTTCATAAATCCTCACTTGCACCTAATCCAATTAAATTTTACGTTATGCTGAGATTTTTAAAAAGTACTTAGTACAATTCTGAAGCAACTTTTGTATTTCTTTATAATTTTGTTCACTTTGGTCATGTTTTTTTTTCGTTCACTCACTCACTGAGAAACATTTATGCTGAGGATTAAAAAGAAAGACACTAGCTTTTAAATCCAGGCCAATGACACAAGGAGTAACCAAAATTTAGAAAAAAAGTGCTGAATTATTTCCATTATAGTGCTTCTTGTGTGGTGTTTCATCAACTGCTGGTCAAAATTCCAAAGTTCTTTGTGGAGTATCATACACCATTCAAATGAAATGTCTAAGTAAGCTACGTATAATAACAGATTCTATATTAATGAAATTCTGTAATTATATATTCTATAATTTTTTTGGCAAAATCTAAGTTGAGATAACAGCAATACATCAGCAGGTGCATGCCTACTTTTCACCAATTTCTACTCCTACCTGCAGGCACAATAGAAGAACCATTAATACAGAAAATATTAATGTTTTACTGTACCTGTAATGTTTTGTGCCAGTTCCTCATTTCCAAGTAAGAAAAGCATGGCACCATTTGTTGGCATTATTTGGAAACAGTCAATTTTCAAGGTGGCAACACCCTTGCAGTCCTACACCAACATAAACATGTAATTTGAAATCCAATTTTTGAATGCAGAAGGAATAAAACCTGCTGAAATTTACTGCAAAATGTCGGTTTAGCACAGAAGTGTGCATGAATCATCAGCAAATCTACAAGTGAGTGAATAAGTTTAAGGACGGTACTGAAAAAGTTGGGATCCTCCTCGACCAGTAAGGCATATAATGTCTGACACGAGAAGCCATAGCAGCAGTTGAGGAAACCATACAAGGAAACCATCACGTTACCGTTGAAGAAATTGCCATGGCACATAATATTAGTATTGGTTCAATGCATATATTAGCAAGAAGTTGTGCCTTAGAAAAGTGTGTACGCTTGATGAATTCCAGCATTTAACACTAGAATTGGAGGAATAATAACAATGTGTGTTGTGTGCTTCTTGCATCATGTGCCTTTTTAGAACACATATTGACAGGAGATAAATCCTCCTGATGAATCGTTACACACCAGAAAGCAAATGAACAAGTTCAAAATAGTGATATACAGGCTTACCTGAACCAAAGAAAATTTGTAGAAAGGAGAAAGTGTGTGCAAACAATTTGGAGAGAAGAGAAACACTGATGACTGGCAAATACTGTGCATGAACTTCTGAACCATTTAAAAGAAAAAATACAAACAAAATGTTATTAGCATTAGTAGAGGCTTATACAGTATCAGCCAAAAAAAAAAAAAAAAAAAAAACCCACTTCCCATTTCACCCATCCATGGTTTGATGTCTTTTTTTTTTTTTTTTTTTTCCCAAACAATCTCTCCAGATTGTTTGCATACATACTTTCTACAAACTTTTTTCAGTTGAGGCAAGCCTGTATTTCATTACTCTGAACTTGTTAATTTGCTTCCTGATGTGCAATAGTGCATCAGGAAGATTTATTTGTGGTTGGCGTCCTTGCACTGCCCATTCTACAGTGAATGAGACACAGGAGACGAAGTTTGAAGCATCACCCTATCCACCATATTCACACAACTCAGCTCTCTGCAATTATCTTTTTTACCCACTGAAAGATGCAGTCTTGAAAAGTGTTTAAAAGGTTAATTTAGAAAGTTCAAATGGTACTAAAGGCTTTTATCAATCTCACAGTTACTACACACTCATTCTAAACAAACAAATATCATAAGGATTGCATTCATTGGAACTTTTATAATAAAGATTCAAAGTGAAATTATAAAACTTATTGGCATGTAATTATAACTTTGAAGCTATAATCCAATACAAAACTTTGAAAAACATTAAAAAATGAGTTATTCAGGGTATTCCTTTTAAAAGTGAACCCAGACACAATCAAAAGAAAATAAAATTTATTTTCAGAATAATTAATAAAATAACAGTTTTATAAATAATGTTAGAAGTGCCCTCCATTGTTAGCAATACATAAAATCACTCTTTTGATCATGTTGCAAGTGGCACAACAAAAGAGTTTGTCAAAATATACTTTTGACTGTATTTTCTGTTTGAATGAATGCTTGCTTTGGGCTGCTAAATGATCCCTGCGCTGTTCTCATAAGCTTTCTGCTTTAATAATCCCCATTGTAAGAAATTTGGGGATATAAAATCAGGAACCATAGGTGGCCAAAATCTTTGTGATATAATTTAACCCCCCAAAAAATCTTGCACCATTTCAGTCACAAATTACCCCTGTTGAAGCCAGATATCGCTTTAATTTTCCTCTAGCAATGCAGTAAATTACATTATGAAGCCTTGGTAAACATCAGCAGCAATAGTTTGTTCAAAAAAATATGGACCTAACTATCCTTCTTCAAGACGTGCCACACCAATATTTTGGACATGTAAGGAGGTTTTGCATAGAGTATGGGATTTTCAGTGCTCCATATTCTCTAATTTTGACTATTGACATAGCCACTAAAGTGAAAACCATGCTTCATCAATGAAATAAATTTTATCAAAAATTTCAAGGCGAAGTAAACTTTTAAATCAGTGATAATACTGTAATCTTTTAACATTATCCTGAAATTGAAACTCATGCATACTGTGCATTTGGTACAGAAAACATTTTAGATGTTTTTTTAACAAAGAAATGAGCTAAATAAAGTGATATCCCCTTTGAATGCTAGTTTCCACAGAGATCTGATTGTAGAACTTTTGGTCTAATGTCGTCTAAAATGTGTGTAAGAACACCCCTTCTTTCATGTTCCTTATTCCAACTGATTCACACTCATGAAACTTCTTTATTATCTTGAAAATTACAACTTTGCATAGATGGTTAGTGTTAAGGAATTTTTTTAAAAAATTTTTGTTGACATTCGCCATAAGATTTTGTTTCTAAGTAAGAATTCCACTTGGGGGGGGGAATTGATGATTTAACATGGCATGATGCTTATTCACCAACAATGATTGTGCAACTTCGAACATGCACTGTGACAAACTGAACACTTGAAATATAAAACTGTCCCTTCTTTCACTTATGTAACATCCTCTACTAGTGCCCTCTCACAATTACACCAATGTTCATTAATTGGTGTTGTACTTAATACAAATAACTGTGGCTTTACTTTTAAAACAAATACCCTGTATAACATAATAACATCATATTAATGAAGGTAAAGTTTGAAAAACGTAAACCTCAATCTTTAATAAAATTGAAAACTCTTCACTTGTGTACTTAGATAAATTTGTAGTAGTGTGATAAGAATACCACTTTATTTTATATACCTATGCATTACAATGCTTGACTTTGAACCACCACCTGTGCTTACAGCAACTAACTGATCACTCTGCATAAAATCATCTCCTTGCAATTCTGGTTCATCAGCAACTTCAGGATGTAGTGGCCTTTGTTGTATAGACACATCCCATTCAGCCCATGTTGAAACATCAGCAATGACATTTAAAACTGTCTATATAAATAAATAAATTTAATTATCAGAAATATTCCCACAACATAGCAAAATATGACAAAAAATATAATAACAGTAATAATTCAGTTTATTTAGATATCTTCAAAAAGTACAGTATTTAAAAATCATAAAATTAAAGGGGTATTTGCCAAGTTAGTATATCGGAATGAAATTGGAATAAAATCTGAAAATGTCATGTGGCTCCTGTGGTACTGATAAATATCATATAAAAAATATATCAACAGTACTAACCAAATTATTAATTAGTATTGACAAAATGATTCAAGGAAGCAAGCATATGTGGCATCAGCTGAAAAAAAAAAAAAAAATTAAATATTTATTTATTTGAGGAAGGCATTGTCATCTTCCCTCAGTCCTCCATGGCAACTTAGCCTGATACATCACTGCCTGCCACTCATTTAGGGGTCAGGGTTTGATTCCAATCAGTGAAGAATTTCTAAAGCCCACTTCAACCAAGTTGATAGCCAGTCTCAGGTAGAAGCAGCAATGTTTCCTCCTGCAAGTTATTCTGGATTTTTACCCAACACAACATGGCTTGCAAATTCACACTTCTACAAACAAACCACATGGAAAATGGCTTAGAGCCTTTCATTTAAAAAATATTTAATTATATTAAATTATATAAATATTTAATTATAAAAAGACAATAGTTTTTATGTTGTTATTTGTCTTTTGTCTTTTTATACATTTATCAGGTGGTGCATGCGGCACACATCAACGCAACTTTATCGTTGCTGTGAATACCACTTAAATACAGCTTCTTCCAGCAACACTTCTTTTGGCTTTTTAATGTCTCTCTATTCAATACACTGCTTTTATCACTCCCCACATCGAATTTTAAAGGAAATGTCTTTATAGATTCTTTTTGTTTTTTAATATCTGACACAGCCTGTTGGTCAATACTAAATTCTTCAGCAATTTTTTTTTCCAGGAACACCATTTTCAAGTTAATGATAGTTAAAGTGTTTTCTTTTTATTTCAACCTTTAGAACCCATAATTATATAAAATATGTTAACTTATGTACATATGTATATACGTATAAAGAAGTATGCAAATGAAGCAATATAAGCAATAGCATCTGTCTGACTCAGAGTTTACAACAATATTGAACAACATGCAAGACAATGTAATGTATGTTCCATCTCTCTCTTCACAGTCAATCAGCACACAGTGAGAGTTACTCATCTGCCTTCCTAAATCCCATGTGTCTTTCAAAGTACTCAACTGTAAACAGAATTGTCATATTTCGATCATGATTATCCGACATCCAGATTAACTGTAACCAGATTAGCAAGGGTTTACTGTATCTATCTGTCACTTTTCCTCACTTCATTTAAACACTTCTGTCAAGTATTTATCCAACTTCTACTTAAATTTAGATAAACTTACACAAGAGCAGGCAAAAGTTTATTACAACACACAATCATCCACTGACAAAAAGAAAAATTTCATGTGTTTATTCTACAATTTTCGTCTCTCAATTTAACTTTATGCTCCAAAATCAATATTCTAGCAAAAGCTTATTTTTCCAGTACTTACCTCATTTATCCATGTTAATTTCATTAAAAAGTACAAATTAATTAAAAGTAGAAAGATTAAGATACATTAGTAATTTAATTAAGATTAAGCCCGGAGGAAGAAGTGCACCACCCATTCCCCCGGTTGTCATCTATCAAATTACTATGTAAATGGAAACTAAAATCTTAAACGTTGGAATGTAAAAAGTCAAGAGCCTAAATGATAGACTTTCAAAAACATTCGTCAGTTGGCTAAAGATATGAGTAGAACCAGAGTTTAAAAAGAGTTCGAGTTCCCTTGATGCCGTGCTCAGACAAGTGGAAATTTGATGCATGTGAGGCTCCATGTTGGAGAAAGACTAGCTGACAAATTTGCATTCAATATTTCAAGCGAAGGGTTATGGCAGAACCCTTCTATTGTTAGTGTTTCATATAGCAATAATTTAAAATTAGACTTTAATTTGATTAGGGTGATAGCAGAATTAATTGGAGGATTATGGTTATGAGCTTGTACATGCTGTGTAAGCTCAGTACTTGAGTGATTTGTCCTAAAACTATTGAAGTGGTAATATGCTCTTGTATTTGCAGATTTTGTCGAACCATATTTTGTAGTGGTGCTGCCTGTATAACACACCTCACAACCTGGTTGACATTTGATGAGATGTACTATGTTATTGATGTCCTGTGCCTACAAATACTTTACAAAGTTGTCTGGCACATTATTATTATTAGCCATATGGTACAAGGAAGCCTGAGGCTTATGCTGCACCAAGCAAAAAAAAAAAAAAAAAAATTCTGAATTACTGAGAGAGAGAGAGAGAGAGAGAGAGAGAGAGAGAGTAGATGGGAATCACAAAGAAAGAGAAAAATTATGATATCCAACTTAGGACCCTGGGTGTGCCAAGCCCATACTCACCAGATGTGAGCCCCTGGTTACGATAAGGAAGTATAACTTTGGTACACTGTATATAATTTCTACAAATGCTATTATTACAAGGATTATTGATGTTGTTTTGTACATGTGATATTATGTTACGAATTAAATGTATGGGGTATTTCCTGGCTGTCATTTTTGTTAAATATTGCAATTCAATGGTTAAATCTTCTTGTGAATAACTATATTTAATGCTGTTATATATTTGGTTGTATTGTACAGACTTTTTGGTGTTATATGAGTGATGAGAATGAAAATGTAAATATTTTCCTGTATGTGTTTTCTTCCCAAATATCTTAGTCCTGAGTCTATAGTCTTTTTTGTATTTTGTTAAATTTAGGAAATTAATACTATTGTCTTCTCTAATTAAGAGTGTATTTTAGTCTGTTATGTACTGAGTTGAATTTTATTAAAAACCTTTCAATAAAAGTTTTATTGCCAATTAGTAATACATCGCCTGCATATTGTAAAAACTATTTAACTCCAGGGGGATGAACAGCTGAAGTATTTGGTGTCCTACTGCAGCTAAGTAAATCTTGGAAAGGGGAGCTGAAATACCTAATCCCACGGAGAGTCCATAAATTTGCTCAAATATTTCATTTTGGAACCAGAAATGTCTTGCTTTGATTAATATAGAGACTAATTCCAAGATACTATTAATGTGTATTGTCTATTGTTAATAGTTCCCGTAATTTTTGTAATATGTAATCTACGTTGACGTTAGTGTAGAGGGAAATGACATCATAAGACGCAAGTGTGTCATTATTTGACGTCACAATGGTGTTTATTCATTCAAATACTTGGTTTGCACTGTGTATCCTATATTTGGAAAATTTAATTAGTGGTGATATTATCTTTACCAGAAAAGTAAATAATGATAAATTTGCAAAGGCTGATAAATTATGATAAATTCGCAAAGGCTGATAAATGATGATAAATTCGCAAAGGCTGATTTGTTAAAAGAAACAATGGGTCATAATGGATATCCAGTTTTATGTAATACATATGCGGTAAAATATTATTTCGAATGCCAATAGTCTGTAGTGTGTGCAAGTTTATCTCCTTATTCACTTTGAGTCTTCTCAGGGTGGTATCAAATTAGTTCTTTAACCGCAAAATTATATATGTGTTGTCTATTTTGTATGCGTCACTGTCTGAGAGAACAGGTCTTTCAATACTATTTTCATCTATTCTAATTACATCTTTCTTGAATGCAATTATTTCTGAAAAAATCTCAGGTGAGAGAATTCCTGAGAGAATTCAGGTGAGAGCAGGTAGTTGATTGTTGAAACAAGCTGCTATTGTGATTAATCAGAAGTGTGTAGTCTGAATAAATTTAAAGAACTAGACTAATTATTAGAGGGGATGGACAGTTAAGGTTAAAAATTTTGCTGGGTTTTTTTGCTGTTATCGGATAAGCTTGTTTCTTTGCATGATTTGCCATTACTAAATCTGTCACAAACTTAAATGAAAATTCAGAGAGAGTAAAATGAATAAAATTAAGGTCACCTAATGATAAATAATTCAAAATACCCAAGAAAGCAGAGAAGAAAGAATTCAGCTGCTGATTAACCATGTTTCCAAGGGGAAGATACAAGGCACTCCAACAGGCAAAAGATGAACAGTGTTTTGATAACTTCTGGAACTAGAAAGATCAAGTTGAGTAGCCTTCTTTTCAAATTTTTCTTTTTTCCCTATATGGCTGGACTTCATTTTGCTACTTTAAATTTTTTTTAGTCAGATCTCCTGTCTAGTCAGTGGTGACAAGACCTGTTCATATTTGCCAATCATGTTTATTTTTGTTTCCTTGAAGACAATTTATAATGTAAACTATTTCTAGCCAATAAAATAGGATTCTTCATAAATTTTTAGAATACATTTCTTTCTTTGGTTTAGCCATTAATCCCAAAAACCTAAGTATATTAAAATCAAGACTGTTCTCAACTTGCAAATTTACTAATGATACGAGGAGCGTTCAATAAATTATCTACCTACCTACCTATGAAGAAAATGAGATAGAGGCAAAAATTTGTTTTCATTTTTCAATGCAATCTGCTGAACTTCAATACACTTGTTCCATTTTGTTGGCAATGAGGAAATTCCAGACAAATAAAATCCTTTGTCCTGTCCATCAAAGAATACAAAAACAGTACACACTTCAGTTCATTTTATCAGCATAGTGATGTCTGCGCAAGATTTTCTTGAGAGTCGAAACAAAAAATAGTCAATGGGGTCAAGATCTGGTCTGTAAGGTGGATGGATAAGTTCTATGAAGTCACAGTTGCTCAAAACAGCAGCAGCATCAGCAACAGCATGTGATCTGTGCACTAGTGCATTGTCCTGAAGCAGCAACACACCTCTGGAAAGTTTCCACAGTGTATTTACTTTATGACATTCCTTAGGTTGTACATTAGGGATGCATATGATTCCCTAGTGGCTGTCTGTTTGTATTCAAAGTAGTGAATGTACAAATTTCCCTCAGCATCCCAAAAAATGGTGGCCATAAACTTACCAGCTGAAGTTGTCTGAAATTTTTTTGGTAGGGAAGAATCCTTGTGCCATTGCACTAATTCTTGCTTGAACTCAGGATCCCAGTGATGAACCCATGTTTCATCACCTGTAACAATTCTGAGAATGAAAGTTTCAGGATCCCTTCCAGAAAGCTCTAAATTCTTCTCACAACAATGTACTCTGAATTGCTTCTGCACAGAGTCAGAAATCTGGGGACCACTTTGCACTGACCTTAGTCATTCCCAAATGTTCATGGAGTATGTCACATCCATAGAGATTTGGGACACCTTTAAACATCTGTCAATCAGCACAAGGGTTTCCACAGCTTGTCACATTTCTGGAGTGGTCGCTGTCACTGGCCTTCCTGGACGTGGATCATCTTCAATGGATTCTCTACCTCACTTGAATTCTTTTGACCAGAATTTCACCTGGTACTCTGAAGGTGCACTATTGCCATACACAGCCACCATCCTTTCACGAATGGCCTTTGGTCCATTTCCTTCTTTGGTGAGAAACTTGACTGAACAATGCTCCAATTTCAGCAAATCCATAATTTGACACAGGTGTCTTCCTTCTTTCTGTAAAGAAGTGCAACCTAAAAACATAGTGGGATCAAAATTAGTATGATTCTAGTTGAGATATGTAGGAACATGATAAATCATGAATCATAACTATGGACAGTACCTTAGGTAGATAATTTATTAAATGCCCCTTGTATAATGCCAATATCATGATCATGGGTATCTGAGAAAGATGTGTTGACTAACACATCTTTCTCAGATACCCATATACACTTTTACAATATTTTTTTCACAGTGTAGAAATTAAAAAAATAAAATAAAAAATGAAAAAATTACTTATACAATTTCTACTATTCATATACACATAAATGACTGAAATATAATAAATATGCTTGAATATATTTAACCAACAAGAACATGAAAAGTTTTGCAAAATTATAAGAAAAAATAGGGATTCCTGAATTAACACATACCACTGCTGATCTATCAATTTTGGTAGCACATCCATGAACAGTAATGTGTGTACCCACAAATGGAAGTGGAAATTGCCTTTTCCAACAGCGAAAACCATTGCTATTTGATGTCAGGCTCCAACCTCTTACACTGCTTAGTGGAGAAATCTAGAAATTCAAATGTAAAAATTTTAAATGTTTTGTCCTGAAGATTTCTAAATTTAGTTTTGATGCATTATCAATGAATACTATTTTCCTATATCATCAAACTGTACTAAAAACATTATCTGAAACTAACAAAAGAAACACTTAGAGGTACTATCAAAATAATATATGCCACCATGCAAGGCCAACCAATTCATAATTAGATGTGTGCATTACACCTAATATTAAAAGGTAGACTTCTACAAAGATGTTTTCTTTATATTGATATATTAAAAATAACAACTTAAATGATAGAAGGAAACAAGCTTTCTGCAAATTGGATGGTTGCAGGTCTCCAATTCAAAAAGCTAATTCCGCCTCATTCCATGTGTGAATTGAGATCTGGTGACTGAGGAAGGCACAATAATGAGCTGAATTCACTCTCATAATCCTGGAACCAGCTCTGTACAATTTTGGCCTTCAAATGGTGCATTCTCCTGTTTGAGGAATCACAGATGAATACACTGTGGCAATGAAGGGATGCACCTGTTCAGAAACAATTTTCATATAACCTGTTTCAGTTCCTTCCCCGGCATCAAGAGGCCCAATGTGTACCATGAAAACATCTGTTCATTCCATCTAATAATAATGTCTAATTTTTCCTCAAAATTATTCAAAGTATCCACTTTCAAAACACCAGCTGACATTTTGTTCCAACAATTAATTGGTCTCTAACTGAAAGCAAATTTTTGCACATTTTGCAGCCATTCTTTTTTAATGTGAGCTTATGTCCCCTTGCATGTGCCATCTGACAAAGATGTTAAAATACCATCAAGTTTACTCAATCCATTTAAACCCTTAAACATTTCAATCAGGTCTCCATGCATGTGCAAAGTTTCCAAGCCTGCAATTTGCAGCACCAAAGCTTTTTGTGGAACAAGTACCCATTCCTGGAAATCCATATCTTTCTTAAAATGAGGCTTAAAGACCTGTATGCTACATCTTGAGTACTGCATATAACCATTGCCTTATACAATGAGATAATCACTTCTTTGTCCTTCCTGGAAAAGTTCCTGTATGGCATTGACATACAGGAACTGTTCTATGAGCTGTTCTAGCAGCCTGTCTGCACTGCTCAAAGAAATTCATATCAGACTAGAATTACTCATAGGTCTCATGTTCTCAACCACATGAAGTGTGGTACCACCTAACTAGTATGTCATCCTGAGATTACTGCTGACCATATGCAATACTTTGCATTAACAATATTAAACCCTCAACTGCCATTTCTCAGCCCACTGCCTAATTTGCTGCAGTAGCAATCCTTTGATTCCTGTCATTAACCATCATGCCAACCTTTGTATCATCTGCAAAGTTAAACAATAAGCCTGATACGCCTTCATCAATATCATTAATAAATACTGAAATTATTAAGGCACACAGCACTGAACACTGAGGAATTCCCACTAATGACATTAGTCCAAGAGCAGTGTCCATTTATAAACCACCCGTCTTCTACCACTCAACCATCTCTTTAACCATAGCAGTAAGTTTCCACTAATGCCACATACCTCCAATTTGTACATCAGTATTTCATGTGTAACAGTGTTGAAATCTTTACTGAAATCTAAATGTATGATGTCAAAATTATTATTTTCATCCAGTTCTTTTGTTACTCTGTCATACTAGCTAATAAGATTGGTAAAACACAATTCCCCTCCCTTAAACCATTCCGTGATTTCTGTATAATTCCATTCCTGTTAAGATGATCCTGCAATACCTCTAACATTTTTAGAGGTATTGCAGGATCCAACCAACTCCATTATTTTTACTGGAACAGACATCAAACATATAGGTCTATAATTGCTCATTGCACTTTGACTGCATTTTGTGAATAGGAGATACGTACACCTCTAACCCCCCCTGAATCCAAGAATGCTCTCAAAATTATAGTCAAGGGTTTGCTTAACACTTTTGCTCCTTCTTTTAATATACAGTGGTACCTTGGATTACGAGTAACTTGGTATGCGAGTGTTTTGCAAGACGAGCAAAAATTTTTAATAAATTTTAACTTGATAAACGAGCGAGGTCTTGCAATACGAGTACAGTCAGTCCTCGTATAACACGTGTTTACACTACACGAATTCGATCATACACGATTTATAAATAGGGGAACGATATCTTATATAACACGAACCGAATTCGCTTATGCACAATTAGCCTTTGTGTTTACAAGAAATGGCAGTCGAACGCAGAATCACCCCAACCGAACGCAACCCAATAGGAATGAAGAGAAGATTTTGAAAATGTATTTATGGTTTTTTATATCAGTGAAGGGGAAACACATTTCACCATAATAACGTAAAAACCAACAATTCCAGCTATCGGTATAACCGCAAATGCAATTAGATCGAGTTTACTACCAGTTTATAACAGATTCCACTAGCAGGAACGCAACTGGAAATTGTTTTTATTGTTTTATGGTAGTAACCCCTAGAAATGTTCTTTAGTAAAATGTGAGGTGTTAATAGTGTATCTCTGCCTTTATGGTGTTGTTTATTCAGTTGCTACACGCGCCCAGCTTTGTTTATGTGTATCAAGCGTGCCTCCTCGTTTTGTAATAGTGCGAGCGATGAATCTGATTTCCGTGAACTCAAAAGGAGGCAAAAGCAAGTGTCATTGGAAAGATTCCTTGTTAAAGTCGCACAAAAAGAAAAAATCAACAGATAGCAGTGATTCCGTTAGAGACAGTGAAAGTCGTCCTACCCAATAATTAATAAATTCGATTGCTTTATGTATATTAAATTTAAATATTAAAAATATAAAAAGGTATGTATTTTGTATTAATCATTTTTACAGTATATGAATATTTTTGAGTTTTGGAACAAATCATCTGGGTTTCCATTATTTCTTATGGGGAAATTCGCTTTGATATACGAGTGCTTTGGATTACGAGCACGTTTCCGGAACGAATTATGCTCGCAAACCAAGGTACCACTGTAACTGATTAGATCCCATCAGCTTCAGATGCTTATATACTTTTAGCTTCAATTCCTCTTCCACTTTCTTCTCAGCTATAACAAATTCATTTAGCTCCCAGTCATAAAATGGTGTATTTCTGGTGTTCCCATCCCTAAAACCTTCAAGTGTGAGCGTAAATGCAGATATTTTTATTTAGTTTGTTAGCAATCTGAACAGGACCATCAATGGTTACGCCATTCACATTTAGTAAAGCAATGTTGTTCGTCCCTTTCCTTCTAATGTTAAAAACAAAAGAAAGAATTCTTTGCTATATTTCTTTGCGTTCTTAGTCAAGCACTACTCATAATCTACCTTAGATTGCCTAGCTCCCTTAGTAACCACATTGCAGACTAATTTGTACATACTGTAGGATTCTATGTCCCCTGCTAATTTATATGCATCCCATGCATTTTGCTCATCAGTTCATCTGACATCCATTTAAGACAACCTTGAACTACATTTCTTAGCTGGTATAAAAGCTTAGTAACTTCTGATTACTTCCCTGAATGCCTCCAATTTAGAATTTGCAGTTGGTAATATCATCAGTTGTCCCACTGAAAGGAATTTAAATTAAGACCACTGTAGTCACCTTTATGAAAACAAAATCCCTTCCCCTTGACAGTAGTTAAGGGGAAGGGATTTTGCTTTAATATATGATTTAAATATATTATGATCACTGCCACTTATCTGAATATTCTTAATGTATGATGGGTCACTATTAATAATCAGATGAAAAGTATTTCTTTCTATTTTTGCCTCTCTAATATGCTGCTGTATGAAATGGTCATCCAATAAATCCTGAAAATCTTCCGTTACTGCGTGAGTGACCAACACACAAGTTCCAGTCAATATCTAGAAAGTTAAAATTCCCCATTATAAGCCAATCTAATTTACTGGCCCACTCCATTTGTCTATACTGCTGTTCATTATACTCATTGCAGTCATTAATCCTATAACACACTCCTACTCTCATATAGTTGGGGAAGGACATTACGTAGTTATCCATTAAGAATTATTAATATGTATAATTAACCACCCTTTTACCACG
Organism: Mastigoproctus giganteus; assembly: GCF_048544385.1. Classification (NCBI taxonomy): domain Eukaryota; kingdom Metazoa; phylum Arthropoda; class Arachnida; order Uropygi; family Thelyphonidae; genus Mastigoproctus; species Mastigoproctus giganteus. Next base: position 173,455,170 of record NC_143577.1, read on the forward strand.
TGGAGTTTTTAATATATATTTTAGATCGTATGTATAGCTTAGCTTAATTTTCAGCACTCACCCCATTTTATTAAGCATAGCCTAATCTAATATATACAATAGTGTGACGTTTCGGATATCTTGCCGATACCCATCATCAGACCGTGCTGTTTGGGAATAGAGATAAAATTAAAAAGGTGAAGGTTGCTAATTAGAATTTACATTGAGCAGTTATAAATTACAATCTTATTATTATTTTTTTTAAACAAAGGATTAGTTATAAGATGTATTAGCAATTGGTCATTTCTAATTTTCAATAATGCCAGTGAGTAGATAAATAATTCTAAGTTATAATAACAAAATTGAACATCTCTAAGATTATAGTTATGACATAAAGGAGCAATTCTGTTACTATTACACAATTATATGAGCAGAACTTGGTTACACTTGATATCAATGGGTCAACTGTTGATGATCCTGCTCAGGTAGCTAACAAACTAAATGAATATTTTGCATCGACATTCACACATGAGTTATTTAGCGAGGGGAATGCCAGAGGTGTATTCAACTCTAGCAGTAAGCTAGAGAATCTTGTAATAACTGAGAGTAAAGTGGAGGAGAAATTGTTGAAGATAAACACAAGAAAGGCACCCGGGATGGATGGGATCTATCCAGTTATATTAAAGGAGGCAGCAGAGGAAGTAAGCAAACCCTTAGCCATAATTATGAGAACTTCCTTGGACTCAGGGGAGGTACCCACAGACTGGAGATGTGCAAATGTGACCTCAATTCACAAAGGAGGATCAAAGGCTGACACAAGTAATTATAGACCTGTGAGTTTAACTTCTGTTCCAGGAAAATTAATGGAGGCACTAGTTAAAGAAGCACTGCAGGATCATTTAGACAAGACTTCAGTTATAGCTCGGACACAGCATGGTTTTGTTAAGAGGAAGTCCTGCCTGACCAATTTGATTGGATACTATGATGCATTCACAAAGGAACTGGATGCAGGGAATAACTTTGATATTATATACTTGGATCTTAGAAAGGCTTTTGATACTGTTGCACATGGAAGACTGCTACACAAATTGGAGCAGTGTGACATTGGAGGCAAATTGCTGCTGTGGATAAAGGGGTGGTGAGGGGGAGAAGACAGAGAGTGGTAATCAATGGACACTGCTCGTCGTGGACTAATGTTATTAGTGGAGTCCCTCAGGGCTCAGTGTTGGGTCCATTATTGTTTTCTGTATTTATAAATGATATTGATGATGGTATATCAAGCTTAATGTCGAAGTTTGCAGACGATACAAAGGTAGGCAGGGTTGTCAAGGACACTACTGACACTATGCTGCTGCAACAGGATCTGGAAAGGTTGAGCAGATGGGCTGAGAGGTGGCAAATGAAGTTTAACAGTGACAAATGTAAAGTACTACACATGGGAAACAGCAACCCCAGAACTATCAACTCTGTGGTACTACACTGACAGTGGTAGAGAATGAAAGGGACCTGGGGGTGGTTGTGCAGGCAGATATGAAGTTCTCTGAGCAGTGCAGACGGGATGCAAGAGTAGCTCATGGTGTATTGTCAATGATATATACAAATTTTTCTAGCAGGGATAAGGAGGTGATTATTCCCTTGTATAAGGTAATGGTCAGGCCACACCTAGAGTACTGTATACAGGTCTGGAGGCCTCATTTCAAGAAGGATGTAGAGCTGCTGGAATGAGTACAGAGAATGGCAACAAGATTAGTGAATGGAACAAAGGGGTGCTCTTATGAAGAAAGGCTTAAGTTTTGCAAATTACAGTGTCTGGAGCCTAGGCACCAGCGAGGTGATCTGATAGAGGTGTATAAAGCCTTGAATGGTTTGAGCATGCTCAATGCTGATGGGATTCTTCCTCTCGCTCAGAATAATCACCTGAGAGGGCATAAATTCAAATTGACAAAAGACAGATGTAGGATAGACGTGCGGAAATTTGCCTTTAGCCAGCAGGTGGTTGCTTGGTGGAACAGACTTCCATCCCTTGTCGTGGAAGTTGATAGCCTAAATAAGTTTAAGGCTCAGCTGGACAGGAATTTCGAACGAACAGAGGGGTGAAGTGGAAGTGGTTTTTTTTTTTTTTTTTTTGGCTAATGCTGCATAAGCTTGCTTTCTTGCATCAAATGCCTCTACTAATGCTTATGCTAATGCTAACACTGAGCAATTTTTTAAGTTATTTTACTTTTAGCCTATTTTATAAGATGAATTAAGACAAACAAAACAAATCTTACCTGCTGACTGCCCTCAGCCCTGAAGAGAAATGGGAAAGAGGATCAGACAGCAGTGCCTTTTATAGGCCAGGGATTCTTATAATTAGCCAATAGGAATAGTGTCAGGTTATCCTAGATCCAGGGTGCCTGAAAGCTGACCTCTGACCTCCTGCTTTGATTCTGGTTTGCTGTTGACCTTTGATCATCCGTTATGGTGTGTGTGTGGGCTGGATCTGGGGGTATGGAAGGGATTGTATACAATCTGCACCTCTGGATGCCGTGTTTCTTTTTCTTTCCTGGATCCTTATTTCTTCACTTATTTTCACATTGAAGAAATGAATATACTGTGGGTTGAACTCAATCCCCTGTTTTCTATTAATTTCTGAAGATCCAAGTAATTTGATAAGAAATGTTTTTTTTAAATTTTCTTCTGTTGTGCTGACTATCTGTGGAAGGCGTGGAGACCTGTATCAGACTAATTGATTCTGTCATACTCTACATCTTTTATGTGCTCTTTTATTCTGCATTGTAGGCATCTGTAGGATTCCCCTATATATATATATATACTTCCACACCCACAATCTATCTTATAGATTGGACCTCTGGACCTCTAGGATTATCGGGGTTGTTGGACTTGTTTTATGGAGGCTGAACTTTTGTAAAAGGTGAATATACCGAATTTCTTGGCTTCTTTTGCTATTCTGGTGCTAATTGTTGGTATGTATGGTATATATATATGGAGGTTCTTCTTCCAATGTTAGGTTTGGGTTATGTGATGGACTTGGAGGTGTCTATGATGGCATTTTTGATGACGTGCATCGGATATACGTTCTTTATGGCAAGCCTAGTTATTGTTTGTAGTTCGTTTTGTGTGTTATCTTCTTTGCAAATTCTGTAGGCTCTTCTCATGAAGGACTTTAGAATGCCTATTTTCGTGGAGAAAGGATGACAAGATTTATAGTTTAGTATGATGCTGGTATCTGTGGGATTTCTGAAAACTTCCATATGTAGTTCTTTGGGTTTTCTTGAAAAAAGGATGTCCAGGAAAGGAAGTTGGCTGTTGTCCTCTATTTCCATTTAGAATTTGATTTTTTGGCAGTGATTGTTGAGAGCTTCAAAGAATTTTTGTAACTTATCGGTACCATGATTCCAGACAACTATGATGTCATCTATGTATCTACACCAGAATTTAGGTTTTATCTGTTGGTTTTCAAAGAAATTTTCTTCAAATTTGGACATAAACATTTCTGCCAGGAGAGGAGATAGGGCGTTTCCCATGCTGAGCCAGAAATCTGCATGTAGAATTTTCCATTGAAGGTGAAGTAAGGTTTACCTATGGAGAGATCTATGAGGTCTATTATTTCTGTGGCTGGAAGGTCTTGGGTATCCTATGGTGATATGGCTGTCTATCATTTGGAGGAAACATATTTTTGCTTCTTCTAAGGGAATGGTAGTAAACATAGAGTCCACATCAAATGATACCAGCATATCTGCTTTGTTGACTTCAACGCCCTTTATCCTGGATATTAAATTCTGGGTATTTTTTAATGAGTTTTGGTTCTTAGGTTTGATTCTTATTAAGATTACGTGTTTAAAACTATTACGAAGCGCAATTAGACAAATTAGATTTGACATATCGAAAGTTACAGATACTTACAATAAAAACCTTCAGGGGACTAAAGAAAAACTTTAATGAAAATGATTTCTCAAACATAGTGCGATTAATATCCATCCGTTCCACTAAAACACACAGACCTATCCAAACATCTTGAAGAAAAAAAATCTCTACACTTATAAATCAAAATTTACCGTTGAATTCAAATTACCCTTCTCGAAAAGATAAACCAGTATGCGAAGTAGACCACCCTAATAATACCTCTAAAGATAAGCTGGTATGCGAAGTAGATCATCCTAGTAATACCTCTAAAATTCCCAACCATATCATCAACCATGGCTCAAAAACTCTCACGAACGCAGAAATTCAGGTACTTAGCACAGGCCTTAGTTTTAAACCGACATCCAACCATATCCCCACATTAGATTTCCTAGCTCATCTGTACAATAGTTTAAAGTACATTCAGGATAATCTAGCCAAAGATATGATTAACATCACATCCACGCAGTCAATATACAGCTCAAACTACAAGAGGATCTACAACAAGAACAACAACCTAACCACAGAAGAAAGGAAAGCACTGAAAAACCTGAAAGAAGACAAGAATATACATATATCTAAAGCAAACAAAGGGAGCACAACAGTCATTACTGGCAAATAAAACTACATCGAGAAAGTAGAAGACCTAAAAGACACCAGCACCTACAAAGCAGTAAAAACAGAAAACAGATCCCACTAGCAGCCTTCAGAAAAAAGTAAAAAGAAAACTTCAAACCTTATTAGACAAGAAATTTATTGATGAAGAGCTCCACAGGAAGTTGAACCATAACAATTCAGAAGCACCGTACATGTTTGACAACATTAAAGCGCACAAACCAGAACAGAAGATATCAAAATGGCTGACACAACTCCTCCCCCAGATAGTTCCTAAGAATCAAAACTCAAAGAGTGTTGAAGTCAACAAAGCAGATATGCTAGTATCATTTGATGTGGACTCCATGTTTACTACAATTCCTTAGAAGAAGCAAAAACATGTCTCCTCCAAACGATAGACAGCCATATCACCATGGGATACCCAAGACCCCTTCCAGCCACAAAAATAATAGACCTCATAGATCTCTCCATAGGTAAACCTTACTTCACCTTGAATGGAAAATTCTACATGCAGATTTCTGGCTCAGCATGGGAAACGCCCTATCTCCTCTCCTGGTAGAAATTTTTATGTCCAAATTTGAAGAAAATTTCTTTGAAAACCAACAGATAAAACCTAAATTCTGGTGTAGATACATAGATGACATCATAGCCATCTGGAATCATGGTACCGATAAGTTACAAAAATTCTTTGAAGCTCTCAACAATCATTGCCAAAAAATCAACTTCAAAATGGAAATACAGAGGACAACGGCCAACTTCCTTTCCTGGACATCCTTTTTTCAAGAAAACCCAAAGAACTACATATGGAAATTTTCAGAAAACCCACAGATGCCGGCATCATACTAAACTATAAATCCTGTCATCCTTTCTCCATGAAAATAGGCATTCTAAAGTCCTTCATTAGAAAAGCCTTCAAAATTTGCAAAGAAGATAACATACAAAACGAACTACAAACAATAACTAGGCTTGCCATAAAGAACGGGCATCCGATGCACGTCATAAAAAAAACCCATCGTAGACATCTCCAAGTCCATCACATAACCCGAACCTAACATAGACAGAAGAAGAACCTCCATATGTATACCGTACATACCAACAATTAGCACCAGAATAGCAAAAGAAGCCAAGAAATTCGGTATATTCACCTTTTACAAAAGTTCAGACTCCATAAAAGAGATCATAAAACAACAGTCCAACTTCCCCGATAATCCTAGAGGTCCAATCTATAAGACAGATTGTGGGTGTGGAAGTATATATATAGGGGAATCCTACAGATGCCTACACAATGCAAAATAAAAGAGCACAATAAATATAGGGGAGTGGACTGGCTCGGTGCTAGGAAGAACCACATATAAAAACCTACCAGAAGCTAAAGTATTTAGGAGGTCTCATTTTGGGAAGGAAGTAGAGTTGCTAGAATGAGTACAGAGAAGGGCAACAAGATTAGTGAGAGAAACAAAGGTGTGCGCTTATGAAGAAAGGCTTAAGTTCTGTAGGTTGCATTGCAGCATCTGGAGACTAGGCACCTGCGAGATGATCTGATTGAGGTGTATAAGGCCTTGAATGGTTTGAGCAGGCTCAATGCTGATGGGATACTTCAGCTTGCTCAGACTTAAGAACCTGAGGGGGCATAGATTCAAATTGAGGAAAGACAGTTGTAGAATAGATGTGCGGAAATTTGCCTTTAGCCAACGTGTAGTTGATTGCTGGAACAGACATCCATCTGTTGTTGTGGAAGTTGATAGCTTAAATAAATTTAAGGCTGAACTAGATAAACATTTGGAGTGACCGGATGGGTGAAATGGGTTTTTTTTTTTTGGCTGATGCTGTATAAGCTTGCTTTCTTGCATCATATGTCTCAACCAATGCTAAAGTGACAAACACTATGCTACTGGACATGGTAACATAAACTCAAAGTTATACTCTCTTGGACCAACAGACTCGCCTCTATGTCCCTGTGGATCACCAGAGACAGTCAATCACCTATCTCCCAAAGCGACAGATTAGAAAGAACACTTGATGAGAATCAAATGAAAGAACAAGCTAGCTTTAGGATAGGATTCTCAACTATGGATCACCTTCACGTAATATCACAGCTAATGGAGAAAGCAAATGAATATAAAACACCATTATGCCTGGAATTTGTGGATTATGAAAAGGTATTTGACTGTATACAGCATAACGCAATGTTTCGGGCAGTGGAAAGACAAGGCATAGATACCCCATATACAGTGGATTCCGGTTATTTGGGCCACCGGTTAATCAGGGCAGCCGTTTATATGGGGCAAATCTTAAAAAACAAAAACCAATCGAGAAAATAGCCAGGGTTTACTTCGCTTAATTGGGACAAAATGCCGTTTAATCGGGGCAGGAGACCTCGGCACTGGAGATTACCCTACGATTGTCTCCGACCGTACCACGTAATTCGGTCGGATTTCTGGAGGTCCCAACCATAAAACAATAAAAACAATTAGCAGTCACCTGTTTATTGGGCTTTTCTGTTAGTGCAATCTATCATAAACTGACAGTAAACTCGATCTTATTGAATTTGCGGTAATACCGACAGCTGGAATTCTGTGGGTTATTATGGTAAAATGTGTTTACACTTCCATGGAATCTTCAATCATATAAAAAAAAATAATTTTCACAATCTTCTCTTCATTCCTATTTTTAAAGCTTCGTAATTTGTTACTCCGTTCTCACTTGTGCGTGTTGTGTTACTTGCAATTTGTGTGTGCCATGTCCTTTGTTATTGATTGCTTATCTTTTTACTGTTTTAAATTTTAACCCCCACCCACAAATGTCAGCGAACAGAATTGTCAACTAGTTAGTATGTACATATTACAGTACGTTTTAATTATTCCGATTATCACGTATATTCTTCCGATTTTCACATATCATTTAATTTTTTAATTAGTAAGGTAATAAAGAGTAAATTTATGCTTAATATATCTTTACTTTTATAGCCTGTGGATAATATTCCTCCTATTTTCGCTAATTAGAATCGCTGTTTAATTGAATTAAAATTCAATTCACAAACGTGATCACAATGACCGGCGCTTACTACACATCGTATAGTGAACGGTACTTTACTGTGGTGAGTTCGTCGTAACGTGATTTGATTGTACAGTGAACTAATTGTAAAGGGGGGAGGGATAAATTGTATTTTTAACTATTTACGTGAAACTTTGGATAATTGGGGCAGCCGTTAATCGGACCAAAATGCACTAGTCCCGATGTGTCCCAAATAACCGGAATCGACTGTATTATGATTTGGAAGAAAATATATGAGAATGCTACCTCCTTTATTAGACTAGACAAAGACGGTAGCAAATTTAAAATCGAGAAAGGAGTTCGACAAGGAGACAATATCTCCGAAGCTGTTTACTGCTGCCCTTGAGGAAGCTTTCAAAAGCCACGATCCCAAAGATTAGAGGAAAATCTTAATCAGTTATGCAGAGTTAGTAAGGATTTTGGACTAAAGATGAATCTGGCTAAAACAAAAGTAATGGTGAACAAGTATGCCACAGAAAGGGATATAATGATTGAAGGAGCAGTAATTGAAAAGGTGGAGTCATATACTTATGATTCGGGATGAATGGCTCCTGCAGGACTTCCCCCCACACCACATAGCTCTCATATGCAGATGACCTGGTTATCGTTGAGGGCCCTACTCATGCAGCTATTGAGACAAGAGCCAACACAGTCTTGAATGCCCTGTCGGTTTGGGCTGAAGAGAATAAGCTGGAAATCTCTACAGATAAAAGCAGAACTCTGCTTCTCAAAGGCTGTCTTGACATCAACAGACCACCAACCATTCGTTATAAAGAACATGCACTCAAAAATCAACGTTCATTCAAATATTTAGGTGTCACCCTAGATAATCGCAGAACTTTTATGCCACATCTAAAGTCCATGAAAGAAAAGGCCAAAAATTATATCAATATGCTTGCTCGCTTCACCCGCAAAGACTGGGGTCTTAAGGGACCTGCACTCCACCTTCTTTATTCAGCTGTTTTTGTACCATTCGTAACATACAGTGCTGCCGTATGGTTCCATCGTTTGTCCATCATCAGCACTAGGAACGTTATTCTGCAGATACAACGGTTGATGTTATTAAAGATGACTCGGGCTTGTAGAACGACCTCAACAGCAGCACTACAAGTATTAACAGGTTGCATCCCCCTTGACCTCCAAGCGGCTTTCACAGCGCTTTCCCATGCCATCAGAAAGAACAAGAAACTGAATTCCTCATGATAAAAACTATTGTCGATGCAGATCCGAAAGAAGAACTCCGGCATACTTGGCAGGAACTTGTTTCCCTCTGGAAAATCCATTGGGATGATTCCACCAACGGCAGTACTACCAGTATTAACAGGTTGCATCCCCCTTGACCTCCAAGTGGCTTTCACAGCGCTTTCCCATGCCATCAGAAAGAACAAGAAACTGAATTCCTCATGATAAAAACTATTGTCGATGCAGATCCGAAAGAAGAACTCCGGCATACTTGGCAGGAACTTGTTTCCCTCTGGAAAATCCATTGGGATGATTCCACCAATGGCAGTACTACCAAGCTATTTCTACCTAGTGTCTCCTACCTCAACAAACAAAGACTTTGCTGGTTCTTCCCTAATTTACACGCTACCTTTCTTCTGACAGGACATGGGTCATTCAAAAAGCGTCTTCAGGACTTTGGGCTTGTAAACGATGCCCATTGTGTTTGTGGAGAACCTGAACTACGTAATGCACTCGTGTAACATCTAACTGGACCTACATAATCAACTGTTACTGGATATAAATTTAACCACACTCAGTCCAGAAAGCAACCTGTTAAAATCAAATGAAGTGTTTTTAACTTTTAACAGGTATGCCTCAGCAGTCTTCAAAAGGCATCAGTATCATCTCTCCACATCTGATCCCACAACATAGACATCCACACCAGACGTTCCTGAAACCGCTATGATCTCTCTCTCTCTCGTACATGCTCTTCTCTCATCACCAGCCACTATCAGAACTGAATGAACACCTAACTGGAAATCTTCCACGTTGGAATGACAGCACTGAACTGATATATATATATATCAAACTCTGGCACTTCCCGTTGCACCTACCCAACTTTGCAGAACTCCCTTGTTCTACAAGCTGTCTTCCTTTCCCTGACCTTCAGTGGGCTCTCAGACCAGGGGTGATTCCTACTTCTCCCTTCCCACCTCTTCTTTCCGCTGGAGGATGCCTTCTTTCCTTATCCTCCTCCTTTTGCCTACTTTGACTCCACCACTTCCACTATCTTCCCTTTTTTTTGTTTGGTCTCCTTCCAGAAAGCTCAGGCGACCCTGGCGGAGATCAGCCAGAGTATGAAGGCAGCCTGGCTCATCTCCCAGTGGTGGTGGTGGCGGCGGGCAACGTAGGGTTCCACTAGGGCCCTGCGGCCAAGTAGCCAGAGATACAACAACAGAACATAACATAATACTGCATAAACCAGACACTACACTTTTTTCTGGCTTATGCAGTAGTTCTGCATTCCATCACAGAGTACATACGGCGCAGATGTGGGAAACCACAGGTGGAGCCTAACCCTAAATACTATGCCACTAACCTGGTCATTAGCTCTAATAATGATAAATGGCTGGAAGTCAAGAGAAGAATAAATTTTGGATGGATAGCATTCAGGAAATATAGTCACATACTGAGAAGCAATATCTCAATTTGTCTGAAACGTAAAATAATGACCAATGTATACTCCCCACTATGACTTATGGAAGTGTATCTTGGGCACTCACCAAAAGAATGGAAGAGAAGCTGAGAACTACACAGCGAAGAATGGAACGAACTATATTGGGAATCAGACTGTTAGATAAGAAGAGAAACACATGGATTAGATAGCAAACTCAAGTAAAGGACATTGTTATCAAAACTAAAGTGGTCATGGGCAGGACACATAGCTCGAAGATATGACAGATGGACTAAGAAAATAAAAGAATGGTACCAAAGAGGGTCTAGAAGAAAACCTGGAAGACAACAATGGAGATGGACAGATGAAATTCATGGGTTTGTGGGTAGTAAATGGATGACCATTGCACAAAACAGAAGGAACTGGAAAGTTTGTTCATCCTGCAGTGGATTGAAAATTAGTATTAGTATTATTAGTATTAGTAATGGCCACATGGTGCAAGAAAGCCTATGGCTTATGCTGCACCAGCCAAAAAAAAAACCCCCCGAATAAAACAATGATAAAAAAAACAAAAAAAAAACCTAATTATTAATAAAAGAAAAGGAAATTAAACTATCATCCTATGCGTTTCCCTCACCCAAAGGTACTATACAGATGTCCTTTGAATTTCCCCAAACTGTCAGCCTCTGTAGTGGTACAGAGGCTGACAGCCTCATGGGTGGCCATGTAGGCAACTTATTCAGTAATTTATAACTCGCTGGCTAAAATAAAACTTCCTACAGTCCAATCTAAACATCTCCCCCCCCCGTAACTTGAATTTATGTCCCCTAGTTCTAGAATCATTTATAATCTTGAAAATTTCGTACTCATTCATTTTACTGATGCCTCTCAGAGCCTTAAACACCTCAATCAAATCTCCTCTAAGGTGTCTAGTTTTCAAACTCTGCAACCCACATATTCGAAGTCTTTCTTCATAAGGACGCCCTTTTGCTGATCTCAACCAGGTGAGTTACCTGTCTTTGCACCCTTTCAAGAAGCTCGATGTCTTTCTTTAGGTGCGGTCTCCATACTTGAACAAAGTGTGGTCTAACAAAAGCCTTATATAAAGGGATTATCACGTCCCTATCTCTACTTGCAAAAGTTCGATAGGGCACCATGGGCCTTCCTTGCAACCTGTTTACAAGCTCAGAGAATTTCATGTCTGACCATATCGTAACACCCAAGTCCCTTTCCTCCAGTACTGGGTTTAGTTGAACTCCACCAAGTGAATAAGTTATTTTGGGATTACTGTTTCCCAGGTGTAATACGTTACACTTTGTTTGATTAAAGCATAGCTGCCAAAAATGGCTGATGATGAAGAGCTCAACTACAAATAATCACTCAACTACAAGAAAATGTCAAAAAGCTCATCTCGAATCCTCAAAGATTCACCTCGTTCGCTGACTTTGTGGATGGCCTCTTCAAACAAAGGTGAAGAATCCTTACTACTGTAAACGGAACCCGGATGCAGATGGACACCAATTTGGACACTCATCAACAGAATCACAAAGGCCAAAGCATCACGCCAAGCTGAATAATCCTAATCAGAACCACAGGGTTCCACTGTCCCAACTCCACTTTTCTCAAGGGATGCTTTTTCTTCCATCCCCCTACTGTCTAAAACTTTACCCCTCCCCTCCCCAAAACCTGACTTCTCCCACTGACATACAATCTTCCTTTCATTTTCACTTTGTGGGGGGGGGGAGCTTCTCTCCAGAGAAACCTCTTTCTGGGCACACCATCAGTGCAATGTGGACCACGGTGCACCTCCATGTGGTGAAGGATGGGAGGCAGGGGGTAGTGAACAAACTCGTTCCATGTCCCATGCCTGCAAGGACACCGGGAACAGGCAAACAACACTCAACAGAACAAACACACCACCCTACACACCCACACTTACCACACTGCCAGCATTGGCACATGCTTCATACAGATGCTACAGGGCTAATGGGGGAACCCCAGAGACCACCATGAAACAAACACATTCTGACATTTGTCCTTCCTGTAATATGCTGTTTGTAGGGGGAAACCCCTGGTGCCACTTGACAATATACACAATGTCATTCCTGCACTTACAATAAAATACCCAGCATGCACACTCAGTGGTACAATAGTTGAAAATAGTTATGGAAGAAAACCAAATAGACATAGCATATATCCAGGAGCTCTACACCTATAATGGTAGGGTTCGGGATAGGGTTGCCAGACATACTCTATTTCGGGGTATAATACCCCCCCTTTTTTTGGAATTATATTTCCAAAACACCCCTTTTTTAAAATTTGAAATGGGGTATTTGAAAAAAGCAGAACTCATAAAACACCCAGTTTAGTTGATTATTTAGGAAGAAAGAATTAACTGACAATAAAGTTGTCGTTGAAATCCACATTTAAAGACAAAAAATGACATTCTATCCATTTACAAAGAGGGTTATAGAATATTTATATTATGCTTACTTTGTAACCTTTTACATTCTACTTGACTTCTTTTTTATTTCATTGTAATTAGCATTAGTAAAGACACATGATGCAAGAAAGCAAGCTCATATAGCATCAGCCAAAAAAAAAAAAAAAAAAAAAAAAAACCCTTCTAATTTTACCCATCCACTCGGTCAAATGTTTGTCTAGTTCTGCCTTGAATCTATTTAAACTATCAACTTCTATGACAGATGGAAGTTTGTTCCAGCAATCCAGCAACCCACTGGCTAAAGGCAAACAACTGCACATCTTTCCTACAACTGTCTTTCCTCAATTGAGGAAAGACAGTTTGAGCAGGCTCAACATTGAGCCTGCTCAAACCATTCAAGGCTTTATACACCTCAATCAGATCACCTCACAAGTGCCTAGTCTCCAGACACGGCAATTCGCAAAACCTAAGCCTTTCTTCGTAAAAGCAACTCTTTTCTTCCATTCACTAATCTTGTTGCCCTTCTCTGTACTAGTTCCAGCACCTCTACATCCTTCTTAAAATGAGGCCTCCAGACCTGTATACACACAGTACTCAAGGTGCGGCCTGACCATTGCCTTATACAAGGGGATAATCACCTCCTTATCCCTGCTATAAAAATTCCTGGATACCATTGACAAGACACCATGAGCTACTCTTGTAGACCGTCTGCTCTGCTCAGAAAACTTCATATCTGCCTGCACAATCACCCTCAGGTCCTTTTCATTCTCTACAACTGTCTGTGTAGTACCACACAGTTGATACGTTACTCTGGGGTTACTGCTTCTCATATGCAGTACTTTACATTTGTCAATGTTAAACTTCACTTGCTACCTCTCAGCATATTTGCTAAACTTTTCTAGATCCTGTTGCAGCAGCGTACTGTCATTAGTGTCATTAAAAACCCTGCCGACTTTTGCATCATCTGCAAACTTGGACATTAAGCCTGATATACCATCAATATCATTAATAAATACAGAAAACAGCAATGGACCAACACTGAACCCTGGAGGAATCCACTAATAATATTAGTCCAAGAAGAGCAGTGTCCATTGATTACCACTCTCTGTCTTCTCCCACTCAAGCATCCCTTTATCCATAGCAGCAATTTGCCTCCAATGCAACACTGCTCCAATTTGTGCAGCAGTCTTCCATGTGCAACAGTATCAAAAGCCTTTCTAAGATCCAAATATATGATATAAAAATTATTCTTTGCATCCAGTTGCTTTGTGAACACATCATAGTATCAAATCAAATTGGTCAGACAAGACCTCCCCTTAACAAACCCATGCTGTGTCTGAGCTATAACTGAAGTCTTGTCTAATGATCCTGCAGTGCTTCTTTAACCAGTGCCTCCATTAATTTCCCTGGAACAGAAGTTAAACTTACCGGTCTGTAATTACTTGTGTTGCCCTTTAATCCTCCTCTGTGAATTGGGGTCACATTTGCACAGCTCCAGTCCATGAGTACCTTCCCTGAGTCCAAGGAAGCTCATAATTATGGCTAAGGGTTTGCTTACTTCCTTTGCTGCCTCCTTTTATATAACTGGATAGATCCCATCCACCCCGTGTGCCTTTCTTATGTTTATCTTCAACAATTTCTCCTTCACTTTGCTCTCAGTTATTACAAAATCATCTAGCTCACTGCCAGAGTTTAATTCACCTCTGGTATTCCCCTCCCTGAATAATTCCTCATGTGTGAATGTAGATAAAAAATACTCATTTAGTTTGTTAGCTACTTCAGCAGAATCATCATTAGTTGAACCATCAATATCAAGTGGACCAACCTGATTCATCCTTCTTTCTAGAGTTTACATAAGTAAAGAACTCTTTGCTGTTTTTCTTTGCATCCTTTGCCAAAGATTTCTCATAATCTGCCTTTGCCTGCCTAACCTCCTTTGTGTCTTGGTTACAAAACCAGCTTATATCTATCATAGGCTTCCGTGTTACCCTTTATTTGTGTATATGTTACCATTAGCATTGGTAGAGGCATATGATGCAAGAAAGCAAGCTTATATAGCATCAGCCAAAAAAAAAAAAAAAACTTCCCATTTCACCCATCCAATCACTCCAAATGAATGTCTAGTTCTGCCGTGAACTTATTTAAGTTGTTGACCTCCACTATAACAGATGGAAGTTTGTTCTTACTATCAACCACCTGCTGCCTAAAGGCAAATTTCCTCACAGCTATTCTACAATTGTCTTTCCTCAATTTGAAATTATGTCCCTTAAGGTGAATAATCTGAGCAAGAGGAAGAATCCTATTAGCACTGAGCTTGCTCACACCATTCAAGGCCTTATACACTTCAATTAGATCACCTCGCAGGTACCTAGTATCTAGAAGCTGCAATTTGCAGAACTTAAGCCTTTCTTGGTAACACCAACCATTTGTTCCATTCACCAATCTTGTTGCCCTTTTCTATATTCATTCCAGCAGCTCTACATCCTTCCTAAAATGAGGCCCCCAGACCTGTGTATAGTACTCAAGGTGTGGCCTGACCACTGCCTTATACACAGGGACAATCGTCCACTTATCCCTGCTAGCAAAATTCCTGTATATCACTGACAAGACACCATGAGCTACTCTTGCAGACTGTCTGCACTGCTCAGAAAACTTGATATTTGACTGCACAAGTACCCCAAGGTCCTTTTCATTCTCCACTACCCTGGTGTAGTACCACCCAGTTGATACGTTACTCTGGGATTACTGCTACCCACATGCAGTACTTTACATTTGTCAATGTTAAACTTCGGTTGCCACCTCTCCCCCATCTGCTCAAATTTTCCAGATCCAGTTGCAGTAGTGTACTATCATTACTGTCATTAACAACCCTGCCAACCTTCACATCATCTGCAAACTTAGACATTAACCCTGATATACCTTCATCAATATCATTGATAAATACCGAAAACAACAATGGGCCTAACACCGAACACCGGGAGACTCCACTAATAACATTAGTCCATGAAGAGCAGTGTCCATTGATAACCACTCTCTGTCTTCTCCCACTCAATCATCCTTTCATCCATTGTAGCAATTTGCTCTTAATGCCATACTGCTCCAATTTGTACAGTAGTCTTCTATGTGCCACAGTATCAAAAGCTTTCCTAAAATCCAAGTACAACCACTCCCCAACTTACGTAAGGGTTGCATTCCGTGGAATTTCCTCCATGTTTGTGCAGCACTCGCAACTGTGCTCGCTGAATTGATTGAATCAAAAAAGAAATGTTCAATGAACATGTAAATAAAATTATTTATTGTATTTATTCAAATTTTTTATCTTGTGCACAGGAAAAATTACAAAAGTGCACAATTTAAAAAAATCAAAATTACAAAAAAAGAGAGGAGACAGGCAGTCAGTAAGTTTTATTTCTCAAGCATCGTGTCAAAATCGACACCTTCAGCTGATAAGTACGCCACTGCGGAGGTTAAGGGCTGTGCAGATTTAGTAGGGGTTGGCTGCTCAACAATACGAAAGAACATATTAATGGATGACTGGATGGTGGCTTTTTTCTTTTCATCGTAGATTTCTTTGTAGCAAGAAAGCATATAATTCATCCTTCTGTTAACTTTTAAGAATCGTTCACTGTCAGGATCCATCTTCTCATACCTCACCACTGCCAATGCAATTTCAGGAAATTCCACTGCCATCTCTCTGATGATGAAGCGTCTGAGCTCCTCATTTGGTTCATCTTGAGTTTCGTCAGCATTTCTTCTTTCACTATCACTGTCTGAAAGTCAGTAAGTTCTTCATTAGATAATTCCTTCTCTTCTTCCTCCATGTCTTTGGCATCAACCTCCAGCTGATGTGGCTCTGCAACCTTTACAATCTTATCTGTAACCTCTCCGTATGATTCGTCTTTTTCAAATCTTTCGAAGCCTTTTATGTGCCATGGGCATATTTTCTTCCATGTGCCATTTAAACAACTTTTAGTAATTTCCTCCCAGGCCTTATTAATGTTTAAGATGATGTGGTAAATATTGTAATATTTCCAAAATCCTCTTAACATAAAATTTTTCTCACCATCTACTGAAGACAGTGCCTGAGCAAATGTTGTGTTGGATGAGTGAATTCGTGTTTGGCGGTAAAAATATGACTCTCATGTTCGAATTCAAATCATCTAGATGTGTAGGATGTCCAGGAGCATCATCTAATAGAAGCAAAATCTTGAAAGGAACGTCGCTGTCTTTACAATATTTTTCAACCTCGGGAATGAAACAGCATTTAAACCAATCCTCAAAGAGAGATACTGTTATCCATGCTCTCTCTCATTCGATCAGAAATGCACAAGTAGGGTGGCGTTATTGATGCCCTGAAATGCACAAGGATTTCCAGAATGGTACACAAGCAGTGGTTTTAATCTGAAATCTCCTGCTGCATTAGCCCCCAAGCAAGAGCGTGGCCCTATCTTTTGAAGCCTAGACACCTGGCACTGTCTTTTCCTCTTTGGCAATGTATGTTCGATCTGGCATTTTTTTCCAATGTAGAGCAGTCTCGTCAACGTTAAACATTTGCTGCGTTGAATAGCCTTCATCAATAATTTTTCTAACAAACCACAAAATTTCTCTACTGCTGCAGAATCGGAACTGGCAACTTCACCGCATACTTGTGAAAAGCAGCGATGCTTGAACCTATTAAACCACCCATTGCTTTCCACAAACTTGGCTTGGGGTTTGCGGTACATATCTTTAATATCTTCATAAATACTTCTTGCTTTTGCTTGAATGGTCATTGGACTCAGGGCACTTGTTTCTGAATCTGATTTTCCATCCATAATATTAATAGCTGTTCCATCTTCAATACAGTACATGAACGCTTTTGTGATCACTGTTGATCTTAAGTTCACTGATCCTTTTACATGTTCTTTTATACGCACACTGATCCTTTTACATGTTCTTTTATACGCACACTGATCCTTTTACATGTTCTTTTATACGCACACTGATCCTTTTACATGTTCTTTTATATGCACACTGTCCTTTAAAATAGTATTCTCTGTTGAAATCAATTCTGTTTCGTTTCCTAGCACTGTCACCACTTACACTTTCCACTGGTTGCTTTCCTTTCACCACTGTAATTAAATAAACAGGAATGAAGAGAAGTTTCTGAAAATTTGTTTTTTATATGGCTGAAGATTTCAGTGAAGGTGAACCATAATGACGTAAAAACCATAATATTTCACCATAATAACGTAAAAACCCACACAATTCCAGTTATCGGCATTAACACAAATGCAATAAGATCGAGTTTACTACCTGTTTATAATTAGATGCGCTAACAGAAAAGCCCAATAAACCAGAAAGGACAAATTGTTTTTATTGTTTTATGGTCGTGACCTCCAGAAATGTGTTTTAGAAAAATATCAAAAGCGTTCAATATTGATTCTTATAACGGAACATATGATAATGATGAAAGTGTAGTGCAATTTCCATTATAAAAATTACCTTTTAGAGAGATAAACAGCTTAGTAATATAGTGAAATTTTTAACTTCCAAGGACTTAGAACGAATTACAAAAAAAAAAAAAAGTGTTATTGGGTTCACATTATTCACAATACCTCCATTTATTCCTACAGATGCAAAATACGTTTCCATATATTTTTTTTCAGTTTGCACCTGCCGGCAAAAACTTAAGTCGAATTTGCGTAAGTCGAGGAGTTCCTGTATATGCTATCAAAATTATTTTTTGCCTCCCGTTCCTTTGTGACCATATAATAGTATCCAATCAAATTTTGCCAGACAAAACTTCCCCTTAACAAACCCAGGTTGTGTTCGAACTATAACTGAAGTCTTGTCTAGATTATGCTATATTGCTTCCTTAACCAGTGACTATTATTTTCCCTGGAACAGAAATTAGACTAACAGATCTGTAATTACTCATGTCACCCTTTGATCCCATTTTGTGAATAGGGGACACAATTGCACTTCTCCAATCCATGGGAACCTCCCCTGACTCCAAAAAGCTTTCACAATTATGGCTAAGGATTTTCTTACTTCCTTTAATATAACTGGATAGATCCCATCCACCACAGGTGCATTTCTTATGTTCAATTTCAACAATTTCTCCTCTACTTTGCTCTCAGTTATTACAAAATCATTCAGCTCTCCCTGCCAGAGTTTGACAAGCTTCTGGCCTCCACTTTCCAACAGATCTCATGTGTGAATGTAGATTCAAAATACTCATTCAGTTTATCAGATACCTCAGCAGGTTCATCAACAATCGAACAGTCAATATAAAGTGGACCGATATGATTCATCTCCTTCTTTCTATTGTTTACATAAGACTTTGCTGTTTTTCTTTACTTTGTTTGCCAAAGATTTCTCATAATCTGCCTTTGCTTGCCTAACGCTTTTTGTTACTTGATTACAGACTATCTTATATCTACCATATGCATCAGAGTCTCCTAATAAGTTATATGCATCCTATGCATTTTTCTTCTCTGCCAAGAGTCTCATTAGGTCATCTGACATATATTTACGCCTAAACCTTGAACAGTATTTTCTTAGTTGATATGAAAAGCCTAGTAGCTTCCAAGATTAATTCTCTGAATGCTTTCCATTTAGAATTTGCTGTTAGTAACATCATCAGTTGGTCCCACTGTATAGAATTTAAAAACTGTGTGAGATCTTTACGAAAGCAAAAACCCTTCCTTTTATCCCTGACGGTAGTTACACCTTTAAGTAAATCCCACATCAGTACACTGTGATCACTGCCACCTAGTGGTTTATTAATCTGCAGATTCTTAATGCATGAAGAATCACTGCTGATAATCAGATCAAGAGTATTACTCCCTCTGTTTGCCGCTTGAACATTCTGCTGTAGAAAACAATCATCCAATAAATCCACAAAGCCTTGTTAGTGTGTGAGAGAAAGTAAAAGGGAATCACCAAGAAAGAGAAGAATGATGATATCCAGCTCAGGACCCTGGGGTGCCAAGCCCTATAAGACACTCCTACTCTCAACTTGGTTTTCCCAGTGCTTATGTCACACCCAACTGACTCAACACTGCACTTTCCATCCATGTCAACTGGATGCACTTCCTTAGATTTTGTGTGTTCCTTAACTGACAGCATCACCCCTCCTCCGCTTCGATCCTGCCTATCCTTTCTGTACACATTGTACTCCCCAAATTCCAAGTCTGCATTCCTTATCTTTATGACACCATGTCTCTGATATCCCAACATCATCAGCCTTTGATGTCTTCACCAGCACCCCAAATTCATCACATTTATTTACTATATTCTCAGAATTGGTGTACATGCAAGTATACATGCACCTGTTTTTACTTTTAGTTACCCTAACAGAACCTATGTATTTAATTGTTCCATGATGACTCTCAGCAGCCCTTGAAATCTCCAGTACCTCACTTTCCATTGACAAAGCTCCCATCGATCAATGTCAACATGCCTTGTCGATCAATTCGGCCCTGGAAAGATTGTGCAAGGCTCGTGGGGTAGAATTTTTTTCAGCTTGGTCTGTACTTGTTAACAGGAGAGACTGCTTCTACAGGGATGGGATACACTTAAATAGAAAAGGTGCAAGAATATTTGCTGATGCTGTCGAGGTAGTGTTAGGTGGGTCGGAAAACTTCTAGTTTGGGGGGATACAAGGACTAATAGATTAACAGTAGCCACTAGCAGAGGTGAAAGTGATTCTTGCACTGCTGCTTCTATTGAAATGAGCAGCAGCCTGGAAAACAAGATGCAGGATATTTCAAAGACTGCTGGGAGTCATCACGGAACAAGTAAACACATGGGTTGTGTTAGAGCAGCTAAGAATAAGAACAGGTGCATGTATACTTGCATGTACACCAATACTAGGAGTTTGGTAAATAAATGTGCATGCAGAATACTTGCATGTACACCAATACTAGGAGTTTGGTAAATAAATTTGATGAATTTGAGGTACTGCTCAAAACATCAAAGGCAGATATTGTTGGGATATCAGACATGTGGTGTCACACAGATATAAGGAATGCAGAACTGGAATTTGAGGAATACAATGTGTATAGAAAGGATAGACAGGACAGGAGGGGAGGGGAGGAGGGGTTATGCTATTAGTTAAGAAACACATAAAATCCAAGGAAGTGAAGCCAGTACACATCAATGGACAGGGCAGTGCCGAGTCAGTTTGGTGTGACATAAGTATAGGGAAATCAAAATTGAGAGTAGGAGTGTGCTATAGGCCTGATCTGATTATCAGTAGTGATTTTTCATGCATTAAGAATCTGCAGATAAAGGAACAACTAGGTGGCAGTGATCACAGTGTGCTAAAGTGGAATTTACTCAAGGAGGTAACTACCATCAGAGGTAAAGTGAAGGGTTTTTGCTTTCGTAAAGGCGACTACGATGGTCTGAGACAGTATTTAAATTCTATACAATGGGACCAACTGATGATGTTACCAACAGCAAATTCAAAATGGGAAGCATTCAAAGAACTTATCTTGGAAGCTACCAGGCTTTACATACCAACTAAGAAATATTGTTCAAGGTTCAGGCCTAAATGGATGTCAGATGAACTAATGAGACATATGGCAGAGAAGAAAAATGTATGGGATACATATAAATTAATGGGTAACATGGAAGCCTATGATAGATATAAGCTGGTCTATAACCAAGTCACAAAGGAGATTAGGCAGGCAAAGGCAGATTATGAGAAATCCTTGGCAAAAGATGCAAAGAAAAACAGAAAAGAGTTCTTTACCTATGTAAACTCAAGAAGGAAAGGGATGAATCAGATTGGCCCAATGGATCCTGCTCAGGTGGCTAACAAACTAAACAAGTATTTTGAATCCACATTCACACATGAGGAGTTATTCAGGAAGGGGAATGCCGTAGGTGAAGTAAACACTGGCAGTGAGCTAGATGATTTTCTAATAACTGAGAGGAAAGTGGAGGAGAAATTGTTGAGGAGAAACATAAAAAAAGCACCCTGGGTGGATGGGATCTATCCAGTTATATTAAAGGAGGATGGGATCTATCCAGTTATATTAAAGGAGGCAGCAAAGGAAGTAAGCAAACCCTTAGCCATAATTATGAGAGCTTCTTTGGACTCAGGGAATGTACCCATAGACTGGAGATGTGCAAATATAACCCCAATTCACAAAGGAGGATGAAAGGCTGACACAAGTAATCATAGACCTGTTAGTTTAACTTCTGTTCCAGGAAAATTAATGGAGGCACTGGTTTAAGAAGCACTGCAGGATCATCTAAACAAGAATTCAGTTATAGCTCAGAAACAGCATGGTTTTGTTAAGGGAAGGTCTTGCCTGATCAATTTGACTGGATACTATGATGTAGTCACAAAAGAACTGGATGCAGGGAATAACTTTGATATTATATATTTGGATCTTAGAAAGGCGTTTGATACTGTTGCACAGGGAAGTCTGCTGCACAAATTGGAGGAGTGTGACATTGGCGGCAAATTGCTGCTTTCGATAAAGGGATGGTTGAGTGGCAGAAGACAGAGTGGTAATCAATGGACACTGCTCAACGTGGACTAATGTTATTAGTGGAGTTCCTTAGGGTTCAGTGTTGGTTCCATTGTTGTTTTCTGTATATATATATGATATTGATGATGGTATATCAAGCTTAATGTCGAAGTTTGCAGACGATACAAAGGTAGGCAGGCTTGTCAAGGACACTACTGACACTATGCTGCTGCAACAGGATCTGGAAAGGTTGAGCAGATGGGCTGAGAGGTGGCAAATGAAGTTTAACATTGACAAATGTAAAGTACTATATGTGGGAAACAGTAACCCCAGAGCAACGTATCAACTCTGTGGTACTACACTGACAGTGGTAGAGAATGAAAAGGACCTGGGGGTAATTGTGCAGGCAAATATGAAGTTCTCTGAGCAGTGCAGACGAGCTGCAGGAGTAGCTCATGGTGTCTTGTCAATGATATACAGGAATTTTTCTAGCAGGGATAGGGAGGTGATTATTCTCCTGTATAAGGCAATGGTCAGGCCACACCTTGAGTACTGTATACAGGTCTGGAGGAATCATTTCAAGAAGGATGTAGAGCTGCTGGAACGAGTACAGAGAAGGGCAACAAGATTAGTGAATGGAACAAAGGGTTGCTCTTACGAAGAAAGGCTTAAGTTTTGCAAATTACAGAGTCTGGAGACTAGGCACCGGCCAGGTGATCTGATAGAGGTGTATAAGGCTTTGAATGGTTTGAGCATGCTCAATGCCGATGGGATCCTTCCTCTTGCTCAGAATAATCACCTGAGAGGGCATAAATTCAAATTGAGGAAAGACAGATGTAGGATAGATGTGCGGAAATTTGCCTTTAGCCAGCGGGTAGTTGGTTGGTGGAACAGACTTCCATCCCTTGTTGTGGAAGTTGATAGCCTAAATAAATTTAAGGCTCAGTGGACAGGTATTTTGAACGAATGAGGAGTGAAATGGAAGTGGTGTGTTTTTTTTTTTTTTTTTTTTTTTGGCTGATGCTGAATAAGCTTGCTTTCTTGCATCATATGCCTCTACTAATGCTAATCATAAAGTCTTTCCTATTGTGTCTGGGCAGAATTGCTGACATTTTAAAATTTAACCCTAACTCGCAACTTTTTTTTTTCAACATTGACCTGTTAAGTCTGCAGATCTACTCTCATTGGCACTAATGTCATTGCCAATATGTACAACAATATCACCCTTTGTGCCCTTAAAATATGATATCTGCTCTACAACGTCATCAACTTTTGCCCCTGGAAGACATATGAATTGGATTGTATAATGTAGTTTGGCTGACTATGGGGGTATTATATTTTGTTTGTTGTTTCATCCCCTTCTTTCATTTCATTTCTGATATTGTTTAATCTCATATTTGTTTATACAATACCATTGTTGACTTAAACACATGAGGCTTATGTCCAGGGACCTACTTTTGGTATAGTTTACGCAGTCCCGGACTGCCCGAGCACTACTATATTCCCCTTCTTCCAATTACTTTTTGCTGTTCTTATATACTACATATTTTTTTTTTTATTTCTTGTGCATGATTAGGTTAACCAAAAGCAATATTAGAGATGCTATTTTTCTGCTATTGCTCTCTTTTTTTCTTCTCCAACAGAGGGGTCTTTTCAACACTACTTTCTAAGTTATCTATTTCTCCCCTATGCTGATCCATTTGCCTCATTTGTTTAATTGTCAACTTCCCCGTCACACAGGCAAGGTTTACCTTGACCTATTTATACCTTCTCTCCCCCTCTCATACTTGGGATTTCTTTAACGGTTATAAATTTGCTGGGAACTACAGCTAACATCTTTGGTCACCGATACAGCCTTGATACGTTCGCTTCCCTCAGCCAAATCACCATCTCCTGCCAGGCACCACAAGTAAGTTACATTTTGTCTATATCCTTTCGTCTTCATATTCCATTTCCTTTGTTAAATTCACGTAGGGCTGTTTGCTATTTATTGAATTTTTCAATTTTACTTCAATTGGAATTAATTGGTATTAATTTTATCTTAATTTGGCTTTTTACATTTATTTTTAATTACATTTCATTAACTTCTTATGCTTTTTCTTTCTTCTGTGTCGGGTTGGCTATGATATATACATCTCCTTGCTATTTCTGCCTGCTAAGTATATCTCATAATAGAAACAGAGGCCTTACAGTAAGAACTAATTCTTGCTGTATTTCCTTTGGTTTTGGATGCCCGCCCTTGATGACGTAGTTAAAATTTTAGGATTTATAGCATTCAGCACCATTTGTAAATGTTAATTTAATTTTATTTATTTTGTTTTTATTTTTCTGGCACTATTTAATTGTTTTCCATTATAACTATACCTGACAGGTCAGGCCCCCCTTCTATATAAATAATGTAATATATATATATATATATATTACATTATTTATTAAACTGCATACCAAGGGAATTATACAACTGATGAAATTTAATAAGAATTTTGGAATATAAGTATTAGGGGTGAAAAAATATACCTATAAGGCCATAGTGCCAAGTATTTAAGTAACCTTGTTGGACTTCACTGTTGTATCCTATAAATAACCACAAATTATAATAAAATAATAAAAATAAAATGATGATGTACCAAATTATTGATTAATGGATACACTGAATGGAACAATAACTAGGGCTAGCTCCACCAATACATCCTATCAATAATTGGCTGAGGCTATCTGTTTCTGTTTGCCATTTGCCAGTTTGTCTAGGTTCAAATATACTACAAATATAATTTCAATACTCTAATATAATAATGCAATATATGTTAAATTTAGCAGAAAACTGGCTAGCAGTTATTCTGCTGCATTTTTGTTTTATGGTTTTCGGGTTCCCTTTGTTTTCCTACAAACCATCTCTTGATAGTGTTTCACACAAACAGACTACTTGCGACTAATTCTTTGTTTGTATATCACAAACAAGATTGCAGGCCACGAATAGGTTTACCTGAATTGGTTCCTGACAGATGATATTGTAATTATAGTGTTCCACAGCTTTCAGGAAAAGGGCTAAACGTCTGGGCAGAGAGGGGTGTCTACTGAAGCCACTAATTCAATCGTTGGCAATTTCGCTTTATGGTTTTCACATTCCTTTGTTTTTTTTTCACAGCAAGAGTATACTTGGGGCTAATTCTTCCTTTGTATACTGCAAACAAGATGGTTTGGTCACAGCCTATAAACAATACATTTATGGATGATATAGCATGAAGATAAGCTTAAAGGGTCCTATGAGTTATTGGAAAAATTAATAAATGAACATGCAAAGAAAAAGCAAAGAAGAATAAGATTGTTATTGTTATTTGTTATTTGGTTTTTAGGAACATTAGCAACTAAGGCCATTTTGCTCCGGGGATATGCAGTGGTCATTCCCTGACTTTTCCACATCCTCTGTATTTGGTGGGCACGAGCTTGAACCCCGGTCTAATCAAGAAGAGTGTGCTACGCACTGCTGCTCCTGCCCACCTGGCTACGGAGGCACCAAGAAGAAGAAGAAGAAGAAGATTACTGCAATACAGAACTTGCATATTTGATTATAATTTGTATATATATATATATATTTTTTTTTTTTTTTTTTTTTTCCCCGAATTTTAATAAGTGATTTTCATATTATTAAACTGTGATCATTATCAGTAATGTGGTTTCTGTGAGCTCACTATTAATATTTAGATGCTAAATAACAAATATTTCCTTTTGTTTCCTCATATTCTCTTATATGTTGTAAATGTAAATATACATATGTTGTAAATATTAAATAATAATAAAAACTATAACACATATACTATATGTACATCACCAGAAGTTTACATTCTTCCCCCTGGTGCATGTACCCACAAAGTTTACATTTTCCCTCCCGGTGCAAACACTCTGGATTTAACACTGCTCTCCAGTTAACAAGTATAGGCCATGCTGCGAGAAATTCTAGTCTCAAACCTTTCACAATCTCTCCAGGGCTGAATAACAAGGCTCTCATCGTGTACACCCTCTTATCATGCTTGAGCAAAATTCCAGCCACTTTCAAGTGTAACTTTTTCTCAACATTGTCTCATAACTACAAAGTATTCCAAATGTCTATGCTTAATATTGTCATCAATATGCATAACAATATCACCTTTTGTGCCTGTTAAAGATAACTGTTCTATGATATTAACTTTTGCACTGGCAAACATTCTGGTCTTTTTCCACCTATCGTTTCGCATAATAAATTTCCCATTTTCCTGATGGCTGCAAACAACAACTACTCCCTGCGGAGACCACTGCTTTCTGCCTGTGGTGATCCTTGGGCCACCTTCCATGCTATCTGATGCATGGGTGGAGGTTCTATGACTGAATTAGGAATTGCTTGATGATTTATTTTAATTCCTTCAAGAACATTAACCCTTTTCTTAAAGTGCACACATTTTCCCATTCAAAACACTATATTTACGCTTCATCTCACAATCTTTGCATCTAAAGCATACAACAGTGTCATGTGGCTTTATATGCTACTGAAATTAACTCTGCAAACATGTTACAAGCACTATTACAGCTCTTACAACTTTAATTTTATTAAAAGTTTAAAGCACTTACCTCCCTAAGTGCTTCCACAACTCTAACAATTTCAACTGTCTGGCTCTATAAATATAATAAGAATTACTAGCATTAAGAACATAGAAAATGAATGTAAAATTAACTGACAATTAAAAAAAAATAATAATCACTGCAGAGAAGTTAAATGTAAGACTACTTTTATAAGCTGAAAGTCATAATAAAGAAAGGCAAATGCCAATGGGAATTAAATACAGTGAATGAACTGTATAGAGTTTATTTTTTCATGATTATCTTTATTTAAATTCTAGCTTTTCTAATATTATGATCAAGAAAGCGACTTAATTTATGCAACTGCCAATTTCCTTTCACTCTCTATAACAAATAATAACATTAGATCAAATTTCTGTGACAAACCAATATATCAGTACTCCTTGCTTTCCACTATGCTTTCTATTTAAAATGATAACAGCTCTTAATATTCAAACCATAACATGACAAAAGGCATAAATAAGAACAAAGATTAAGATAAGGAGGTTTATCTGTTAATCGCTAATCAATTAATTGATTGATTGATTTCTTTGTGCTTCATTTTTTCATGAAATGATACCTGTTTGTTATAATCATTATTTTTAAGTTTGCTTTAAAGAAATAGGAAAAATTTTCTATGAAATGAAACAATTTGTACTAATTTAAATGCCCATTTACTGTCTTCTATAAAGAAAAAATTATAAATTCTTCATGTGAGAATCAGCTCTGAGTGGCTGAGGCCAGGAGTCCCCCCCTTTTTTTTCTTCCCCAGTATGAAATCCTAAACAAAAGATAGGGAATCTATAATACTTAGTACAGTGTATGGTTATAAAGCGTAGAAGAAAGGAGCTACTTGTTGATATCACACTTCAATTTCTGTAGATTACAATTTTCAGGAAACAGATGTGAAGGAAGGTAGTTCCAGAGAACAGAAATATAAGGAATAAACTAAGTAAAAGTTGATTCTGTAAGTTTTGGGCTCTACAGTGAATGGATGCTGACTGATCGCAACATATATTCAGCTTGGTTTGAAAGAGTGGGGGAATTACAGATGCCAACACACAAGAACAAAGCCCACAGAACTTTCTATAAAAAAGACATGCTCAATAATTAACTTGAGGACTCAGGTTAATTAACCAGAGTGCTCAATAATTAACCTTACTACCCTCTTTTGAATGAAGTCCACAGTCTCAAGAGAGGTTTGGAGGCACTACATCAGGTGTGGGAACAATATTCCACAGTAGGGTGAATCTGAGATTTGTACAGAGTGAGCAGCTGTTTAGAAGAGTACTACCAAGATTGAAAAAGACAAAATCTACTATTTTGATGCAGAGTTACAATATTTGTAATGTGCTTATACCAAGAGAGAGAGATCAGGAGTCAAGGTAACTACCAATTAAGATATGTGATCGTTCCTAGAAATCTGATTGTCATCAAAGATGGACTCCTTGCAAGAGAGAGGTTTAAGTTTGGCAGATATTCGAGAAGTAGAAGCTGTTTGTACAGGGCAAGATTTCTCAAACCAGATGATGGAATGTAGAGTGCTATCACCAGAAAATTATGGACAAGAATTCCAGTCAGTGGAAGAAGGCTATAAACATACAAGAGGAAAGAACTGAACCTTGGAGAATACCAGCATTAGTGGAGAATTAAGAAGACAGAGTCATTTATCATCACCCGCAATGAATGGTCAGAGAAAAAATTGAATATCCAATTACAAAAAGTCAGGGATCAATATGATGGAAGCTTGATTAAAAAATATTTCTGCCAAACACAACAAAAGCCATAGAACGGTCAAGAGCAACTGCTTTAGTTTCACTAAACTTTTTCATTGGAGTTGTCCCAAGATGAGTAAAGTCAGCCAATATATTATTACATTATTATTATTATTATTATAATTAGCCATATGGTGCAAGGAAGCCTGAGGCTTTTGCTGCACCAACCAAAAAAAAAAAAAAAAAAAAATTCTGAGTTACCCCTGAGAGAGAGAGAGAGAGAGAGAGAGAGAGAGAGAGAGAGAGAGAGAGAGAGAGAGAGAGAGGGAGGGGGTCAGAAATAGAAGGGAATCACCAAGAAAGAGAAGAATGATGATATCCAGCTCAGGACCCTGGGTGTGCCAAGCCCATACTCACCAGATGTGAGCCCCTGGGGGTATATATCATCATTGGATTGACACTAATGGAATCAATATTGATGAGATGGAAGGTTTTGAGGTAGTTCACAGTTGTTTGATTTTTCCACTACTATGGAAAGAGTAAAGATAAGTGCAATGGAACAACGGTTGAACAGAAGGAATTTGTCACACATTAAATTTAGGAACCAGTTAGATATAAGAAAATTTCCAAGCCCAAGAAAAAACAATGGAATAACAAAGTGTAAAAAGGCAACAGAGAACAGGAGCAAGATCAGGAGCACAGATTTTGAGAATAATTGCCATCAGGTCCTGAAGCTTCTTAACATAAAGATTGTTCAGAATTCTTCTAACATCCTTATGTGAGAAGACCACAACGAAGCACTGAACAGTGCGTATTAGGTATGGTAGTCGATGGTTTACAAAGATCAATACAAGAGTTAGCAGAAAAGTATAAAGCTATTAAGTCAGTTTTATCTTTGCCTGAGGATGCAACTGAATGATCAGGTTGTAACAGAGGTGTGAATATAGATGAAAATTCTTGCTAAAGCCAATAGCTTTAGCAAGAGACTAGAATGCTCGATAATTTAAAATAAATAAGCAAGTTTTCTACTGTCAGACTATTAAAATGGAGTTTGAACCGATTAATGACTTTTCTTCAATTGTTGGGAGGTTTAGTGTAGGCAAAAAATGAAGTTGGAGATTTGAATAGCATTAGCATTAATAGAGGCATATGATGCAAGAAAGCAAGCTTATGCAGCATCAGCCAAAAAAAAAAAAAAAAAAACCGCTCCCATTTCACCCCTCCGTTCATTCCAAATACCTGTCCAGCTCAGACTTAAATTTATTTAGGCTATCAACTTCCACAATAAAGGATGGAAGTCTGTTCCACCAACCAACTACCCGCTGGCTAAAGGCAAGCAGGTAGTTGGTTGGTGCCATTACATACTTATAATTAAGTCACTGCCATTACATACTTATAATTAAATAAGTATGTAATGGCAGCTTGCTAACTAGCTTCTGAAGTCCCAAATAATGCTAGTATCATGCAAGGTTTTGCTCTTTCACCCATTCTTTTTTTGCTGTACATTAAAAACTTTTCAAGTTACTGGATATGCCACTGTTGATGATATTATGCATTCTAGTTTCCAGTTTGACAAACCCTGCTCTACATAAACAACTTAAGCTTCTTATATTCACAGGTCCCAAAATCTGACAATTTGTCTGCACAGATAAGTTAGCAATTATGTACATGAATTTTGCCAGCAGGGATAAGGCGATGATTATCCCATTATAAGGCAGTCATTAGGCCACATCTTGAGTACTGCATACAGGTCTGCAAGTCTCATTTTGGGAAGGCTATGGATCTGTTTGAACAGGAGCAGAGAAGAAAGAGTAGGAGGGGAACAAAAAGATGCTCTTACCAGGAAAGGCTTCAGTTCACAAACTGTGCGATCTGGAGACTAAGTACCAGCAAAGAGTGTTCTGAATGTGGAGTTTAAAGCTTTAAATGGATTGAGTAAGCTCAATGCTGATGGCTTCCTTTCACTTGCTCAGGCTACACATGAGGGGTCATAAATTCAAGGTGAGATAAGATGGTTACAAGAGATGTGCAGAAATTTGCCTTCAGCTGCTGGGTAGTTGATTGTTGGAATAAAATTCCAGATGGTGTGGTAGAAGAGGGCAGTTTGAATAAATTCAATGACCAACAAAAGAAACTTATACGGAAAGTGTGTGTTTTTTATTTTTTTTTTGCCTATGCTGCATAAGCTTGCTTTCTTGAATTATTTCCCACTACTAAAAACTAAATGCTTATCTGAAGCTAATAACAAACTTGATAGCATAGGGTTTAACGTAAAACTAGATAACAAAATACAGGCACCCCCCTTGTATTACACAGTACTCCAATTGATAAACTGCGGCAATCCTCACACAACACGGTACTCACATAACCTAGTTTTGTTCTAACACAGTTAGAGAACTGCAATGAACCTCGAAATTTTTAAGCTTTTGTGCAGAGAAAACCCTGCTATTATGTTGGATGAAATTTTTCCAATTCTTTTTGTGAATCCCAGCTGTTAACTTACTAGTCATTACGCAAAAAACATTATTGGGAAATCCCTGTGTTAGATTCTGTGCTATTGAACTTGTGTTGCTTGAGACTACAAACAATTGTGACTTCGAAACGTGCAGTTTGTGACTTTTAAGGTTTTTGTAAGGTTATACTGATTTTTGTTGGGTTTCTGGTCCATAAAGATTTAAAAAACAACATTTTGGAATTCAAAAGTGCATCATCAAGGATGTCAAGACTAATACTCAAGATTTCTAAGAGGTACAAGCTAAAGGTTATAATGATTTATGCACCAACATCGAGCCATGATGATGAAGAGGTTGAAGAAATGTACACCGAAACTGAGTGTCTTCTAGATGAGCAGAAAACCCACTACACTATTATTATGGGGGACTTCAATGCTAAGATTAGAAAAAGACAAAACAGCGCAGAAAGGGGAACAGAGGAAATTTTGGAATTGGTGAAAGAAATGAAAGAGGTGAAAGACTTGTGGAATTTGCAGAATCTCAAGGATTGTCAGTAATGAACACTTTTTTCAAGAAAAGGGTGAACAGAAAGTGGATGTGGAAGAGTCCAAATGGATTAACAACTAATCAAATTGACTTCATCCTCACTAACAGAAGATATATTGTGAATGATGTTACCTTCCTGAATAAGGTAAATGTTGGAAGTGATCACAGAATAGTAAGATGTACACTTGATATATATATATATATAGGAAAGGAAAAAACTGACTCGAGTAAATAATACAAAGAGCTTTGAGATAACAGAAGAGGAGAGGAGAAAAAGAAGTATGTACTGGAACTTAAGAACAAGTTTGAGCTTCTGCAGACTGCTCAGGACCAAGATATCGATGAGGAATATTACAACTTTCTAAAAGTGATAAAGCCCAAGAAACCTAAAGTGATAAAGCCCAAGAAACCTATAGGGAAAAAGAAATCCAAAGAAGAAAAAATTATTCAAGAAACACTTGTTATGATGAGCCGAAGACAACAAATGAAGAGCAAGAAAAACACTGACAGGGAGAAAATTGAGTATACTGAGTTATGAAAAGCCATTAGAAAGAGACTCAGAGAGGACATAAGAAGATTTAACACAAGAAAAGTAGAACAAGCATTAAGGGAATACAAAGAATTTAAATCAGCAGCCATGAGCAGTAATACAGAAAGACAAATGATACTGAAACTGAAGAATAGCGATGGTGTACTTATAAACAGCAGAAAAGGCATAATTCAAATAGCAGAAGACTACTATAGAGAATTATACAAGGGGTGAGGGAATGATGCCAGCAGTGGGGAAGATGGATTGCAAAGTAGCAACACATACGACATACCCAGTATTCTTCCTGATGAGGTAGAACATGCATTGAAGAAAATGAAGAATCAGAGAGTTACTGTAGAGTTGTTAAAATTGGGTGGAACAGACATAACACAAAAACTGACAAGACTCAACACAAAATGCATTAGAAAAGGTGTGATGCCTAAGCAGTGGAATAACGCAATCATAGTTTTGCTGCATAAGAAAGGAAATAAATCAGAAATTGGAAATTATAGACCAATTAGCTTGTTATCCCACATCTACAAGTTGTTCACAAGGGTCATTACTAAGAGATTAGAAAGGATACTTGATGTGAATCAACCAAAAGAGCAAGCTGGCTTTAGGACAGGATTCTCAACTATGGATCACCTTCACGTAATATCACAGCTAATGGAGAAAGCAAATGAATATAAAACACCATTATGCCTGGCATTTGTGGATTATGAAATGGCATTTGACCCCATACAGCATAAGGCAATGTTTCAGGCACCGGAAAGACAAGGCATAGATACCCCACATGTTATGATTTTGAAGAAAATATATGAGAGTGCTACCTCCTTTATTAGACTAGACAAAGACGGTAGCAAATTTAAAATCGAGAAAGGAGTTCGACAAGGAGACACAATATCTCCGAAGCTGTTTACTGCTGCCCTTGAGGAAGCTTTCAGAAGATTAGACTGGTCACAGAAAGGAGTCAATGTGAACGGAGAGTACCTAAACCATTTACTATTTGCAGATGACATTGTGGTCATAAGCCACGATCCCAAAGAATTAGAGGAAAATCGTAATCAGTTATGCACAGTTAGTAAGGATTTTGAACTAAAGATGAATATGGCTAAAATAAAAGTAATGATGAACAAGTATGCCACAGAAAGGGAAACAATGATTGAAGGAGCAGTAATTGAAAAGGTGGAGTCATATACTTATCTGGGACAAGTTATTAGCTGTAATAACGATAAATGGCTGGAAGTAAAGAGAAGAATAAATTTTGGATGGATAGCATTCAGGAAATATAGTCACATACTGAAGAGCAATATCCCAGTTTGTCTGAAACGTAAAATAATGAACCAATGTATACTCCCCACCATGACTTATGAAAGTGAAACTTGGGCACTCACCAAAAGAATGGAAGAGAAGCTGAGAACTACACAGCGAAGAATGGAACGAATTATATTGGGAATCAGACTGTTAGATAAGAAGAGAAACATATGGATTAGGCAGCAAACTCAAGTAAAGGACATTCTTATCAAAACTAAAGAACTAAAATGGTCTTGGTCAGGACACATAGCTCGAAGACATGATGACAGATGGACTAAGAAAATAAAAGAATGGT
The DNA here is from genome assembly GCF_048544385.1 of Mastigoproctus giganteus. Taxonomy (NCBI): domain Eukaryota; kingdom Metazoa; phylum Arthropoda; class Arachnida; order Uropygi; family Thelyphonidae; genus Mastigoproctus; species Mastigoproctus giganteus. The sequence continues at coordinate 173,488,693 of NC_143577.1, forward strand.
ATCCAAGAGGAGCTAGAAGAAAACCTGGAAGACAAAGGCAGAGATGGATAGATGAAATTCATGGGTTTGTGGGTAGTAAATGGATGGCCAGTGCTCAAAACAGAAGGAACTGGAAAGTTGTTGGAGAGGCCTTTATCCCGCAGTGGATCGAAAATGGCTGATGATGATGATGATGGTTGATTTTTATTTGATCGTTTATATATTTTTCCGGGTATATATTACAGCAGGCCCCCGTTATAACGCGGTTCGCTTTACGCTGATTCGCTATAACGCTGTTCTTACATTATAACCCGTATCTGACTATAACGCTGTCAAAACTCACTGTAACGCTATTTTACTAGCATACAGATTGAATTTTTGGCAAATCCGTCTTCAGTCCAGTCTGTTTTGAGCCTTTTTTTTTTTTTTTTTTTTGGCAAAAGGAGAAAATAGCCACCATGAAATTAACTACAGTAATTATTTTTATAATTTCTACTCTATGTACAAAATTGAAACTTTCAATATGCTCTTATTTTCTTGGTGTGGATAGTTTCGAGGGAGAAATTCTTTTTTAGTACACAAGTTGAAAAAATTTACCATCCAGTGTCATATGTTGTTACGAAGTCTGTTGTTGTTGTTATTTGGTTTTTAGGAGCATTAGCAACTAAGGCCATATTGCTCCGGGATATGCGGTGGTCATTCCCTGAATGACCTTTCCGCATCCTCCGTATTTGGTGGTGACGGGCTCGAACCCTGGTCTAATCAAGAAGCGTGTGCTACGCACTGCTGCTCCTTCCCACCTGGCTACGGAGGCGCCGACACGAAGTCTGCATTTTCTGTTCTGACCTGTAATAGAAAGATACTAAAAATAGATTTACTCCCTATCTCTTCTTTTGTTTTACTGTGGGAACTATAACTTGCGAAATGTTTTTCACACAATCAATCCCATAAGTGCTAAATGCGGTGCTGTTTCTTGTACAGTATTCTCTTGTCTTCTGAACTCCTCTGACCTTGTGGTCACCCGAAGTACATAAAATTTGTTTGTTTTACTGTTTTGGAAATTCCATAAACATTCTCCATGAGTCACACCATAATTGATTTACAGTACTTTTCCTGCAATAAACAACCATTTGATTTTACTGCACGGTAAAATCGAACTTTTCAGATAAATAAAACATTTGTCACCGTCTTCAGCTCACTTGCCAGAGGAATTCTAGATATCATTCAGTGCATACAGTGTTAGACATACAGACAGTTTACTGTACTCGAACATCGTATCACAATCAGTGCAACGCAGTTACATTTGCAGAGAGTTATGGCGGATAAGAATGAAAAAGCAACAATGTCTGGACACGGTGCAAAGATTGGAAAGGTAAGAAAAACATTGAGTTTGAAAATTAAATTAGACGTTTTGAAGAGAATTGATTCCGGTCAAAGACAAGTGGATGTGTGCAATAATTTAGGACTGGCAGGTTCAACTGTAAGAACAATCATAAAAAATAAAGAATCAATTTTAGCAGCTGGAAAAACAGCTGTTCCCCTACAGGCAACTAAATTGACCAGGGCTAGGCCGGCTATTATGATTGAAATGGAGAAACTTCTACATAATTTTATTGAAGACAACATTCAACGTAGAATTCCGTTAAGTTCAATTATTATTAAAGAAAAAGCGAAGAGCCTATATGAAGATTTAAAGGAAGCTCACCCCGAAAAAAATGTGGAACCATTTAATGGTAGTAAGGGCTGGTTTGATAGATTTAGAAAGCGCTATAACCTGCACAACGTAGCAATACAGGGAGAAGCTGCAAGTGCAGATCAACAAGGAGCCAAAACTTTCAAAAAAGAATTGGTTAAAATTATTGAAGAGGGATGTTATACTGCTCAACAAGTTTTTAACATAGATGAAACAGGTCTTTTTTGGAAACGAATGCCTAAAAGAAGTTTCATATTGAAAGAAGAAAAAAACATGCCAGACTTCAAAGCGGCGAAGGATCGGTTAACTTTGTTGTTGGGTGGTAACGCTGCGGGGGATTTTAAATTAAAACCCCTTTTAGTTTACCATTCCGAAAATCCAAGGGCTCTTAAAGGTTTAGCTAAATCAAACCTACCTGTAATCTGGAAGACTAATAAAAAAGCTTGGGTAACCAGGCCGCTTTTCATTGATTGGTATGCTGAGTTCTTCTGTCCTGCAGTGGAAAAATATTGTGCAAAAAATAACATTGGTTATAAAGCTATTCTAATCATGGACAATGCGCCAGGACACCCAAGCAAAGAGAGCTTAGAAGACTTGAACAATCACATAAAAGTTTTTTACATGCCTCCAAACACTACGTCTCTGATCCAACCAATGGACCAAGGAGTAATTGCAACATTTAAAGCGTACCACATAAGGAACACCTTTTCCCAAGCTATTAAAGCCATCAACACCGAAAATGTACCGAGCTTAAAGGAGTTTTGGAAATCCTATAACATTAAAACCGCCATCTACAACATTTCAAGTGCCTGGGATGAAGTGACTCAGAAAACCATGAATGGAGTGTGGAGGAAAGTTTGGAAAAATTGCATAAAGCATTCCCAGGAACCTGATGATTCCGTTGAAAATGTTAAAACAGAAATTGTTGAGCTCGGAAAAGAAGCAGGATTACACGAAATTAACGAAGACATCGTACAAGAGATGATCGACAACAACGGGGATGGCCTCTCTAATGAAGAACTAATGGAAATTATAAAAGAACAAGAGCTTGCTATTGAGGGAGATGATGATCAAGATACTATAGATGAAGAACCGATGAAGTCGCTGACTGCAAAAGGACTTAGTGAAGCTTTTGAACACTTCGAAAAAATGTGTGATTATTTCCGGGAGAACGACCCTGACATGGAACGAAGTGCCAAGGTAATAAGAAATTTGAAGAAAGAAATGAATCCCTACATGATGTTGTACAATGAGAGGAAGAGGGCCAAAGCACAACCCAAAATTGACACATTTTTCAGTCCAAAGATACGAAAACTCGAGAGCACAGGGCCATCGAATTAATAAATTCATGATTTTCGTTAGTTAATTACCTCAATTATATGTGTATATAATGTAGAATATTTTATATGTACAAAATTTTGAATATTAAATATTTTTAATCGACATTGGTGCATATTTTCACTACCACTTATTATTGATTAGAAAATATCCTATGGAATAGACCGCAACTCACAAATACATATGTTACCTTATGGGAATATGGCGCTTGCTTAGCGCGGATTCACTTAGCGCTCTGTTTTCCCGGAACGAACTATCAGCGTTAAGCAGGGGTCACCTGTACTAAGCTTTGTTTTTAAGAACCGTATTGGAATTTCTTTGTTGCAAATTTAATTCCAGCCCTAAATTATGCCTAAGGAACTTATGCATAATTTGCATAACTGCCAATTTATTTAAAGAATGGGTTCTAAATTGTTTTGTGCCAGCTGTGGAAAACTATTTAAAGCAGAAAAATCTAAATTTCAAAGTTTTATTACTATTGGATAACATGCCAAGCCATCTGAAAGATTTAAGTCATCCAAAATGTTGAAGTAATGTTCCTACCACCTAATACAACTTCTTTAATTCAGTCATTTAATCAAATTATGTCTACCTTTAAAACTCATTACATCATAAAATTGTTACAATGGATTTTGGAAAAAATTGATTCCGAATCCCTTGAAGTGACGGAGGCATGGAAACATTTTTCAATTGTGGACTGTATTGGAATCACAGCTTTATTGCTCAAAGAAGTAAAACCGTCAACATGTGCGAGTTGGAAAAATGTATGGCCAGAATCAGTTCATTTCGAAATGTGGTCGAACCGGCAGAAAACGGAATCGGTGTGAGGGTAGAACTTGCTAAGTCGGTAAGAGGGGAAGGTTTTGATGATATGACTACTGAAGACATTCAAGAATTACTGGTAGAAAAAGAGGCTGGCAAAGCAGATTTGGTGGAAATGGCATTGGAGTTAAACCAAATCAATTCAGAGAATGATAGTGCAGATTAAAATTCTGAGTTCCAAATTTTACACTAAAAAGCATATGGGAAGGCATAAACTTAGCCGAGCATTAGAATCTTATTTTTTGAATGCAGATCCTTCGACTGAAAGGAGTCCAAATTTCAAAAGGGAGTCTCAAAAATGCTTAGCTCCATACCATGAAATTTACAAAGATCTATCAAGCAAAAGCAAACAAACCCAGATTACTGATTTCTTAGAGAGCAGAAGAGCACAAAATCTAGATGCTACAGAAGAAAGTTCAGAAGGTGAAGATATTCTGCAACAGAGAAAACATTCTCATTTGATTGTGCCTAGCAGCAGTGAAGAGGGTAAAAAATTAAATGAACGTACGTGATCTGACATATATGCATCACAGTTTAACGTTTGTGTTTCAGTTATTACTATTTTTAATAAAAATTAAGTTTCCGATAGTTATAGAAAAATGATGTACTTTTGTTAGCTTTTGGAACGTAACCCCCCATTTTTGTACTGATTCTTAGTCCTGTGTAACACAGTTTTGCACTACACTAGATTTTATAAGAACTTAACTACAGTCAGTTCTGCTATAACGTGCATTTGGGCAACACGAATTTGCTCCAATGCAACTGATATATTAGAGAACAATGCCAGTATAACGTGATTTTCGCATTGGCTAATGCGCGATTTCGTCTGCGAGTAACACTAGGTGAACACAAACCTGGCACCAAGCTGAACGTAGAGACCTGCGCAGCAATACATACAAGTTTACGAAGCTTAAAAAATGTCAAATGTTGAATGCGTGAGAGCTATATTTCCCATTTACTGTTGTTGTATTGGTCGGGGAAACACTGTTGTCATTCGTTGTATTCACAAGATAACACGTGATATTGTAGGATGATTCATATTTTCAGGAGCTCATATTTTTTCTGTTCGAACAGAAATTTACTGAGGCTTGATAGCGTGAGAAGAGGCACATATTTCTGGAGATCACTACCATAAAACAATTTGCAGTTCCAGTTTATTTCACTTTTCAGTTACTGCAATCTAATTATAAATGGGTAGTAAACTTGATCTTACTGCATTTGCAATAATACCAATAGCTGGAATTCTGTGGGTTTTTACATTATTATGGTGAAATGTGTTTCCCTTCCAAGAAATCTATAATCATATAGTAAGTAAGCAGCAGCCATTATCAATCCACTGCAGGATGCACGCCTCCTCATCAATTCATGTTCGGGGAAATAGACCATAATCTGCCACGCTGGTCCAGTGCGGGTTGGCAGATAGACCATATTTAGCAGTAAGGGGCTTGAACCACGGTCTACTCAAGGAGCGTGTGCTATTGCACTCTTTTGGCTAAGACCAAAGTGTAGTGTAATCATAAAAATCATAAATAAAATTTCAGAATCTTCTCTTCATTCCTATTTTTTAAGCTTCGTAAACTTGTCTAACTTGTGCATCCCGTGTTTGTCGTTATTGACTGATTATCTTTAAATTTTACAATATGAAAAAAAAAAAAAAAAAAATGTCAGTGAACAGAAATATCAATCAAACTTTATATCTTGTCAAGGTAAAGTGCCATATTTGCTGTAATATTTATTTATTTATTAGAAATTTAAGATGTTCACACCTGTGTTAGCATTTTTATTGGGTTTCTAACTTTTTTTAGTGTTTTACTTACCAGACTGAACATTTTTTTGAGTGTTCTGTCCATCCCTATTTTTCCCATAAGCCCTGTTGTTTTTAATGCACGAAATACCATAACGTGCCGATTTTTAGGAACACATGTACCGCATTGTAGCAGAACTGACTGTACCGTGTTATATGAGGGATACCTGTACATAGCACTGTATTAGAAATCTGTTTCCTTAGTATAGTATTATCAATTAATCAGTAAAATTTATTAATCTTATTAAATTTCACTGTTAATTAAACTACTTAAACAGACCAGAGCAGCAAAGCAACGTGGAGGGCTGTGGCTTGGGAGAGAACTGAAGGGGGCGATTCTCCAACGCATCACAATCTAAAAAAATGTGCAAAATGTGAAATATTTTCAGACCTTTCTAGAACAGAACATAATCTAGCCAAGAAGGATGTCTTTGTATGCTAGGTGCAGAGACTGTGGCCAACTCAGAGTTCTAATGGGAGTCTATGAGAGCTTCAGAAGAAATTAATGAGGTGCACATCAAGCTCTCAGCTGTCCAACTCAATGCCAGAGCTCACTCCTGTGCATCAGGCAACACAGAAGCAATCATCAGGGCAGAATGCACTGGTCCCACAGGAGCTAGTTATTGTTAGTAACTATTGTCAGGGAGACAGTGAATATATTATGCAAAAGGAAACGTGGAACAGGACCAGGGTATGTCTGTCAGGGGCAAAAGTTGATGAAGTTGTAGAGCAGATATCATCTTTTAAGGGCACTAAAGGTGATATCATTGTACACGTTGGCACTAATGACCTTAAGAGTAAGAGATCTGCAGATTTACTTAACAAGTACAGGTCAATGTTGAAAAAAGTCACGAGTTAGGGTTAAATTTGAAAGTGTCTGCAATTCTGCCCAGACATGATAGGAGGGAGTATATGATGAGTGCCTTGTCAATCAATTCGGCCCTGTAGAGATTGTGCAAGGCTAATGGGGTAGAATTTTTTTCAGGTGGTCTGTGCTTGCTATCAGGAGAGACTGCTTCTACAGGGATGGCATACACTTAAATAAAAATTGTGCATGAATATTTGCTGATGCTATCGAGGCAGTGTTAGGTGGGTTGGAAAACTGCTAGTTTGGGGGAGATTCACAGACTAAAAGATTAACAGTAGCCGCAGGCAGAGGCAAAAGTGATTCTTGCACTGCTTCTTCTGTAATGAGCAGCAGCCTAGAGAGCAAGTTGCTGTGGAGTTCGAGAGCTGCTGGGAGTCATCATGGAACAAGTAAATACATGGGCTGTGTCAGGGTAACTAAGAGTAAGAACAGGTGCATGTATATATACATGTACACTAATGCTAGAAGTATAGTAAATAAATATGATGAATCTGAAGTGCTTTGGTTGATATCCCAACAATATCATCAATAACATTGAAGATATTGTTGGGATATGAGAGACATGGTGTCACACAGATATAAGTAGTGCAGAATTGGAATTTGGGAAGTAGTGTGTACATAAAGGACAGACAGGGTAGGAAGAGAGGAGGGGTTATACTGTTAGTTAAGAAACAAATAAAATCTAAGGAATTGCATCCAGTTCACATGGGTGGACGGTGCAATGCTGAGCCTTTTTGATATGACTTAAACACTGGGAAAGGGAAAACAAGAGTAGGAGTTTGTTATAGGCCTAATGACTCTGATGACTACAACGAACAATTGTGCAGACAAATGTAGCCTGCCAGTAAATCAGAATGTCTTGTAATGGGGGATTTTCACTTCCCAGATTTTTATCGATCACTCGCACACTAGCAAGACTTTTGTGGATTTATTGGAGGATTGTTTTTTACAGCAACATGTTCGAGGGACAACCAGAGGGAGTAATATTCTTGATCTGATTATCAGCAGTGATTATTCATGCATTAAGAATTTGCATATAAAAGAACCACTAGGTGACAGTGATCACAGTGTACAGATATCCCCAGGGGCTCACATCTGGTGAGTATGGGCTTGGCACACCCAGGGTCCTGAGTGGGATATCATCATTCTCTTTTTTGGCGATTCTCTTCTACCTCTCTCTCAGGGTAACTCGGAATTTTTTTTGGCTTGGGCAGCATAAGCCTCAGGCTTCCTTGCACTATGTGGCTAGTAGTAATAATAATAATAATATGGGATATACTTAAAGATGTAACTACCATCAACGGTAAAGGGATGGGTTTTACAGCTAAAGTAAAGAAAGCCAAGACGAGAACGATGAGAAACGTCGGATAACTTATGCGGAAAATTAGTTTCCCGACACCAGACTCTAGCGCTGCTTGCTCGGTAAACAGATGGTAGGTGTTATCGGTCTGGAGCCAAAATCGAGAAGGATATATTGATTGACAGGTGGCATGGCAAACAATGAAATTAGTGGTGGGCGTGACAGGACGACAAGCTTCTGTGTAGTCATTGGTTGGCATTATAATGTGTATTTATGAGTAAAGAACGGTGCATAATAGTTTTGTGATGAACGGTAAACAGGTAATAGTAGCGATGAATCTTTTAAAGATAGAAGAAATAAGGAAAATAAAACGTTGGTTGATTTTTTGATGAAAACTAAATTAATAAAAGTTTCGTTCTGTTCATTGTTATGTTCTACATTATGTTTTTTCCTCATTATTAAAAGCAGATTTTTGGAGTTCATTAGTGTTTTTACTATATTGTTGATTTAGGTTTGGTTATGAAAAAAGGAAAAGGTTTCTTTATTTTTCGTTAAATTTCATAACCTGACCTTAAATGGAATATTAGGAAATAATAGAAAATGTTTCCTTATATTTCGTGATCCAATTTTAAAAGTTAGGTTAGGAAATAATAGGAAAAGAAAGAAAGATTCTTTATATATATAGTTAATAGCTATTGAGGTGTTGATTGACGTTATGATACATGTCTATCTGCACGAGTGTCTTTAAAAATAAAAGTACAGTAATAAAAAAAATGACTATTTTGTTAATAAACAATTTATGCGTTAGTCCACTCTTGATTATAAAGAAAAAAAAAAAAGGTTAGTTACCCCTCCATTTTGGGAGGGGTTCAAGCTCCCATGGGATTCAAGTGGAGGTAACCTGACATTTTTTCACCATTATGGAGAGCATTCATTGGGGCACGTTACCATTAGTGCTGAGTGCTACTAAAGTGGGGGCTTAGAGGGGAACAGGTATCCTGTGTGTTATCAGACACTCAGCCTAAAACACTGATGGATCCAATATCTCTCTATTACAGAAGATTTAGGAGAAGTCCGGTTGGCCTGCCTCCCTAAAATCCACTCATGCACACCTTCTCGATGGTAAGCCCTGTTACGTCACTTAGGTGGCAACGAACGTGTAGAGTGGTTCTCAAGATGCCTGGTCAGCATGAAGAGGAAAAGACCAACCCCTCCAGCAATATGAAAGCACGACGAAACAAATGGCCCTCAGTCCCCAGCAGCTTTCACTCTCCCTCTTACGGCAGCGAGAGGATTAGAGTGGAAGCAGAGGGTGCTAAGAATCTCTGGGTACGACCAGGCTGCCATGCACGGAAACTGAACTTGGCCTGTTATAACGTAAGAACACTCATCGGTGAAGACAGGATATTAGAGCTGGAAAAGGAATTAGAAAATGTGAATTGGAATATCATCGGTTTGGCTGAAACAAGAAGAAGAAATGAATCACTTATAAGTTTATCAAGTGGAAATCTGCTGTACACCAATGGAAACAGTGAAAGGAGTGAAGGTGGAATTGGGTTTCTGGTCCATAAAGATTTTAAAAACAACAGTTTGGAATTCAAAAGTACATCACCAAGAGTGTCAAGACTAATACTCAAGATTTCTAAGAGATACAAGCTAAAGATTATAATGATTTATGCACCAACATCGAGCCATGATGATGAAGAGGTTGAAGAAATGTACACTGAAATTGAGAGTCTTCTAGATGAGCAGAAAACCCACTACACTATTATTATGGGAGACTTCAATGCTAAGGTTGGAAAAAGACAAAACAGCACAGAAAGGGGAACTATAGGAAATTTTGGAATTGGTGAAAGAAATGAAAGAGGTGAAAGACTTGTGGAATTTGCAGAATCTCAAGGACTGTCAGTAATGAACACTTTTTTCAAGAAAAGGGTGAACAGAAAGTGGACATGGAAGAGTCCAAATGGATTAACTACTAATGAAATCGACTTCATCCTCACTAACAGAAGATATATTGTGAATGATGTTACTGTCCTGAATAAGGTAAATGTTGGAAGTGATCACAGAATGGTAAGATGTACACTTGATATAGATGTAGGAAAGGAAAGGAAAAAACTGACTCGAGTAAATAATACAAAGGTCTTTGAGATAACAGAAGAGGAAAAAAAGCAGTATGTACTGGAACTTAAGAACAAGTATGAGCTTCTGCAGCCTGCTGAGGACCAAGATATCGACGAGGAATATTACAACTTTTTGAAAGTGATAAAGCCCAAGAAACCTATAGGGAAAAAGAAATCCAAAGAAGAAAAAATTAGTCAAGAAACAGTTGTCATGATGAACCGAAGACGACAAATGAAAAGCAAGAAAAACACTGACAGGGAGAAAATTGAGTATACTGAGTTATGCAAAGCCATTAGAAAGAGACTCAGAGAGGACATAAGAAGATTTAACACAAGAAAAGTAGAACACGCATTAAGGGAAAACAAAGGATTTAAATCAGCAGCCATGAGCAGTAATACAGAAAGACAAATGATACTGAAACTGAAGAATAGCGATGGTGTACTTATAAACAGCAGAGAAGGCATAATTAAAATAGCAGAAGACTACTATAGAGAATTATACAAGGAGCAGTGGAATGATGCCAGCAGTGGGGAAGATGGATTGCAAAGTAGCAACACATACGACATACCCAATATTCTTCCTGATGAGGTAGAACATGCATTGAAGAAAATGAAGAATCAGAAAGCCCCGGGGGAAGATGAAGTTACTGTAGAGTTGTTAAAATTGGGAGGAAGAGACATAACACAAAAACTGGCAAGGCTCTTCACAAAGTTCATTAGAAAAGGTGTGACGCCTAAGCAGTGGAATAATGCAATCATAGTTTTGCTGCATAAGAAAGGAGATAAATCAGAAATTGGAAATTATAGACCAATTAGCTTGTTATCCCACATCTACAAGTTGTTCACAAGGGTCATTACTAACAGATTAGAAAGAATACTGGATGAGAATCAACCGAAAGAGCAAGGTGGCTTTAGGACAGGATTCTCAACTATGGATCACCTTCATGTAATATCACAGCTAATGGAGAAAGCAAATGAATATAAAACACCATTATGCCTGGCATTTGTGGATTATGAAAAGGCATTTGACTCCATACAGCATAAGGCAATGTTTCGGGCACTGGAAAGACAAGGCATTGATACCCCATATATTATGATTTTGAAGAAAATATACGAGAGTGCTACCTCCTTTATTAGACTAGACAAAGACAGTAGGAAATTTAAAATTGAGAAAGGAGTTCGACAAGGAGACACAATATCTCCGAAGCTGTTTACTGCTGCCCTTGAGGAAGCTTTCGGAAGATTAGACTGGTCGCAGAAAGGAGTCAATGTGAACGGAGAGTACCTAAACCATTTACGATTTGCAGATGACATTGTGGTCATAAGCCATGATCCCAAAGAATTAGAGGAAAATCTTAATCAGTTATGCACAGCTAGTAAGGATTTTGGACTAAAGATGAATATGGCTAAAACAAAAGTAATGATGAACAAGTATGCCACAGAAAGGGAAATAATGATTGAAGGAGCAGTAATTGAAAAGGTGGAGTCATATACTTATCTGGGACAAGTTATTAGCTGTAATAATGATAAATGGCTGGAAGTAAAGAGAAGAATAAATTTTGGATGGATAGCATTCAGGAAATATAGTCACATACTGAAGAGCAATATCCCAGTTGGTCTGAAACGTAAAATAATGGACTAATGTATACTCCCCATCATGACTTATGGAAGTGAAACTTGGGCACTCACCAAAAGAATGGAAGAGAAGCTGAGAACTACACAGCGAAGAATGGAACGAATCATATTGGGAATAAGACTGTTAGATAAGAAGAGAAACACATGGATTAGGCAGCAAACTCAAGTAAAGGACATTCTTATCAAAACTAAAGAACTAAAATGGTCTTGGGCAGGACACATAGCTCGAAGACATGATGACAGATGGACTAAGAAAATAACAGAATGGTATCCAAGAGGAGCTAGAAGAAAACCTGGAAGACAAAGGCGGAGATGGATAGATGAAATTCATGAGTTTCTGGGTAGTAAATGGATGTCCAGTGCTCAAAACAGAAGGAACTGGAAAGTTGCTGGAGAGGCCTTCATCCTGCAGTGGATTGAAAATGGCTGATGATGATGATGATGCTACTAAAGTGATACTAAACCGATGTTATAATGTGTTGTCTTCGCGCACCAATCAGCACATCCTTTGCCACGCCTACCTGTCAATCAATATATTGTTCTCGACTTTGCTCCAGACCGATAACACCTACCGTCTGTTTAGCGAGCAGCACTAAAGTGTCGTATTGGGAAACTAATTTTCCGTGTAAATTATCCGACGTTTCTCGTCATTCTTGTGTTGGCTTTCTTTACCTTCGCCGGTTTTTCTTTTCATGAAGGTGACTACAGTGGTCTCAGACAGTTTTTAAATTCTGTATAGTGGGACCAACTGATGATGATAAAAACAGTGAATTCTAAATGGGAAGTCTTCAAGGAATTAATCTTGGAAGCCACTAGGCTCTTCATACCAACTAAGAAATACCGTCCAAGATTTAGGCCTAAATGGATGTCAGATGAACTAAAGAGCCTCGTGGCAGAGAAGAAAAATGCATGGGATACATATAAATTAGCAGGTGACACAGAAGCCTATGGCAGATATAAGCTATCTTTTCAAACAGGCCTATTTGGCTGGGAAATTCCATACTGCAATAATTACTCAAACACCAGCCAAGCGATTAAAAAAATTTTACTATAAAATAAAGTAAAATACAAAAATAGAATATAATAAAATACTATGATACAATATCGGGAGACTAAACTATTACAATAAAATAAAATAAACTACGATAAAACAATTAAAAACAATTTTATAGTAAAATTTTTAATTGCTTGGCTGGTGTTTGAGTGTAATTATTTCAGATATAAGCTAGTCTGTAATCAAGTCAAAAAAGGAGGTTAGGCAAGCGAAGGCTGATTATGAGAAATCCTTGGCAAAGGATGCAAAGAAAAATAAGACTTCTTTACTTATGTAAATTCTAGAAGGAAGGGGAGGACAGAAGTTTACTAAACTCTAACAGGAAGCTAAATGATTTTGTAATAACAGAGAGCACCTGGGGCAAATGGAATCTATCCAGTTATACTGAAGGAGGCAGCGAGGGAAGTAAGCAAACCTTTAGCCATAATTATGAGAGCATCTTTAGATTCAGGAGAGGTCCCTATGGACTGGAGATGTGCAAATTTATCCCCATTTCACAAAGGGAGTTCAAAGGGTGACGCAAGTAATTATAGACCTCCTAGCTTAACTTCTGTTCCGGGGAAAATAATGGCATCACTGGTTAAAGAAGTGATGCAGGATCACCTAGACAAGACTGCAGTAATAGTTCAGACACAGCATGGGTTTGTTGAAGGGAAGTTTTGTTTGACCAATCTGATTGGGTCATAAAGGAACTGGATGCAAAAAATAATTTTGATATCATATACAGTCAGTCCTCATAGCACGTGTTTACATTACACGAATTCGATCATACACGATTTATAAATAGGTGAACAATATCATATATAACATGAACCGAATTCACTTACGCACGATTCGCCTTTGTGTTTACAAGAATGGCAGTCGAATGCGGAATCACCCCCAACTGAATGCAACACGATAGGAATGAAGAGAAGATTCTGAAGGGGAAACACATTTCACCATAATAACGTAAAAACCTACACAATTCCAGCTATCAGTATTATTGCAAATTCAATTAGATCGAATTTACTACCAGTTTATAACAGATTCCACTAGCAGAAACACAATTGGAAATTGTTTTTATTGTTTTATGGTAGTAACCCCAAGAAATGTGCTTTAGTAAAATGTGAGCTAGTGAGGTGTTAATAGTGTGCCACTGCCTTTATAGTGTTGTTTATTCAGTTGCTACATGCATGCAGCTTTGTTTATGTGTATCAAGCGTGCCTCCTCATTTTGTAATTGTACTTTATTCCCTAAAAATGAGTAAAATACTTAAAAAGGTGTGAAAAGGAAGCGTCCTGGTGATGACATTACAGATTCAGAGAAAAAAGAAAAGCAATATCGATAGACAAGAGGTGGACTGGGTCAAAAATTCTTACCTGGGAAAATTTGTAGCGGCCTTGTACTAGTGTTTATGGCCAAAATCACACCGGCCTTCTTCGTCTTCTGGCCTTCAGCCCACCGGGGTTTCCCCGGTACTTTGAGCGAAATGAAAGACCATGTGATACTGCACGTACTACAGACCTAAATGAGGCAACGCCGAGAATTAGAAAGAATGCAGAGGAAATAAAAACAACTTTCATAGCAGGAACAACTCGAAGTGTAACAAAATCCATTAGATCAAGACACAAAGAATCTGAAGAGATGGAACGTCTGTTTCAATAGAAGATCAAACAAAGAAAAAGTTTGCTTACGATAGAAGCAAAAGCATTAGCAATATTTTATTACGTAATAGTCATAATAAAGTACGTAAGTATTTTATTACGACTATTTATTGTGTTTGGTAATGTTTTGGTTACAAATGTGTGTTCAATGTTGGGTGGTCGGCACCTAACCCTATTTTTCCCCATAGGGCCTGTTATTTATATTGCACGATCTTGCATTGCACGAGGGTTTCTAGGAACACAACTATCGTGCTATACGAGGACTGACTACTTGGATTTCAGAAAAGATTTTGATACTGTTGCACAAGGAAGACTGCTGTACAAATTGGAGTGGTATGGCATTAAGGGCAAGTTGCTGCAATGGATACAGGGATGGTTGAGTGCAGTGACATAGCTACCATGTAGGCAGGCAGGGCAATTCCCTCCGTGCCCCGGCATCTTTGGCTGTCTCCTGTTTTTCCAATTTTCATTAATGAAGTAGGGGCTCGAACATGTCCTTTGCCTCCGGGCCCGATAAAGGGTAGCGACGCTAATGGTTGAGTGGGAGACAGTAGAGTCTCCAAGGGTTTGGTGCTGAGCCCATTGTTGTTTTGTGTATTTATTAATGATATCGATGAAGGTATATCAGGCTTAATGTCTAAGTTTGCAGATGATACAGAGGGTGGCAGGGTTCTTAATGATAGTAAAGACAGTATGCTACTGAAACAGGATCTAGAAAAGTTAGGTAGATGAGCTGAGAAATGGCAACTGAAATTTAATATTGACAAATGCAAAGTACTGCATATGGGTAGCAGTAACCCAAGAGAAATGTACCAACTGTGTGGTACTACACTCAGGGAGGTGGAGAATGAAAAAGACCTGGGGGTAATTTTTCAGTCAGATATGAAGTTCTCTGAGCAGTGCAGATAGGCTGCCAGAGCAGGTCATGGAGTTTTGTCAATGATATATAGGAATTTTTCTAGCAGAGACAAGGAGGTGATTATCCTTTTGTATAAGGCAATGGTCAGGCCAACCTTGAGTACTGCATCCAGGTGTGGAGGCCTCATTTTAGGAAGGATGTCGTTGCTAGAACGAGTACAGAGAAGGGCAACAAGATTGGTGAAAGGAACAAAGGGGTTCTCTTACCAGGAGAGGCTTAACTTCTGTCAGAAGTCTCGGGTGCCTTGGAGACTAGGTATCCGAGAGGTGATCTGATTGAGGTGTATAAGGCCTTGAATGGTTTGCTGACGGCTCAATGCTGACGGGATACTTCCACTTGCTCAGACAAAGAACCCGAGGGGGCATAGATTCAAATTGAGGAAAGACTGTTGTAGAATAGATGTGTGGAAGTTTGCCTTTAGCCAGCAGGTAGTTGATTGCTGGAACAGACTTCCATCTGCTGTTGTGGAAGTTGATAGCTTAAATAAATTTAAGGCTGAACTAGAAAAACATTTGGAGTGACCAGATGGTGAAATGGGAAGATTTTTCTTTTTCTGATGCTGTATAAGCTTGTTTTCTTGTATCATATGCTTCAGCTAATGACGGGATACTTCCGCTTGCTCAGACAAAGAACCTGAGGGGGCATAGATTCAAATTGAGGAAAGGTTTGGTTTGTTTGGTTTGGTTTCGATTTTATTGGCGCATTAGCAACTAAGGCTATAATGCGCCAAGGCCAGGTAATATCTAAAAATTTAAAATCTCAGTGACCTAATTAATTAGGCCACCATGTCCAGATCTAATAATAAATATATAAAAAAGATAAATCAATAAAAGAAATAACAATAACATATAAATTTTTTAAATACGATTAAAAACCTTTATTGCTTTCAAAAAGCTAAAAATAGTAGACACGTTGTCATTGTCGGATAAAATCTGACTGAGTATATAAGGCTCACTCAGATGATTAAAAGCGGTAAAACGGGTGCTGCTAAAATCTGGACAGTCAATTAAAAGGTGTCTGATCGTTAAAATTGTGCCACAGGACACAAACATAGGAGGGTCATCAGCCCTCAGCAAAAATGAATGAGTCAAATGACTATGTCCTATGCGGGTCCGAGCAAGAACAACTTCCTCTTTACGATTCCTGCGCAGACTAGACTGCCACGGTTCAATTACAGGCTTTATACGATATAATTTATTTGCAGTCTGTCTATTCCACGAATCCTGCCATTGGGAATATATGTTTTGGTGTATTATTTGCCTGTAGTAGTCTGTATAGAAGACTGACAGGCAGCAATTATTATTGGGAACTGCTGATTTGGCTGCAGTGTCAGCCAAATCATTTAGGAAAGACTGTTGTAGAATAGATGTGCAGAAGTTTGCCTTTAGCCAGCAGGTAGTTGATTGCTGGAACAGACTTCCATCTGCTGTTGTGGAAGTTGATAGCTTAAATAAATTTAAGGCTGAACTAGAAAAACATTTGGAGTGACCAGATGGTGAAACGGGAAGATTTTTCTTTTTCTGATGCTGTATAAGCTTGCTTTCTTGTATCATATGCTTCAGCTAATGCTAACAAATGGGAAAAATAAAATTAAGTTGATTTCAGTCCTCCTAAAACCCTGTCCTGTTTCATTTCTGACTCTTTCAAAGAAAGTCTGCTATACTTATGTTCATCTTGAACAATCAGATTTCCAGATAACATTAGATATCTTTGGATATTATAGATAATCTATGATGAGAGCCTTGTCGATCAATTCGGCCCTGGAGAGATTGTCCAAGGCTCAAGTGGTAGAATTTTTTTCAGCCTGGTCTGTGCTTTTTAACAGGAGAGACTGCTTCTACAGGGATGGGATACACTTAAATAGGAAGGGTACAAGAATTTTTGATGATGCTATTGAGGCAGAGTTAGGTGGGTTGGAAAACTGTATAGCTTGGGGGGATACACAGACTAATAGATTAACAGTAGCCGATGGCAGAGGTAAAAGTGATTCTTGCACTACTTCTATTAAATGCAATTGAGCAGCAGCCTGTAAAGCAAGGCAATGGGAATTTCCAGGACTTCTGGAAGTCACAGTGGAACAAATAATTACATGGGCTGTGTTAGGGTAACTAAGCGTAGAATCAGGTGCAATGTATACTTGCACCTGTTTCTACCAATGCTAGAAGTATAGTTAATAAATTCGATGAACTTGAAGTGCTAGTCAAGACATCAAAGGCCGATATTGTTGGGATATCGGAGGCACGGTGTCACACAGACATAAGCAGTGCAGAAATGGAATTTGGGAAGTACAATGTGTACAGAAAGGTTAGACAGGACAGGAAGGGAGGAGGGGTTATGCTGTTAGTTAAGAAACACATAAAATCTAAGGAAATGCATCCAATTGATGTTGGTGGACAATGCAATGTTGAGTCTGTTTGGTGTGACATAGGCACTGGGAAAGGAAAAATGAGAGTAGGTGTGTGTTATAGGCCTAATGAATCTGAGGAGTATAATGAGCAATTGTGCAGAGAAATAGAGTGGGCCAGTAAATTAGTGTCTTATAATGGGGGATTTTAATTTCCCGGATATTGACTGGAATTTGTGGGTTGGTCACTCTCACACTAGCAAGGCTTTTGTGGATTTATTGGATGATTGTTTTCTACAGCATGTTTGGGAGGTAACTAGAGGGAGTAATATTCATGATCTGATTATCAGTAATGATTCTTCATGCATCAAGAATCTGCCGATAAAGGAACCACTAGGTGGCAGTGATCACAGTGTGCTGAAGTGGGATTTACTCAAAGAGGTAACTACCATTAGGAGTAAAGGGAAGGGTTATTGCTTTCGTAAAGGTGACTACGATGGACTGAGACAGTATTTAAATTCTATACAGTGAGACCAACTGATGATGTTACCAACAGCAAATTCGAAATGGGAAGCATTCAAAGAACTTATCTTGGAAGCTACTAGGCTTTCCATACCAACTAAGAAATATTTTTCAAGTTTTAGGCCTAAATGGATGTCAGATGAACTAATGAGACATATGGCAGAGAAGAAAAATGCATGGGATACATACAAATTAACACGTGACACAGAAGCTTATGATAGATATAAGTTGATCTGTAACCAAGTTACAAAGGAGGTTAGGCAGGCGAAGGCAGATTACGAGAAATCTTTGGCAAAGGATGCAAAGAAAAACAGCAAAGAGTTCTTTACATATGTAAACTCCAGAAGGAAGGAGATGAATCAGATTGCATCACTTGATATCGATGGTTCAACTGTTGATGATCCTGCTCAGGTAGCTAACAAACTAAATGAATATTTTGCATCAACATTCACACATGAAGAGTTATTCAGGGAGGGGAATGCCAGAGGTGTATTCGACTCTGGCAGTAGGCTAGATAATCTTGTAATAACTGAGAGTAAAGTGGAGGAGAAATTGTAGAAGATAAACACAAGAAAAGCACCTGGGGTGGATGGGAACTATCCAGTTATATTAAAGGAGGCAGCAAAGGAAGTAAGCAAACCCTTAGCCATAATTATGAGAGCTTACCTGGACTCAGGGGAGGTACCCATAGACAGGAGATGTGCAAATGTGACCCCAATCCACAAAGAAGGATCAAAAGGAGACACAGGTAATTACAGACCAGTTAGTTTAACTTCTGTTACAGGGAAATTAATGGAGGCAATGGTTAAAGAAGCATTGCAGGATCATCTAGACAAGACTTCGGTTATAGCTCGGACACAGCATGGGTTTGTTAAGGGGAAGTCTTGCCTGACTAATTTGATTGGATACTATGATGTAGTCACAGAGGAACTGGATGCAAAGAATAACTTTGATATCATATATTTGGATCATAGAAAAGCCTTTGATACTGTTGCACATGGAAGACTGCTGCACAAATTGGAGGAGTGTGGCACTGGAGGCAAATTGCTGCTATAGATAAAGGGATGGTTGAGTGGGAGAAGGCAGCGAGTGGTAATCAACAGACTGCTCTTCGTGGACTAATGTTATTAGTGGAATTCCTCAGGGTTCAGTGTTGGGTCCATTGTTGTTTTCTGTGTTTATAAATGATACTGATGATGGTATATCAGGCTTAATGTCCAAATTTGCAGACGATACGAAGGTTAGCAGGGCTGTTAATGACAGTACACTGCTGCAACAGGATCTAGAAAAGTTGAGCAGATGGGCTGAAAGGTGGCAAATGAAGTTTCACATTGACAAATGTAAAGTACTACATATGGGAAGCAGTAATCCCAGAGTAACATATCAACTCTGTGGTACCACACTGACAGTGTGGTTGACAAGCATTTGGAGTGGTAGAGAATGAAAAGGTTGGTTTTTTTTTTTTTTTTTTTCTAGGAGCATTAGCAACTAAAGCCATATTGCTCTGGGAATATGCGGTGGTCATCCCTCCTGACCTTTCCGTATCCTCCGTATTTGGTGGTGACAGGCTTGAACCCCGGGTCTAATCAAGAAGCGTGTGCTACACACTGTCGCTCCTTCCCACCTGGCTACGGAGGTGCCAGAATGAAAAGGACCTGGGGGGTAATTGTGCAGGCAGATATGAAGTTTTCTGAGCAGTGCAGACGGTCTGCAAGAGTAGCTCATGGTGTCTTGTCAATGATATACAGGAATTTTTCTAGCAGGGATAAGGAGGTGATTATACCCTTGTATATGGCAATGGTCAGACCACATCTTGAGTACTGTATACAGGTGCCTCATTTTAAGAAGGATGTAGAGCTGTTGGAACGAGTACAGAGAAGGGCAACAAGATTAGTGAATGGAACAAAGGGTTGCGCTTACGAAGAAAGGCAGGTGCCTTTCTTCGTAGGCACCTGCGAGGTGATCTGATTGAGGTGTATAAAGCCTTGAATGGTTTGAGCATGCTCAATGCTGATGGGATTCTTCCTCTTGCTCAGAATAATTGCCTGAGAGGGCATAAATTCAAATTGAGGAAAGACGGTTGTAGGATAGATGTGCGGAAGCTTGCCTTTAGCCAGCGGGTGGTTGATTGGTGGAACAAACTGCCATCTGTCGTAGAAGTTGATAGCTTAAATAGATTCAAGGCAGAACTTGACAAACATTTGGAGCAAGTGGATGGGTGAAATAAGGGTTTTTTTTTTGGCTGATGCTATATAAGTTTGCTTTCTTGCATCATGTGCCTTTGCTAATGCTAAATGCTAATCCCAGACGTCTAACCTTTCTTGGCATAAGTAAATAACAAATACTGCTTCCTCTGCCTTAAAAAAAACTAAACTTTTGCTTTTAGTCTTGGTTTTTTATTTTCTTTCTCTAACCAGCTTTGATTGTATACAAAAAAGAAATCCACCCTACCACAGAGTTCTTTTCGTTCACCTAATGCAAACCCACTAAAACCATTCAGAAATATTCATGAAATATTTATAAATATTCAAAAGAAGAAGCGAATACAGCAGAGCCAGTGGAAGCAGTAACTAAAATAAATTTAATAAATTTTAATACAACAAGTAGCTTTCAGGGTGACAAACCCTTCCTCAGCAAGAAAGGTACATACATACAGACATGCAAACATAACATAAAATGTTAGGAATGGAATAAATTATAACAGTAGTCCCCCCCCCTTATCCGCGGGGGATAAGTTCCAAGACCTCCAGTAGATGCCTGAAACCACAGATAGTACCAACCTATACACACATACCTATGATAGTTTAATTTATAAATTAGGCACAGTAAGAGATTAACAAACATAACTAATAATAAAATAGAACAATTATAACAATATGCTGTAATAAAAGTTATGTGAATGTGGTCTCTCTCTTTTGGAAGAACATTGTAATCAGAAGTTGTCTCTTTCTTTTTAACTCATCAAAGTGTTGCTGCAGAGGTTGTAATCTTAAGGTTGTGATCATACAGGTGACTTTAATGCTGCATTCCATCCAAGAATTGTATTCCATAATTTTGCCCTTTAATGTCTGCGCAATTTGAAACACTTCTGGTTCTGCTTGAGTTTCTTCATCTTCCTCTGTAGATGACTCAAGATTTTCCAATTCCTCATTTGTTAACACTTCTCGATGGCCTTCAATACGTTCTTCCACTTCTTCATCAAGCATGTTAGCAAATCCTTCTCCACCAACTTGTCTTGCTGCATGAATGATTTTCCTAACTTCTCCATCGATCCCCAGGAAGCCTTTAAAATCATTCACGACTTCACTCCATAAGTTCTTCCAGCATGCATTTACAGTTTCTGGTTTTAATTCATCCATTGCAGCTTTGATGAATGTTATTGAGTTAACAATAGTGAATGATTTCCAGCACTGCATTATATCCAGATTAGGGTATGCATCAATTGCTGATCAAATGCGATCAAATACCAGGTGGGTGTATGTGGCCTTGACAAACCGAATGATGCCCTGGTTGAGGGGCTGAAGCAATGCGGTTGTAAATGGAGGTAAAAATACAACCTCGACATTTTCATTTTCGTAGCAAACAGATTCAAGATGGCCAGGTGCATTGTCTATTATTAATAGGACTTTAAATTCCAACCCTTCCTCTTCCAAGTATTTTTTCACTTCTGGGATGAAGCATTGGTGGAACCATTCCATAAACGAGATGGCTGTCACCCACGCTTTCTGATTATGTTGCCAGAACACGGGCAGATAATTTTTGTTTTTGAGAGCTTGTAGGTTCTTTGCTCTGTACACTACACCTGGCTTTATCATGTGCCTGCAGCGTTGCCACATAGTACCAGAGTTAAATCTGTCCTTCCATGTTTTATGCCCTGGTGCCCTCTTTGCACTTTTATGAATGTGGGTTCTATTGGGCATCTTCTTCCAGAAGATGCCCGATTTCATCGCAATTGAAGACTTGCTTTGGATGGTATCCTTTCTCCTTAATCAACTTCTTCAGCTCTGCTGGAATTTGGCAGCAGCTTCTTCATCAAAAGGCACAGCCTCTCCAGTAATTTTTATATTTTTCAGTCCAAACCTATTCCTGAATCTGTGTAACCATCCCGTACTTGCAGTAAATGGCTTGGGATCCCTTGCTGAAGTCTTTGATAGCCTCAATGCTTTCTGGTGCAACATGTTGCCGTCAATCGTAACACGTTTTCTGTTCATGTCTTCCACCCACAAATTTAATTCCTTTTCCATCTTAACTAAGCACTTATCATGCACTATGGCCGTAACTTTTGCAGTTTGAGGTGCGACAGCAAAACTAGCACGAATTTCTTTTTCCTTCTTCACAATTTCACAGATAGAAGATTTGTTCTTACCATAGATCTTAGCAACCTCAACATAGGATTTTTTTTCTTTCCTTACTGAGTAGAGAACTCTCACCTTTTCGCTTAAAGGAAGCACTTTACGGCTTCTCATTGGTATATCTGAATTGCCAGCATTACTACTCTTGCACTTTGGGGCCATTATTAAGTAAAATAAGGGTTATTGAACACAAGCACTGCGATACTGTAACAATCAATCTGATAACCAAGAAGGCTACTAAGTGATAAACGGGTGGGTAGTATATACAGCAGTCTTCCATGTGTAACAGTATCAAAGCATTTCTAAGATCCAAATATATAATAACTACATTAGCATTAGTAGAATATAACTACATTAGCATTAGTATAATATAACTACATTAGCATTAGTAGAAGCATATGATGCAAGAAAGCAAGCTTATGCAGCATCAGCAAAAAAAAAAACAAAAAACTCCCATTTCACCCTCCGCTCGTTCGAAATACCTGTCCAGCTGAGCCTTAAATTTATTTAGGCTATCAACTTCCACAACAAGGGATGGAAGTCTGTTCCACCAACCAACTACCTGCTGGCTAAAGGCAAATTTCCGCACATCAATCCTACAACCGTCTTTCCTCAATTTGAATTTATGCCCTCTCAGGTGATTATTCTGAGCAAGAGGAAGAATCCCATCGGCATTGAGCATACTCAAACCATTCAAGGCTTTCTACACCTATCAGATCACCTCGCCGGTGTCTAGTCTCCAGGCACTGTAATTTGCAAAACTTAAGATTTTCTTCGTAACAGCAACCCTTTGTTCCCTTAACTAATCTTGTTGCCCTTCTCTGTACTCGTTCCAGCAGCTCTACATCCTTCTTGAAATGAGGCCTCCAGACCTGTATACAGTACTCAAGGTGTGGTCTGACCATTGCCTTATACAAGGGAATAATCACCTCCTTATCCCTGCTAGAAAAATTCCTGTATATCATTGACAAGACACCATGAGCTACTCTTGCAGCCTGTCTGCACTGCTCAGAAAACTTAATATCTGCCTGCACAATTACCCCCAGGTCCTTTTCATTCTCTACCACTGTCAGTGTAGTACCACCGAGTTGATACGTTGCTCTTGGGTTACTGTTTCCCACATAGAACTTTACATTTGTCAATGTTAAACATCATTTGCCACCTCTCAGCCCATCTGCTCAACCTTTCCAGATCCTGTTGAAGCAGCATACTGTTAGTAGTGTCCTTAACAACCCTGCCAACCTTTGTATCATCTGCAAACTTGGATATTAAGCTTGATATACCATCATCGATATCATTTATAAATACAGAAAACAATAATGGACCCAACCCTGAGGGACACCACTAATAACATTAGTCCACGATGAGCAGTGTCCATTGATTACCACTCTGTCTTCTCCCCCTCAACCATCCCTTTATCCATAGCAGCAATTTGCCTCCAATGCCACACTGCTCCAATTTGTGCAGCAGTCTTCCATGTACAACAGTATCAAAAGCATTTCTAAGATCCAAATATATAATATCAAAGTTATTTCCTGCATCCAGTTCTTTTGTGACTACATCATAGTATCCAATCAAATTGGTCAGGCAAGACTTTCCCTTAACAAAAAGCATGCTGTGTCCGAGCTATAACTGAAGTCTTGTCTAGATGATCCTGCAGTGCTTCTTTAACCAGTGCCTCCATTAATTTTCCTGGAACAGAAGTTAAACTCACAGGTCTATAATTACTTGTGTCAGCCTTTGATCCTCCTTTGTGAATTGGGGTCACACGTGCACATCTCCAGTCTATGGATACCTTTCCTGAGTCCAAAGAAGCTCGCATAATTATGGCTAAGGGTTTGCTTACTTCCTTTGCTGCCTCCTTTAATATAACTGGATAGATCCCATAAACATAAAAAAAAAAAGGCACCCCGGGTGCCTTTTTTAGGTTTATCCTCAACAATTTCTCCTCCACTTTCCTCTCAGTTATTATAAAATCATCTAGCTCACTGCCAGAGTTTACTTCACCTCTGGCATTCCCCTTCCTGAATAACTCCTCATGTGTGAATGTAGATGCAGAATACTCATTTAGATTGTTAGCCACCTGAGCAGGATCCTCAACTGTTGAACCATCAATATCCTCAACTGTTGAACCACCGATACGCTGGACAAAGGGATGATTGAAGTCCCGTGGGGGGGGGACAGCGCGAGATTTCATCATTCTACTCAGAATGGTGCGCAATTTAAAACTTATGAAATGTTTATTTCTGGAATTTTCCATTTAATATTTTCGGACTGCAGTTGACCACAGGTAACTGAAACTGCGGATAAGAAGGGGACTACTGTATACTAAATAAGCTGCATGTGATCAGATGATTGGGTGAGTGCGTACATGAACGCGAGAGTGTTCAGCCATTCACTAGGCCAGATCAGGCGATTGTTGGTGCACAACGCACATATGGGATTGCTGCCAGCATTTGTCGAGTTTCAAAATTTTTTGACTCCAAAATTGGGTGCAGTCTTGTACCTCTACCATGATTTAAAACTTTGTGACAGCTGGATATATTTAGGGACTAACCATAGGTCGATCACCTCACTATCTGTGAGGTGATCAACCAATTTTTGATCGACCAAAATTGGTCGATCATGAAGTCATGATGTGATCAACCATTCGCATCATGACTTCACTCATCATGACCTGAACCCCAGGTGCGATTGAGGTCATGATGAGTTGACCAAAAATTCTCTGCAATTGCATAGTGTTCAGAGTCACCCAGGCAGATGGACCTATCATGTTCCGCAAGGCGGTCCTGAGGACGTCTGGAGCTTTCCCCTACATAGCAGCTGCCACAATCGTGGCAAGTAATCCAATATACAATGCCATGTGTAAGAGAGGGGCGATGGGCATTTTTAATCTCGAGACCAGAGATCATAAACTGCTATCAGGAGGTTGTATGCATTTCATGCGGTACTCATGCAGGAACTTAGAAATCTGGTCTGAGGCACCCGGATAATATGGAATATAAGCAGTAGGTACACTGTCATTGTTGTGATGGGGACAAGGGCCTCGGTGAGTTGCAAGTGCTTGTGCTTGTAGTAAGCACCTGTCTAAGACAGGCTGTGTATTCACAATTGGTGAGGTCAGCCTTTTACTCTAGAAACCTCAGTGCGGCTGGCTTCTTCTGAGTAGGAACGGCTCCAAGCTCGAGAGAGCAGAGAGTGTGCAGTGCTGTTTAGATGACAAGGGGTGTGGGCTGACCTGTAGTTCGTGAATTGCCCACAGCATATTGGTTTCCGGTATACTGAGGTTTCCAGATGAGGGCCCACTCATCTCACCAAAACATCTAGGAAAGGAAGGGTCCCATTTGCTTCCAATTCAAAAGTGAACTGGATGAAGGGGGGGATGGGAGCTGAGGCACTCTAACAGCGGCCCATCTGAACCTCAGGGAATGACGGTGAAAATATCATCCACATACCTGCACCACATGGTGATTGGTACCGACATATTCAGGAATATGCGTTCCTCTAACTCCTCCACTGCAATGTTGGCAATGACAGAGCTGACCGGGGTGCCAATAGCAGTACCGTGTATCTGTTTGTAGAAAGAATCGTCAAATGTGATGACACTGCCTGACAAACACAGGTTAAGGGCGGCACAGATATCTTCTGTAGTTAGTGATGTTCTATCCGATAGGCTGGTGTCATTCTCTAAAAGATGTCAGGCACATATGACGATAGTTTATGATCTCTGGTCTCAAGATTTAAAACATCCATCGCCCCTCTCTTATGCAGCAGCATTGTGTACCGGATTACTTGCCACGACTGTGGCAGCTGCTATGTAGGGAAAAGTTCCAGATGTCTTCAGGACTGCCTCATGGAACATGATAGGTCCATCCGCCTGGGTGACTCTGAACACTGCAATCGCAGAGCTTTTTTTGGTCAACTCATAATGACCTCAACCCCAGGCGCGATAGTGAGGTGATTGACCAATCTCAACACTACTATCACCGTCTATGGTTAGAGTCCCTAAATATATCCAGCTGTCACCCAGTTTTGAAACATGACAAACACTGGTAGCAATCCCATATGCATGCCACGCACCAACAATCACCTGATCTGGCCTAGTGAATGACTGAACACTCTCGCATTCACTCTCCCAGTCACCAGATCATGTGCAGCCTATTTATTAAAATTTATTCCATTCCTAACGTTTTATGTTATGTTTGAATTTCTGTATGTATGTACCTTTCTTGCTGAGGAAGGGGTTCGTCACCCTGAAAACTACTTGTAATAATAAAACTTAAATTTATTTTAGTTACTGCTTCCACTGGCTCTGCTGTATTCTGTTCTTCTAAACCATAGAAGCCAGTGCCACAGGCCAATCTTCTTTCACATTCAAAAGAGGATAGTATTCAGTAAGGTTAATTAATGATCCCTCAATTACAAACTCTCTCCTTCACACGTGTTTAGTTTCTGCTGCATACTTTTTTTCTACAGATATTTTGTCAGATGCTGTTTTTTGAACTGCTTCTGTAATTTTGCCTCAATCTTCCAAACCAGTCAAAACATTCATTTTAGGAAGGCTATGGATCTGATTCTACTTCTGTTCTTTGAAACTGCTTTCCTTTTTTATTTTCTGAAAAGTACAGAAATTCAAGTGCAAAATCTGCATTCTCAACTGTTAGCCCACAGACACAATATTAGGAAACTAAGATTTACAATTCTTCTCATTTTGGAATCACCATTTAAAAAAAAGAAAGATTTCTTTATAATTTATCATTTGTAAATTATAAGAGTTATTAATTAGTAAATCACTAAATTTAAAAGTTATTCCCCCACCCAAAAAAAAAAAAAATAAATGGTACTTTTTATTTTAAACCATGCTACTATATATCAGGACTCAAATATATTAGTGCCCAGGACACTGAGATCCCTAAGCCCACCTAGTGATAAAAAAAACTTTTTCATCTAGTGATAAAAAAAACTTTTTCATCTATTGATAAAAATTTTAGATGACCATACATTCTAAAAACATTTTTAATATACTACTGTATATATGTAATATTGCAAGTATTCAAGAAAGATGAAATGTAGCAGATAATAAAACTACCTAAGGCGTATTTTTGCTTCCTTTCCAAAATTAAAGAAAAGAATACACTGTTACAGCACATGCAAAAATGATACATTTATGAAAAATTAAAATTATGAATCACATGTCATAAATTAATAACTGTTTATGAACTAATGTGTGATCAATATTAAAGATATCAACAGAACTAAACCAATTTTCATTAAGAACTTTGCTTCTTATAGTAGCAGTTAAGCAATTCTAATTTTAACAAGCTGCTGGAATCATGCCATGTGATGTTATAAATAGAATCCATCTCCATCAGAAAGATTAGC
Organism: Mastigoproctus giganteus; assembly: GCF_048544385.1. NCBI lineage: Eukaryota > Metazoa > Arthropoda > Arachnida > Uropygi > Thelyphonidae > Mastigoproctus > Mastigoproctus giganteus. Next base: position 173,516,471 of record NC_143577.1, read on the forward strand.
ATCTTTGCCTTTTTCTGATATTACTATAAAACCTAAGTTTCTACCTAAAAACAAAATATGGCTTTCAATTTTAAAAGAAATTACCTTTTTGCACTGCTTATTCAACAGTAAGTTGCAAGTCATACACAGCTCTTTCATTAAAGTTGTTATATTCATGAAAATAATTTCATCATACACTATTTCAGCAATTTTCTTTATAATTTTTTGATTACTATTTTATAGTTTAGTTCTTAACTGAATTGTAAATCTTACATAATCTATTATTTTTTCTGCTTTGTTATTTCCTATTATTTTAATTACCTCTCAAAGACCAAGCCAGATTTAAAGTTAAAAAGTATAACCATCTTCTAATCTTATACTTTTTCTTTAGCTATATTCAAAAAAGGCATGCTTGTGACAATGCAATCAGAGCAAGATGACAATAAATTTATCACATATTTCTATGACACTTATAATTCTTATTTTAGCAAATGATTTTTTTTTTTTTCATTATATCACTGCTCTTCAATTTATCACTTTTTCAAATGCATAAATAAGTATAAAAGAATTAAAATGAAATATGCACAAGTTTTCTGGGAAATACAACAGCAGCAGTTAGAACCAATGGTGCAATTTTGGAGAGCTTCTCATCAAAAATTTCAACTTTTACTCTGAATGCAGCACAGTAAAATTCCAAATTATGAAACAGGGCTGAAAATATTCTAATTATTCAATATTTTCTAATGTGTGGTTCTGTGGAAGTATAATTAATATTTTAAGTGTTTCATAAATATAATACACACACACAGTGATCACTGAATTAAGGCTGTCCCATCCATAATGGATGAGGTGGTATAATTATGAATGGAGATGCATACCTCACAGTATAAAAAGCCAAATAGCTTCCTACACTGGAGCAGTGGTAATTTGCGTGTGGTCGTGCAAGTCAGTGATAAAGCAGCCTTTATGGGCCATAGTAAAGGTACCACAGAGTTTCAAAAGGGCATCACTGTGGGAGCGCGTACGTCAGGTGCTTCCATATTGGAACGGCATGTCTTGTCAGTTGCTCACAGCCACTGTGGTTAAGGTAAAAAGAATGGTGTCAAAACATTCTTTGTACCCCTCTGTGTATGAGGCTTTGATCATAATTCCGTGATCACTCCATGTATATTACAAGATGTTTCATAACATGTGAGCCATACTTTCTGAATTGCAAGACCTGGAAACAATTAAAAAAGTTTATATAAACATATGCTTGAAACACCGTGTTTCCAAATTACAGCCCTTTATGTGTTCCAGAAATTATCTAATAAAAAACCATTTGGTTTTTGGGTAGGCAAACCACATTATAAGAACAATGTAGGTATAAGAGTTGATTACTATTCCAACATGATAAACTGAATTTATTTTCGAACAGTATTTAAGTCGAGAGAGAGAGAGAGAGAGAGAGAGAGAGAGAGAGAGAGAGAGAGAGAGAGAGAGAGAGAGAGAGAGAGAGAGAGAACGTTTTTGCACTTTTAAGTGAAAGTGTGCATTTGAAGTGAGAATGGAGGTTTACTCAAATCAAAGAACAACAGCCATGAATCACATAGACTGGTTGACTGCAACATGGCCATGGCAAGATGTCTGTGTGTGTGGGAAGGTTTCTGAACCACTGCCTACCAGATAAGACTACCTTTCAGAAAAGAAACAAGCACTTGAGCAAACAGAATCATTCACCAAGCGAGTTTCAGATAGAAATAGACCAATCAGCACCAAAACTGTTATATTGGAACACCAGGTCCTGAATCATGTGGAAGAAAATGCTGGTGACAGTGCTTAAAAGACAGCAGAACAGAGCATAATACAGGTAGTAGTCGACTTACGACCATGTTAGGTTCCAACCGACTGGTCGTAAAGCGATCTGGACGTAAGTCGGACCAGTTTAGGTAAATCAGACGCTGTGTACAACACAATTGGTTTACTATTTACAAAAAAAAAAATATGAAAAAGATATCAAATACTGTATAAAACCTAAAAAATATTTTATTTTAAAGAATTAAACAAAACATATGTAGAAAATAGATAAGAAATATTTTACTGACCACTCATGCTTGCTGCGGGTCATCAATGCCGCCACTTGATGTAGTGGGAGTTGTTTTTCTCATAAACATGTTGATTTTTGTCTGAATTGTTTGTTTCCTTTTCTGCTCATAAATTTCACGGTATGGCCGAAAAGCATCTTGTACCATTCGTTCAATCCCTGCAAATCGTTCGAGGTTTGGGTCCATTTCCTCAAAATGTGTAAGAAGTTTATTTAGTAGAGAAAAACCTTCAAATAACCCTCTAATGGTGAATTTTCTTTTTGGTTCTTCCTCATCTTCATTTTTCTCTTCTTCCATTCTTTCTTCTAAGGCCATTCTTTCTTCTTCCAAAGCGATAAGTTCTTCATTCGTAAGTTCTCCAGATTCTTTCTCTAGCAGCTCCTCAACATCTTCCACTTCAATCTCTAAAGAAAGTCCATTTGCCAGTGTTACAATATTTTCCGTAACCATTTCAAGTTCATGTTCACTATCAAATTCATCAATAGTATTAACAAAATGGTGGACACAGTTTTTCCAGATTCCATTCATGCATTTCTTTGTCATAGCCTCCCACGTGGCCGCAATATTTTTGATGCATTTATAAATATCGTACTGTTTCCAAAACTCTCGTAAAGATAGTTCTGGGTCGGCGTCTGTTGCAGCTATAGCTTGGGCGAAAGTGGCTCGAAGATAGTGCACCTTAAATGCAGAAATCGCCCATTGGTCCACAGGCTGAATGAGTGGAGTTGTATTTGGCAGCAAATAAACAACTTTTACATCTGGATGAGGTGGATGGCCAGGTGTATTTTCTAAGATTAATACAATTTTAAAAGGAATTTCTTTCTCGAAGCAATATTCACGAACTTGAGGTACAAAACAATTTAGAAACCAGTCTTCAAACAATGTTTGAGTCATCCAGGCTTTTCGGTTTGAACAGAAGTATACAGGCAGAGTGTGCTTGTTTACATTCTTGAATGCACAGGGATTTTCAGAATGATAAATTAAAAAAAGGCTTCAGTTTAAAACCTGCAATGTTCCCGCCAAGGAGCACAAAGTCAGCCTATCTTAAAACCAGGCATGCTTTTGGCTTCTTGGTGAATGTAAGTACATTCTGCCATTCTTTTCCACAACAACCCAGTGTCATCCACTTGGAAAAGCTGCTCTGGTTGATACTCTCCTTCCGTAATTATTTCATCCAGACTTTTAACAAACTCTTGGGCTCTTTCCACATCCGCACTTGCTGATTCTCCAATGACTCGAACCCTATGAAGGTTGAATCTTCTTTTGAACCATCCTGTACTTGGTATAAATGTCTGAGTGTAATCTTTTCCGGCACGTTTCTTCAGCGTCTGAAAGAGACTTCTAGCCTTCGACTGCATTGTAAGAAGGCTTAAGGGTGTTTGCTTCTGTATCTGATCTTCCATCCAAAGAAACAATTTTTCCATTTCATAGATGGACCCTGTACGTTGTTTCGTTATCACTGTTGCTCGCATGGGTACCGAACCTTTAACTTCACAAATCCTTTCTTTGTCTTTCAAAATTGTCAACACTGTAGAATGAGATAGCTTAAAATCACATGCGATTGCGTTCACCTTCTTTCCTTCTTCGTGCTGCTTGATCACTTTCAATTTTGTGCCTTTCTTTCTTTCTTGACAGGTCTAGGAGTAGACAAAGGTACTTTCCTCTTGGTTGACATGTTTAGGGGTTTTAAAAAATTGTTAATTGTAACACAAATATAACTGAACCAAAAATAGTGAACGTAATGGATGCAAACAGAGATTGAGACGCATGAATCACGACATACATACATCGGTAAGATGTTTTTTTCGACTGTGATGGCAAAGCTGACTAAACGGATTAAGACTAGCTTATTTGCGCCAAACACATATTACTGGGCAGTGGGCTGACGCTACATGCACAACCATTTCCATTAGGCTTCGGGGACCAGATGGATAAGGCGTGTGAGTGTAGTAGAAAACTCTGAGAGCACTGCATTAAGAGAGGGCTGACGTGCATATAGCATTCTTCCTAGCAACAATCTTGTATGTATGCTCAGTTCAGACTGAAGCGCGGTGCGAGATGCAGTAGCAGTCGTGAGTCGATCAGTCATAAAGTGCATAGGTCGTAAGTCGACGACTACCTGTACATGCAATTGTGTGGAGAATTATACAGAAACAACAGCTTTATGTTACATTCAAAAATTACAACGGTCTTAATTAATGAAGATGATTTCCCACCATCAACATCTTTTTGTACTTGGTTCCTACAAGTGTGCTCGCAATCTGCTTTTTCTACCCATCTGTGCATGAGGCTGGCTTCACAAAAAATAGTGATGGAATTTTACAATACTCATGACTGAACAGAAGGGAATTCGTATGTCATCATCCAGTCAAGCCTGGTACTATGACTGGATGATGACATGCACATTTAGTATTAATATAAAAGCAGGAATTACTGCTGACAGCTTAAACACCCTTTTGTTTTCCCTGGAAGATTAAAAAGAAAATCCTACTTAGAAGTTTTAAAAAATCATTTCCACAGTTTACAAATAAAATTCCTTTTGCTGTCCAACGTCGTATATAGTTTATAAATGATAGCATTGGTAGAGGCATATGAAGCAAGAAAGCAAGCTTACACAGCATCAGCCAAAAAATCCTTCCCATTTCATCCATCCATTCACTCCATATGTTTGTCCAGTTCTGCCTTGAATTTATTTAAGCTGTCAACTTCTAGAACGATAGATGGAAATTTGTTCCAGCAATCAACAACCCACTGGCTAAAGGCAAATTTCTGCACATCTGTTCTATAACTGTCTTTCCTCAATTTGAATTTATGTCCCCTTAGGCGATTAATCTGGGCAAGAGGAAGAATCACATCAGCACTGAGCTTGCTCAAAACCATTCAAGGCCTTATACACCTCTATCAGATCACCTTACAGGTGCCTAGTCTCCAAACACTATAATTTGCAAAACTTGAGCCTTTCTTCATAAGAGCAAACCTTTGTTGCCCTTCTCTATACTCTTTCCAGCAGCTCTACATCCGTCCTAAAACGAGACTTCCAGACCTGTATACAGTACTCAAGGTGTGGTCTGAACATTGCCTTATACAAGGGGATATCACCTCCTTACCCCTGCTACATAAAAATTCCTGTATATCATTAACATGACATCACGAGCTACTCTTGCAGCCTGTCTGCACTGCTCAGAAAACTTCATATTTGACTGCACAATTACCCCCAGGTCCTTTTCATTCTCTGCCACCCTGAGTATAGTACCACGCAGTTGATACATTTCTCTGGGATTACTGCAGTACTTTACATTTGTCAATGTTAAACTTCAGTTGCCACCTCTCAGCCCATCTGCTCAACTTTTCTAGATCCTGTTGCAGTAGTGTCATTAGCAACTCTGCCAACCTTCGTATAATCTGCAAACTTAGACATTATGCCTGATATACCTTCATCAATATCATTAATAAATGCAGAAAACAACAAGGTACCCAACACTGAACCCGGGGGAGGGGGGGGGTCTCCACTAATAATATTAGTCCACGAAGAGCAGTGACCACTGAATAGCACTCCACCTCATTTTATTCCGGTAGCCAGACACTAGGTGGATGTGTATTTCCCTGATAAATGGATAAGGCTGTGGAGGCCTCACTGTGTGGCCTCCACTCAAGATAAATCAGTCATTTACGTGGCACACATTGATAACAATGTGTAGAATGGGAATGCTAACAGACCCAAATATACAAGAAATTTTGGAATGCATCAGGCAGTCCATGAGCTCTGCTGAAAAATACATTATAGTATAAAGTACAAAAGCTTATCTGAGGTGGCTGGGTAGCAGGGCTATAAAAGAAAACCAGACTGACCAACACAAGGTGTGCAACCAAAATGATTCCTACAATCCTCACAAAACAAAGGCATTGTTTGACCTCTTTATTGGCTCTGAGAATGGGAATCTCTAACTCGTAATGGTGGTGGTGAGGAGGGAAGTCACGTGTCCCATTCTAGGATCTGGTGTATAAAGAGTTGATTAAAAAGCTCAGAACAGTGTTGCCATCAAGTTTGTGTATGGGTAGGGTATATGCAGTTCTCAGCATGTGTTTCTGATGATGGTGATCTACCCCCTCCTACCATGATAGTTAGAAGAAGGCTTGCTGGTCTCCTAGAAAATAGTCAGACAGTGTAGTGAAAGAGGGAATTTACCTTTATTTCTATACAAACGCAGGATTTTGTTTACTGGGTGGATTGCAGCAGAATAGGAAAACTTACATCAAGCAGTCCTACTAGCTGTTAAAATCTTATATGCAAGAACACTCAGGACCCTCAGACTGGGGGATTTAGATGCCAGTGACACTGCACATCACTGCATCTCAGAACATGCACCATACACTCAAAACTCCAGCACCTTAACATTCAAGCAAAACAAAAAAACATAGTAGGCCTAGTGGATACACTGGGGTGCCCTCCTTGAACTGAGGAGCCCCCAAGGCCCTGTGCTTAGTCCACATCTCTGAAATATAGCTTTAGGTGACTGGCTGAATAATCAGTTTGAGAATGTCTCAATGACCATATATACAGATGACCTCACATTCGTGATTCATATGTTTTTTGGAACTCTAGATGAGAGCTGGAAAAACATGGTGAGAGACACACAAGTGTATTGTACTTCCCCGCTAAAACAAAAATAATGTGTAGTGCAAACACCATTAATAAAGCTTGGGCTCATTAATCAATGGACACTGCTCATCGTGGACTAATGTTATTAGTGGAGTCCCTCAGGGCTCAGTGTTGGGTCCATTATTGTTTTCTGTATTTATAAATGATATTGATGATGGTATATCAAGCTTAATGTCCAAGGTTGCAGACGACACAAAGGTTAGCAGGGTTGTCAAGGACACTACTGACACTATGCTGCTGCAACAGGATCTGGAAAGGTTGAGCAGATGGGCTGAGAGGTGGCAAATGAAGTTTAACATTGACAAATGTAAAGTACTACACATGGGAAACAGCAACCCCAGAGCAACGTATCAACTCTGTGGTACTACACTGACAGTGGTAGAGAATGAAAGGGACTTGGGGGTGGTTGTGCAGGCAGATATGAAGTTCTCTGAGCAGTGCAGACGGGCTGCAAAAGTAGCTCATGGAGTATTGTCAATGATATACAGGAATTTTTCCAGCAGGGATAAGGAGGTGATTATTCCCTTGTATAAGGCAATGGTCAGGCCACACCTAGAGTACTGTATACAGGTCTGGAGGCCTCATTTCAAGAAGGATGTAGAGCTGCTGGAACGAGTACAGAGAAGGGCAACAAGATTAGTGAATGGAACAAAGGGGTGCTCTTACGAAGAAAGGCTTAAGTTTTGCAAATTAGTGTCTGGAGACTAGGCACCAGTGAGGTGATCTGATAGAGATGTATAAAGCCTTGAATGGTTTGAGCATGCTCAATGCTGATGGGATTCTTCCTCTAGCTCAGAATAATCACCTGAGAGGGCATAAATTCAAATTGAGGAAAGACAGATGTAGGATAGACGTGCGGAAATTTGCCTTTAGCCAGCGGGTGGTTGGTTGGTGGAACAGACTTCCATCCCTTGTAGTGGAGGTTGATAGCCTAAATAAGTTTAAGGCTCAGCTGGACAGGTATTTTGAACGAACAGAGGGGTGAAGTGGAAGTGGGGGTTTTTTTTTTTTTTTTGGCTGATGCTGCATAAGCTTGCTTTCTTGCATCAAATGCCTCTACTAATGCTAATGCTAATTATTATAAAATTTTGGGGTGTTACTTTGTGTATGGTGTTTGTGATGTATGGTGACTAGTGCAAACTAGTCACCACACATCACATTGATAACTGAAAGAGTGAGAATTTTGATATCCATGATAATTAAGGCAGGATGGAAAAACTTGGTGAGAATATACTCACTATCACCTAACAGAGTTGGCATATGGTTACAAAAAAAAATATATATATATAACAGTTACAAACCAACTAGCGACAATACAACACCAAATACTGGTTATAATGAAGAAAACATCTACCCCTGCACTGACACAGGAATCAATGAGGAAAGTAATTAAAAAAGTTAAGTATTTTTTATACCAACTAGGACTATTAAAGCTTAGGATTAAATGGAAGTCAGATGAACCAATGAACTAATCAAAAAGGCAAGGAAGAAAAATGAATGTGATAATGATAAATTGTCAGGGGACACAGAAGTGCAAACTAGTCTGGAATTGGGTCACTGAGGGAACCCCCTTAGTGACCCAATTTTTGAAATCTGAAATTTTCTTTGCAAAATTTCAGATTTTGCAAAGAAAATTTCAGATTTCAATAAAAATGTGCAAAGAAAAGTAGCAAAGAATTCTTAGTTTATGTAAACACTACAAGGAAAGAAATAAACCCATTGACTGACCAATTATGAATGGCATAACTATTCATGATACTGTTCAGGTTGCTGAAAAACAGAATAAATATTTCATCTATATTCATGCATGAAGAAGTTTTTATGGATGGGATTAAGAGGTTTATAGCAAGTTACAACCTGGTGCTAAACAATTTTGCAATAACTGAGAAAAAAGTGGAAGAGAAATCACTGAAGCTAAAAGACAATAAGGCACCCAGGGCTGATGGTATCTAATCTAATTACATTAAAAGAAGCAGCAAAAGCAAACTTATGGCCATAATTGTGCAAGTATCCTTGGATTCAGGGAAAGTACCTATATGTGCAAATTTCCCTCCTATTTTCATTGGGGGGGGGGGTTAAATAGTGAAATCTCAACAATTATCTTCAACATCACAGAATCTACCCTTGAAAAGGAATTAATGATGGATCTATATTATAAAAACTTTAAAGATAATATTGCAATAGATGAATTTACTACAGAATTTATATTGAAAAGGGGAACCAAGAGCAGAAAAAGTGGTCAATTAAATGTAATTGTGGAAATATCACCAAGAATATGGAGTGCTCTAAAGCAACAACAGAGAATCAATGCTCACTGAACCAGCCATAAATTCAGGGAACACTTCCCTGTACAGAAGTGTTATAATTGTCATAAATATGGCCATACTGCCAGGGACTACAGTCAGAAAACCCCTGTCTGCAGTCACTGTGCAGTTCCTGGCCACACCTATAAGAACTGGAAAAACAGAAATCAGCAGCCAAAGTGAGCAACCTGTAAGGCAGCACAGCTGACTGACCACTTGCATGGTACCAGGAGTGTGAAATGCCCCTGCTACCAAAAAATGGCAAAACTAATACAATCTAGGACCAACTATGGGCCAGATTGAAAAATAAATATGACTAGGGTTCTAAACTTTTGTCCAATTGAATGCTCAAAGAGCAAGAACAGTTGTTGATCAGATCAAACTCAAATTATTAGAAGAAAATGACATAGATATCTTGGTACTCCAAGAGCCCTACATATACATGGGTAGAATTCAAGGTTACCCAAGGGGCTATAAAATCATAGAATACACCTCAAGTGTCCCTTCTACTGCAATAGTAGTAAAAAACACTGACCTTACGATCACAAAGGCAGGTCACCTCTGCTCCCCAGTGGCAGTGTGCACACACACACAGTGGCAGTGTGCCATAGGACAGTTTTACATTATTTCATTATATTGTAGACCTAGTGAAGATATAAATCCCAGCACTGAATACCTACAAACAGTTACAGTTCTATTGCCAAATGATAATATAATAGTCTGTGCCAATGTCAACTGCTGGTCAACCTTATGGCATAGCCATGCAGAAGATAATAGAGCAGGCACCCATAATGGCCAAATTCTTACAGAATATATTGCTACTTCTACATTTCAGGTGTAAAATCAACCACACAATCTGCCTACACTTTTAGCAGTACCATGTGGGAGAGTGATATTGATGTCACACTTGCCACAAATACAATATTGTTGTTATTTGGTTATTAGGAGCATTAGCAACTAAGACCATATTGCTCCGGGGGTATGCAGTGGTCATTCCCTAACCTTTCTGCATCCTCCGTATTTGGTGGTCACGGGCTCAAACCCTGGTCTAATCAAGAAGCGTGTGCTATGCGCTGCTGCTCTTGCCCGCCTGGCTACGGAGGCGCCAAGCAAATACAATAGCATACAAGATTTCAAACTGGTGTGTCCAACCAGCCTGGACTACATCAGATCAGAGAGCAATACCTTTTTTAAACACACAGCTACAGATAGCTCAACAGTCTATCAGTTATAAGAAGATACAACAAAGAAAGCAAACTAGAACATCTTCACTGAAAGCACAGCAACTGAGCTGCAGAAACAGGAAAATGAGAGGTCTAGATCAAACAATTATAGCCCAGATGACCATGCAATGATTATGACAGAAATTATCACCAAAATAATAACCTGTCTATCCAGAGGGAAAAACCCAGGACGAAGGTAGTCCCCTGGTAGTGCCCTGAACTGACTATGCTCAGGAGAAGGGTACACTAGGCAAGGAGACATTTCCAGAGGGCCAGAACATCTGGACCCCAAAAGGAGGTTGACCCCCTGAGAAATACCTATAGAACTCTCAGGAACCAATATACTTCCCTCATAAGAGAAAAAAAAAAAAAGAATCCTGGTGGCACTTGGTGGAAACTTCTGGAAATACCAACCCAAGGGGAGTCATGTACAAAATAATGGCCAACAAGCTGACAAGAAGAGATGAACTTCAAACTGCACTAAAACCAGATGGAACCCCAACCCTGTGTTCGGCAGAGTCTGTTAATAACATTAGATACTATTATCCAGACTGAGGCTGGGGATTATTCCCCTACTCAGAGTGACATAATGAGAATACACACTTTGAAAATGCTAACACAGAGCCTCTATTTACAAAAGAAGAATTACAAGCAGCTTTAAAACCAAATTAAAACCAAATAAAGGCCAAGGATTGAGCAATTTTTGTTCAAGATGAATTTCTGGCCTTATATCTGGGCCCAGTGAAAAGCCTAGTCTTTGTGGACGATTTGATTCTCCTCGTAAGAAGAAACACAAGAGTGGTTATAGAGCGAAGATCAAATGCAGGAGTGGGCACAAATGCATAATCGATATAATGGAAAAAAACTAAATCTATACTTTTGAAAGGAAACCTAAGGAGACCTCAAATTAAAATCAATGGAATAACCACAAAAATGGTATTAGAACCAAAATACCTAAGAGTTGTTTTTGACTCAAAATTAACTTTTTATCCCCATTTGGCATACTTAGCAAAAAAAAGTGAGAAACTATGCAGGCATGATTGCCGGGATCAGCAGGGCTGACTGGGGGCTCAAAAGAAAGACCCCAGCAATCATATACAGAGCAGTGTTCTTGCCTGTAATTACCTATGAAGCTGGCACATGGTTTATCTGCAAGGGCATAGTCAGAAACAGGAACAAATTAGAGACAATTCAGAGAACAATACTTCTCATTGTCACCAGGGCATATTGCACTGTGAACACACTGGCACTCTCCCACTTTATTTGGAAATAGCCAAAAGACTTTTATTATAGACTTAGGAGGGGCATACCCACAGAATTTCTGGAGATAGCCTTTTACACAGTCAATAACATCAAGGCTCAGAGAAAGAAAATAGCCACAAAGCTCCAGGTGCTTTGTGGCTTGGAACACCCAGGGTCCTGAGCTGGATATTATCATTCTTCTCTTTCTTGGCGATTCCCTTCTACTTCTCTCTCTCTCTCAGGGTAATTCCGAATTTTTTTTTTGGCTGGTGCAGCAAAAACCTCGTGCTTCCTTGCACTGTATAGCTAATAATAACCCATAACCTAACCACATACAAGGGGGAGGACAGGAGTGAAAGAAATATATGAATGACACTCTTGAAGGAGTGACTACAGACAAGTGACTGATTGAGAACAAGGGTGAAAGAAAAAGGTTTAAGAATATGTGAATGTAAGAATGTGATCTTAGGTTGAATGAACTGAACCCATCCCACTGATCCCCTCCTGATCCTGTAGTTGTTCCCTCAGCTGTCCTCCCCAAACTCCTGCTAGGACACAAAACCTAATATTCCCAACAGCTACTAAATGCAGCTAAATGAAAATAACTGCAAGGACAAACATAATTGTTGCATTCCATTGTTGTGGAAGTTGATAGCCTAAATAAATTTAAGGCTGAGCTGGACAGGTATTTGGAACGAACGAAGGGGTGAAATGGGAGCGGTTTTTTTTTTTTTTTCATGGCTCATGATGTATAAGCTTGCTTTCTTGCATCGTATGCCTCTACTAATGCTAATAAAACTATCAGCAAAAGACAGCCTTACTTTTTGAATACACAAATCAGAATAGACAAATAACTAAAGGCAAGATAAAAGAAAACAGACTTGGAACACAAAAATTTTAACAACTTAAGCATAGAGTTCAGTATCAGACACATCAAGCCAGAGTGGGAGAAACACAGCTGATACCTTAAAGTTGCACAGGCCCAATGAGGAGGATAACCACAGGGGCACACATCTGGTGAGTATGGGATTGCACACTCAGGGTCCTGAGCTAGATATCATCATTCTTCTGATTTTTGGTGATTCCCTTCCACTTCTGACTTGTTTTAATAATAAGCTTAATCCTCTGTTCTGGATAGTGTATACCTATAATTGCCTACCGAACTATCAGTGATTATTCACAATATTTTGTTCGTAATAGTGAACTACAACAGTAGTATGAAAGGCATTGATTTAACTGTAGCTCATATTGTGGCCGCCTTCACAATGAGTTACCCTATTGCACTACCTCGAATAGGTAATGCTACACAAATAGAGAAGACTATTGTTACTTATTCTCAGTGGATACCACCAACCAGACAGCACCATTTCAAGGCTCACTGGACTATTATTGGTGGGCTACACTATGAATTTATTAATGGGGCTGTTATAAATGCTGTATGCAATTATAGGTATGATTACTAAGAAAAATTAATGCACAAGGCATAATACACTATGAATTCTCTTCTGAATTATTAGTGATTATTCACAATATTTTGTTCATAGTAGTGAACTACAATAGTAGTACGAAAGGCATCGATTTAATTGTACTCATAACCTCATATTGTGGCTGCCTTCACACAATGAGTTACTATGTATTGCACACCATGTATTGAATAAGTAACACTTCACTAATAGACAAGACTATTGTTATTTATTCTCAGTGGATAACACTACCCAGACAGCCATTTCAAGGCTTATTCGACTATGTCCAGTGGGCTAGTAGGTACTGTACCCTGGTTCGGTTGTGAATTCCTAAATTCATAGTGTATTATGCCTTGTGCATTTATTTTTCTTAGTAATCATTGCTATGTACAACATTTGGTATCTCTCATATTGTGGAGTTATACTTCATAACTGGGTTGGCATGAATGCACCAGGGTACCTACCTGCCCATCGATGATAAGCCAATAAGCCTCGAAATGTGCTGTCTGGATGGTTGTATCCACTAAGAACAAGTAACAATAGTCTTCTCAGTTAATGAAATGTTACTTATTTGAGGTAGTGCAATACATCGTAACTCGTTGTAAAGGCAGCCACAATATGAGATACAATTAAATCGATACTTTCATAATACTATTGTAGTTCACTACTATGAACAAAATATTGTGAATAATCACTAATAATTCAGAAGAGAATTCCTAAATTCATAGTGTATTATGCCTTGTGCATTTATTTTTCTTAGTAATCATACCTATAATTGCATACAGCATTAATAACAGCCCAGCTGTTACACAATACACATGCACTATCAATCAGCTGGCATCACCAAGTAGTGCAGTAACAGCTGCTTGACTCTGATCACTATAATCTCCACAGTACGATAATCACTAACATTAATCCAAAATGTTAGCTCGTAATGCCAGACTGGTCCATCGGGTACCATACTTGTCTAAGACATGGACCAATCCGATTCATCCCTTTCCTTCTAGAGTTTACATAGGTAAAGAACTCTTTTCTGTTTTTCTTTGCATCCTTTGCCAAGGATTTCTCATAATCTGCCTTTGACTGCCTAATCTCCTTTGTGACTTGGTTACAGACTAGCTTATATCTATCATAGGCTTCCATGTCACCCATTAATTTATATTTCTTCTCTGCCATATGTCTCATTAGATCACCTGACATCCATTTAGGCCAAACTTGAACAATATTTCTTAGTTGGTATGTAAAGCCTAGTAGCTTCCAAGATAAATTCTTTGAATGCTTCCCATTTTGAATTTGCTGTTGGTAACATCATCAGTTGGTCCCACTGTATAGAATTTAAATACTGTCTCACACTATCGTAGTCGCCTTTACGAAAGCAAAAACCCTTCCCTTTACCCCGATGGTAGTTATCTCTGAGTAAATCGTACTTCAGCACACTGTGATCACTGCCACCTAGTGTTTCCTTTATCTGTAAATTCTTAATGCATGAAGAATCACTACTAATAATCAGATCAAGAATATTACTCCCTCTAGTTGCCTCCCGAACATGCTGATGTAGAAAACAATCGCCCAATAAATCCACAAAAGCCTTGCTAGTGTGTGAGTGACCAACCCACAAATTCCAGTCAATATCTGGGAAATTAAAATCCCCCATTATACGACTCTCTGATTTACTGGCTCACTCTATTTCCCTGTACAGTTTCTTATTATACTCATCAGAGTCATTAGGCCTATAGCCAACTCCTACTCTTAATTTTGATCTCCCGATGCTTATGTCACACCAAACTGACAAACAGTCCAGCGATGTCGACTGGCTTCACTTCCTTGGATTTTATGTGTTTCTTAACTAATAGCATAATCCCCTCCTCCCTTCCTATCCTGTCTATCCTTTCTGTACACTCTGTACTCCCCAAATTCCAGTTCTGCATTCCTTATATCTGTGTGACACCACGTCTCTGATATCTCAACAATATATGCCTTTGATGTTTTGAGCAATACCTCAAATTCATCAAATTTATTTACCAAACTCCTAGCATTGGTGTATACACAAGTATACATGCACCTGTTCCTATTCTTAGCTACCCTAACACAACCCATGTGTTTACTTGTACCACAATGACTCCCAGCAGTCTCTGAAATATCCTGCATCCCGTTTTCCAGGCCGCTGCTCATTACAATAGAAGCAGTGCAAGAATCACTTTCACCTCTGCCAGTGGCTACTGTTAATCTATTAGTCCTTGTATCCCCTCAGGATGGGGGAGTATTTCATATCCACAAGTGGCCACTTGTGTTGTTGCAATTTTAGAAGTGTGAACTGGGGCATTGTCTTGAAGCATTCTCACACCTTTGGACAGCATGCCACACCTACATGTTTTGATTTTCTCCCGTAATTTTGTGAGCAAGTTGGCATAATAGACACCTGTAATTGTTCTACCTTTCGGCAGGTAATCAGTCATTGTTATGCCTTTCTCATACCAAAACACTGTCAGCTGTCAGCAAGACTTTTCCTGCTGACGCCTGGACCCTTGCCTTCTTGAGGGGAGGGGACCTTGATGTCGCCATTCCACAGACTGCTTTTTACTTTCAGGGTCAAAATAGTGAATGCAACTTTCATCCTGAGTGATTAGACGAGAGGATAAAGTCTTCCTCATTTTTTGGCACAGGGCTAACAATTCTTGTGATTTTTGTTGGCGATCAGCCTTGTGGAAACCAGTCAATAATCGGGGAATACATCTTGCACTCAATTTCCGTAAATGGAGTTGGTCATGAAGGACTGCTTTGACAGAGCCCACACTAACCTTCACCTCCTGGGACAATTCATGCAGAGATATCCGCGATCTTCCATGATTAACGATTCCACTTTTCTGATCGTGCTGTCATCAATGGCTGAAAATGGATGACCTGGAATGGGCTCAGATTCTACCGATGTCTGACCACACCTAAACTGTCTATGCCAGTGCTTCACAATGCTATAGGATGGGGCTTCATCCTTATATACAGCAGTCATCTCCTCATGGATTTCTTTAGATTTCCCCTTCAAGAACAGATACCGGATTACAGCTCTGACTTCAACTCTGTCCATGATGCTACTTCTTCACACGTTCAGCTCTGTAAGAGAAAAACAAATTAAGATACAGGGCTGAAATTTTACACCTTTAGTACAGAGATACATATGATGCTACACACAAAATATCGCTCTGCGATATGTGGAAGTAGGTGAGGCGATTCTTTATTGAACCACCCTCGTACATTGATTTCCTGTAATTCGTTCGAAATGTTTGACAGGTGACCCCAACAGCACATAAAATAGGTATTTCTTACAAAGTCAATGCGACATGCGACACTGACACACTTCATGACAAAATCTATACGACAAATGTTTGCAAGTTGCTTTGCAGCAACCTCTGTTGAAAATGCTGTCACCCTCAAAGATTTTTGGAGGTCGACGTTCAACCTAGACTGTGTGAGGCTAATCGTAAGTTCTTCAAATGATGCTTCCACCAGATGCTTAAATTCAGCCTGGAAAAACATCTGGCCTTTAATCATCCATAACTTTGACTGATTGGAAGATGGTGTTTTGCCAAATGATATTGTTACCCTTGATTTTAACATTAAAAATGAGTGTTTTATAAAGATTATTTAATAGTTATAAAACATCTTAAAATAAAAACCAAACAATAACTTAGCATTTAACTTAGACTTGAAGTGCTGGGTTGATGAAATCAATGATGATGTAGAGTGGTGGTGGGATTAGATCAGACGTCATGTGTCTTTTCAGTCTTTTGTGCTTTGCTGCTACTGGCAAAGAAACTGTCCAAAGTGGACTATTTTAA
The DNA here is from genome assembly GCF_048544385.1 of Mastigoproctus giganteus. Taxonomy (NCBI): domain Eukaryota; kingdom Metazoa; phylum Arthropoda; class Arachnida; order Uropygi; family Thelyphonidae; genus Mastigoproctus; species Mastigoproctus giganteus. The sequence goes on from NC_143577.1 coordinate 173,533,258, forward strand.
AGTACACTATGCTGCTGCAACAGGATCTGGAAAGGTTGAGCAAATGGGCTGAGAGGTGGCAAATGAAGTTTAACATTGACAAATGTAAAGTACTATACATGGGAAACAGCAACCCCAGAGCAACGTATCAACTCTGTGGTACTACACTGACAGTGGTAGAGAATGAAAGGGACCTGGGGGTGGTTGTGCAGGCAGATATGAAGTTCTCTGAGCAGTGCAGACGGGCTGCAAGAGTAGCTCATGGTGTATTGTCAATGATATATAGGAATTTTTCTAGCAGGGATAAGGAGGTGATTATTCCCTTGTATAAGGCAATGGTCAGGCCACACCTAGAGTACTGTATACAGGTCTGGAGGCCTCATTTCAAGAAGGATGTAGAGCTGCTGGAACGAGTACAGAGAAGGGCAACAAGATTAGTGAATGGAACAAAGGAGTGCTCTTACGAAGAAAGGCTTAAGTTTTGCAAATTACAGTGTCTGGAGACTAGGCACCAGCGAGGTGATCTGATAGAGGTGTATAAAGCCTTGAATGATCTGATAGAGGTGTATAAAGCCTTGAATGGTTTGAGCATGCTCAATGCTGATGGGATTCTTCCTCTTGCTCAGAATAATCACCTGAGAGGGCATAAATTCAAATTGAGGAAAGACAGATGTAGGATAGACGTGCAGAAATTTGCCTTTAGCCAACGGGTGGTTGGTTGGTGGAACAGACTTCCATCCCTTGTCGTGGAAGTTGATAGCCTAAATAAGTTTAAGGCTCAGCTGGGCAGGTATTTCGAACGAACAGAGAGGTGAAGTGGAAGTGGTTATTTTTTATTTATTTATTTTTTTTTTTTTGGCTGATGCTGCATAAGCTTGCTTTCTTGCATCAAATGCCTCTACTAATGCTAATAACTATAGGAAGTACCTTAGGTAGATAATTTATTGAAAGCCCCTCGTAACATATGCAAAAAATTCCTTAATGTTTTTCTTTACATTCTTAGCTAAGGATTTTTCATAATCTGTCTTAGCCTACCTAACTCCTTGAGTGACTTGGTAATATACTAATTTGTACTTCTTGTAGGACTCTATATCATAGATCTTCATCATTGAAAACTTTACTTTTGGCATTTTTCTTTACATTTTTAGCTAAAGATTTTTCATTATCTGCCTTAGCGTACCTAAATGTTAAGGCAGATAATGAAAGGTTTGTTAGGATAACCAGGAGTAAGAACAGGTGCATGTACACCAATGCTAGAAGTACAGTATATAAATTTGATGAATTTGAAGTGCTGATCAAAGCAGATATTGTTGGGATATAAGAAACATGGCATCATACAGATATAAGCAGAGCAGAATTGGAATTTGGGGAGTACAAAGTGTAAAGAAAGGATAGACAGCACAGAAAGGGAGGAGGGATTATGCTGTTAGTTAAGAAACACATAAAATTTAAAGAAGTGCATCCAACTGATATTGGTGAACAATGCAATGTTGAGTCTGTTTGGTGTGACATAAGCACTGAGAAAGAAAAATGAGAATAGGAGCGTGTTATAGGCCTAATGACTCTGATGAGTACAACGAACAGTTGTGCAAAGAATTAGAGTGGGCCAGTAAACCAGAATGTCTTGTAATGGGTTATTTTAACTTTCCAGATATTGACTGGAACTTGTGGATTGGTCATTTGCACACTAGCAAGACTTTTGTGGATTTAATGGAGGATTGTTTTCTACAGCAACATGTTCAAGGGGCAACCAGAGCGAGTAATACTCCGTATCTGATTATCAGCAGTGATTAGCCAAGCATTAAGAATTTGCAGATAAAGGAACCAATAGGTGACAGTGATCACAGTGTACTGATGTGGGATTTACTTAAAGATGTAACTACCATCAAGAGTAAAGAGAAAGGTTATTGCTTTCTTAAAGGTGACTACGGTGGTCACCTTTCGCAAAGGTGACCACTGTGGACTTCGGGGACCTATACCAACTAAGAAATACTGTTCAAGGTTCAGGCCTAAATGGATGTCAAATGAATTAACGAGGCTCGTGGCAGAGAAGAAAAATGCATGGGATGCATATAAATTATCAGGCAACAACTAGAAGCCTATGGCAGATATAAGCTAGTCTGTAATCAAGTCACAAAAGAGTTTAGGCAGGCAAAGGCAGATTATGAGAAATCTTTGGCAAAGGATGCAAAGAAAAACAGCAAAGAGTTGTTTACTTATGTAAACTCTAGAAGGAAGGGGATGAATCAGATTGGTGCACTTAACATAGATGGTTCGACTATTGATGATCCTGCTCAAGTAGCTGATAAACTGAATAATGAGTATTTTGCAACTACATTCACACATGAAGAGTTACTCAAGGAGGGGAATGCCAGAAGTTTGTCAAACTGTAACAGGAAGCTAAGTGATTTTGTAATAACTGAGAGCAAACTGGAGGAGAAATTAAAGTTAAACATTAAAAAGGCACCTGGGCAGATGGAATCGGGCAGCAAGGGAAGTAAGCAAACTCTTAGCCATAATTATGGGAGCATCCTTAGAGTCAGGCAAAGTGTTCCCCAATTCATAAAGGGGGTGCAAAGGGTGACACAAATAATTATAGACCTGTTAGTTTAACTTCTGTTCTGGGGAAAATAATGGAGTCACTGGTTAAAGAGCTGATACAGGATCACCTAGACAAGACTGCAGTAATAGTTCAGACACAGCATGGGTTTGTTAAGGGGAAGTCTTGTGTGACAAATTTGATTGGATACTACGATGTGGTCACAAAAGAACTGGATGCAAAAATAATTTTGATATCATATACTTGGATTTCAGGAAAGCGTTTGATACCATTGCACATGGAAGACTGCTGTTCAAATTGGAGCGGTATGGCATTAAGGGAAAGTTGCTGCAATGGATAAAGGGATGGTTGAGTGGGAGACAGAAAGACTACAATAATAGTTCAGGCACAGCATGGGTTTGTTAAGGGAAAGTCTTGTCTGACCAGTTTGATTGGATGCTACCATGTGGTCACAAAGGAACTGGATGCAAAAAATAATTTTGATATCATATACTTGGATTTCAGGAAAGCTCTTGATACTGTTGCACATCGAAGACTGCTGTAAAAATTGGAGCGGTATAGCATTAAGAGCAAGTTGCTGCAATGGATAAAGGAATGGTTGAGTGGGAGATGGCAGAGAGTGGTAATAAATGGACACTGCTCTACGTGGACTAATGTTATTAGTGGAGTCCCGCAGAGTTCGGTGCTGGGCCCATTATTGTTTTGTGTATTTATCTATGATATCGATAAAGATATATCAGGCTTAATGTCCAAGTTTGCAGATGATACAAAGGTTGGCAGGGTTGTTAAAGACACTTAAGACAGTATGCTACTGCAACAGGATCTAGAAAAGTTAGGCAGATGGGTTGAGAAGTGGGAACTGAAGTTTAACATTGACAAATGCAAAGTACAGCATATAGGTAGCAGTAACCCAAGAGAAAAATACCAACTGTGTGATACTACACTCAGAGAGGTGAGAATGAAAAAGAACTGGGGGCAATTGTGCAGTCAGATATTAAGTTCTCTGAGCAGTGCAGAGGCTGCCAGAGCAGTCATGGAGTTTTGTGAATGATATATAGCAGGGGTGGCCAAAAAGTCTATCGCAATCTACCAATTGATCGCGGCTTTAATTTCATTCAATCACGACAAATTTTAAATATATATAAAAAGTAGATTAGTTAAAATCTAAATGTTATTATTATTATGTGCCCCACTGCATACGCTTATTACAAATCCGTTGAACCATGACTACTCTTGTTGCCGTGCAGCCGCTAGGCTTGTCTAGTCAAAATTGACACAGTTACACGGTGTAGAGCATAGTGTATGTGTCGAATTCTTATTTAGCTTACTTAATATTAATAACTGGGCAGTACTTATAAACTAATTTAATACCCTTCGATTTAAAATGAATACTACGAAAAAGAGTAAAACGTATCATTTTCATCAAGAGTGGGAACTAGAATACTTTTTTTGTAATGATAAAAGAAAAATGTTGTTGTTCGATTTGCAATGCTTCCGTGGCTATACACAAAAAAGGAAATTTAGAAAGGCACTTCAAAGCACTCCATGGTAAATACTAATCAGATTTTCCGCCAAATAGTAACCTTAGAAAAAATAAATTAAAAGAACTTAAATCCAGATTATTCAAATAACAAAATTCCATTGTGTCACCTAATTTACAATCTAAAGCAGTAACTGTAGCATCATTTAAAGTGAGTCATTCTCTTGCAAAAAAATGCAAACCATTTTCTGATGGTCAATTCATCAAAGATGCATTTTTACAAATAACAGATTCTCTTTTTTGAAAATTTTAAGAACCAAAAATGATATTAAAAGTGCTCTTTGAGATCTGCAATTATCTTGAAATACTGTGATGCATCGAAAAAATGAGTAAAAATGTGATTGAACAATTGCGTGCTCATATTGCTAATTGTGTGTCCTTTTCTTTAAAACTGGATGAATCTACAGATGTCAGTGATACAGCTCAATTGCTCGTTTTTATTCGTATATTTTTCGATGATTCTGCTACTAGAGAAGAACTGCTGGGTGTGGTTTCATTAAAAGAAAGAACTAGAGATCTTCATATATTTAATGCATTCAAAAATTTTATTGAAAAAATTAAATTACCACTATTTAAGCTCGTATCAATAACAACAGATGGAGCTAAAGCAATGATGGGTCATCTTAATGGATTCATTGCATTGTGCCAAAAGGATGATGAATTCCCAGATTTTAGGAGTTACCAGTGTATCATTCACCAACAAGTGTAACCAGCAAAAGATTAAATATTACAGTGTTATGAACATAGCTTTCAAAATCGTGAATTCCATCAGAGGAAAATCTCTTCAAAAGAGACTTTCCAAAATGCAACTCGATGAAAATGAACCAGATTGATATTACATACAGATGTGAGGTGGCCGAGTCAGAGTAAGTTTCTACAGAGATTTCGAAATTTGCTGAATGAAATTAAAAATTTGTTGATCAAAGAGGAGATGATTATCAGCAGCTATAAGATACAGAGTGGTTGTGGGATCTGGCTTTTTTGGAAAATTTTACCAGTAAATTAAGTGATCTGAATTTGGAATTACAAGGAAAAAATAAAAATGTGGGTGACATGGTTAGTGGTATTTCTGCTCTGCATATCAATAGCAATTTTTGGCAATGTCTAAGGATCTCAAAAAAAAAAAAAAAAAAAAAAATCAATCATTTTGCAAATTTGCAAGATCATTTGCAATAATATCCTGTTTTTGAATTTAATAGTGAGAAATGGCGCCTCCGTAGCCAGGTGGGAAGGAGCAGCAGTGCGTAGCACACACTTCTTGATTAGACCGGGGTTCGAGCCTGTCACCACCAAATACGGAGGATGTGGATAGGTCAGGGAATGACCACCGCATATTCCCGGAGCAATATGGCCTTAGTTGCTAATGCTCCTAAAAACCAAATAACAAACAAACAATAGTGAGAAATATGTTTCTGGAATCGAGAAAGTTCTGGATGATTTTGAAACAATTGAAGACACTTCAATATATTTATCCATTTAATGTCGACTTAGATACGAAACAATTGCAGGAAAAAAAAAAAAAAAAAAATGCTGAGATTTTTCACATGTAGAAAATATTACCTGAAAATGAAATTATTACATTGCAAAACAATATCTTCCTAAAAGCCAGATCATCAGAAAAAGACTTGGAAATATGTTTGCCGAGAAAATAACCAAATTTAAAAAAATGCAGCAAACTTTTAAATTCCTGTTTTGGTTCCACATATCTATGCGAATCGGCCTTTTCATATTTGAAACAAACAAAGATGAAGAATCGCTCTACTCTATGGACTTGCATAAAGAAGATTCTTTACGGTTGGCCTTATCACAGTATATCCCCGATTCTGATAGCTTCACAGATGACATGAAGACACAAACTTCGCATAAATTAAAAATTTAAATACGCATGAATTTAAAATAAGAAATCTGAATTGTATTTAATTTTAAAATTTATAAACAACAATTTGTGTTTAACTTTTTTAACCATGTGCAATGTAATTCTGAAGGTATATTTTGCAGAAAAAAAGTAGATCACATCACAAATTAAGTTGGCCACCCCTGATATATGGGAATTTTGCTAGGAGAGACAAGGAGGTGATTATCCCTTTGTATAAGGCAATGGTCAGGCCACACCTTGAGTACTGCGTACAGGTCTGGAGGCCTCATTTTAGGAAGGATGTAGAGTTACTAGAACGAGTACAGAGAAGGGCAACAAGATTGGTGAGAGGAACAAAGGGGTGAGTTTACGAAGAAAGGCTTAAGTCTGCAAGTTGAAGTATCTGGAGACTAGGCACCTGCAAGGTGATCTGATTGTGGTGTATAAGGCCTTGAATGGTTTGAGTAGGCTCAATGCTGACAGGATATTTCCGCTTGTTCAGATTAAAAACCTGAGGAGACACCGATTCAAATTGAGGAAAGACAGTTATAGAGTAGATGTGTGGAAATTTGCCTTTAGCCAGCAGGTAGTTGATTGCTAAACAGACTTCCATCTGTTGTTGTGGAAGTTGATAACTTAAATAAATTTAAGGCTGAACTAGACAAACATTTGGAGTGACTGGATGGGCAAAATGGGAAGGGTTTTTTTTTTTTTTTTTGGCTGATGTTGTATAAGCTTGCTTTCTTGCATCATATGCCTCAACTAATGCTAATGCTAAATCCTTGAGTGATTTGGTAACAAACTAATTTACGCTTCTTGTATCATAGGTCTGCCAGCCATTGAAAACTTTACTTTTGGAGCTAGAGAGGACCTCTTATCATCTATTAATGGAATGCAGAAAATATAGAGATTTAAGAAATAGCAATGCAATATTTAAGGTGCTGATCTGAATGCAATTTTTACTGATTCAAATGCATACAGAATCTTCTCCACTATAACAAACAAAATTTTAAAGAAAAAAGACACAGCATAACTTATAGCATAAAATAAGAAGGCAAAGTTCAATAGGAGAGACATTACTTTTGGGATTGGCAATCATGGGACCATAGCTGCAGTCTTATGAACTAAATGAATCTGATGAGTATAATGAGCAATTGTGCAGAAAAATAGTGGGACAGTAAATCAGAATGTCTTATAATGGGGGATTTTAACTTTCCAGATATTGACTAGAACTTGTGGGTTGATTACTCGCATACTAGCAAGACTTTTGTGGATTTATTGAATGACTGTTTTCTACAGCAACATGTTCGAGAGGCAACCAGAGGGAGTAATACTCTTGATTTGATTATCAGCAATGATTATTCATGCATTAAGAATTTGCAGATAAAGGAACCATGGTCGCTAAGTGTGTGTACTTCTGTACCCTCACACTTGACCCCCCTCAGTTACAGCAACCTAAATGCCACAAAAAATAATGCATTTCTATAAAAAAATAATGCAACTAACTGGGTACTATAAATGAATAAATAAATTTCATGTTTATAATATGGGACAACTACATAAAGTTTGAGGAGTTCCTGAGATAGAGAGAGACACGAACATTAACAAATTAGGAGTCAGGAAAACTTGAACCACAATACTCAGAGCACATATCCTTCTACACCACTGCACAAGACTTGGTTATGGCAGCCACACTATACTATACTGTAGTGTATTGTACAGGTGTAGCCTTCCCTCCCCCCCGAGTGAGAGAGACAGGTGGGGAACAACTTTGACAACACAACCTTTCCACCATGTGCAGGAATTTTGAAAAGCAACAAATCCTCTCAGCAACTTAATTGTTTGCTAAAACTCTAGATTATAGGTACACCTGCAGAGGAAGTGGCTTCTTTTGCTTGAATATGTCCCATATTACTGGTGTAAACCAACCTAACCTTTTTCACTAGCCAAAAATGAAAGTCTATTAAAAAACCTACACTTCTTTTGCTTGAATCCATCCCAAATTTAGCCATGCCTGCAATGAGGTGACAAGGTGTACCCATAATCTGGAGTTCAGCCAATTATTTCTTTTTTTTTTTTTTTTTTTGGCAATATATCATCAAGTACAAACTGCTAAAAGTTGCTGTCCACATTGTCTTCAAAGGACAATCTAATTGTTCTAAAAAATTCACTAAATAGAAAACATGTTTTTTCAACTACAAATTGTGAAACTCAAACTGGGTAATCCAACACTTATTATCAGTGAATCCCTAAATTTGTTCACAAATAGCAAATACACTAATCCTAAAGAATTTTTCAATGTCATTGGACTGCTCTGAAATCTTATTTGTCTGAGATGAAATCCCGACCTTGCACAATCGGCATATACCTAAGCTACTCAATTTCACATTAAAATAAGGTGACTTGCTGAATTAGTCCATTTTCCTAAACATAGCCAGAAGTTAAAGAACTACGACATACAAAAAGAAGTTAGTTTATATCCCAGTATCAGGGCTGACTGTCCAAATGGTTAAGCTGTGATGGGCGCTACGGCCAATAATGTTTCTTGCATGTTGCTGCAAGAAAAAAATTTAAAAAAATAAAGAGCCAAAACTGTTGGGAGCCACCGGGACCAGTGTATACATCGAATGGTATAACTCCAGATCAGGGTAGCCCATCCAACATGGTGGCTAGCAAAACAGTGGGAAAGCAGTTATCGATAAGTTGTGACTCTGCCCCCCCCCCACCTTCCCAGGTTAATATGCCTAGGGTGTTTTCCCCCACTTGCCACTTTTTGGATCACGAACTCATTTTCCGATTCAAAAACGGCAATATGGGTGGGATTAACATCCTACCTAAGCTAAACACCCCCCACCTCAATGACACAAAATAATCAGAAAGAAAACACCATGGCAGCAAGAAAAAAAAGGCTTACAATTCAGCAAAATAACAAGATGGCACCATACCACACACCTCCAAACAACAAGGCTGAGAATAATAGAAAAATAATTTTACATTTACTGCTACAATCTCAAACAGGCAAACTTGAACCACAATACTCAGAGTACATATCCTTCTACACCACTGCACAAGATCACAGCACAGAGTGAAGGTGCCTTCACCCGCCAATCACTGCCATCTTTTCTCACTTTCATCGGTGTACCCTATACTGGAGTTCAGCCGGGTTTTTATCCCCTTCCCCCATCCAGCTGTTTTTAAATTGGAAAATGAGTTCGCAATCTAAAAACAGTGCTAAGTTGGGGGAAAAACACCCTAGGCACATCAACCTAGGAAGATAGTGAGTGGGGGAGTGGGTGGAGTCAACTTGTCAATCACTGCCTTCTTACCGCTTTGCTAGCTACCATGTTGGACAGGTTAACCTAATCTGGAGTGAGGATAAATGAGCCTATTGTACTGAAATCCATAGTGATATGAAATAATGATAACATACATATCCAAAGTAAAAATATCTTTAATTATAAATAAATAATTTGGAGCTTTCGAGGCTGAATGTGCCTCTTTATCAACAAAAAAAAATATAATGGAAACTTTAAAAATAAAAATTATTTTAACAAACAATTATGCATGCAGTGAGGCGTGCGAGGACACGAGGTAGGCCATTCAACCATTAAACTGGTGTTCATTGTTGCTGCACGGACGTGCATAGTTTTGCTTCCAACAAAGGGTGTAGTCTCATGCCTTTGCAGCGGTTCGAGAGCCAGGAACTGCTGCAAAGGCATGAGACTACACCCCGTCTTAGAGGCAACTGTTTTAAGTCTACACAAGCGCTGGAGGCAAAACTACGCACGTCCATGCAGCAATAATGAACACCAGTTTAATGGCTGAATGGCCTACCTCATGCCCTTGCACACCTCACTGCACACATAACTCTGTCTTAAAGTAATTTTAATCTCTAAAGTTTCCATTCTATTTGTTGATAAAGAGGCACATTCAGCCTTGAAAGCTCCAAAGTATTTATTTATAATTAAAGATATTTTTACTGTATATACGTTATGATTATTTAATATCACTAATCTGGAGTTTTACCAAAAACCCTACCTAAACTGAGCACCCATCTCATCGACAACACAAAACAATCAGAAAGAAAACACCTCCACAATAATCACCCAATCACAGAATTCGACCGTACAATCACAGCACTGAGTGGGAGGTGCCTTTACCTGTCAATCACTTCTTTTATCGCCATGTTGGGCGGATTACCCTAATCCGGAGTTCAACCAAAATTTATATCAAATTATGAGAATAAAGAACAACCTGTTTCAATGTTTAAACCAAAATTAATATTAACATTAAACATTTTCCAGGAATATAAAGAATACGAAAAACTGCGTTAATTGTTATTCGCAAAATGCAGTAAACTGCTGCGTAAAGAATCGATCTCCCAAGCATGACCCACCCTTTTCCGGGATATTTCTTCTATTTATTTCTCTTGTTAAAGTTCAAAGCATTAAATCAGTGGTATCTAAATCTCTTCTAAGAACTTACATGATCTAATGATATATATGGCTTTCCTGATGTTAGCACGAGAATTAAAACGAGAAAACAAGCAAATCCTAAACCAACGGCTAAACATGCGATCAACAAGAATGCAACCATCACACCCTACACCTCACTTCCAGTTTGAATTTCCATATCAGTTGCTAAGAGTTACCCACGCTAAAGAGTAGTTTGATTCTAAAAGCGACACCTGCAGGTGTATGAAAATGTAACCCAAACTTGTAAAAACAATCGATGAAAATAATTAAATTAGCATTAGTAGAGGCATTTGATGCAAGAAAGCAAGCTTATGCAGCATCAGCCAAAAAAAAAAAAAAAAACCACTTCCACTTCACCCCTCTGTTCGTTCAAAATACCTGTCCAGCTGAGCCCTAAACTTATTTAGGCTATCAACTTCCACGACAAGGGATGGAAGTCTGTTCCACCAACCAACCACTCGCTGGCTAAAGGCAAATTTCCGCACGTCTATCCTACATCTGTCTTTCCTCAATTTGAATTTATGCCCTCTCAGGTGATTATTCCGAGCGAGAGGAAGAATCCCATCTGCATTGAGCATGCTCAAACCATTCAAGGCTTTATACACCTCCATCAGATCACCTCGCTAGTGCCTAGTCTCCAGACACTGTAATTTGCAAAATTTAAGCCTTTCTTCGTAAGAGCACGCCTTTGTTCCATTCACTAATCTTGTTGCCCTTCTCTGTACTCGTTCCAGCAGCTCTACATCCTTCTTGAAATGAGGCCTCCAGACCTGTATACAGTACTCTAGATGTGGCCTGACCATTGCCTTATACAAGGGAATAATCACCTCCTTATCCCTGCTAGAAAAATTCCTATATATCATTGACAATACACCATGAGCTACTCTTGCAGCCCGTCTGCACTGCTCAGAGAACTTCATATCTGCCTGCACAACCACCCCCAGGTCCCTTTCATTCTCTACCACTGTCAGTGTAGTACCACAGAGTTGATACGTTGCTCTGGGGTTGCTGTTTCCCATGTGTAGTACTTTACATTTGTCAATGTTAAACTTCATTTGCCACCTCTCAGCCCATCTTCTCAACCTTTCCAGATCCTGTTGCAGCAGCATAGTGTCAGTAGTGTCCTTGACAACCCTGCCTACCTTTGTATCGTCTGCAAACTTCGACATTAAGCTTGATATACCATCATCAATATCATTTATGAATACAGAAACCAATAATGGACCCAACACTGAGCCCTGAGGGACTCCACTAATAACATTAGTCCACGACGAGCAGTGTCCATTGATTACCACTCTGTCTTCTCCCCCTCAGCCACCCCTTTATCCACAGCAGCAATTTGCCACCAATGTCACACTGCTCCAATTTGTGCAGCAGTCTTCCATGTGCAATAGTATCAAAAGCCTTTCTAAGATCCAAGCATATAATATCAAAGTTATTCCCTGCATCCAGTTCCTTTGTGACCGCATCATAGTATCCAATCAAATTGGTCAGGCAAGACTTCCCCTTAACAAAACCATGCTGTGTCCGAGCTATAACTGAAGTCTTGTCTAAATGATCCTGCAGTGCCTCTTTAACTAGTGCCTCCATTAATTTTCCGGGAACAGAAGTTAAACTCACAGGTCTATAATTGCTTGTGTCACCCTTTGATCCTCCTTTGTGAATTGGGGTCACATTTGCACATCTCCAGTCTGTGGGTACCTCCCCTGAGTCCAAGGAAGTTCTCATAATTATGGCTAAGGGTTTGCTTACTTCCTCTGCTGCCTCCTTTAATATAACTGGATAGATCCCATCCATCCCGGGTGCCTTTCTTGTGTTTATCTTCAACAATTTCTCCTCCACTTTACTCTCAGTTATTACAAGATTCTCTAGCTTACTGCTAGAGTTGAATACACCTCTGGCATTCCCCTCGCTAAATAACACCTCATGTGTGAATGTCGATGCAAAATATTCATTCAGTTTGTTAGCTACTTGAGCAGGATCATCAACAGTTGACCCATCGATATCAAGTGGACCAATCTGATTCATCCCCTTCCTTCTAGAGTTTACATAAGTAAAGAACTCTTTGCTGTTTTTCTTTGCATCCCTTGCCAAAGATTTCTCGTACTCTGCCTTCGCCTGCCTAACCTTCTTTGTAACTTGGTTACAGATCAACTTGTATCTATCATACGCTTCTGTGTCATGTGTTAATTTGTTTGTATCCCATGCATGTTTCTTCTCTGCCATATGCCTCATCAATTCATCTGACATCCATTTAGACCTAAACCTTGAACAATATTTCTTAGTTGGTATGTAAAGCCTAGTAGCTTCCAAGATAAGTTCTTTGAATGCTTCCCATTTTGCATTTGCTGTTGGTAATAGCATCAGTTGGTCCCACTGTATGGAATTTAAATACTGTCTCAGTCCATCGTAGTCGCCTTTACGAAAGCAATAACCCTTCCCTTTACCCCTAATGGTAGTTACCTCTTTGAGTAAATCCCACTTCAGCACACTGTGATCACTGCCACCTAGTGGTTCCTTTATCTGCAGATTCTTAATGCATGAAGAGTCACTGCTGATAATCAAATCAAGAGTATTCCTCCCTCTAGTTGCCTCCCGAACATGCTGATGTAGAAAACAATCATCCAATAAATCCACAAAAGCCTTGCTAGTGTGTGAGTGACCAGCCCCCAAACTCCAGTCAATATCTGTTAAATTAAAATCTCCCATTATAAGACTCTCTGATTTACTGGCCCATTCTATTTCCCTGTACAGTTTCTTATTATACTCATCAGAGTCATTAGGGCTATAGCACACACCTACTCTCAATTTTGATCTCCCAATGCTTATGTCACACCAAACTGACTCGACACTGCACTGTCCTGCGATGTCCACTGGCTTCACGTCCTTGGATTTTATGTATTTCTTAACTAATAGCATAACCCCTCCTCCCTTCCTATCTAGTCTATCCTTTCTGTAGACGTTGTACTCCCCGAATTCCAGTTCTGCATTCCTTATATCTGTGTGACACCAAGTCCCTGATATCCCAACAATATCTGCCTTTGATGTTCTGAGCAATACCTCAAATTCATCAAATTTATTTACTAAACTCCTAGCATTGGTGTACACGCAAGTATACATGCACCTATTTCTAGTCTTAGCTACCTAACACAACCCATGTGTTTACTTGTACCGCAATGACTCCCAGCAGTCTCTGAAATATCCTGAATCTTGTTTTTCAGGCTTCTGCTCATTCCAATAGAAGCAGTGCAAGAATCTCTTTCACCTCTGCCAGTGGCTACTGTTAATCTATTCGTCTTTGTATCCCCCCAAGCTTGCAGTTTTCCGACCCACCTAACACTGCCTCGATAGCATCAGCAAATATTCTTGCACCCTTTATATTTAAGTGTATCCCATCCCTGTAGAAGCAATCTCTCCTGTTAACAAGTACAGTCCAGGCTGAAAAAAATTCTACCCCTTGAGCCTTGCACAATCTTTCCAGGGGCGAATTGATCGACAAGGCTCTCATCATAAAATAATTACAGTTAGATCACAAAGTTTACGGGAATTACATACCCAAAAGATGAAGGTTCACCAGGGCCGGTTGTTAGGGAAGAGAGTCAGTGGGTTCAATTAACCGGGACCAGACTTTGAAAGTAGCCCAAATCATAACAAAGGCGATTCCTCCCTATAGCAACTGAGGTTCAATAAGGGAGTCAAGTTCATTCTCTAGCTATTCCGCGACACATTCACGCTAGAGTTCTATTAATGTTAGTTTTATTAATGAAAAGGAAGGTGTTCCACCTTCCTTTTCATTAATAAACTGTTAGTCTAAGAATCGGCTTCTTATTTAAGCAGTCCTGACCACGAATTATGTGAGTGAAGGTGAACGGAATGAGAGAGAGAGAGGAGGAGGAGAAAAATTAATGGACAAACTTCAGCCACCTACAATTTTTTTTACTAGGGAATTCAAGGTAAGGAGAATTCATCATTGTTACGGAATGAGAGAGATAGATAGAGAGAGAGAGAGAGAGAGAGAGAGAGAGAGAGAATTTTTTTTTTACTAGGAAATTCAAGGTAAGAAGAATTCATCATTGTTATCCTTTATCCCAAAATGAATTTTTACGGCCTGCTGAAATCTAGGACCACAGACGTCCGTTTTCTGGAACATTCTATTTAATTGACTGTCACCAGAAATTATCTCTCACTGAAATGACGTGATATACAAAATATATCCTTATATAATATCGATGTAGATACACCATAGATAACTCTTAAGAAACCATGATGGTAGTATGGGAGGAGTCATTTGCTCTGTATCTCATATTGTGCTCTTCCTTCACAACGAATTTCCATGGTATTGCACTACCTCGATTAAGTAACACTTCACTGATAGAGAAGACTACTGTTACTTATTCTCAGTGAATACCATCGCCCAGACCGTTTGAAATATGGTATAAGATAAAGATCTCTGTTATCCTCATACTGTCCCTATTAGACTTAGAAAATCAAAAAAGATGTAGGAGAGGTAGAGGAAGGAATGCCGTAGAAGGAAGCAGTGGCGTAGCTATGGGGGACGGCGGGGGAGATTCGCCCCGGGAGACACTTTTTTGGGGGCGGAACTTTTCACGAGAAACACAATTTTATTTTTCGACGATTACGGCGCCATATTGGCTCTATGCTCTGCACTCTCTTGTGCAGTGCAATTCTTTTACTCCCACACCCGTCAGGGGAGGGAGGTGACGGCTTGCTGTCGCCTCTCTTCCCTGCCACACCATTTCTTCCCTCTGGTGGGGCATGGGCATGCCTCACTGAAAAATTGGGGGTCACCTACCCTATCGACCCTCTTCTTCCTATTTCACCCACCAGCCTTCATTCTCCCCTCCCGGCACTTTTTCTTGCACAGCGTATAGCCCTACATGTCCAAATTTAAATACACCAAAAAATTTCGCCCAACCTTTTAGGCACTTCAGAAACAGGCTTTCAGCGTCAAACCCCATATTAGTGCTTTAATGTAAGTGATTTAAAATCAACCGCGGTCGTTCCAATTTTATTTTAGGTCCTAGCCACTAAAATCCCAGGAAAGTAAGTGGCAGGACCTGCCAGAGTACAATTGACTCAATGGTAACACCCGGCTAGCCTCCACGTGGCGAGGTATGGACAACGTCTGGTCCCATTAGGGGCCTGGCGGCCAATAAGCCGGATAAACAATGGGCACAACATATAACACTACTCATGACCCACACACTTCTAAATCTCTGGCTTTGACAGGGTACTGTCACCGATACATAGAACATTCGCGGAGATGGGAGAAATCCCAGGAGCCGCTAGACCCTCAATATACCTCATACCTCATACCTTATGTTAACTTAGTGTCTGCGCGTGTAGCACAGTGGTATCGTCACCGTCCTCCCCACACCGGGTGGAAAAGGCCTGGGTTCAAATCCCGTCGATGACGCGAGGAACTTTAATGGGCTTTTTTCACTCCGTGGCTGAGTTAGTTGGTCTCAGGCGTAGATAGCAAGGTTTTTCTCCCCAGTAACTGGGGTTTTTTTCGTCCAGCAAAACAGGCAAATCAACCATAGAACATATGCAATGTACAGACACAAATACGGGTTAATGTATTTAATTACGGGCAACCCTAAAATAATAATTTGATTTTTTTATGTTAACTTAGTAATTTTTATTACTTAATTAATAATTAGTTTTCAACAACTATACTTACAACTTAAATAAATAAAATATAAATATAACAAAACCGTTACATTTCCCTATCATACTATACTTCAAATTCTTAAAAATAAAACAATAAAATCATGGCACGGCGATTGCTTTATTGGTTTATTCCTTATACTGCGGTGGATGCGTCTCAGTAGCAGAGAAAGCAAGAAAAATAACCTTTTAGAAAGTGGAAATTAAAGTTTTACTTCAAAAATAAACATAGTGTTTTAATTTATTTCCCTATACGTCGTTTTGATTTTTTGTAGTTTTTTTTGGTGTGTATTGAGAGGGGCAGCAAACTCAGGGACCGTCCCGGGCGGCAACAGCTCTAGCTACAGTACCAGAAGGAAGAAAGGGACAGTTACTCCTTCAACTCACACTACTCAAAAGAGTCACTCCCTGGGCGGATGGGGGTAGGTGACTCCGAGTCTCCCCCCTCACCTCCCCTCTCTCCCAAATCAGTGGAGCATGGGCCTGCTCCACTGATTTGGGGGTCATCTTCTCTATGGACCCCTTACTCTGTCTTTTCTCCCCCACTCTTCAGTCTCCCCACCCGCCTCTCTAACTTACAACTACTAGTGTCCGAATCATCTCTAAATTGCTTGAGCCCTACACCCAAAAACTTAATAACATCAATTCGTATAAATAGCACTCCTTTCGGCTGACCCCTGTCTATAACGGGTTTTTTTTTCCTTTCATTTTATTTTATTTTATTTTTTTATTTTATTATTTTTTTTATTTTATATTTTTTATTTATTTATTATTTTTTTATTTATTTATTATTTTTTTATTTTAGGTCCTAGCCACTGAAATCACAGGAAATTAGGTGGCAGGACCTGCCAGAGTAAATAACAATAATAGTGGTGTACCTGGTCTGCCTCCATGAGGCAGAGTGTGGACAACGTTGGGTTCCATCAGGGCCCAGTGGCTAAATGACCAGAGGAACAACAGTACACGACACTACGCATGTACAAAATCCATACACTTTTAAACTTCTGGCATTGACAGTGTTCTGTTTCACACCCACAATGTATAGTACGCGGAGATGGGGGAAACCCCTGTGCCGTTTGACACTAAACACACTCTACACTACTCAAAAGCTCATAAATTCCTCGAATAGGCAACGCTTCCCCATTAGAGAAGATTGTCGTTACCTATTCTCGGAAACTCCGTGAATATCAGGCTCCCCTGACGGCACCGTTTCAAAGCTATTGGCCTATCATCAGTGGGTGGGCAAAGCTATTTGTGTGGGATAATAACTCTACTGTCCACTCAGGTGGGCAGGAGCAGCAGTGCGTAAAGCACGTTGCCTTCTGTATACTCCAAGAGGGTGACGTCGTTTCCACAGTCTGAATTCCACTTGTTTAGGGCTGTAAAAAATGACAGATAGGATCTGTGTAATGTCCATTCTTATAATCGGGTATAAGCGGTATGGACGGATACTGGACGCCGTCAGCAGTCAGAAGCAAATAGTACAAGTTGTAGTGGGCAAAATTAAAGGGGTTGGATTTGAAGGAGCCATTGAAACTATCACTGGACACAATATCCACGATCAGACTGGCTGGGATCTGACCTAGATATATATTGTCTCGGATAGAATCGGACATAGCTTTGGGAATTGAGTAGTAAGTAACGTTAACTCTGTTACTGGGGTAAATAAGCGGATGCTTTTCAAGAACACTCATTTGAGCCAGCTATATGTTGGGATTAAGCTTAACTTTACGCTCAAAAAGACTGGCTTCTCGTATGTGTATCTTTGCTGAAGTGTCAAGAAATACCAAGCAGAACATGGGAGAGCTACGAACCATTCTCAGATGGGTTGATAGGTTGTTAACAACATATTTGGCCTGGTCGCACAAATCTAGTCTGAGCCGTTCTAGTAGCTCTGCCATCTCGGTTTTTGAAAAGTACTTCACACAATGATGCATACTGCTGTCTTTTCGAGAAAACATCTGCGGCACTTCGCAAGCATTATCTTTGCGAACAGTTCTGTACTGAGCTGCGAGTTTTTAGCTACTTGGTCAAAGTTCAAAAGCGTTTCTAAATAAGCTCTGTAGGTGTCACTGCTGGGGTTGATGAGTGTATCCTGAACGAAAAGGTCGACATGGCTAAACAGAGAGTGGAAAAAGGTATTGACGGCGCCCACATTCTATTGAAGTTCTTTACCGTCGCTTTGGGTTAACTGTACTTTCAGACGCAAATAAGTTTTTCCCAGGTCCAGATATTCTTCCGAAGTTCCCGGAACGGAAAACTCGGCCCCGGTGTGTCCACTGATGCTAAAGGCAGGAAGGTGACGTAAGAAGAACGCTCGAAGCACAGATTAGTAGCTGGCAGGGCGAACAAATCCAATTCTGATATCATCATTGTCTGCATCATTGAAAATATCTTGATATTTTCAGCGTTTGCCTCCGTTCAGACTGCGGACTTTTTGCTTTATGGCTTGTCCCACTTCGGAAGTTCGATTTATAAATGATCACTTCACAGGCACTCCCGAAATGACATCATCGAACATATTAATACCTGCTGACAGCCCTTGGTGACCAATGAACTTAGCTGCGGGTTTCAGAAGAGGAGAAAGAAATGTGAAAGCCGAGCGGAATATACTACCTAGTCCCTGGCCTCTGTGGATCGGAGCTCCTGCAAAGTAGGGACTTCCTCCCGCCTGCACGGTGCAGTATTCTACGTAAGCATTCACTGGGATCGAAAATGTAGTTTAATTACGGTTTTCCCTCCTCTGAACGGAAATATCTGGCCACTGTCTGTTTGTATTTGAATAGATATGGAATGAATGTTTGAAAGCAGCACTGGGTAATAATCCAAATGCGAGAATTCGCCTCTTTTCCGAACGGCACTAGTCGCAAAAGAGGCGCCTTGGTGTTGCCTACTATCTGGTCTTCGATCACATTACTATAAACGAAGTAAGAGTTGACACCCCTATTTATATCACACGGAAATCTCGATCTGGCAGTTCCTTGGAAGTCGCGATGCAGACGGTCAAAACCGAGCAGCTCGCCTAGTCCTGACTCAGGGAAACGAAGACACACACACACCACTTTCTAATACAAAGGAAACAAAGCCATGGGTATTTACACTTCCTTTATTTCTGTCCTTCCCTTATTTTATTACACTTCCCTTATTTCTACAAGCAATACAATGACAGAAATTGAGCAATTTCTGTCATAGTTAGTACGATTTCGGACACTACTGCAATTACCGTAAGGAATTTTATACTCGCAAACATCACAACTCGAAGGTCCTATATAAAAAAAAGCCTCCTATCGCCTCTGTGGGGCGTGACAGGGGGAAACACAATTTTACCTTTATGTATCCATTTTCCCAAGTGCACACCTTTGAAAGTTCTGTATTTATCACCACCATCACTTGGCTTTATATTTAGGGATCAGACCTAGAATTTCAGCCGTTCGGAAGGCCATACGTAACTCGCTGTCATTCTTGAAGTTAACGGTAAATCTCACTCTGAAATCTGCTTCTACTACTTTAAGCTCTAAATTGGTATTAAGGCCGCACATATGGTCAACCAATTTAGACGAATTTTCGTACCTCTGCTTCCAACACGTACACCTCTGTGTTCCGGGATGAAAGTCCTTTCTGCAAAGTTGCAAAATCTTGAAACAAAATATTGTTTCAAGATTTAGAAACGTGGATTTCTGCTAACGCAACCTCTCACTTGCCATTGAGAGCTATAGCATCAGGCAAAACAACAGTAAAATTAGACTGTGTTGTCGGGACGGAAATCCACGCTCACGTTACTTGGTAGGGTTAAGAAGAACATCTTTAGCAGGAATCCAGCAGTTATAGGAAGTAGGATATCCTAGCCACTTAACCAGTAATTAACGCGGGCCTCCCGTACGTCTGTCCTTAAGTACCTTTTCAATAAGAAAGACATCGACAGGTAAGTCGTCCTGGAGATTAACACACTGTAGTTGTTGCTCATAAAACGTGCCTTGGATCGTTGCCGGCCCTGTCTTTGACGCTATACACAACTGGTTGCTTTCGTTTCAAAACTTGGGTAACACTGAACACCTCACGACTCCAACTTAGAACCTATACTTAGAACGACACGATCCCCTAGTTTAAATTTATGATTATGTTCTTTGGGCTTTTTTAAGTACAATTTCCTGTAGATGTCTTCTTCATTATGCAAGGTGAGATCAGCAGGCGGCATCCCGATGGTTCGATTATAAGCAGATACAATGTCGGGAAGAACGTGCACATATTTCTTACTTTTAGAATAAGTTATCCATTTAAATATTTTTTCTTTCAGAGTCCGGATGAAACGCTCACCTATGGCTGCCTTTTTTCCCGATCTAGTAGTATAGAAATTAATGTTAAGAGACTTAAATAATGCTCTTACATCTTTATTTGTAAATTCTTTGCCCTGATGGTGTTTCTTCCTTGAAAATTGATTTGAATGCCTTTACCATTTGCTTTGAAGTTTCCTTTCTAAGTGCTCTCACCCAGGCATATCTTGAAAATGCATCTATACAAACGAGCAAATAGCATATTCCTCCATTCTGTTTAGACAGATTGGAAACTTCTGTTAACTCACACTGAAATGTATGGTGGAGCCCCGGAACTATTATCTGGTTTCTAGGAAAATTAACTTTTTGCGGTTTGTCTCAAATAAGCAGGTTGAGATGCCAAGTACTCTTTCACGACACGCCTGGGCAACTTTGTGTTTTTGTTACGCATTAACACCACTGAAATTTCCCACTATACGTGGATCATTGTAATCTTCTAACATTTTGTTGTTCTTTTCCAGCTGGCAACACTTTACGAACAGGACAGGCAGAAGTATTGGTGGCTATTATAATGCTCGTTCTCGGAGTCCTTTATGAATTGTTGTTGTTGATGCTAGAAGCCGAAAGAAAAGAATATGAAGACAAAATAGCTAGGGGTGGGGGGGTTAGGCAGCTCCATAATTCCCTCGTAATTTTCTATCTATATATATTTTTTGTGTGTGAATAAAAAAAAATATCTATTTGTAAATATTGTCTGTCTTTTCTTAGCTACTAGAGAAATAACTTTTTAAAATTTTAAAATTAATCAATAGTTTTAAAATCTTAAACAACTTTGGGAAATTACTTTTAGAATGTAAAATCATTAGACACTGTACAGGCGGGCCTCGATTAACGCGATTAATTCGTCCCACGAGCGCATCGCACAAAACGGAAACGCGTTAATCGAATATCATAACCAATAGGAAAAATTATAATTGGTCCTTGACCTTCTGGAATGTCCATAAAGAATTTAAAAAATACCTTTTAAATAACTTTTTAACTGTATATAATGTAAAAGATAATGAAAATAATTATGGAATTAAATGTTTATTGCATAAAACAGCGGTTCTTAAACTGTGCGCCGCGGAATAGTTTAAATTTTCGAGGGAAACACAGCGATACTCGACATCTGTCGGACACCGCGCGAACTACTAGCTCGAGGTAGTTCACAGTTTCAGCCTTTCTTATTAAGTTGTTTGGACCTAACTACTAAACGAAACTGTTAGGTGTTTCATTTGGCCTGGGTGCGCCTTGAAAAAATTACTAAGACATTAAAGGCGCCATGAACCGAGAAACTTTGGGAACCTCTGACAAAAAATACACAATGAAGAAATTACTGTTGCGGAAATATTTGAACAGTGTTGACTTTCTCTTTTCATCAATCAATTTCCGATAGCCGACAACAATCTTCTGTGGGCCCTGGCGAAATAAATATCGCAGAGAACATCAAACCTTTTGTTTGAGGTTCTATGCGATATGAAAGATTTCATCTAATTCTTTTACCGTTATATCCTTCGCGGTAACATTTTCACCTGGCTCATTTAAAAATTTGAATTTTTAAATGCAAGTCTGCATTAACTTTATTAGCAGGAGACAAACATATCTTCTTCCGATGGTTGATGGAACACACCGAAGTGGGCAGCAGGCAAACGTTTGTTTATTGACTGTACGACTCGCGGTAAGCTTAACGCGCGATTCAAATCTTTTTCAACTATCGCATAAAAAAAAAGATCGGGTTAATTGGAAATTTGCATCGTGTAAAGTGGTATCATTTTTCAAATAGCGTTAACTGAATATCGCGTTAATCGAACTTGCGTTATGCGAGGCCTAGCTGTATTTCATTTTCAGCTTTGCAAAAAGGACCGATAGATGGTGCATCCATTCATAGCCTAACTCATTGGTAAAATAAATTTAAACATCAAACAATATAGAACACAAAAAAAATCTTTAGTTCTCAGGTTTTTCATCAGCAAAGTGGACCGCAAAACATAGAAAACATCGCGAATAGTATCAACACAGGAAATAATTGTCTCTTTTCTTAGCTACTAGTGAAATAGTTTTAAAATCTTAAACAACTTTGGGAAATTAATTTAGAATGTAAAATCATTATATTTCATTTTCAGCTTGCAAAAAGGACCGACAGATGGAACCACCATTCATAGCCTAACTTATTGGTAAAATAAATTTACACATCAAACAATACAGTATAGAACACATAAAAAATCTTTACTTTTCAGGTTTTCGACGGTAGAGTGTGCCTCTAAACATAGAACACATCACAAAAGTATCAACACAGGAAATAAAAAAACTTTACATTCTAGAAAAAGAAGGAAACATTTTTTTTTTCATTTTCAGCTTGCGAATAGGACCAATAGATGGAGCCACAGCCAGACTAACTTATGGGTTAAAAAAATATATGTATACAGTATTTTTAAACATCAAACACAAAATAAAATTTAAAAAATCTTTACTTTCCGCAATTCGTCGGTAAAGTGGACTAACAGTAACACAGAGTATATATTTCCAATAGTATCAAATGCTGGAAATTAAAAAAAAAAAAAAAAAAAAAAACCTTTATTACAGGTACCTCCCAACCGGAAGAAATAAACAATGTTTGGCACCAGGCTCTTTGCAGAATACAGGTCTCTTGACATCGCACTCGCGCACTGATACCTATCAGCCACATTTACACACCTATACTCAAATTAAAGAGTAGGCCAGTGGATAAGTGTCAAACAGCCACCACAAAAGACAGTGGTTCGAACCTCAGCAAAAGAAATAATAAAAAGAAAAAAACACTATCTAGTGAGTCCTCCATTATGCTTTCATACACCAGTCTTAACTAGTTGTGACTATTTCTTGAATGCTATCCATCCAAAATTTATTCTTCTCTTGACTTCCAGCTATTTATCATTATTACAGCTGACTTGTCCCAGATAAGTATGCCTCCACCTTTTCAATTACTGCTCCTTCAATCATTATATCCCTTTCTGCAGCATACTTGTTCATTATTACTTTTGTTTTGGCCATATTCATCTTTAGTCCAAAATCCGTACTAACTCTGCATAATTGATTATGATTTTCTCTCTAATTCTTTGGTATCATGGCTTATGATCACAATGTCATCTGCAAATCGTAAATGGTTTAAGTACTCTCCATTCACATTGACTCCTTTCTGCGACATCTAATCTTCTGAAAGCTTCGTCAAGGGCAGCAGTAAACAACTTCGGAGATATTGCCTCCTTGCTGAACTCCTTTCTCAATTTTAAATTTGCTACTGCCTTTGTCTAGTCTAATAAAGGAGGTAGCGTTCTCATATATCATAATATATGGGGAATCTATGCTTTGTCTTTCCAGTGCCCGAAACATTGCCTTATGCTGTATGGAGTCAAATGCCAGGCATAATGGTGTTTTATATTCATTTGCTTTCTCCATTAGCTGTGATATTACGTGAAGGTGATCCATAGTTGAGAATCCTGTCCTAAAGCCAGCTTGCTCTTTCAGTTGATTCTCATCAAGTATTCTTTCTAATGTGTTAGTAATGACCCTTGTGAACAACTGTAGATGTGGAATAATAAGCTAATTGGTCTATAATTTGCAATTTCTGATTTATCTATTTTCTTATGCAGCAAAACTATGATTAGATTATTCCACTCCTTAGGCATCACACCTTTTCTAATGTATTTTGTGAAGTCTTGCCAGTTTTTGTGTTATGTCTCTTCCCCCCAATTTTAACAACTCTACAGTAATTCCATCTTCTCCCGGGGCTTTCTGATTCTTCATTTTCTACAACGATGTTCTACCTCATCAGGAAGGATATCGGGTATGTCATGTGTTACTAATTTGTGATCCATCTGCCCCACTGCTGGCATCATTCCCTCTCTCCTTGTGCAATTCTCTATATAGTCTTCTGCTATTTATAAGTACCCCATCCATTTTTGACTAAAATTTTTATTAATTTAATTTTAAACTTTATATTTTAAATACAAATAACAATAATAAACAAATACTGTACATTTTTGTATGTTGATTGCTGTTTTGATAATGACTTGAACAAACTTGAATTTAAATTAATGAACTAAAAACTTTTGACCACTGTATATATCTAAATGTTCATAACCCAACTTGACATGGAGGGCCTATCCCCCTGTCAAGTTGGGGAATCCCGAACAGCTGTAAAAATGTCTTAATTTTTACTCGCTTTTGAGAGCAGTCACCGCTCCAAGTCACCTTGCTGTGATCACAGCAAGGTGACTTGGAGCGGTGACGATCGACTTGCACGTAATATTTATAAAAACGGTGAGAAAGTATGTGACTTTCGTCGGGGAAAAGAGAGTAACGTTAGTAAGGAACATACTTTTTAGTGTAATCTGAACCAGGTAACTACGGGGTGTTTGTTGTTTGGAGATTCTTTGTGTAGGAGTGGGCGAACTTTGTCTGGTAACCTCCGCTGGGCAGTCCGGAGACGTAACCCCGTGCAGATATGAAGTTTCCCCTGCTCCTCATAAATCCCATTTTTGGCTGTGTCAGGTCTCCTAGATGACAGTCCCTGGGTTTTTTTTTTCTTCTCCCCGCAATAATAACCTGTGAACTAATACGAGTTCTGGGAACTCAAAAGGGGGGGGCCATATATATATATATATATGGACAGGGGAGAGGAAGAATTGTTGTTGTGCGGATAGAGAAAGAACGGGTACGGAGAGAGGAAAACTAGGAGAAAAAGATCTATAGAGAGAGACGTCTTGTGAATCGTATGTGACTGACTGCTGCTCTGAACTACCAACCCCGGAACATACCCAGGAGTTTTCTGGTAAGTCCACCCTAGTTTTCTGATAGTTAACCTAATGAAACTGTCCAACAATAAGACCTACCCGTTATTTACTGATGTCATTAATAGACATCTCTCTTCCAAGGTACACACTATGATAAGTGTCTATTTTATCGCGCTTAGACCCTAAGATGTATTACCAACAAGAACCACTATTAAATCAATTATTGTCAAACTTGCATGTCAACTGGTACCTAAATACTTGGACAGCGAGATGTTTGTCGATTCCTTAGAGTACGAGCAATAATGTCGACCAAAGGCTACACGAAGAACATAGACCAATTGGCATACATGTATCATAAACATACTAACCTATAGTTATTTAGTAATAAAGGTATAGAGTTTTGTTTTTCTATATTAAAGATACAATTAATTTCTTTTATCTATTCTGTATGATACGTTTAATAAATCATGTTTTGTTTATTCACCTTTGCCTCCTAGCCTTTCTCTTGCTACCCAACACCCACAGCACGTGTTTTTAGTGAAAGAGCCATAATTTTGCGGCACTCTGAGGTCTAACTACTGGAAGGAGCTCAGAGTGAATAACACAGCGCCATCTTGATGTTGCGAGCTAATTCTCCACGATTATTATTATTATTATTATTATTATTAGCCACATGGTACAAGGAAGCCTGAGGCTTATGCTGCACCAGCCAAAAAAAAAAAAAATTCCGAGTTACCCTGAGAGAGAGAGAGAGAGAGACAGAGAAGTAGAAAGGAATCACCAAGAAAGAGAAGAATGATGATATCCAGCTCAGGACCCTGGGTTTGCCAAGCCCGATTCAGAATAGATCTTGAGAACACAAGATTGTTGTCCTAAAATTAAACCACTAGTCGATCATATAAAACAGGCGTTTTTTGGAACACCAATATTAGTGATTGAACTTGCTCGGAAACCTTATTTTACATATTGAATAATAGTAAGAGTTGATTGCCTTAATCATCCAGCAAGCACGCTATAATGGAAACACCTGTGGAACACAGCATACGATATGACGTATACACATACAGTAACCAAATGGGTGTCTGATCGCTATATAAATTTGCATTTGTAAAAGCAAAATAAAGACTGCTGCCGCCTGGGTTTGTTGTTTTGGCGATAAGATGTAAGAATTCCTTCCTTATTCTAGATGTATAACATTGTTGAGGAGCTCAGCGAGAAAAATATTTTCATTACATGTTGTGTGTCTATAGGCCCTAGCATAGCAGGGGCTATCCTTGCATTGTTTATGGGCCCTGAAGTAGGGCCCCTAGGCTTTGCCTACTTTTGCTAGACAGTAGCTACGCCCCTGGATATATGTAAGAAATTACGGGTAGCCTTAATATTTGAATTCTTAGGCCACAAGCTCTTCTAACCTCCCTCGTTAATGTCTCTACCTGACATTCTTTTTCATTGCCTTATTTATTTTCCCTACCACTGAAGTAAAACTGACTTGTAACCCACTTCACACTTACAACCGCCTTCATGTATTGCAATACACTGGCATTTCTCTATTCCATAGGAATCTCTCCCGTGTTCAATGATGCCCTCATAATTAAACTTAATGGTTAAATGCACTCAATCTCTCTCCTCTTCAAAATTCCTGGGTGTATGCCATGGATCACATGAGAATTACATGCATTTAGACTAGAAAGTTTTTAAAATAAACGATCAACTGTAATTTCAACATTGCTAATTTCTGCTCATCCTCCTCCAGACAGTCATTTCTAACTGTGAAGGATCTTTCATCTGTAAAATCCATGCAAAGGATCTGTTCAATTTGACAGCAATATCAGCTGAGTTAGTATTAATAATAGTGGAAAATGATACGTGAAAGCGAGCATATACATAGTGTGCCAATTAAATAACGAGACTGACGCTACTACAAAAAAGAGAATAACACTAACGGCAAAGTAAGGTTATACATTTTTGAAGTAATCACCTCCGATGTATACACAGTGTTTAAATCTTTTATACAAGTTTTGAAAACACTTCAGGAACTACTCTTCTGGTAGCTCTTTCAGCTGGTTGGTCACTGCAGCCTAGATGTCCTGTATCGCTTTTCGTGGCTGTTTTCATTTTGGGGAACAAAAAGTAACGATTCTACTCAAAGATGTTCGGTCGTTGTCAACATGCCATCAAATCGAAGCAACGCTTGACTCTTTTTTCTTGTTGCAAGAAACTCAACAAATGAGGTACAAAACGGGAACAAATTTTTCTCTTACCTAGATCTTCTTTTAGAATTTCTCATACAGATCATCT
Source organism: Mastigoproctus giganteus (assembly GCF_048544385.1). Taxonomy (NCBI): domain Eukaryota; kingdom Metazoa; phylum Arthropoda; class Arachnida; order Uropygi; family Thelyphonidae; genus Mastigoproctus; species Mastigoproctus giganteus. The sequence continues at coordinate 173,560,738 of NC_143577.1, forward strand.
CAGCAAGCAACCTCGTTGAAATTAATTGATGTCTTCAGTCACAATTTTTCTAATCTTTGTGACCATCTTTGAACAGAGATCGGTCAACCAGGTCGGGGATGATCCTTTAAGGACTCACGTCCTTTATGAAAACAAGAAAACCATTCGAACACTCTTGTTCGAGACAAACATGGGCTCACATCTTGTGAGTATGGGTTTGGCACACCCAGGGTCCTGAGCTGGATATCATCATTCTTCTTTTTCTTGGTGATTCCCTTTTACTTCTCTCTCTCTCTTTTAGGGTAACTGGGGATTTTTTTTTTTTTTTTTTTGGCTGGTGTATCATAGGCCTCAGGCTTCCTTGCACTATATAGCTTATAATAATAATAATAACATTCATCAGCATAAACTTTTTTTTAAATTGTCAAAACTTTCCATAGCACAAAACTACTATTACTCTTTCTGTCACAAATCACGAACTACTAACCTGACAAGTTTCAACATGCACATATCATCAGTCCATCTCCTGTAGCAATATCATCCGCATATTATCCTATTGCAAGTATTTAGCAGATTTATTTTGTCAACAATAACTGAATGACCTTTGTCACTCATTAAATCAATTAGTAGACAAGGTGTAGTAGCCCAAGAATTAACAAATTTTACATTTTTGTTAATAAAATTCCCATATTTTTCATCATGGGTTGTTGCTAACCTCAAATAACCTATGATAAACGAAATTGGAATTTGGGGAGTACAATGTGTACAGAAAGGATAGACAGGAAAGGAGGAGGGGTGTTAGTTAAGAAACACAAAATCTAAGGAAGTGCATCCAATTGATGTTGGTGGACAGTGCAATGTTGAGTCTGTTTGGTTGACAAGCACTGGGAAAGGAAAAATGAGAGTAGGTGTGTGTGTTATAGGGCTAATGAATCTGATGAGTATAATGAGCAATTGTGCAGAGAAATAGAGTGGGCCAGTAAATCAGTGACTTATAATGTGGATTTTAATTTCCCAGAGATTGACTGGAATTTGTATGTTGGTCACTCACACACTTGCAAGACTTTTGTGAATTTATTGGATGATTGTTTTCTACATCAGCATGTTCGGGAGGCAACTAGAGGGAGTAATACTCTTGATCTAATCATCAGTAGTGATTCTTCATGCATTAAGAATATGCAGACAAAGAAACCACTAGGTGGCAGTGATCACAGTGTGTGAAGTGGGATTTACTCAAAAGAGGAAACTACCATCAGTTGTAAAGGGAAGGGTTTTTGCTTTCGTAAAGGTGACTACAGTGGTCTCAGACAGCATTTAAATTCTATACGGTGGGACCAACTGATGATGTTACCAACAGCAAATTCAAAATGGAAAGCATTAAAAAAAAATTATCCTGGAAGCTACTAGAATTTTATACCAACTAAGAAATATTGTTCAAGATTTAGGCCTAAATGGATGTCAGCTGAACTAATTAGACATGTGGCAGAGAAGAAAAATTCATGGGATACATATAAATTAACAGGTGACACAGAGCCTATGATAGATATCAGCTAATCTGTAACCAAGTCACAAGAGGGTAGGCAGGCAAAGGCAGATTATGAGAAATCTTTGGCAAAGGATGCAAAGAAAAACAGGAGAGTTCTTTACTTATGTAAACTCTAGAAGTAAGGGGACGAATCAGATTGGTCCACTTGATATCAATGGTTCAACTGTTGATGATCTTGGTCAGGTAGCTAACAAACTAAATGAATATTTTGCATCTACATTCACACACGAGGAGCTGCCAGAGGTGTATTAAACTCTGGCAGTAAGCTAGATAATCTTGTAATAATTGAGAGTATAGTGGAGGAGAAATTGAAGATAAACATAAGAACATAAGGCACCTATCTTTGGAATCAATCCAGTTATATTAGAGGAGGCAGCAAAGGAAATAAGCAAACTCTTAGCCATAATTATGAGAGCTTGCTTGGACTCGGGGGAGGTACCCATGGACTAGAAATGTGCAAATGTGATCCCAATCCACAAAGGAGGATCAAAGGGAGACACAGGTAATTACAAACCTGTTAGTCTGTTACAGGGAAATTAATGGAGGATCATCTAGACAAGACTTCAGTTATAGCTCGGACACAGCATGGGTTTGTTAAGGGCCAATTTGATTGGATACTATGATGTAGTCACAAAGGAACTGGATACAAAGAATAATTTGATATCATATATTTGGATCTTGGAGAGGCTTTTGATACTGTTGCACATGGAAGACTGCTGCACAAACTGGGGCAGTGTGGCATCGGAACCAAATTGCTGCTATGGATAAAGGGATGGTCGAGTGGGAGAAGACAGAAAGTGGTAATCAATGGACACTGCCCTTCGTGGACTAATGTTATTAGTGGAGTTCCCCAGGGGTTCAGTGTTGGGTCCACTGTTGTTTTCTGTATTCGTTAATGATGGTATATCAGGCTTAATGTCCAAGTTTGCAGATGATACGAAGGTCGGCAGAGTTGTTAATGACACTAATGACAGTACGCTGCTACAACAGGATCTAGAAAAGTTTAGCAGATGGGCTGAGAGGTAGCAACTGAAGTTTAACATTGACAAATGTAAAATACTGCACATGGGAAGCAGTAACCCCAGAGTAACGTATCAACTGTGTGGTACTACGCTGACAGTGGTAGAGTGAAAAGGGACCTGGGGGGTAATTGTTCAGGCAGATATGAAGTTTTCTGAGCAGTTAAGACAGTCTGCAAGAGTAGCTCATGGTGTCTTGTCGATGATATACAGGTGACCAGCGATTAACGCTGATAATTCGTTCCGGAAAACCAGAGCGCTAAGCGAGTGCCACATTCCCATAAGGTAACATATGTATTTGTCAGTTGCGGTCGGTGGCATAGGATATTACCTAATCAATAATAAACGGTAATGAAAAGATGCACAAATGTTGATCAAAATATTTAATATTCAAATATTTGTACATACAAAATATTCTGCATTAAATACGTATATAATTATGTGGTAACTACTTACATATCAAAATTAAACTTAAAATTCCAATTAAAATCATTTTAATCGATGTAAACATTGATTGAATTTAATTGATGAATTAATGAAGAAAAATGTGTCGATTTTGGGTTGTACTTTGGCCCTCTTCCTGGTAAACTAAAAGGGGTTTTAATTTTCAATCCCCCGCAGCGTTATCATCCACCAATAAAGTCAACCAATCCTTTCCTGCTTTGAAAGCTGGCATGTTTTTTTCTTCTTTCAATGTGAAACTTATTTTAGGATTTCGTGTCCAAAAAACAGTCCTGCTTCATCTATGTTAAAAACTTGTTGAGAAGTATAACACACAATACCTCTCTTCAATAATTTGAACAAGTCCTTTTTTCTTTTTTGAAAGTTTCGGCTCCTTGATCTGCACTTGTGTCTTCTCCCTGGATTTTAAATCTATTCAACCAGCCTTTACTAGTTTTAAATGGTTCCACATTTTTTTTTTAGGTGAGTTTTCTTCAGATCATCATATAGGCTGATCTCTCTCTCTCTCTTTTTTTTTTTTTTTTTTTTTTTATAATATTTAACTTAACTGAATTCTGCAGTGAATATTATCTTCAATAAAATTAGTTAAAGTCTCTACATTTCAATTCTAATAGCCGGTCTAGCCATAGTTGTTTACAGTGGAATAGCTGTCTTTCGCACTGCCAAAATTAATTATTTATTTTTTATAATTGTTCAAAATGTCTAAATTAATTTTCAAATTCAGTCCTTTTCTTACAATGATAGTCTTTGTACTGCGTCCAGACATTGTTGCTTTTTCATTCTTATCCGCCATTATTAACTCTTCGAAAATGTAACTGCGTTGGTTGCATTAATTATGATACAATGTTCGAGTAGACTGTCCATTACATACGATGTATAATACTGTACTGGGTGATGACTAGACTTCAGATAGATGCATATAATGCAAATATTATAAGGTAGATAAAAAATTATCAATATACTTGATCATTTTTTAAAATTTTGATCTCGGAACTATGTAACAAGCCACCGTAGTGCAATTAAATTAGCATGCAAGAAAATTTCACTGAACGAGGGAAAATTTCTCAAGTCGGCGTGGGAAACGTTTTAATGCTGTTTTGCTATTCATTTTCAAGCTATTGACTCTATGAAATGAAACGAAACGATATGCCAAAAATGCAATCTGTAAAAGAGCATTATAGTGATTTGTGACAGCGTTATAGTCAGATATGGGTTATAATACAAGAACAGCATTATAGCAAATCAGCGTAGAGCGAACCGAGTTATAACGAGGGCCATAAGTCATAAAAATAAGTCATAAGTCAGTTCATAAAAAGCACATTACTGACAATAATCACATTTTAATAATATGAAAATCACTGATTAAAATTTGCAAAAAAAAAAAAAAAAATTAAACAAATTATGATCAAACATACAAGTACTGTATTGCCATAGAATAATCTTATTCTATGCATGTGTATCAATCACTTCATTTATTAATTTTTCCGATAACTCATTGGGCCCTCTAAACTTATCTTCATGCAATCTTTCAATATTACAGTACAGACGCATATCAGTGGCAGTTCGTGACTCTGATGTATGGGGGTGCTGCTTCTTAAAATTACATTAAATTGCCTTGGTTATAAGACATGTAGACATTGATGGTAATAATAATAATACGCAAGTTAAAAATACTACAAAACAATAACTGGACACTTACCATTAACAAACTTGGGTAATCTCAAAATTTTATTTAAAAATAAAATCTATTCTTTGGTTTTTATTTGTTGAAACTAGATTAACTTTTTATTCATGTTTGGTGTACTGTTAAAATCGGCACTGCTCACTCCACAGTTCCTTTTACTAGTTTTATCACCTTTAAAATTGTGTATTGGGAACCTGCCCACTAAGCATTGACTCAACTACTGGGTCCTAAATGTGAACTGCATAGCGCACAGTTCCACCTATGGTTAAACTTCAAAGTTGAAAATGATCTCATGTTTTTATTCATTTATTATTGAAATGATTATTAACCCCAGGGACTCACATCTGGTGAGTATGGGCTTGGCAAACCCAGGGTCCTGAGCTGGATATCATCATTCTTTTCTTTCTTGGTGATTCTTTTCTACTTCTTGTTCTCTCTCTCGGTAACTGAGGAATTTTATTTTTTGGCTGGTGCAGCATAAACCTCAGGCTTCCTTGTACCATATGGCTGATGATAATAATAATGGAGAATGAGTATACTATATGCAGGAACTGTTAATAAAAAATATTCACTGCGTTGTATTGTTCTTCACAAAATTTCATATAACTCTGTCAACTTAGATTTAAAAAGCTTGGGGTGCTGCAGTTCCGCAGTGCCTACCAACAAGCTGCCCCTGATGCATATATAATAAAAAGGATATAAAATGTATTGTTCATAGGCTGCGACCAAACCATCTTGTTTGTGATATATAAAGGAAGAATTAGCTACAAGTAGACCCTTGATGTTAAAAAAAACAAATAAAGGGAATGTAAAAACCATAAAGCGAAACTGCTGATGATGAATTTGTAGCTGCTGACTCCCCTGAAAGCATTGGGACACTTTATAATTACAACATCTGTCAGGAACCAATTCAGGTTGGCCTGCAACTTGTTTGTGATATATAAACAAAGAATTAGTCACAAGTAGACCGTTTGTGTGAAAAACTATCAAGAGATGGTTCTTACGAAAATAAAGGGAACCTGAAAACCATAAAACAAAAATGTGGACACTTGAAATAGTGGCTTTTAGTTACAATTTGGGCAGCCAGAAATATTGCCCATTTAATTATTTTGAAAATTTGTCTTTTGAATTTTAGTGATTTATTTTTGCCATGTACCACCAAGCACATACCACATTAGTTGATTTGAATTTTAATGTTATGTTTATTTAACATAAATTTATCAAATTCATGCTTTATAAAATAAAAATTATTTTTTTTCACCGGGAGGGAATTTTATTCCACAGGGGGTGAAACTCATCCCTGGTCACCTTTCTGGATTCACTGCACATGTGCATCATCCTTGCAGGTAGAACAGTGGTTGTAATCAATAGTGGTCTCAGAAAGGGGATAAAAGAGCTATAGCTCCCTTATGATCAAAATGTATTTTTACTGCTACATGATAATTAAAGCTCAATGATTCCCTGGAACACTGATTTATCCGCCCTTTTAATTGATACCCCTTAGAAAGTCAGACTGCCATCGATCACCATCCTCCCCACACCGGGTAGAAAACTACAGCTCTGAATCCCATCAAAAATACTATGAATTTTTGCATTTTTTTTTTTTAATCTAGCTGAATTAGTTGTTGAAGGCAAGGCAAGGGTTACATGGTTTTTATCCTGGAAAGTCGGGTTTTTCGGCCAGCCAATAGATAAATCGAACATATAGTGCACACAATTTACAGAGTCACTGATGCTACTTATAAATGTAACTGTTCTGGTGCTTCGCACCAGAACAGTTACATTTACAACTCTCGACACAATATCACACAGCTATTGTCATTGACCTTCGGCAGGGAAAAGTTGATCCTACTGCGCAAAAAGGACAGGTCGAATAGGACCATGGGCTAAAATCAATAACACTGTAGAGCATTTATCATCTTTAAAGGGTACAAAACATGATACTGTTTTACTGATATTAAGAATAGGCTGTTTAAGGATTCAGTTAACAGGGCAATGTTCAGAAAAAGGTACGAATTAAGATTTGAGTGTCTGGAATTTTTCCCAGACACAATAGGGGGAGTACATGAGCTTTGTAAACTAATTCGGTCCTGGAGAGATTGTGAGGCTAGCAGGGTGGGATAGAATTTTTTACAGCACGGTCTGCTTATTAACAGGAGAGACTATTTTACTGAGTTGACAGACACTTTAGATAGAATGTGGTACGAGAATATTTGCTGATGCCATCGAGGAAGTCAAAAACGGCTTGTTTAGTGGAGACACACCAACTAAACAGATAGTTTGGTGGGGAATGCACTGACTAATACTTTAACAGCAACCATAAGCAAAGGTGAAATTTATTCTTGTATTGCTTTTATGCAGCATTCTGAAAAGCAAGTTATGGGAGTTTCCAAGGACTGCTGGAGTTCCTCATGGAGCAAGAAAAAAATGGGCTGTCGGGATTGCTAAGAGCAGAAGAGATGCTCATATACCTGCTTTGCACTAATGCTATAAGTATGGTAAATAAATTAGATGAATCTGAAGTGTTTGTCATCGTTTGCAGACATGAGGGTAGTAGAATTTGAATATATAATGTGTGAATATAGTATATATAATGTATTAAAATGAGTACTGTAATAAGATATGTCATCTACAGATGGAAAACCAGTAGAACGATTTCTAACATTCCTCAAATTATAAAGACACACAGGAGAAGAAAGGCAAATCAAGTGTTGGATTATCTGTGGCAAATAAGTAAAATATATTTTTCAAAGTACAGAGGACAGTTGTATGTCAAGGGTGCCAACATGGTAGGGCATTATAAAGGCATGCAGCAGAAGATTTTAGAACATTACAACTATGCCATACTCATACCATGTGCTGCATATTCTATATCTTGTTGGCCTCAGTACTGCTGGCTGCTATTCAATGGCAGTAAATTTTTTCTCAAAAGTGCAGTTACTTTATACATTTTTTCTGCCTCAACACTGATGAGCAGTTCTTAAAACATATCTTGGCAATGAGTGTGTACTGAAATTGCACATGCAATAGCAACAAGTGCAATTATGGAATCACATTCAAAGATTGCAGATGCCTTAGACAGTACAGCTGAAGACCAATCACAAAAAGGAGAAACTAAACAAGATGCAAGAACTATAATTTGTATTTATATTGATTTTTTGGAATGAAATTTTACAAAGCTTTAAATGCGCAACTCTAAGAAGAAATGGATTTAAAGATGTGCAGATCTCTACCAATCATTAGCGGATTACTTGCACACACTGAGGAATGGGTTTCAAAGATTTGAAGACAAACCAAAAAATATCTGACACGGACTTTAAAGAAACCAAAAAAAAAAAGCTAAAGAAGAAAAAAAAAATAAGACAGTAATGGAAAAGAGCCAGAAACATATTTAAATCCTACAGAAGTTTCTCATATCTACTTTCAATGTTATAATTTATACACTTTAAGCACATATGAAAAGATGAAGTGTACAAAAGAAATGTCAAGTAAATTCTCCTGTCCAACTGATATAAACATGCCTAACAATATTTATAAAATTCCCAAAATCTAGTTGAAATCATACCCTGTTGACTTGAACACAATTTTTTCTGGAGAACTACATAATTCACTTGCTCTACTTTGTATTGAAGCAGACATGCTTCCTTGAATAACTTTTGTGACCTAATCAAGAATTCTGCAATCAGAAAATCAAGAAAGCTGTTTTAAATCAAACATTTAATGTAATTCTCATTGCAAATAATCAAAACATTGTCTTAATATTGGTTTTTTTTGAGTTTCACATTTTGTAGGAAGGGGGAGGGCACCATAATATTTTCAGTGCCTAAGGCTCTGGAAGGCCTAAATCCAGCTTAGCCAGGAACAGTCCTACTGCAATCCTCTCACCACATGGACCACTCCAACAACAGAATCAGCAAATCAGTCCTGAAGCAGTTAATCTACAGATGCAGGAAATCAACAATACAGCCTTGCACAGGAACAGAAAAACCTCCCAACCTCAGATGGCCCTTTCTAAGACAATGAATAAATATCTCCCCAATCCTTGATGGAACTTTCTCACAACAAACTGGAATCCCTGAGGGGAATCCCAAAATGGAGGATTCTTTGCATCTCCCAAAGGTAGTAAATACTTCAGAAAAAAGGGAGACCTGCCGCCATTAGATGATCTACTACCCGAAACAAACAAGGAATCCAAGAGATTATAACCCAATGAATGTTGAAAGATACCCACAGCAATGAAATATCACCTAACCTAGTAGAAGCCCAGACAAGACCTTGGGATAAAGACGAACCTTCACCACTGGATGGACCATTCCTAACTCTACAAATTGAGGACCCAGCAAAACATCAAACCCTATCCCAGGTAAGATCTTCTGTTAATACACCAATAGTTAGTCAATACAACCCCACATGCAATAACATGGGATTTCCCCAACGCAGTTAATGCAAGCTTCAGATCCTTTTCCACTATAAAATATGAGACACTAAGTTTAGGATTAAATTTCACTCTGACACCACAACAAATCCCATACCTCTCTTTTCTAGCACAACTTAATACTGGCTTCCAAAACATTAAAAACATAGAAACCAGAAACATAATCAAGTTAGAAGTCATGAATACATTGCATAAAAATAAATATGAGAAAACTTACAAAAACTATAACAACTTATCGCCCACCTACAAGAAAGTGCCAATACAACTTAAGCTAGACAGTAACATACATATAACTAAAGCTGACAAAGGAAATGCAGTAGTTATAAACACCAAAATTTATACCAATAAAATCCTATCCCTATTAGCAGGTGAAAACATCTAAAAAAAAAAACCACCAACAGAGACCCTATCAATTCCATAGCTGAAAAAAAGTTAAAAACAAAGTAGAAGAAAGAAAAAAAAAAAAGATAAAAACAAAAAAACTCTTATACCAAATAAAATTAATGACACCACTTACAAACAAATCCTGAGCCCAGCCAACATTGTTCAGAAATGTCAACCACCACAAAGCTAACTTTCCCATCAGACCCATAGTTAATCGTAGAAACCATCCAGGTGAAATGTAGTCCAATGGTTTGTAAAAACCATCGTACTTAACACCTATAAATACTAGAATGATAAAAAAATCAACATTTATTCACCGGCTAGAAAACATTACATCAATAATTATCCTTTGATGTTGATAACATGTTCACTAATGTCTCATTAGAAGAGAATAAGACCACCTTGCACCAGATACCAGGCGACAAGATTTATACCACCTTCCCCTAGATATGTGAGACATTTGCGACTTAATTGATTTGTAAATAGGTTATTTCAGCTTCAAAAATAGCCTATATAAAATAAGAAGTCCGAGCATGGGCAATCCACTCGACCCCCCCTCCCCACTGGCAGAGATTTTTATGAATTCCTTTGAAAACAAGCCATAGAAAAAGCTACCTTTAAACCTAAGGTATGGATTAGATATATTGCTGATGTCCTTACCAGTGAGCTACATTACATTGAGGAACTCAACTTTCATTTACATATCAATACCCTTCATCCACATTCTTTCAAAATCAAATTAGAAGATAAAAAAAAACTACAATTTCTTGGGCTACTACTAAGCAGAACCAACACCTTTACAACACAAATTTATAGAAAACCTACTGACACTGGATCTATCCTCCATTTCTCATCCAACCATCCCTAAACACAAAAATAGGTGTCCTGAAGGGCCTACCGCCTTTGCAAAGATGCAGGCTCTTAAGGATGAAATCCTCCAGATTTTTCTATGCAATAAAAATTGCATAGAAAAATTCTCCAATACACCCAACAGTAAGTGAAAAAAATAGCTCGAATAGCTAAAAAAAAAAAAGCAAATTTTTATCATGTAATCCAAAACAACAACAGATAAAGGACATTAAAATCCCTTATCTTGACCTCTCCCTTCCCCATCCAAGACCCTCATCACTAAAAAACCCTATATACTGGTTTCAATGTAGAGACTGCCCTAAAGCCTACATAGGACAATGCAAGAGAAAACTCAGAGTAAAAAAAACACAAGAAGGGCATTGAAAAGGCAGAGTAACAAATTCAGACTTAGTTTTCCATACATGGACATTTTCCAAAACATCAGTACTGGCTACAGATAGATACCATAACTGTAGACCCTACAAAGAAACCTTTTTTAATAGGAGTCATGCAACAAAGGAATTCAGATCAAAAGCAGCCGCATACATATCTTTAAGAATATGTTTACACTTCTTAAACGCAACTAACCCTCCAACCAAATAACCCCCTCCAACTAAGAAGTGGATTAAGACCTAGATCAATTCCTACTAACCACTCTAGAAACAGATCTTAACTGGTAAAGTTTTTCAACAATATTATTTAGAATCCTTTATCTTGACCTCTATATATAACTAGGTTTATTTATTTAATTTTGTCATTATTCTATTTTAATTTTTATCACATATCCTTAAATGTGTATCAACATCTCCCATTAAACATTAAGACAATACCTGCAGTGCTGATAACCCCAGGATACAAGTAGTCCCTTTGAATCCTTCCCTCCAAACCACCTGGTAATGAGATTAAGTAAACCACAGTACTGTTTATGTTTCATCCAAAAACAAATCAAGTTCTTGTGACCATAGTGATCTTTTGTGATGGTGATATTGCAAAGACAGCTGGTAAATGTTTACATATTATTTATTATATAAAAATTAACCTTCGATCTAATTCAAATAATTTTGTTTTAAGTTTGATTTGCCAAAAAATTAAGAATTCCATAATAATAAGCCTTAGTTACTGTGTTTGCAGTCACTGAAGTGCTAAGAGGGTGAGAGCATTTACCACAAAAATTTGAACCCATTATGTATATATTTCCAATTCAGAAATACACATAATACCAATATAGGCCTTGAGTGCTTTATTTTCAAATTAACATATTTACTTCAGTAAATATGTAAAAAAAATCCATATTTTCACATGTTTTCGCATAAAAATCAGTTTTAACATAAAATTGCTGTACACCAATGAAACAGTGAAAGGAGTGAAGGTGGAGTTGGGTTTCTGGTCCATAAATATTTTAAAAACAACATTTTGGAATTCAAAAGTACATCACCAAGGGTGTCAAGACTAATACTCAAGATTTCTAAGAGGTACAAGCTAAAGATTATAATGATTTATGCACCAACATCGAGCCATGATGATGAAGAGGTTGAAGAAATGTACACCGAAATTGAGAGTCGTCTAGATGAGCAGAAAACCCACTACACTATTATTATGGGGAACTTCAATGCTAAGGTTGGAAAAAGGCAAAACAGCGCAGAAAGAGGAACTATAGGAAATTTTGGAATTGGTGAAAGAAATAAAAGAGGTGAAAGACTTGTGGAATTTGCAGAATCTCAAGGACTGTCAGTAATGAACACTTTTTTCAAGAAAAGGGTGAACAGAAAGTGGACATGGAAGAGCCCAAATGGATTAACAACTAATGAAATCGACTTCATCCTCACTAACAGAAGATATATTGTGAATGATGTTACCGTCCTGAATACGGTAAATGTTGGAAGTGATCACAGAATGGTAAGATGTACACTTGATATAGATGTAGGAAAGGAAAGGAAAAAACTGACTCGAGTTTTTGAGATAACAGAGGAGGAGAAAAAACAGTATGTACTGGAACTTAAGAACAAGTTTGAGCTTCTGCAGACTGCTCAGGACCAAGATATCGACGAGGAACATTACAACTTTCTGAAAGTGATAAAGCCCAAGAAACCTATAGGGAAAAAGAAATCCAAAGAAAAAATTAGTCAAGAAACACTTGTCATGATGAACCGAAGACGACAAATGAAGAGCAAGAAAAACACTGACAGGGAGAAAATTGAGTATACTGAGTTATGCAAAGCCATTAGAAAGAGACTCAGAGAGGACATAAGAAGATTTAACACAAGAAAAGTAGAACAAGCATTAAAGGGAAAACAAAGGATTTAAATCAGCAGCCATGAGCAGTAATACAGATAGACAAATGATACTGAAACTGAAGAATAGCGATAGTGTACTTATAAACAGCAGAGAAGGCATAATTCAAATAGCAGAAGGCTACTATAGAGAATTATACAAGGAGTGAGGGAATGATGCCAGCAGTGGGAAAGATGGATTGCAAAGTAGCAACACATACAACATACCCGATATTCTTCCTGATAAGTTTATATAATATTTAAACTATAATAAAAAAATTCTTTAATCATATGCAGGAATAAAACTGAAATTATGTGTACCATTAAAAAACAATTTTAATTTTTAATTTAATATTAAATCAGCCTAAAGTAAAAATTTCACTCTCATGCTAAAACATTATGTCCATCAAGTTACAGCGGGGCCTCGACTTCCGATATTCTCAGGAACTGATTTACCTTCCATACGATCTTTTATTTTAAGGGCCGATGATATCTGCAGGAACTGATGGCTTTCTGATATGGTTGGAACAATGCATTGGTGGAAATTTTCAGACACATGGAACATTATTTGCACGATTTCTCAACCAATTAGTGTCTTTGTTATTGTTCAAAAAAAACATTCCCGCGTGTACTTCAAACAGTTTCTTTATATTCTGTTTGATGCACTTGTCTAGTGGTAAGAAGAGTGTATTTCTATTAATTATATGAAACCGGCCTCTTCTGGAAGAGAATGCCCAGGAGAACGTTCATCACTAAAGATGAGGCTAGTTTACCTGGACATAAGCTTATGGAAGATAGGCACACTCCCATTGGGTGCCAATATCTTTGGAGATTTTAGGCTGAAGCCTTTGTTGGTGAATCACTCTAATATCATCCCCAGAGTATTTAAACAACAAAACGTCAACAAGGGCATGCTGGGAATGTTTTGGCACAGCAATAAGAAGGCCTGGGTTACATGATATGCTTCAATGAATGGGTGCTTGAAGTTTTCTGTCCTTCAGTGAAGAGTTATCTTGAGAAAAGTAAGCTTCCTGCAAAGGCACTGCTCGCTAATGTGCCAGGCCATGATCCCGACCTTGTTCAATCGCATGAGGCACAATTTGACTTTGTGCAAGTAAAATTTTCGCTACCCAACAGCATTCCTTTTCTTCAACCAATGGACCAGTAAGTGATTGTAAACTTCAAGAAAATGTTTTCAAGTTGCTTTGCAGGGACCTCTTGAAATCGCTCTCACCCTCAAAGATTTTTGGAGGTCGAAGTACAACATCCTGGACTGTGTGAGACTAATCTAAGTTCTTGGAATGATGCTTACACTAGATGCTTAAATTCAGCATGGAAAAAACATCTGGCCTTTAATCATCCATAACTTTGACAAATGATATTGTCACTCTTGGTAAATCAATGGGTCTCGAGGTTGATGAAGAGGATTTGGAGGACCTTACCGACACTCATGGGTGTGAGCTAATGACAGAGGAGCTACAAGAGTTGGAGAAAATTGTGCAAGCCAAAAACTGTCATTTCTTGTTGCGTGCGTTTAAGAGAAGTGTTAAAAAAAACACCAACATTGAACTCATAATGGAAGACGAAATCATTTCTTACAGCAAGTTACAAAAAAAAGTCATCGGAAACAGTCCACTTTGGACAGTTTCTTTGCCAGTAGCAACAAAAGACTGAAAAAACACCTGACCACTGATCTGATCCCACCACCACTACGTCACTATTGATTTCATTGGCCCAGCACTAAGTCTAAGGCAAATGCTAATTTATTATTTTATTTTAAGATGTGTTATAACTATTTATTAAATAATCTTTATGAAACAGTCATTTTTAATGTAAAAATCAAGTATAACATATAAGAAATACCTATTGCACTGTTGAGGTGGTCTGCCAAGAGTTTAGATCGAATTACAGGAAACCAATGTATTATTGGTTTCAACTTACAATATTTTCAATGTACAATGGGTTTTGTGGAATAAATTACCATTGCATGTTGAGCCTTCACTGTATACCAAATCAATTAATCTGATCTACCAGATGAAGCTAAACATACGAAAATTCATTAAGCAATATACACACATTTTTAAGTAGTTTAGGCTATTTTATTTTGTAATCAAATATAAGCTACAATGAAAATTTCTAGCTTAACATGCATTGCTAAAAGTGAAAAAATAGCTCTGCATAAAAATTTTGATAATGAATCATAAAAATCATTTTTTTTTTGGCACAAGGGCCTCTTGGGCCATATTGTGCCATAAAAATCATATAACATCATACATTATATTACAAATATACACTTTAGACAATGCACTGTAAAATTATTTCAAACTTTAATATACACTATATTGTGCTATTTATCATTTTAAAAGGTTTTTCTTTAAACATATCAACAAAGTATGTATTGTAAATAATGGACTGCATCCACTGAACCAGGCTTTTCATCTATTGAAGTAATTGTCTCAGTCTGTCGATATATGCCATCATTTAAAATATTTTTACAATAAAGCATAGTGCCATGGTAACCAGGATCTTCTTCACCATTACCTTCTAGCAGCCTACCCAGCATGTCAGATATCACATAGTCATCTGAACTTCTACAGAGGATACCCAAGGGCTCTTCAGACTCCAAATCAGCTTTAGTCATAGTTTCTACTGCCACTATACACGGTGTCTCAAAAATACACAGCATAACTTCAAGAATGAGTTCCTCATATGTAGATAATAAAAATATTTTATATCAACATAGTTCCAGAAATGCTTGGTTTCCGAGTTTTGAAGTTCTGTCTATGACACTTAACTGTTCACATCACCTTATAGGTGCCAATGCGCCATTAAAAACCAAACCAATCACCTTATAGTAATTGTTCAAAATGTCCACCTTCTGTCTGAATACAGGCCTCACATCGACGTCCCACAAAGACAATGCCAAATTCCCGGCATGTTTCGTATTGTCTCACAACCTGTCACAATTCGATTGCGGAGAGTTTCCACATCAGCTACCGGAGTCGAATACACCAATGACTTTAAATGGCCCCACAAGAAGAAATCTAGTGGGTTTAAATCAGTGAGCGTGGAGGCCAGGCAGTTGGTCCACCCCTCTACTTCGGGAGTCTTAGACCTTGGTCGTCCTCTATCGGCAGCACAAGGTGTAAAGGTCCCATGTTCACAAAGGCAGCGATGGATACCTTCAAACATTTTCCTGTCTGGACATCTTCGTTCTGGGAACCTTTCGTGGTACAAATGACGAGTCTCCAGAGCATTGCCGTCCGCCAAACCGTACATAAAGTGCATATCCGCTTGCCCCTGATTTTAGTACATGGTCGGAATGGAAAACCACCAGATTCTGTCAATACCTTGTGATGAAGGAAATCACCTGCGGGAGATAAGACATTCTGGTTAATAACTCGGGAACCAAGCATTTCCGGAACTATGTTGATATAAAATATTTTTATTGTCTACATATGAGGAACTCATTCCTGAAGTTATGCCGTGTATTTTTGAGACAATGTATAACACCAAAATTTCCAACCTTTTTTACTTTACGCAATAGGTGCTATAAAATACATTATTTACATTTAATGTTTTTTATTTCAGAGTACATTTTTCATAACTTTCTGGCAATTTTGGAGGCTATATTTATTTTGAGTTTAACAGACAATTGATTTTAGTGGACAGGCTTTGCCTCAATCGAATTCATTAAATCAATGTTTTGCTGTAACAGCAGTTTGAAATATGTTCATTAAACAAGCATGACATTTCTTTTCATTTACTGTAAATCTCACAAATGATTTATCAAACTGTCTGAATTGTCCCTTGAAAGATAATGTATTTTTTTTTTCTTAGTTTGGCTCAAAGTTCCTGAAGTTGATGGATTCACATTCCCATGTGATGAATTTGAGGTCTTTATTCTACGTTTTGCACATCCTGGGACTTTTATATCATTAATTCCATCATCAAATAACAACGAATCATCTTTGCTTTCTTGGAGCTCTTTCTGGTGTTCTAAATCTTGTTTATTGTTAGACTCAACAATATACTCTTGATTTAGATGAACATCAGCCTGTTTTCTATGTTCTGTGGTCATTTTGTCTTTAATGCAGTTTTCTCCTGTACCAGTGTTTTTATTGGTGCTTTCATCTTGGCTTTCAACACAATGTGCCTGTATTTGCTTCACCTCCGATTGAGAAGTCATTTTAGAACTTTCTGCTTCAGTATTGTCCCTGTTCAGATTTTCATAGCGACTTTCAAAGTCATTAATTCTCTTTTGTAGTTCACGAATTTTCGCTTTCTTGCTGTTCAGGACTAAACTAAATTTTGTATACATTGATACTTCCATTTGCTCTTTGAGCTTAATGCTATCCTGTAAAAGTTCCAATGCTTCCTCTCGTTGAATTTTTAAACTTTCCTGGGCTTTAACCAATTTATCGATATTACTATGCAACTTATTAATTTCACAGCATGCAGCAGTTAGAAAATGGGCAATCACAGCACTATTATCTACTTCAGTTACAGGAATGCCGCCTAGATTAATTTGAATACCATTTTGGATACGTTTTTTCCAACTGAATAACTTTTCTTTATGACTTATTGCTTTCAAATGAAATACGAATTGTAAATCTCCAGTGTTTTCTTTAGTTAAAGCATTCCGGATATTATTCAAATAGCTGTCAAAAGGCATTTTAATCTGCTCTGCCATAGCTTTTAATTCAGCACTAGTCAAGTGGCCTGTGTAAGCAACTGATCCCGATGCACTAATCAGATTCACATAAAAGCCATCCTCGTTACACGCTACGTTCGTCAACAGGAAGAATTCACAACATTCGGCATTCAGGAATTCAACTTTTATTTCTTTTATTGTAATACTTGCCATTAGTAGATCACCAAACCAGAACAGAAATACACGGTACAGTCGTTAGTAAAATTCAAACCAATACAAAACGATTTAAAATTAATATTCTACTTCCGATAACCGATTTATACAATGAACTCTATCATTACCTATAAATCACACAGAATCTATTATTCTCTGCTGCACATCATGTACTCCTTGCTACTGACTTTTAATCACATCGGTTATCTTACTACAAATGCTTTCTCAAACAATGGAATGAATTCATTCGGCCAAAGATAACTAATTAAATTCACGACGTGATGCTGCAACTTACCATAACCCGCGCCACAAATTTTCACAAAACAGTATGCTGTAATATATTACTAATTATAAAACTATTCCGTGAACTGTACGTCCATATTGCAGCCAACACCACCTGGCTTGCAAAAGGCCATAGTGTTGGTTGAATCCAAAGTAGTAAGTAATTTATTGTGGCATTTCTGGTCACTCATTCATATTGAAATCTGATTTCAAATTCTTCATTTTTTCTTTCACTAATTTATTTCATTATTTTTTTTTCAATAATAAAAAAGGAACAACCGATCTCAAAATGATTCATTTAGTTTTCAATCGTTTGCGATATTGTTGGTCGGAACATTGATTCTTAAACATACACTCAGTGATCATTGAATTATGACCACCCCATCCGTAAGCTATATGCCGCATAGCTCAGTATAAAAAACGACGTTTCTTGCGCTAGATAGAGCAGTAGTTAATTGCATCTGGTAGTGCAAATTAGAGTGACAAAATATGGGAAGTAGCAAAGATACCAAGGAGTTTCAAAAGGATACTACTGCGAAAACCACCTCCTGCCGATAGAAACGTAAAGGCTTTTCAGAGGTGGATGTTTGTGGTGAACAAAGGGAGTAGCGCAGTGTACGGGCTCAACAGCAGGTCACTGGACAACAGCTGACATTAGCATTAGTATTAAAATTAATAGAGGCATACGATTAAAGAGTGCAAGTTTATAAAGCATCAGCAAAAAAAAAAAAAAAAAAAACCCGCTCCTATTTCACCCCTACATTTGATCCAAATACCTGTCCAGCTCAGCCTTAAATTTATTTAGGCTATCAACTTCCACAACAAAAGATGAAAGTCTGTTCCACCAATCAATTACCCGCTGGCTAAAGGCAAACTTCCACACATCTATCATACAGCTGTCTTTCCTCAATTTGAATTTATGCCCTCTCATGTGATTATTCTGAGCAAGAGGAAGAATCCCAACAGCTTTGAGCATGCTCAAACCATTCAAGCCAACAAGATCATACACCTCAATCAGATCACCTCGCAGGTGACTAGTCTCCAGACACTGTAATCTGCAAAATCTAAGCCTTTCTTCGTAAGGGCAACTCTTCGTTCCATTCACTAATCTTGTTGCCCTTCTCTGTACTCGTTTAAACAGCTCTACATCCTTCTTAAAATGAGGCCTCCAGACATGTATACGGTACTCAAAGTGGGGCCTGACCATTGCCTTATACAAGGGGATAATCACCTCTTTATCCATATCCATGCTGGAAAAATTCCTGCATATCATTGACAAGACACCATGAGCTACACTTGCAGACCGTCTGCACTGTTTAGAAAACTTCATATTTGCCTGCACAATTACCCGCAGGTCCTTTTCATTCTCTACCACTGTCAGAGTAGTACCATAGAGTTGATACGTTATTCTGGGGTTACTGCTTTCCATATGTACTACTTTACATATTTGTCAATGTTAAACTTAGGTTTACAACAACAAGATCATACCAGGACTTGAAGAAGCTGGCACTCAACAGAGAGATGTGGAAAAAAAGTCATCAATGCTACCAACCAGTCGTAGAGACTGAAGGAACCCATGATGATGTTGATAATGAAACTTCAGTTGGCAACTCTCAGCCCATCTACCCAACTTTTCTATACCTTATTGTAGCATCGTACTGTCATTAGTGTTCTTAACAACCCTGCCAACCTTCGAATCGTCTGCAAACTTGGATACTAAGCCTGATATACCATCATCAATGTCATTTATAAATACATAAAACAACGATGAACCCAACACTGAACCCTGAGGAACACCACTAAAAAACATTAGTTCACGAAAACCAGTGTCAAATGATTACCACTCTCTGTCTTCTCCCACTCATCCATCCCTTTATCCATAGCAGCAATTATCAGTAGTGATTGGTTAGGCATTAATAACCTGCAGATAATGAAACCACTCGGTGGCAGTGATCACAGTGCGCTCAAGTGGGATTTACTCAAAGAGGTAACTACCATCAGGGGTGAAAAGAAGGGTTTTTGCTTTCGTAAAGGCGACTACTGTGGTCTGAGAGAGTATTTAAATTCTATGCGGTGGGACCAACTGATAATGTTACGAACAGAAAATACAAAATGAAAAGCATTCAAAGAATTTATCTTGGAAGCTACTAGGCTTTACATTCCAACTAAGAAATATTGGTGAAGGTTTAAACCTAAATGGATGTCCGATGAACTAATGAGATATATGACAGAGAAGAAAAATGCACGGGATACAAATAAATTAATGGGTGACATGGAAGCCTATGATAGATATAAGCTGGTCTGTAACCAAGTCACAAAGGAGATTAGGCAGGCAAAGGCAGATTATGGGAAATCTTTCGCAAATAATGAAAAGAAAAACAGAAAAGAGTGCTTCACCTATGTAAACTATAAAAGGAAAGGAATGAATCAGATTGGTCCACTGGATATTGATGGTTCGACTGTTGATGATCCTGCTCATGTGGCTAACAAACTAAATGAGTATTTTGCATCTACATTCACACATGAGGAGTTATTCAGGGAGTAGAAAGCCAGAGGTGAATTAAACTTTGGCAGTGAGCTAGATGATTTTGTAATAATTGAGAGCAAAGTTGAGGAGAAATGGTTAAAGATAAACATAAGAAAGGAACCTGCTGTGGATGAGATCTATCCAGTTATATAAAAGGAGGCAGCAGAGGAAGTAAACAAACCCTTGGCCATATTTATGAGGTTTCTTGGACTCAGGGGAGGTACTCATGGACTGGAGTTGTGCAAATTTTACCCCAATTTACAGAGGAGGATCAAAATGCGACACAAATAATTACAGACCTGTTAGTTTAACTTCTGTTCCACGGAAATTAATGGAGTCACTGGTGAAAGAAGCACTGCAGTATCATCTAGACAAGACTTCAGTTATAGCTCAGACACCGCATGGGTTTGTTAAGGGGAGGTCTTGTCTGACCAATTTGATTGGATACTATGATGTGGTTACAAAGGAACTAGAGGCAAAGAATAATTTTGGTATCATATATTTGGATCTTAGAAAGGCTTTTGATACTGTTGCACATGCAGGACTGCTGCACAACTTGGAGCAGTGTAGCATTGGAGGCAAATTGCTGCTATGAATAAAGAGATGGTTGAGTGGGAGAAGACAGAGAGTGGTAATCAATGGATACTGTTCTTCTTGGACTAATATTATTAGTGGATTCCTTCAGGGTTCAGTGTTAGTCCATTGTTGTTTTCTCTATTTATTAATGATATTGATGGTATAGTAGCCTTAATGTCCAAATTTGCAGACGATTCGAAGGTTGACACTAATGACAGTACGCTGCTGCAACAGGATCTAGAAAAGTTGAGCAGGTGGGCTGAGAGGGGCAAATGAAGTTCAAATGAAGTTCCAGCTTACTGTTGGAACGAGTAACAAATGGACTCGTTCCAACAGTAAGCTGTTGGAACGAGTACAGAGAAGGGCAACAAGATTAGTGAATGGAACAAAGCGTTGCCCTTACGAAGAAAGGCTTAAGTTTTGCAAATTACAGTGTCTGGAGACTAGGCACCTGCAAGGTGATCTGACTGAAGTGTATAAAGCCTTGAATGGTTCGAGCAAGCTCAATACTGATGGGACTCTTCCTCTTGCTCAGAATAATCACCTGGAGGACATAAACTCAAATTGAGGAAAGGCAGATGTAGGATAGATGTGCGGAAGTTGGCCTTTAGCCAGCGGGTAGTTGGTTGGTGGAACAGACTTCCACCCTCTGTTGTGGAAGTTGATAGCCTAAAGAAATTTAAGGCTGAACTGGACAGGTATTTGGAACGAACGGATGGGTGAAATAGGAGAGTTTTTTTATTTTTGGTTGATGTTGCATAAGCTTGCTTTCTTGCAACATATGCCACTACTAATGCTAATGTTAAAAAATGCTAAATTTTCCTCCAAAGCCACAGTGCTCCAATTTGTGCATCAGTTTTCCATGTGCAACAGTATCAAAAGCCTTTCTGAGATCTAAACATATGATATCAAAGTTATTCCCTGCATCTATTTCCTCTGTGACCACATTATAGTATCCAATCAAATTGGCCAGACAAGACTTCCTATTAACAAAACTATGTTGTGTCCCAGCTATAAATGAAGTCTTGTCCTCATTTGTGAATTGGGGTCACATTTGCACATCTCCAGTCCATGAGTACCTATACTGAGTCCAAGGAAGCTCATAATTATGGCTAAGGGTTTGCTTACATCCTCTGCTGCCTCCTTTTATATAACTGGATAGATCTCATCCACCCCAGGTCCCTTATGTTTAGCTTCAACAATTTCTCCTCCAGTTTCCTCGCAGTGATTACAAAATCATCTACTTAACTGCCAGAGTTTACTTCACCTCTGGCATTTGCTTCCTATATAACTCCTCATGTGTGAATGTAGATGCAAAGTACTCGTTTAGTTTGTTAGCCACCTGAGCAGGATCCTCAACAGTCGAGCGAGCCATCAATATCCAATGGACCAATCTGATTCATTCTTATCCTTCTAGATTTTACATAGGAAAAGCACTCTTTGCTATTTTTCTTTTCATCCTTTGCCAAAGATTTCTCATAATCTGCCTTTGCCTACCTATTCTCCTTTGTGACTTGGTTACAGACCAGCTTATATCTATTATAAGCTTCCATGTTACCCATTAATTTATACACAGTGCTGCCACTTTATTAGATACACCTACTTAGTAGTGTGTTGAGACTCCTTTATCCTACAAAAACAGCCTGAATTCCTCTAGGCATGGATTGAAGAAGAGGCTACGCTGTGCAGGAATGGAGTAACAGGCAGATATGAGTGTGTCACTCAGTTGCTTGAGATTAGGCGGAGGTGAAGGTCTGCAGCGAACAGATCTTTCTAGCTCACCCCAAAGATCTTCAATATAATTGAGATCCGACTAACTCAGCTGGCCACAGCAGCAAATAAAAGTCATTGCCATGTTCCTGGAACCATTCCATAGTGATTCGGACTTTGTGCACCGGCGAATTTCCTGCTTGAAGTAACCATCTGACTGAGGATAAACTGTGAACAAGAACGGATGCACGTGGTCAGCAACGATGTTTAGTTACGATATGGCATTCAGACATGAAGCTATGGGTATCAGTGTACCCAACGTTTTCCAAGAAAACAATCCCCATACCATAACACTGATTCCACAACCTTGCACAATAGTCGTCAGACATGACAGGTCCATGGATTCATGTTGTTTTTGCCAAATTCTGAGTCTTCCATCAACATAATGCACCAGGAACTTCCACTCGTAAGAAGAAGCAACTGTTTTCCAATCCTCGATAGTCCAGTGCTGGTGTTGCTGTGTCCACAGGAGGCGTGCTCTCTTGTTCTTCATTGATAAAAAAGATACGCGATGTGGCCGTCGGCTGCTGTAGCCCATTCGCGACAAAGTGCAACTAGTGGTCCGTTGCGATATTTTGTTCTGAGCACCAAGGTTGTATTCTGAAGTGATGTGCGACATTGTGGCCCGTCTGTTTGCTTGCACAATTCTAGCCATCCTCATCTGACCTCTCTCATCAACAAGCGATTTCTTCCACAGGAGTGCCGTTGAGAGGATGATTTCTGTTCGTTGCACCATTCTCGATACACCCTTGAAACTGGTGCGTGAAAAGTTCAGGAGAATTGTTGTTGTTGTTTGGTTTTTAGGATAATTAGCAACTAAGGCCATATTGCTCCGGGATATGCGGTACTCATTCCCTGACCTTTCCGCATCCTCCGCATTTGGTGGTGACGGGCTCGAACCCCCGTCTAATCAAGAAGTGTGTGCTACGCACTGCTGCTCCTTCCCACCTGGCTACGCAAACTGCCGTTTCAGTGATTCTTTGTCCAACACGTCTTGCTACTACAATGCTACATTCGAAGTTCGTTAGATCACTCCTTTTCCACATTCTTCCTATGGTTTGTACACTGAACTGATACTAGAAAGGTTGTTCTGCTGCAGTTATATCAATACTATGGTCATGTGACTTGCAACGTTGTGGGACAAACCATTTGTGTGCACATCAGGGGTGTACCTAATAACGTGGCAGCATTGTGTATGTATCCCATGCATTTTTCTTCTCTGCCATATATCTCATTAGTTCATCGGCCATCCATTTAGACCTAAACTTTGTACAATATTTCTTAGTTGGTATGTTAAGCCTAGTAGTTTCCAAGATAAATTCTTTTAATGCTTCCCATTATGAATTTGCTGTTGGTAACATCATTAGTTGGTCCCACCGTATAGAATTTAAGTACAGTCTCAGACCACAGTAGTCGCCTTTACGAAAGCAAAAACCCTTCCCTTTACCCCTGATGGTAGTTACCTCTTTGTGTAAATCCCACTTGAGCACACTGTGATCACTGCCACCTAGTGGTTCCTTTGTCTGCAGATTCTTAATGCATGAAGAATGACTTCTGATAATTAGATCAAGAGTATTAATCCCTCTAGTTGCCTCCCGAACATGCTGATATAGAAAACAATCATCCAATAAATCTACAAAAACCTTGCTTGTGTGTGAGTGATCAACCCTCAAATTCCAGTCAATATTCGGGAAATTCAAATCCCACATTATAAGACTCTCTGATTTACTGGCCCAATCTATTTTCTTGTCCAGTTTTTTTTTTTATTATACTCATCAGAGTCATTAGGCATATAATACACTCGTACTCTGAATTTTGATCTCTCAGTGCTTATGTCACACCAAACTGATTCGACACTGCACTGTACAGCAATGTAGCCTGGCTGCACTTCCTTGGATTTTATATGTTTTTTAACTAATGGCATAACCTCTCCTCCCTTCCTATTCTGTCTTTCCTACCTGTACACATTGTACTCCCCAAATTCCAGTTTTACATTCCTTATATCTGCGTTACACCACATCTCTGATATCCCAACAATATCTGCCTTTGACGTTTTGAGAAATACTTCAAATTCATCAAATTTATTTACCAAACTCCTAGCATCGGTGTACACGCAAGTATACATGCACCTGTTTCTAGTCTTAGCTACCCTAACACAACCCATGTGTTTACTTGTATCGCAATGGTTCCCAGCAGTCTCTGAAATATCCTGCATCTTGTTTTCCAGGCTGCTGCTCATTCCAATAGAAGCAGTGTAAGAATCACTTCCACCTTTGCCAGCGGCTACTGTTAATCTATTACTCCGTGTATCCTCCCCCAAGCCAGCAGTTTTCCGACCCACCTAATACAGCCTCGATAGCTTCAGCAAATATTCTTGCACCTTTCTATTTAAGTGTATCCTATCCCTGTAGAAACAGTCTCACTTGTTAACAAGCACCGACCAGGCTGAGAAAATTTCTACACCTTGAGCCTTGCACAATCTCTCCAGTGCTGAATTGATCGACAAGGCGCTCATCATATACTCCCTCCTATCGTGTCTGGGCAGAATTTACATTGTAATAAAATATGAGAATGAACTATATCCCAAATGACGATGTACCGCACTCTCCGACGTATGGGGTTTGACAGCAAACTACGCAAGAGACAGTCCTCTCCTCACCGCTGGTCATCGTTGATGGCGAATGCTGTGGTGTCAACAACATATTGCTTGGAGAGGACTGAAAATGCTAGTCGGCATGAGTCAAAACTTGGTGCATCACGCCGAAGAACGCCTTTGTGTGTGGTTCAAGCAACACGAGTCTACGGGCACATCATGCATTGTATAGACTATAGAGGTAGGTGTCCGTGGTTATTTAATATGGGGCATGGTTTGCTGGCAAGAATTATAGGCCAAAGTTTCAGAGGTGAGGTCTGCCACCAGCTGTTGCCTGAGCGGGTTGCACAGTGGTATTGTCACCGTCCTTCCCACACAGGGTAGAAAATGACCAAGTTCGAATCGCATCGATGATGCAAGGATCCTTAATGGGCTTCTTTCAATGCCTGGCTCATTTAGTCGGTCTGTCTCAGATGTAGATAGCAAGGTTTTTTCCCTAAGAACCTGGGGATTTTCCTTCAAGCAAAACAGACAAATTGACCAGAGAATACGTGCAATTTACAGACAAAATCCATATATGGGAATATGTAATCAATTATAGGTGACCCTAGTATAATGATATAATAATTTGCGCGGTATCGTCATCATCCTCTCCACACTGGTGGAAAAGGCCTTGGTTCGCATCATAATGAGGACGCAAACTTTAATGGGCTTTTTTCACTTGGTGGCTGAATTAGTCGGCCTCAGACGTATATAAAAAGTTTTTTTCCTCAGAAGCTGGGTTTTTTTTCTTTGAGCAAAAGAGGCAAATCGACCACAAGCAATTTACAGGCACATTAGCATTAGTAGAGACATATGATACAAGAAAGCAAGTTTGTACAGCATCGGCCAAAACAAAACAAAAAAAACTACCATTTCTTTCATCCGTTAATTCGCCTTTAAAAGTTTGTCAATTTCTTCCTTGAATTTATTTCAGCTATCAACTTCCACAACGACAAATGGTAGTTTGTTCCAGCAATCAACTACTCGCTGGCTAAAGGCATATTTCTGCACATCTATTTGACAATTGTCTTTCCTCAAATTCAGTTTATGCCCCCTCAGGTTTTTATTACGAGCAAGAGGAAGAATCCTATCAGCTTTCAGCCTGCTCAACCCATCCAAACTTTATATACTTCAATCTCGAAGTGTTTCCTGCGCAACTGTGCTAGTGACCACCGAGGAAGGAAGAAAACGCCAACGCATGAAGTGGAGCATTGAAATGACATACATCATGCGAGCATACTATGAAATAACTAAGCTAGAGACCGATATGACAATGTACAAATCGCAACTACATACCAAGTGGTTGGAACCATACCTGGATATTCAGGTCACCGAATAGCGATTAGCAGACCAAAGAAGGACCATCGTCACGAAGAACCTAACTGCTCCAGCCATCTTGGAAAAAAAATCAAGCAGGATGTCAGCGATCTGCTACAAAGCACAAAGAATATGGTCAACGTGGAAGCAGAGGAGGAACAGCAAGAAGAAATACAACCCAGAGTAGCTGAAGTGGAAACAGACGAAATCATGCTATCCAGAATAGAAGACGAGTGGAAGAAGACCCTAACAGAATTCGAAGGAATGGACTCCACAAGACCGCACGTGATAGCTAAGGAGAGGCCAAATAAAATCCTGTGGAGAGTAACAGACCACCTCAATCGGCAAATAATGCCACATTACCTTGACAACAATGGTACAATGCTGGAGGCTATCTACACAGCCGTATACTGTGTTCCCATAGCAGCCACTAGGATTAATGGAAAAGAAACGAGAGACCAGCAGCAGAAGAACCGAAATCAGAAGAAACCGCCAGCTTGAGAAAGAAGACTTCAGCAGAAGATAGAAGAATTAAGAGTCAAGATAGGTCAGTTGACCCAGTACCAACAGGGTAATAGCAGTAAGAAATTGATTGGAAAGGTGAAGAGCATCCTCAAGAGAGACAGTGTCCACAGCAAACATGAGACCAGAAATCAGAGAATAGGATAATATTTGGACACACTCCTCGCAATCAGCAATAGACTACACCAATACAAAGTGTGCTCCCAGAGGAAAATAAACAACCAAATTTTAGATGAGGACCAAAGAGCCTTTTACAGGAAACTGAGTGAAGATGAGAAAGCAGAAAACGGACCACCCGAGAAGAAAACGATCGAAGAATTCTGGGGAAATATCTAGAGCAGTGAAGTAAGACATAACAGCAGAGCACCATGGATAGAAGTAGAACGGAAGAAAATAAAGGACATACAAGATGAGAGAGTGGGAGATTCGAGAAGAAGAAAAAGCAAAACAGTCGATCAGGAACACCCACAACTGGCGAACCCCGGGAATTGATAACATCCACAACTTCTGGTGCAAGAAGCTCACCTGCACACACAAGCACTTAGCAGAGCAGTTCACTCAAATGATAAGACACCCGGAGACAATCCCGAAGTTTCCCACTGATGTAGTCACATATATGAAGCCTAAAGATGAAGACACAAGAAACCCGGCGAAATACAGGCCAATCACATGCCTCCCAACGATGTACAAGATCCTGACCAGCTGCATAACTAAGAAGATATCAGACCACTTAGAGAGTCAGAACATAATGGCCGAACAGCAGAAAGGATGCAAGCGGAGGAGCAAATGATGCAAGGAGCAATTAACCATAAATGCCGCAGTTATGGAGCAAGAAGCACCGCAACCTATACACAGCCTACATCGATTACCGCAAGACCTTCGATTCCGTACCTCATAGCTGGCTAATAGAGACCCCGAAGATCTACAAGGTCAATTGGATAGTAACAAACTTCCTAGGAGCAACAATGGCGAAATGGAGTAACACCATTAAGGTCGAGAACATCACAACCAGGCCAATCCTCATTAGAAGAGGAGTCTTTCAGGGAGATGCTCTGAGCCCACTATGGTTCTGTCTAGCACTCAACCCACTATCCATCATGCTCAACGGCAGCAAGTATGGATATAACCTCAAAGAAGGAAGAAAGAACCTGTACACCCGCACCCAACTGACGTACATGGATGACATCAAGCTCTACGCGGCAATCGAGAAGCAACTCCAGCAACTACTCCGGATCACCGAAGAATTCAGCAAGGACATCAGGATGGAATTTGGTCTTTACAAATGCAAGACCCACACACTGCACCAGGAAAAATTGGTTGGCCGAAACTACCAGCTGCAGTCTGGTAAAGAGATGATACAGGATGAGCAGTAAGAACACAAGGAAATCAAGAAGTGCCTGACCGAAAAATATTATCAGAGACTCAGAAGCCTGCTGAAATCAAAATTGAACGGAGGGAACACCGTTAAAGCCATAAACACCTATGCAGTTCCAGTGCTAACATACACATTCGAGATCATAGATTGGACTAACACAGAGCTAGAAGATATCATGCGAAAGACAAGCACAATGATGACCAAGGGTCGCCAACACCACCCGAAGTCAGCGGTGGAGATAATAACAATACCTCGGAAAGAGGGAGGAAGGAGTCTGATAGAACAACAGAAAACAGCGATAGTTAACCTGAATGATTACTTCGAGAACAACAGAACACCACTCCACCAGGCCATAAGGAAGATAGATAAGTGGTATACCCCACTCAACCTAAGCGAGGAAACCCTTCCAGCTCATAACGTACAAGAAACGAAGTTAGAAAGATGGGGAAAGAAGACAAACACTCCATGGCAAACACTACAATGACCTCCATCAAGATCACATCGATAACATTGCTTCCAATGCATGGCTCACAAGCGGGACGCTCTTCCCAGAGACTGAAGGATTCATACTGGCCATCCAAGACCAGGTAATCAACTCCAGAAACTATAGAAAATACATCGCAAAGGAGCCCGGAATATCAGATTACACATGTCAACGATGTCACCTGGCCTCAGAAACGATCCAACACATCACCGCGGAGTGCAAGGTGATCACCCAGACTGAGTACACTCATAGACACGACCAGGTAACCAGGATAATACATCAGAACCTAGCGAGGAAATACCAGTTGACCAAAGAAAGTGTACCATACTACAAGTACGAACCCGAGGCAGTATTAGAGACCCGAAGCCACAAGCTGTATTGGGACCGCGCCATTATAACTGACAAGACCATCCCGCACAACAAACCGGACGTAACCCTTGTGGAAAAGATGGAAAAAGCTACCTACCTGATTGATATAGCGGTGCCCAACACTAGCAACGTCCAGAAAACCCATGAGGAAAAATTTAGGAAGAAGTACACAAACCTGAGACATGAGGTCAAGGAGATGTGGCATATGCAAGAAGCATCCACCATCCCGATCATCGTGTCAACCACCGGGTATGGTACTAAAGACTCTACATAGCAGCCTAGCAGCTATGTCTCTACATAGCTGCTAGGACAAAACCCCATTTCCTGCCCTGGCAGCCTGTCTGCATTGCTTAGAAAACTTCATATCTGACTGTACAATTATTCCCAGGTCATTTTCATTTTCTACCACCTTAAGTCTTTAGAGAACTCCTACAACGAACTGCAGAAAGTCGCAATCCTGAACACCTGTAGAATAGTCAGAGAGTTCCTCGACCAACAGTAACACCAGACATTACAACCACCCTGCGTACTTGGTAGCAGTACCCGTCACGGAGTGGAATCCCCCAATCATGGAGAAATTATTTAAGAGCTAATAATAATAATAATAATAATAAGCATATTACAAAATAACGAAGCCGGAGACCGATATGACAACTTACAGGACGAGACTACATGCCAAGTGGCTGAAAGATTCCCGGATATTCAGGTCACCGAACAGCGAATAGCAGACCAGAGAAGGACCATCTTCACGAACAACCTGATAGCTCCTGCAATCTTTGTAAAAATCAAGTAGGATGTGAGCGATAGTAGTAGTAGTAGTGGCATGTGATGCAAGAAAGCAAGTAAATGAATTTACGCAGCATCAGCCAAAAAAAAAAAAAAAAAAAAAAGAATCACACCGTTCCCTCCAAATGCCTGTCCAGTTCCTCCTTAAATTTATTTAACCTATCAACTTCCACAACGACAGATGGAAGTTTGTTCCAGCAATTATCCATCCGCTGGCTGAAGGCAAATTTCCGCACATCTATTCTACATCTGTCTTTTCTTAATTTGAATTTATGCCCCCTTAGGTTCGTAATCTGAACAAGTGGAAGGATCCCATCAGAATTCAGCGTGCTCAACCCATTCAAGGCCTTATACACCTCAATCAGATCACCGCGCAGGTGCCTAGTCTCCAGCCACTGCAATTTGCGGAACTTAAGCCTCTCTTGGTAAGAGAATCCCTTCATTCCCCTCACCAATCTTGTTGCCATTCTCTGTTTACGCTGAAGCAAATCTACATCCTTCCTAAAATTAGGCTTCCAGACCTGTACGCAGTACTCAAGGCATGGCCTGACCATTGCCTTATACAGAGGGACAATCACCTCTTTTCCTTGCTAGCAAAATTCCTATATATCATTGACAAAACCCCATTTCCTGCCCTGGCAGCCTGTCTGCATTGCTTAGAAAACTTCATATCTGCCTGCACAATTACCCCCAGATCTTTTTCATTTTCTACCACCTTAAGTGTAGTACCACACAGTTGGTACGTTTCTCTGGGGTTACTTCTACCCATATGCAGTACTTTGCATTTGTCAAGGTTAAACTTCAATTGCCACTTCTTAGCTCATCTGCCCAAATTATCTAGATCCTGTGGCAGTAGCACACTGCCATTACTGTCATTAACAACCCTGCCAACCTTTGTCTCATCTGCAAACTTCGACACTAAGCCTGATATACCTTCATCAATATCATTGATAAATATTCAAAACAACAGAGGACCCAACACCGAACCCTATGGGACTCCACTAATAACATTAATCCACGAAGAGCAGCACCCATTAATTACCACCCTCTGTCACCCACTTTGTGCCCGTTGCTTTGCTGCTCTAGTCTGGGCATATTTTGAATTAATAAGATCAACAAATTTAATTAATTAATTGGCAATACTACGCTATCTAATAGAATCCTAAATGCAGTGATGCGTATTACGCAATATAATTATACGTTACAGTTGCCTACTTACCAGAATTAAAAATTTGAATTCCCTACTACTCTATACAAAAACAACGGCGGCAAGATTCGAACGAAATAACGGTTTTACGTATATTAAGTAGTAATCTACAAAACCTCTTTATCTAAATTAAAAATAACCAGCGTAACAATAACTATAAGACTACGTATAAAGTACAATATAATATAATAATTAGGTAAATAAACAGGCAAACACTTATCGCTTTTTCGGAGCCTGTAATTCACAGCTGTAATTTTTAAAGAGATTCAGCGCCTTCTACAAAGGATAAAGAATACGGAACCAGAGAGAAAGAACATACCACCACCGAACCAGAGGAGGAAGAGCAAGAAAAAATACAACCCACAGCAGCTGAAGTGTAAAGAGATGAGGTCATGATATCAAGAATAGAGGATGAGTGGAAGAAGGCCCTAACAGAATTTGAAAGAATGGACCCAACAAATATTCACGTGATACCGAAGCAGAGGCCGAATAGAACCTTGTGGAGAGTCACAGACTACCTGAATCGGTACATAATACAGCATTACCTCGACAGTAATGGTGCAAAACTGGAGGCCAACCACACAGCCGTGTATTTTGCTGCGGCAGCAGCCACGAGGATTAATGGAAGAGCAACAGAAGAACCGAAAACAGAAGGAACCACCAGCTTGGAAAAGAAGACTTCAGCAAAAGATAGAAGAATTAAGTCAACATAGGCCAATTGACCAAGTACCCACAGTTAATTGGAGTAAGAAATCAATTGGAAAAGTGAAGAGCATCCTCAAGAGAGACACCATCGACAGCAAACACGAAACAAAAAATCAGAGAATAGGAGATTTCTTGGACACATTGATACAGAACCTCCTTGCACTCAGCAAAAGACACTATGCCGATACAAAGAGAGCTCCCAGAGAAAAATAATCAACCGAATCTTCGATGAGGACCAAAGAGGCTTCTACAGGAATTTTGGAGAAGGGGTGAAAAAAAGGGAACGGACCACCTGAGAAGACGATTGAGGGGTTCTAGAGAAACATGGAGTAGGGAAGAAAGACATAACAGCCAAGCCACCTGGATAGAGCTAGAACGCAAGAGAACCAAGGACAGGAGATCTGGGAAGAAGTAAAACAGACGATCAAGAACTTTCATAACTGGCGAACTCCAGGAATAGATAACGTCCACAACTACTGGTACAAGAAGCTCACTTGCACACACAAGCACCTGGCAGAGCAGTTGACCCAAATGATAAGGCACCCAGAGACAATTCCGAAGTTTCTTACTCAAGGAATCACATATCTGAATCCTCACAACGAAGATACAAGAAACCCGGTGAAATATAGGCCAATCACCTGCCTCCCAACAATGTACAAGATCCTGACCAGCTGCCTAACCAGTAAGACAGCAGACCACTTGGAGAGCCATAATATAATGGCCGAACAGCAGAAAGGATGCAAGGAGCAATTAACCATAGATGCTGCGGTTATGGAGCATGCTTACAAGAAGCGCCGCAACACACACACAGCCTACATCGATTACCGCAACGCCTTCGACTTTGTGCCTCATAGCTGGCTAATAGAGGTGCTGAACATCTACAAAGTCAACCCAACAATGTCAAACTTCCTAGGAGAAACGATGGTGAAATGGAGTACCACCATTAAGGTCAAAAACATCACAACCAGGCCAATCCCCATCAGGAGAGGAATCTTTCAGGGAGATGCCCTGAGCCCATTGTAGTTCTGTCTAGCACTTAACCTGCTATCTACCACGCTCAACAGTAGCCAATACGGATATAACCTGAAAGAAGGAAGGAAGAACCTGTACACCCTCAGCCACATGATGTACATGGATGACATCAAACTCTATGCGGGAACTTCAGCAACTACTCCAGATCACCGAAGAATTCAGCAATGATATTAGGATGGAATTTGCTCTAGACAAATGCAAGACCCACGGATTGCATCAGGGAAAAGTAGTCAACCGAAACTACCAGCTGCAGAGTGGTAAAGTGATCGAGGCCATGGCAGAGGCCTATAAATACTTGGGGATAATGCAGGCTCAGCAGTTACAGCAAAAGGAAATTAAGGCCTGCCTGACAAATACCATTAGAGACTTGGAAGCCTGCTAAAAGCAAAGCTGAACGGATGAAATACAGTGAAAGCCATAAACACCAATTCAGTCCCAATGCTAATATACTCCTTCGGTGTCATAGATTGGACTAACACCGAGCTGGAGGATATCATGAAAAACACAATGATAATAATGACCAAGAGCCGCCAATAACACCCGAAATTTGCCGTGGAGAGACTGACCATTGCCCGGGAAGGAGCCTGATAGACCTCATTGAGCAACAGAAGACAGGAATAGTTAACCTGAAGGATTACTTCCAGAAACACACAGCAGCACTCCACCAGGCCATAAGGAAGATAGACAAGCGGTAAACCCCACTCAACCTAAGCGAAGAGTCCCCACCCAACCAGGAGGTACAAACGAAACTAGAAAGATGGGCAGAGAAGACACTCCATGGCAGACACTGGAATGATCTCCATCAGGATCTCATAGATAAAATTGTTTCCAATGCATGGCTCACGAGCAGGCCACTCTTCCCCGAGACTGAAGGATTCATGCTTGTCATCCAAGACCAGGTAATCTACACCATATAGAAAATACATCGAACTATAGAAAATACATCACCAAGGAACCCAGAGTGTCTGATGATACATGTCGACGATACCACCTGGCCTCAGAAACGATCCAACACATCACTGCGGGAGGCAAGGTGATCACCCAGATCGCGTAAGCTCAAAGAGACGACCAGGTAGCAGAATAATACAACAGAAGATAGCAAGGAAATACCAGTTGATCAAAGAAAGTGCACCGTACTAGTACGAACTCCAGGCAGTGCTAGAGACCCCAACCCACCAGCTGTACTGGGACCACGCCATAATAATAAAAGATAGGACAATCCCACACAACAGACCAGATATAACCCTTGTGGACAAGAAGGAAAAGGCTACCTATCTGACTGACATAGCGGTGCCCAACACTGGCAATCTACAGAAAACCCATGGGGAAAAAATCATGAAGTACACGAACGTAAGACAAGAGATCAGAGATGTGGCATATGCAACAAGCGTGTGTTATGGGTATTTAATGGCACATAAGCTACACTGGCTATAGTGCAAGGTGCACTATAGTGCAACGTGTCAACCACAGGTATGGTGCCAAAGACCCTACATAACAGCCTAGCAGCAATAGGTCTCCCAGCAAACACCTACAAGGAACTCCAGAAAGTCGCAATCCTGAACACCTGTAGGATTGTCAGAGAGTTCCTCGACCAACAGTAACATCAGACATAACAACAACCACCCTGTGTACTTGGTAGCAATACTCGTCACGAGGTGGAACCCCCAATCAGGGAGAAATAATATAAGAGCAGAAATATTAATAATAATGTGCAACAGTATCAAGAGCTTTCGTGAAATCCAAGTATATGATATCAAAATTCTTTTTTGCATCCAGTTCCTTTGTGAAGACCTTAGTATCCAATCAAATTGGTCAGACAAGACTTCCATTTAAAACACCCATGCTGTCTGAATTATTACTGCAGTCTTGTCTAGATGATCCTACGATGCTCCTTTAACCAATGATTCCATTATTTTCCCCGCAACAGAAGTGAAATTAACAGATCTATAATTATATGTGTCACCCTTTGTGAATTAAAGATAAATTTGCACATTTTCCTTCCGTGGGGACCTCCCCTGAGTCCAAGGAGTCTCCCATAATTATGGCTAAGAGTTTGCTTACTTCCTTTGCCGTCTCTTTTAATAAAACTGAATAGGTCCCTTTCGTCTCAGGTGCCTTTATGTTTAACTTCAACAACTTCTCCTCCAATTTGGTTACAGTTATTACAAAATCATTTAACTCCCTGTTAGTTTAGTAAATTTCTACCCTCCCCTTCCTTACAGAATTGGTTATGTATGAATGTAGATTCAAAATGCTCATTCAGTTTGTCAATTCTCTGAGGAGGATGATCAACAGTCGAATCATCAATATCAAGTGGAAAAATCGGATTCATCTTCTTCCTTCTACAGTTTACATAAGTAAAGAAGTCTGTTGTTTTTCTTTGCATCCTTTGCCAAAGATTTCTGGTAATCAGCCTTCGCTTGCCTAACCTCTTTTGTGACTTGATTAAAGACTTAATCAAGTCACAAAATTAAAGATTAAATTTTATATAATTATTGTATAGTATATATAAGCTTTAATTAAAGATTAAAGCTTATATATACTATACGTTTTTGTGTTGCCTTATAATTTCTATGCATCCAATGCGTTTTTACTTCTCTGCCATGTGTCTCATTAGTTCATCTGACATCCATTTGGCTCTAGACCTAAAACAGTATTTCTCAGTTGGAACAAAAAGCCCAATACCTTCCAAGATTACTTACTTGAATGCTCCCGATTTTTAATTTGCTGTTGGTAACACGATTTAAAAATCTCTGAGATCACTGTAGTCACCTTTAAGAAAGCAAAAACCTTTCCCTTTACCCATGATCATAGTTACATCTTTAATTAAATCTCACATTAGTACACTTTGATCACTGACACCTAGTGGTTCATTTTTCTGTAAATTCCTACTGCATAATTAATCACTGCTGATAATCAGATCAAGAGTGTTACTCCCTCTGGTTGTCTGTTTAACACTGCTGGAGAAAACAATGATCCAATAAATCCAGAAAAGCCTTGCTAGTGTGCGAGTAACCAACCCAGAAGTTCCAGTCAATATCTGGGAAGTGAAAATCTCCCATCATAAAAGACACTCTCTGATTTACTGGCCCACTCTATTTCTATGTATAATTGTCATTGTACTCATCACAGTCAATAGGCTTATTATTAGCCATATGGTGAAGGAAGCCTGAAGCTTATGCTGCATCACCCAAAAAAACAGATAAAAATTCCCGCATTACCCTGAGAGAGAGAGAGAAGGGAATCACCAAGAAAGAGAAGAATGATGATATCCAGCTCAGGACCCTAGGTTTGCCAAGCAAATACTCACTAGATGTGAGTCCATAACAAACTCCTCCCTTCATTTTTGCTTTCCCAGTGCTTATGTCATACCACATTGACTCACATCGCTTTGTCTATCTATATCAACTGGATGCACTTGCTTAGATTTTATGTGTTTCTTAACTAACAGCATAATCCTTCCTCCCTCCCTATGCTGTCTGTCCTTTCTTTGCACATTGTACTTCCCAAATTGACCAGAGAATACACAGAATGCACATAGTTAGTTGAAGTAACTTTCAAGATGACCCTAATAAATGTTTTTTTTTACCTTCAACTCTCAGGAGACCATATTCGCCATGCCATGTTTCATTTTTTCCCTTACAGAAATGGAAACGTCCAAGACGATAATGCACCGTCATTGGGGCCCCCTACTGTGCACAAGTGGTTCTAGTAACACAGAAAAAGATATCACGCACATCTTGATTGTCCTACAAGTCGTCCTGTCCTTAATCAAATTGAACACCTGTGGGATGTTTTGGAGTGGATGTGTATGAACTGAAATACACTGCCCTCCATAAAGTAGCTGAACACTGCCATGTTTTTTTTGTTATTTGTTGGCGCATCGGCTTCTGTGGCCATAATGCACCTCCCAAAGTTTTTGCACTACTCTGATCCAAGCCCGAGGCAGGATCCGAACCCACAACCTTTGGGTTGCCAGGCAGGTACTTTACCGACCCGGCTGGCACACTGCCATGTGAACATGCAAGTACATGTATTGTTTGTTTTTGTCAAATAATGTAATTTTTTTTTCCAGAGCTAAAGAATCTCACATTGCCAAAGGCCACAAACCAAATTTACCATATAAATCAGCACATAACAAACATAAAATAATTTAAATGGATAAATATTCCAATTCTAGGAGGCTGGGTTCTTGACTGAACCAGCTTATGAATTATATGGAAACTCAAATTTAATTTAATTTAATTTAATTTAAAGAAAAAGCAAAATGGGACCACAAGTCATGTTGCTAGCGGCCATATTCAATATGCTATTTATTTTTATGAATTCTGCATAATTAGAAAATGTTAGTTGTGTGAACATGCAAGTACATGTATTGTTTGTTTTTGTCAAATAATGTAATTTTTTTTCCAGAGATAAAGTATCTGTCACATTAACAAAGGCCATTAATGACCAATACCATGATGTTTGCAAAGCATTCAGCTGAACTGAAATACACTGCCCTCCATAAAGCAGCTGAACACTAGTGTTTTCATAGTCCATTGAACCTTCCCTGATAGTGATTCAGACCAGCACATAAGAAATATAAGTCGCACAAGTTTGTCATGGTATGTAGTCAAGCTGAGGAGATATTGTTGGATATCACATATGTGCAGTTGCTGATAGCCTGCATCAGGGTGACTGTTGATGATATGATGAGATGGAAGTGCAATGGTATCATGAACATCTAGAAATGCATAGAGATAACAGCTCACTATGTAACAAGATGTAGTGAGCTGTAACTTAGAAAAAGTAGTATAGACAATCTCATTGTACATCCCTGCAAAACATTAAAGGAATTTAAGGCCTCAACATTGATTGTCTATAAGAACACGCTAAGCAGAATTCCAGAGCCTGTTTACATGAGTGACAGCACATAAGAAATTCAACTGCAATCATGGCCTTGCATTGCATTATGTTATGAACACTGTAATTGTTAAATATAGCAGATTAAACCAGTTCTATGCAATCATGGACCTTGCCGAACTTAATTACTATCAGATGGACAGCTGTAGATGGCTGGCAAACAACTGCTGCTACAACATATTGTACCAACAATGAAGTTTGGAGGAGGTGGAGGTTATGGTGTTGTATTGTTTCACATGGTGTGGCCTAGTACCTTTGGCAGTTGTGTGAGGGACCATGAATGCTGTAACACTAACATTTTGGACAATTCCATGCTCCCTGCCATACTACCAGTGCTGTTTGAGAATGGTTCATGGACATGAATGTACAAAAGATGGAATGGCTGATATGGTCCTGATTATGATATGAATAGCTGACATGAGCCCTATGGGATGAAATGAAATGCAGGGTGAAGGCCAGGCCAAATGGCCAAAGACTGAACTACCACACTACTGAAGTGAGCTGCAGTGACATCAACGTGAAATTGATATGCTGGATGCCTTGAGGGTAGTGTATCTACAATATGATGCTAGGGGAAAAAAAAAATCAAAACAGCAAGAAAATTGATGACATGACTAACTCTAAAATTTCTGAGGGTAACAAAGGTAATCACAGTTCAAGACATGCCTGTATGGTTTTCTGTAAGGCAAAATAACACACACTCACAATAATGCATTTAATTGAAAGAAGCCATTACCATAAGACATTTTGAGACTAACTGATTGCTGGAGCATTAAAGTTGCTTTTCACTGGACAAAATATTAGGATTAAACAAATTGCTTTATTTTGGGGGATTACTGGAAGAGAAAGAAGAGCTAAATAAGAATGCATGCAGATGCATTCTTATTTAGCTTTTATTATAAATAAGAATTTGGAGAGGTAATTTTTTCCTCAATTACAGGGTACAGATATCTGAAACTTAGAATGTTGTGTAATGGTATTAACTATATGTAAATCTAACTGGAATGTACTGAAGAATTTATATCAGATTTTGAAAAATTTTAAGCTATCTTAACTAAATTAAAATATATTATGTAAACTATTTTTATCAGTCATTATGCCAATTCTTACCGAGTTTTTTACTTGGGTTGCACTGAATGCAAATGCTAAAATACCAGTTTGGCAGCTTTAATCTACTACTACTGTCAAAAATTTTAAAAAAATGTTAATATGTTAGAAGCTATTGGTGTATGTCAAATAGTCAATTTGTAGAGAATCTGATTTTGGACCTTGTAAGGCAGCTTCAAATTAGGAGGCAACCTAGTACCTTGCTGCACCAAGTGCTGGATACACCGTGGCATACTCTCCACATGGTGCTAGTGGGCATCTGCTTGGGTAACCCATGCCAACCACAATGTACATCCCATTTGCCAGGTATTCAAAGGCACTTACCCAGGCACTCAATAGCCCATCCCATGATGTTCCACATGTGGTCAATTAGGCTGAAATTTAGTTTGGTGATAGAAAACTTACCAGAATGCTCAATGAACTGGTATAACATTAGCCCTTTGGCATGGAGCAAAATACTGACGATGTCAAGATGGTCAACCAAATGGGTGCAAGTGGTCAGAAATGGTAGACCTGTACAAGTTTCCAATGATGTACTGATCAATAGTATCAAATGGCCTAGGATTTTGCATTTAGTGACAGTCATAAATAAAAATACAAACAGTAATAAATAAATGATAAAATAAAATACCTGTTTGACTCCCACCTTGTGTAAATGTCTATCCAGCTAATCTTTGAATTTTCCCCAAATGGTCAGCCTTGACCACCCATGGAGCTAACTTATTCCAAGATTAATAATTCGCTGTTTAAAACAAAGCTTTTTGCAATCCAGTGTAAACCTCTTCCTCCATTTAAACATGCTCTAGACAATTACATTGTCCTTCAATGAACCTTACAACATCCTTTGTGCAGCACAATCTGCCACACTCAACAGAACCTCAGTTTAAGTATGCCAGACCAGCACCCATCTGCCCATGTGATACAGTTAAAAACTATTCATCTGACTAGGGAACCCAACCCATTTTCAGTCATCCACTGCCATGGTGTCATCAACAATGAGCCATTGGTTGTGATGGCCCAACTGTGCTCAGGTCCAGTGCACAATCCATATTTAAATCTTAATTGTTAGATCATGCTTCTGCCACATTTTTCACAAATATCAGTCTAATGAATTGTAGGGCCAAGCTTTACTTGATCCTTTCTGTGCTGGCTTTTCTGATGACCTTTTTAAACTGG
Source organism: Mastigoproctus giganteus (assembly GCF_048544385.1). NCBI lineage: Eukaryota > Metazoa > Arthropoda > Arachnida > Uropygi > Thelyphonidae > Mastigoproctus > Mastigoproctus giganteus. The sequence continues at coordinate 173,601,008 of NC_143577.1, forward strand.
GATTGACTCAATCTGAATTGGGGAGGTGAGAGCCATTTTTTGGGCTTCTACTCACTATGACTGAATTAGACAACAGAGGTTGTCAAGGTTGCTTGACAAAAATATCTAATTTTTCTTCTGTTAGATCTGAAGAAAAAGATTCTAAAAGACAAGTGGTTTTCCCTCGAAGTGGATTAACAACCTGATGCCCCACATTTGTGCCATTACAGAGCAAACATGTTAAATAAAGATGGCACAACATATATTTAGCAGCAGGCAACACTGTTATGAAATCTGATAAAAAAGTGACTTTATTGCAAAAAAAAAAAAAAAAGCAGCAAAAATAAATGCAGGGGAAGTGTCATCACAGTACTGGTTCAAACCATTGCCCACTCAAACCAGTAAATGTTTAGACGTGCTTTAGGCCTCTGTTGCCATTATAAAGGTTGAGAAAAAAAAAAAAAAAAAAAGTGTGTGTATGTGCATATGTACATGTGTGTGCACACACACACACCATTTTGTATGAAGAAAAATATCTGAACTGTGCTTTGTGTTAGGCTGTAAATCATGTAAATGTAATGCTGAGAGCGAGAGAGAAAAGCCATTTTTTAAATGAAGAGGAAGCAATATTTGTGATGTGCTTATGCCAAGAGAGATTAAAAGTCAGGAGAATCCCTAATAAACATACATGATCTTGTCTAGAAATCTGAGTGTCACTGAAGATAAGAATAGGAACAAAAGAATCGTTTTTGTGAGATATAAGATGGGACTCTGTTCTAGGAAGGATTAAAATCAACAAGTTATCTCTGCCCTACTGGAGAATTACCTGCAGATCAGTATTTAGGGAATTGGTAGTGGATATTCGAGAGATTGAAGTTGTTTGTGCAGGCCAACGCTTCTCAAAATGGAAGATGGAATGCAATGTGGTATCATAAGAACTATGGACAGAATTTCCGATCAATGGAACGTCATTAACCCCTTTCCGGTACATTTTTTCTCGGAAAATGTGCCATAACGGATAGACTTTTTTTATTTTACAGATTAAAAGTATGCATCATGCAAATACTTATTGTATAGTTTTTTGTGTTATTTATTAATTTTTTGTAGAAAATACATGAGTAATTAACCCATTTGGGCTATCCCGAGTTATCTCGTGTACACCAAAAAGTGGGCAAATTATACAGATTTTTTAATAATTAGTGCTTGACCCAAAAGAAAGGCACAGAAAAAGTCTTCATTACTCATTATATAAATAAATTTAAAAAATCAAGTAGAACGCACAAGCTGTAACCTCCAGCCACAAGCAGTAATCGTGAACTAACTACATTCTGACACACGGCCGTCACAAGTGGACAGGCGAGGTAAGCGTCGCTTACAGGTGGCAGTTGAAGAGGGTGCCGAAATATTTTTCGATATTGTTTTTGTGAATTATTTTCATGGGTTCAGTATTCTGCATTTAGGATGGCAAATTATATTTTGCTTACTGGCAGCACAGGAACACATGCTACTGTTCTGACATTGCTGTACAATATAAATAAAACGAAAGCCAGCCAGGCGTAAGAAATTCCGGAGAAAACTCGGGATTTACCTGCCTAATGCAAAATTAGCCAGATAAATACCAGAGAAAATATGTTTCAGTCCTCAATTTCGAGGTATTATTGTTTGCTTTGGGTATTATTGTATCCCAAGATATTTCGTGCAGTTCCAAATAATATTTAAAACTAAAAACAAGATATCTCGGGATAATCCATGAAGGGGTTAATATACAAGAGGAAATAAGCGGAAGAACAAACTGAACCTTGGGGAACACATGGATTAGTGGAGAAATTAGAAGACAGAGAGCCATCTACCATCACCTGCAGTGAGCAGTCTGAGAGAAACTGGATGCCCAATTACAAAAAACATTTGGAAAACCATAAGATGGAAGCCTATTTAGAAAACCTTTATGCCAAACATGATCAAAAGCCTTTGAAATGTCAAGAGCACCTGCTTGAGTTTCACCAAACGTTTCCACTGAATTTGTCCATAGATAGACAACATAAGCCAAAATATCACCAGTGGATTGACAGTGGCAGAATCCATACTGGCAATTGTTGATCAGATGGAAAGTTACTAGTTAGTTTAAGAGTTAGTGGTTAATTGATTTCTCCATTACTTTAGAAAGAGCAGAAGTGCAATGGGATGATAATTGGATGGGATTTGTCACCCTTTTTAGGAACTGGCTGGATATGAGCAAATTTTCAAGCAGAAGGGAAAACACTGTGGAATAAGAAAGCATAAAAATGCGACACAGAACAGGAGTAAGCTCAGGGGCACATTTTGGGAGGAAGGGGAAAAATACCATCAGGACTTGAGCTTTTTTGGCATTATGGATTAACGGTATCACACTTAATAAATACTGTATACTATACACATACAACTAAAAAGGAACCCACTGACGGGAGACATAATGACTCATATCATATCCTTGATGTAACATAAATTGCAACTTAATGCCCACTAAAGGTAAAGGCTACTTTACTGAGCAAAGATACACAGCCGGGTCATTTCCACAAAAGAGTAAAAATTTGAGTGAATTTTGGAGACATTGTCGAAGTGCACCTTATTGGTCAATTAAAAGTGTCAACAGATAACTAATGCACATTTTTTCTAAAAACCTTTTAAGAATTTAAATACATAAAAAATATTTAAAAAAATGTATACGTAGGGAATAGCACAAAAAAGTCGAAATGTTTGGAATTAATTACGATTATTTGTACCCGAACCGAGCCAGAACATTTTGTTACCCAGCCGGAGCATCCTTTGTTACATGGCCGAAGCCTAGGCCCGTACAGACCTCTAATTGCTGTATTTCAAAAGCGTGGTGTGGGGTGTTTGAGTAGGCAAAAGGAAGAGGATAGATGGAAAATTCCCACCCCCTTGTATTTCATTAATAGTTTGGGAATTTGAAAATTTAGAGATTTAGAAAAGCTTAAAGATTTTTTTTGGAGAGGATACGAAAGTTTCCACTCAGAAATCTGGGTGCGTGACTACCTGTCCCCGTTAGTAGAGATCCTGGATGTGGGGGGGGGGATGTTGTTATGTTTTGTTATTAGATTTGAACTTGTAGGATATTTGTTTTAGATCCTACTCAGAAATTATTATTGGTCTATGTATGTTTATTGATCTGGTTGTAGATCTTATTGCTAGAGTCTCACTGGTTTCTAACTTAAATTTTGTGTCTTGTTTGTCTACACTGCTGTTCAAAGAAAGTGTATCACCTAGGAATTTCACATTTCTAACCCTTTTTTGCAATGGTATGTTACATTAATGACTAGCATCACAAATAGAAATATAAACAAAAGATATTTATTAATATTTAAGGCAAAGCTAATTAATATTTAACAGGTGCTCTCAAAATATTGGTAAACACGAGAATTGTGGCTGAAATGTTATCAGAAGCCCTCAGTTTGCTTAAGTTTATCATTTTAAACGGAAAACAAAATGAAAAGTTCACCAAGTGCAAACTAATATTTAGTTGAACTGCCTCTCCCTGATGACAGCAGCACACTGTCGATATCAATTTCTGAAGATAATCAACTGATAGTTCGTGGTTCCAAACATGAGTTAAGGCTTCCTGAAGTACACGAAGGGTCTTTGGTTTCTTTTTGGCAACTGCAGATTCCACATGACGCCAAAAGTTCTCTATAGGCGAACCTCTAATGCAGAAATGAAGCTAAAGTAACTACAGAAGTGCCTACTTACACTTTTCATCCGATGACAAGGAGCAGTCGTCCTGAAAGATGCAGTTACTTGTCAGGTTGAAATAGTCTCTAATAGTTGGCAGCAATTTGCCTTCCAATATAGCCAGGTATCCATTGGCATTTATGGAACCTTTTATAAACTGCAGGTGACCTACTCCGCAATACGAAATGTACCCCCATATCATTTGGCTGGTAGGGAATTTCACTGTAGAACCATAGTCTGGATGGTATTCTTCACGTCTACAGCGAATCATTTGTCTCCCATCATGCAGGTTGAATTTCTTCTCATGCGAGAAAATAACTGACTTCCACTGCTTGGGGGTCCATTTGACATGCTCCTCACACCAAATTAATCGGGTCTTTTTCATTTTTTGTGTGAGGAGGGGCTTTTTCTTAGGACAACGGACTCCAAGTCCATTTTTGAAGAGGGCTCTTTTGACTGTTACTGCACTTGCTACCACTCCTGTATGCTCTTCCCATTCTCTTTTCAGCTCAGACAAAGAAGCTTTACAGTTTTTAAAGCATAAGTGCTACAAAATGCAGTTCTGTTTTGGCATAGAGACTCGTTTGCATACAGTTCATTTTTTCCTATCAGCAGAACCAGTATTCTTAAGTTTGGAAAGAAATCTAGTCACTGTCGACTGATTACAAGACACTCTAAGCAATATGATGGGAAGAACATCCTTCTTCACGTAAAGCAACAATAGCACTCTTTCTTCGTGGCGTCAACTGCACATAACTCGCCAGCCTGACAAGCAAGGAATGACTGCAACTCTTGCAGAGCATGCTTATATAGATGAAAGTAACAGCTGATGCAATATTACATCATTACCTATGTGTGTCAATCTTATCTGATGCAATCTGTAAGAAATATTGCCATATACTTACGTTATTCAGATGACAATTATACAATTTTAAGGGGTGATGCACTTTCTTTGAATACCAATGTAATATTATGGTGTTTTCAAAGGATGTGTAATGTCCTGTGTCTAAGTGGTGAGCTTCCAGTTCAGAACTTATTTTTTCTGTCCAGTCTATTTTTCTTTATTATTTGAGGCTTCTTTTAAATTGCTTTTGGATTCTCGTATGTAACGATGTTCTTGTGCTGCCTATATATATATATATATATATGCAATCGCAGTCTGATGTGCAAGGAATTGCATAAGCTATGTTTGTTTGTTGTTTAAAATCTATTGTGTTTTTTATTTTGTTGAATTTTTAAGGTATGCCCATAGTTTCTTGGAGCTGCTGAAAGCCAAGTTTACTCTGGAATCTTTGAAGATTTTTTTCAGAGGTTGTTACTACGTTACAAAATATGGGAGGCCAATCCATTGTTTTTTTTCCCCATCACTTCTTGTTTTGGTTTTTCTTTGTTTCTTTCGGAAGTATTTAAGGCACTGTTTATGAGCCATTTCGGGTAACTGTGGTTGGAGACTCTGTTAAGTGATTTGATTTCCCGTTTGCAACCATCCTATATAGATAAATACCTGAAAGCATTGTTGAACTGGGCCATTAAAATGGTTTTTTGTGAGAAAGGGGGTCTTGTAGCAGTCAAAATGCAAATAATTTCTCTTATTTGTAGGTTTGTGATATATTTTGGTGGCATCTCTTGTTACTGTTAGCTTTAGGAAGTTTATGCTGCTGTTTTCTTCATTTTCTATTGTGAATTGTAGATAATTTGGGCAGATGGGCTAAGAAGTGGCAACTGAAGTTTAACCTTGACAAATGCAAAGTACTGCATATGGGTAGAAGTAACCCGAGAGAAAAGTACCAACTGTGTGGTATTACACTTAAGGTGGTAGAAAATGAAAAAGACCTGGGAGTAATTGTGCAGTCAGATATGAAGTTTTCTGAGCAATGCAGACAGGCTGCCAGGGCAGGTCATGGGGTTTTGTCAATGATATATAGAAATTTTGCTAGCAGGGAAAAGGAGGTGATTGTCCCTCTGTATAAGGCAATGGTCATGCCACGCCTTGAGTACTGCATACAGGTCTGGAGGCCTCATTTTAGGAAGGATGTAGATTTGCTTGAGCGTGTACAGAGAAGGGCAACAAGATTGGTGAGGGGAATGAAGGGAATCCTCTTACCAAGAGAGGCTAAAGTTCTGCAAATAGCAGTGGTTGGAGACTAGGACCTGCGCGGTGATCTGATTGAGGTGTATAAGGCCTTGAATGGGTTGAGCATGCTGAATTCTGATGGGATCCTTCCACTTGTTCAGATTACGAACCTAAGGGGGCATAAATTCAAATTAAGAAAAGACAGATGTAGAATAGATGTGCGGAAATTTGCCTTTAGCCAGCGGGTGGTTAATTGCTGGAAGAAACTTCCATCTGTCGTTGTGGAAGTTGATAGGTTGAATAAATTTAAGGAGGAACTGGACAGGCATTTGGAGGGAATGGCGTGATTTTTTTTTTTTTTGGCTGATGCTGCATAAGCTCATACACTTGCTTTCTTACATCACATGCCACTACTACTTTCATCTACATTATTCAACTCATGACAGATTGAATTTATGGCATCTAGTTTACCTATAAGTAGACAATCATCTATGTACCTTCCATAAAATTTAAGGGATGGGGAAGAGTGCTTGGAAATGATGTGGTTTTCTATTTCGAGATGGTAAAATTCAGAGAGAATTCATCTCCCTTTATACTTCTAATTATTTTGCCATGCAAGAATTTAGGACAAAAGCTTGTTTTTATTCCTTCGTCCTCTTACTAGGTTTATTTTAAAACTATTCTAATTACATCTTACGCGGATGCAGTCATTCCTGAAAAAATCTCAGGTAAGAAAATTTCTGACTCAAAATATAATATTTCTAAAATTTTAATATCCCTATTAATATTTCTGAATATTTCTATACATTTTATTTATCACTTTATTTGGTTTAAAATTCACACCATTTATTTTAAATTCAAAATGAGAACACAGATCCTCTACAAGAGAAAATCAAAATCACAATAAGTTAGCATTTGTCCATCTACATACTTACTACATACCATCACTGATGTTGATATCATTGTATCTCAGGTCTCCACAGCTGAAGAATTATGCTTCATGCAGATACCATGAGTTTGATGTTGCAGTATAATATCACAATTCTTTGCAGCTGAAGCATTATATTCCATGAATACTGACAAACAGACACCACGAGCCTGAACTCCTATTGTAGAAATGGTGCAATCAGCTATTTAGGTCAATGAGAACAGTATAATTGCACAGTGAGCCACTGAAGTTATATCTGTATACTTAATCCAATGAGCCAGGTATGAGAATTCGTAGTGTTCACAGAACAGACTTCCACTTATAATCAGAACAGTACCACTCATCCTGTGTTCACTATAATAATATTTCGTCTTTCAGTATCTGGCTCATGCTCCTCCAACTGTAACAAAATTCTCCTTCCAAATAGTTGGACCGTTGAAGTGCATAAAAATCTTCTTTTGTACTACCTAACTGTTGTTCACATCCAGGAGAAAAGAAATGGAGATTAAGAGCTTCTTCATTTAATTTTCCCCTCAGGTCACAATACTCAACACATTCATAGAAAGAATGGTTCTAATCTTCTGGGAATCCACACGTACATAGAGTACACTCAGTGATTCTAAATTCCCTTAACTCTGCAAAAAATGAACAGTGTCAAAAGATAAGTTGTATGGAGATTGGAATTAAACCAGGTTGCTACTAAAATGTACTGGGAATGGTAGATGATTTACCAAGATCATCAATACAGGTAACCCTCGTGTAACACGGCAGTTAGGTGCCTATAAAATCTCGTTTAGTGCGAAACCAATGTTATAAGGGACTAAGAACCAGTACAAAAACAGGGGTTACGTTCCAAGAGCTAACAAAAATACACCATTTGTTAAGAAAACTTGACAAAATGCACCATTCTAGATTTCATGTATCTTTTGCTCTCTTTAAAAAATCATTAATCTGGGTTTTGCTTTTGCTTGATAGATATTTGTAATTTAATCATATAGAACTCAGCATTTTTGAAGCTCCCTTTTGAACTTTGGGCTCCTTTCAGTCGAAGAATCTGAATTCAAAAATTAAGATTCTAATTGCTTGGCTAACTTTGTGCCTTTCCGTATACTTTTTAGTGTAAAATTTGGAAGAATTTTCATTTGTGTTATCATCCTCTGAATTGATTTGATTTTCCTCTGATACCATTTCCACCAAATCTGCTTCGCCAGCCTCTTTTTCTATCAGTAATTCTTGAATGTCTTCATTAATCATATCTTTTTTTTTTAGGAGCATCAGCACGTAAAGCTATGTTGCTCTCTGTGTTCAAATTGCGTGTGTTCTGAGGTTGATTTTCTATTTTTCTGGACCAAAAACTTGAGTTTCTGGGAGAAAAAACCATGCTACTCGCCTGAGACCGAACAACTCTGCCATGTTGTGAAAAAGACCCATAAAAATTCCTCCCATTATCGACAAGATTTGAACTTAGTTTTTTTCTACCAACTGTGGTACCCACGGGGGCTTCGCCAGTCATATCATCAAAACCTTCCCCTCCTACTGACTTAGCAAGTTCTACTATCACACAAATTCTATTTTCTGTCAGTTCAACCATATTTCCTGAATGAACTGACTCTGGCCATACATTTTTCCAACACGCATTTAATGTTGACGGTTTTACTTCTTTGAGTGATAAAGTTATGATTCTTATATAGTACACAATTGAAAAATGTTTCCATGCCTATATCACTTCAATTTTCCATCATTCAATTCGGAATCAATTTTTTCCAAAGTCCATTGTTAACGATTTTCTGATGTAATAAGTTTCAAAGGTAGATATAATGCCTTGATCTAATTAAATTAGTTGTACTAGGTGGTAGGAATATTACTTCAACGTCTAGATGACTTAAATCTTTTGGATGGCCTGGAACGTTATCCAATAGTAAAAAAACTTTGAAATCTAGATTTTTTCCACAAGTTCAACAAGCACAGAACCTAACATGTGGATTTCCCAACAAAGTAAAATACAGGGATTTCCCAATAAATTCTTTTTTTTTTTTTTTTTTTTTTGCATAGTGATTAGCGAACCAAACGTGGGGTTTCACAAAAAACCATTAGCAAGTAGAGGCATATGATGCAAGAAAGCAAGCTTATTCACCATCAGGCAAAAAAAAAAAAAAAAAAAAACAAAAAAAAAAACACAACCACTACTCCCATTTCACCCCTCCGTTCGTTCGAAATACCTGTCCAGCTGGGCCTTAAATTTCTTTAGGCTATCAACTTCAACAACAAGTGATGGAAGTCTATTCCACAAACCAACTGCCCGCTGGCTAAAGGCAAATTTCCGCACATCTATCCGACATCTGTCTTTCCTCAATTTGAATTTATGCCCTCTCAGGTGATTATTCTGAGCAAGAGAAAGAATCCCATCGGCATTGAGCATGCTCAAGCCATTCAAAGCCTTATACACCTCTATCAGATCACCTCGCCGATGCCTAGTCTCCAGACTCTGTAATTTGCAAAACTTAAGCCTTTCTTCGTAAGAGCAACCCTTTGTTCCATTCACTAATCTTGTTGCCCTTCTCTGTACTAGTTCCAGCAGCTCTACATCCTTCTTGAAATGAGGCCTCCAGACCTGTATACAGTACTCAAGGTGTGGCCTGACCAATGCCTTATACAAGGGAATAATCACCTCTTTATCCCTGCTGGAAAAATTCCTGTATATCATTGACAAGACACCATGAGCTACTCTTGCAGCTCGTCTGCACTGCTCAGAGAACTTCATATCTGCCTGCACAATTACCCCCAGGTCCTTTTCATTCTCTACCACTGTCAGCGTAGTACCACAGAGTTGATACGTTGATCTGGAGTTACTGTTTCCCATATGTAGTACTTTACATTTGTCAATGTTAAACTTCATTTGCCACCTCTCAGCCCATCTGCTCAACCTTTCCAGATCCTGTTGCAGCAGCATAGCATCAGTAGTGTCCTTAACTACCCTGCCAACCTTTGTATCATCTGCAAACTTGGACATTAAGCTTGATATACCATCATCAATATCATTTATAAATACAGAAAACAACAATGGCCCCAATACTGAACCCTGAGGAACTCCACTAATAACATTAGTCCACGTTGAGCAGTGTCCATTGATTACCACTCTGTCTTCTGCCACTCAACCATCCCTTTATCCATAGCAGCAATTTGCCTCCAATGCCACACTGCTCCAATTTGTGCAGCAGTCTTCCATGCGCAACAGTATCAAAAGCCTTTCTAAGATCCAAATATATAATATCAAAGTTATTCCCTGCATCCAGTTCTTTTGTGACTACATCATAGTATCCAATCAAATTGGTCAGACAAGACCTGCCCTTAACAAAACCATGCTGTGTCTGAGCTATAACTGAATTCTTGTCTAGATGATCCTGCAGTGCTTCTTTAACCAGTGCCTCCATTAATTTTCCTGGAACCGAAGTTAAACTAACAGGTCTATAATTACTTGTGTCAGCCTTTGATCCTCCTTTGTAAATTGGGGTTACATCTGCACATCTCCAGTCTATGGGTACCTCCCCTGAGTCCAAAGAAGCTCTCATAATTATGGCTAGGGGTTTGCTTACTTCCTTTGCCGCCTCCTTTAATATAACTGGATAGATCCCATCCACCCCGGGTGCCTTTTTTATGTTTATCCTCAACAATTTCTCCTCCACTTTCCTCTCAGTTATTAGAAAATCATCTAGCTCACTGCCTCCTGCCTATGACAGTCCCCTTCCTGAATAACTCCTCATGTGTGAATGTAGATGCAAAATACTTGTTTAGATTGTTAGCCACCTGAGCAGGATCCTCAACTGTTGAACCATCAACATCCAGTGGACCAATCTGATTCATCCTTTTCCTTCTTGAGTTTAAATAGGTAAAGAACTCTTTTCTGTTTTTCTTTGCATCCTTTGCCAAGGATTTCTCATAATCTGCCTTTGCCTGCCTAATCTCCTTTGTGACTTGGTTACAGACCAACTTATATCTATCATAGGCTTCCATGTCACCCATTAATTTGTATGTATCCCATGCATTTTTCTTCTCTGCCATATGTCTCATTAGTTCATCTGACAACCATTTAGGCCTGAACCTTGAACAATATTTCTTGGTTGGTATGTAAAGCCTGGTAGCTTCCAAGATTAGTTCCTTGAATGCTTCCCATTTTGAATTTGCTGTTGGTAACATCATCAGTTGGTCCCACTGTATAGAATTTAAATACTGTCTCAGACCATCATAGTCGCCTTTACGAAAGCAAAAACCCTTCCCTTTACCTCTGATGGTAGTTACCTCCTTGAGTAAATCCCACTTCAGCACACTGTGATCACTGCCACCTAGTGGTTCCTTTATCTGCAGATTCTTAATGCATGAAGAATCACTACTGATAATCAGATCAAGAATATTACTCCCTCTATTTGCCTCCCGAACATGATGGTGTAGAAAACAATCATCCAATAAATCCACAAAAGCCTTGCTAGTGTGTGAGTGACCAACCCACAAATTCCAGTCAATATCTGGGAAATTAAAATCCCTCATTATAAGACTCTCTGATTTACTGGCCCATTCTATTTCCCTGTACAGTATCTTATTATACTCATCAGAGTCATTAGGCCTATAGCACACTCCTACTCTCAATTTTGATTTACCTATGCTTATGTCACACCAAACTGACTCGACACTGCCCTGTCCATCGATGTCGACTGGCTTCACTTCCTTGGATTTTATGTTTCTTAACTAATAGCATAACCCCTCCTCCCTTCCTATCCTGTCTATCCTTTCTGTGGACGGTTGTACTCCCCAAATTCCAGTTCTGCATTCCTTATATCTGTGTGACACCACGTCTCTGATATCCCAACAATATCTGCCTTTGATGTTTTGAGCAATACCTCAAATTCATCAAATTTATTTACTAAACTCCTAGCATTGGTGTACACGCAAGTATACATACACCTGTTTCTATTCTTAGCTACCCTAACACAACCCATGTGTTTACTTGTACCGCAATGACTTCCAGCAGTCTCTGAAATATCTTGCATCTTGTTTTTCAGGCTTCTGTTCATTCCAATAGAAGCAGTGCAAGAATCTCTTTCACCTCTGCCAGTGGCTACTGTTAATCTATTAGTCTTTGTCTCCCCCAAGCTAGCAGTTTTCCGACCCACCTAACACTGCCTCGATAGCATCAGCAAATATTCTTGAACCCTTTCTATTTAAGTGTATCCCATCCCTGTAGAAGCAATCTCTCCTGTTAACAAGTACAGTCCAGGCTGAAAAAAATTCTACTCCTTGAGCCTTGCACAATCTTTCCAGGGCCGAATTGATCGACAAGGCTCTCATCATATTCTCCCTCCTATCGTGTCTGGGCAGAATTGCAGACACTTTCAAATTCAACCCTACTTCACGGCTTTTTTTCAACAGTGACCTGTACTTGTTAAGTAATTCCGCTGGTCTCCTACTCTTAATATCATTAGTGCCAATGTGTACAACTATATCACCTTTTGTGCCCTTAAAAGATATCCGCTCTACAACGTCATCAACCTTTGCCCCTGGCAGACATACCCTGGCCACCTATCCTTTTTACAAAGCATGTTCCCCATTTCCCTGACAATAGAGTCACCAACAACTACTAGTTCCTGTGGGACCAGCGCATTCTGCCTTGGGGGCTGCCTCTGTGTTACAAGATGACCAAGTGCAAGCTCTTGCGTTGATGTGGGCAGCTGAGAGCTTGATGGGCCCCTCAATTTATTTCCTTCGAGGGCATCCACCCTGTCCTTCAAGGTCTTATATAGGCCCATAACAACGCTGAGTTGTCGCCTAATTTCCTTGCTCTCCTTGCATCGTGCACACACAAAGACACCCCCCATGGCAGCATCATGTCCCGTACCCGATTGCTCCGCAAACATCAAGCAAACAGTGCATCTTAAAAGGCTGTGATTCAGAGGGCAACTGCCCCTTCAGTTCTCCCCTGAGCCACAGCACTCCCATTAGCTTGAGCCTTTTGCTTTGCTGCTCTGGTCTGAGTCATGATTTCGATTTAATGTCAATAAAATTACAATTTCAGAACAAAATTAAAACCTTAAACTTGTATCCTAGCACAGTTATAACGCTATATTTATTTTTAAGTATCGAGTGTTATCTACGAGTTCCCTTTATATAACTTCCGTATCAAGTTATGTATTAATTATTTGTTACGCTTGTACTCTAAGTCGTTATATATATATAGTTAAAAGTACAATTTAATTGACAATGAAGTTTAACAAGATTAATAGATTTACTGATTAATTGACAATATTATATTATGCACTATACTATACAAAGCTAATGCTATCGAATTCCGGATATGCTGTATCGTGTTACAATGGCAGTAATTACGAATGGTAGTTCTACGGACTCTTACGTATTGATTAACTTTCAAATCTCGCTGTCTCAATTTAGAATAAACTAAGGATCCTGACTAGGTCTATAGCTACTTACAGATAATAATTTGATATAACAATTGGTTAATAAATCGGCTAAATACGGTTAAAACCTCTCGTTCAACGGAGCTGCAATTTGTAACACGTGGATTTGACACCGTTACCGATACTAAGTAATACCCACAAAATCTCTATCAAGTTAAACTTTAAACTAAGTATCGTAACTAGGAATATAAAACTACTCTAGAAAATAAGTAAATATGCCAATTTAAGCTAATAAAACAGAAAATAAATCAGAAAAAACTTCTCTTCTCCAGGAGCTGCAAAATAGCTGCGTCCGCACAGGCTACTCTCCTGTGAATGGAAATGTGAAATGTGTGAAAGAATGGAAATGTTGAAAAATTACATCCATAAAAGCAAAGTTTTTGTTGCACAAAAGCTCAAAAATATGTTATGCGAGGTTTGCCACAATTATCTAACCATGTTATATAAGTACCACGTTGTGCGAGGATTGCTGCACTTTATCAATCGTGTTAGAGTGAAACCGTGTTATACAGGGGTTGCCTGTACATGAAACAGAAAAAAAGTAGGATGCTAGAAGGTCAGCTTTATTATTAGCTGAGGTGGCAATAGAGCTGTCTGGTTTTGACAAAGGTGAAAATAGCAATGAGCAAAAGTTGCAGCCAATAGTTTTGGCAAGAGACTAGAAAGCTTGACTACCATTTGGACAAGAAGCAAGTTTTCTACTCTTAGCCTGTTGCAGTAGTTGTAGTGTTGCAGCTCTGAGTTATTAAACCTCAGAATAAAGGAACCATTCAACATTACATACAGTGAGCAGTTATAGAAGAACCTGACTACCTAACTACAAAAAGGACCTTTCTACGAATAGAATATTTTTGAAATGTGAAAGGCAGCAATGCAAGCATCAACTGATTCTTGCATTGCTGCCAAACATCAATGCAAACATCAACAGCAATGCAAGCAAAACACTGAATGGCATTTGTTGATAAGTTAGTGATAAAAGCAAAGTAATACTTTTTAAATGACAGTAATGAAATCTATACTTGCAATAATCTGAATAGCAGGCCATTAAAACAATTATGACTCAAATTTTACGCCATTTTAAAATAAGTGTCCAAATTATTTTAGAGATTAAATAAAGAGAAACAGGCCATGGATCAATTTCATACTATGGGAAAATATTTCAAATATTACCAAGCATTCTGGTCTAGGGTATTCTATGAGAGGAGGAGAGAAAAAAAAACACGCAAAATTATGGAAAATACAAATTATATTACCTATTTCAGAATCTTTCAAGTGATAATGGAAAATAAAGTTAAAAAAACCATGTAGAACATAGTATTTTCTATAAAAAATAAACAATCAAGTATGTCTTTTAATACTGTACACTTTTATTTTATATATAAAAATACATACTTCTGACTTAATTACAACTCATTTGGGATGTAAAATATAGATTACAGACAGGATGACATCCTGTAGATTGGTGCTTCTGCACCATAAAGAGTGCTTATGATAAATAATTTAATCAGCAAATTTGCTCAACATGGTGTATCAGTCTTTGGCATCACCAATGCCATCTGTATTAATAGCAAACATTGCTTCAGCTTCAGGAAGGCAGGGGGAATCATATATCTTACAGATACGAGTTTCTCCTCTTCCTTTTCTTAAATAAAGTCTAAAGTTGGAAATATTAAAAAAAAATTATATCTACAAAACAAGCTAATATTCACAAAAATATTGAATGTGCATTTTTATAACTCAAGAATAAGAACATCAATAATGCAAATTAAAGGGAAAAATATTCAAATGAAATGTCTGAAACTTGTTAAAACAAAATAAAAGTAATATGTATTACTCTTTCCTCATACACTTTTTTAAAGTCTCCCCCCAAAAGCAGTACCTTGTTCAAGGGTTTTATATAATAATACACACAACATGTGCACTCACTCTAAAGCTAACGATATTGTATTTAAAAAAATTTTAATCTATTAATGTTTCTTTGATACAAAGAGCATGCTAAAAAAAATAATTGCAAGATTTGTGTCTGATTTTAATTAAATCTGGGATGGCTCAAAAAATCTCTAAAATGACTAAATATAAAATTTCATAAAAATCAGCCTATTGGGAGTCAAATTTTTTTTTTTTTTTTTTTTTGGGTAGTTGGCACATAAGCTTCTGTGGCCATAATGCACCTCCCAAGGTTTTTTTGCACTACTCTGATCCAAGCCTGAGGCGGGAATCGAACCCGTGATCTTTGGGTTGCCAGGCAGGCAATTTACCCACCCAGCTAGCCTGGTCGGCATTGGGAGTCAAATTTTTAAATGCAGACACACACAGATGGACATGAGGACAATAGGTGTGTATATTTGTGTGTGTCTAAAAAAAAAAAAAAAGTTCTGGTGCTTCTTTCACAGGCAGACAAGAATGACTATGTAGCAAAAATAAAATGTTCATACTGATTTTATTTTTATGTTTCTCTCATACATCCTGTGAACCGAGTACAATTTTCACATTTGTTTACCATTCAATCACAATATTTGTAAGGTATAACACATTGACTTTTAATGATTTTTATGCATGCTACACAAAGTAGTTTCAAATTATGTAAATTATATTTTTGATTTATAGACAGCTGTCAATCAAACTCTACCAGCTGAAAATTATCTATCTGCTAGGTCTGTTAATATTATACAGTGGATTCCGGTTATTTGGGCCACCGGTTAATTGGGGCAGCTGTTTATTTGGGGAAAATCTTAAAAAACAGAAACCAATCGAGAAAATAGCCAGGGTTTACTTCGCTTAATTGGGACAGCATGCCGTTTAATCGGGGCAGGAGACCGCAGCACTGTAGATTACCCTACGATTGTCTCCGACGGTACCACATGGTTCGGTCGATATTCTGGAGGTCACAACCATAAAACAATAAAAACAATTAGCAGTCACCTGTTTATTGGGCTTTTCTGTTAGTGAAATCTATCATAAACGTACAGTAAACTCGATCTTACTGAATTTGCAATAATACCGACAGCTGGAATTCTGTGGGTTATTATGGTGAAATGTGTTTACACTTCCATGAAATCTTCAATCATATAAAAAAATTAATTTTCAGATCTCTTCATTCCTATTTTTAAAGCTTTCTAACTCGTTACTCGGTTCTCACTTGCACGTATTGTGTTACTTGCAATTTGTGTGTGCCGTGTTCTTTGTTATTGATTGCTTATCTTTTTACTGTTTTAAATTTTAACCTCCCCCCCACCCACAAATGTCAGTGAACAGAAATGTCAACTAGTTCGTATGTACATATTACAGTACGTATTAATTCTTCCGATTTTCACGTATCATTTAATTTTTTAATTGGCAAGGTAATAAAGGGTAAATCTGTGCTTAATATATCTTTGCTTTTATAGCCTGTGGATAATATTCCTCCTATTTTCACTAATTAGAATCGCTGTTTAATAGAATTAAAATTCAATTCACAAACGTGATCACAATGACCGCTTACTGCACATTGTATAGTGAACGGTACTTTATGTTGAGTTCGCCGTAACGTGATTTGATTGTACAATGAACCAATTGTAAAGGGGGGGGGAAGGTACATTGTATTTTTAACTATTTACGTGAAACTTCGGATAATTGGGGCAGCCACTTAATCGGGCCAAAATGCACTAGTCCCGATGTGTCCCAAATAACCAGAATGGACTGTATTAGTTAAAGGCTGTTGAAGCACAGCACTAACTTTTGCAATGCATATTTTAGAATGCCTATGAGTTACTAACAGAGATAATGGGAACCTCACTTCTGTTTTTTTAACTGCCAGTCAACATTAGAAGGATGACTATGACAGCTGGAAGTCAACCTTTTGCAATTCATTGAATTTGGAGAAGGTCCACTAATCACCACTGTGTTTGGTATTTTTGTATGAATCACAGTAGACAGCATGGCATGAAAAAGTGATTGAACATTACACTGGCCACCCAAATCACCTGGGTGGGTGTAATGCTCAATCATTTCTCAATCAATCAGAATTTGAAGAGTTTATAATCAATCAGAATTTATAATGCGTCCAAAAAGGACACATTATACTCTTCAAATTCTGCATCCTCTGAGTGGCACCATGTTTCTAATATCAATGTATGTATTTTATGACTTAACCAGTACTCACAAATTTGTTCACTATACTCCTAGCATTAGTGTACAACCACATAAACATGTTTCTGCTCTTAGTAACTAACCCAGCCTTTGTATTTGCTTGTTCCAAGTGGATCCCCCCCCCCACCAAGAACATCCAGTAATCCTATAGACCTTACTTTCCAGGCTGCTGCATGTCACTATAAAAATAACATAAGAACTACTGTCACCTCTGATTGCAGCTGCTTTTAACCAATTAGTCTTTGCACCCCCCCCCCCCAGATAGCAGTTTCTTACTCACTCAACACTGCCTTGATAGCATCAGCAAATATTCTTGCACCTCTCCTATTCATGCCCATTCAATTCTTCTCATCATGATCAGTGCTTTGCTCCTGTTAAGAGGCACAGCACTTCCAGGGCTGCATTGATTGACAAGGCTCTCAAACATGCATTCCCTCCATCTTGTATGTGATATTACAACTTCTTGTATCACACAACTACTAAAAGTTTAAGGAGAGAAATTTAATATTGCCTCTCACTAAAAAATAAATTTCCATTTATTCTCAAGGTGAAATCAGCAGGCACTACAAATTCCATGATCTAGAGGCAAATTAATCAGGATCTTCACAGCCTACAAAGTCAGTCCATGTTGGATTAAAAAAAAAAAAAAAAAAAAAAAAGAAAAAAAAGGTAGAATCCATTACAGGAATTGCTTGCTTGCTTTTTTTATTTTTCAAATGTCCCTGTAGACTCTTGAATTTCTCAGAAACCTCATCCTCACCTCTGGAGTAATTTGCTTTGCTCGAGTTAAGTATTTTTTCAACAAGTTAAAATTACAAGGTAAGAAAATGAGCAGTAACTATAACATAACTTAAGAATTTAGACATCAATTTCAATAATTCTTGAAGATCTTATACCAGAAAAAATTTCAATTCTTGTAAAAAAAAACAAAGGGGAATTGAAGTTTCAAATTTACCTATCATCTTTCATGTACCCTAAACATTTTAGGGTACATGAAAATGTAGGCCTAACGGGAAGTGCATATTACAGCAACAAATCAGCTTCAATGGACAACAGTAACTTGTTTTACAAACATATTCATTCATTTCATCAGTGCAACAGCATCTTGAATCGTAATCTACCACCAAAAAAAGTTGTTTTACTCTTAGACAATGTTCTTAATCACTTGAGTGACATTCTAAAATCAGATAATAGAAATAGTTTTGTTAAACATTTCCCACTAAAAGTGATAGTTCTGTTTCTCCAGACAGACCAGGGAGTGATTCAAAACCCAAAAGACACTTAAATATTATCAGGAAGTGAAAAAGAAGTTTGTTTCAAGGATAATTTAGACAAAATACTAGTTAATTAGTATTTTGTCTACAAAATACTAATTAACTAGTATTTTGTCTACATACTGGTTGACTAGTGTCTGTTAATTACAAAAGGTTAGTGACTGTGAAAATGTAAATGAGTGAGTGGTTTAATGTAGAAAAAAAAAAAAACAAAAAAAAGGAGGCGCTTCCATAGCCAGGTGGGAAGGAGCAGCAGTGCGTAGCACACGCTTCTTGATTAGACCGCGGTTCGAGCCCGTCACCACCAAATACGGAGGATGCGGAAAGGTCAGGGAATGACCACCGCATATTCACGGAGCAATATGGCCTTAGTTGCTAATGCTCCTAAAAACCAAATAACAAACAAAAAAGTGCAATAGGCTATGAATGAAGATCTGAAAGAGGAGGGTTTACTGTTAGCAAGCAAATAAAAAGAATCACAGTACCACTTTGCCAGATGTGGTGGCTCTATTCAACTAGATGAGACAAGGAAATATTACATCTTACTGAGATGTTTCAAAATTTAAGTAGTACCTTTTGCAGGAAGGCAAACTAAGGGAAAAAACAAATTTCATTGGAAGCATTTATATAAGAAAAAACATTCATACCATATGGAGTGTTTTTTTTCTCTTTTTTTTTTTTTGTATAAGTTGTCCTAGGGTTCTTCCCAAATCCCATATTAATCATAAAGTAGAGATGAGAGCAAGGGAGAGAAGCTATTTACTCTCAGAAATCCACTGACAGACTGCTTATCAGAAACATGCTGAAAATTTTAGACATATTTGACTATAAACTGCAATTGAAGCTACAAACTAAGATTAAGCCTTCAAGGACTAGTCAAACATATAGCTAAAACGCATCGTTCAAACTACCACTAAGTCTCTGTACAACTATGTAGCCCTAAAAGGCACCACAAAGTGACATGCCAGTGGTTCCACATATAGAAATTACTATAACTAGCAGCTAGTGCATCACGCTACTGTCAATCACCTGTACACGAATCATTTGAGTCTAACGTCCAAGTCAACAAAATGTAACCTACCTGAAACCAGAAGGTGGGATGAGAGATAAAATTTAAAAATATAATTTTCACCATTTTTAATCACTGAAGATTTTTCCAATAGCAGACATGTAACTTGACAACCAAATAAATTCAATAAGCATACCATAACAATTCTCTTCTTTTTCTTCTCCCCTCTCACTCTCTTTTCCCCTTTGGGACAATAAATGAGATTTCCCAAAAACAGAGCCAGAGAGGTAATTCCATGTTGGGGATTTACTGAAGATATTTCTTTTAAAGTGAAGTAATGGGCATTATTTGATTATAATGCCCATTACTTCACTTGAATAGATAGTGAAGTTGGCTAATAGCTTCTCCGTGGTTTTAAAGATGGAAACTCGATACAGCAGTGAGAGTCATGGTTTTAGCATTGCACATTTTCAGCTAGACAAATTCCCTCCATGTTGATTTGATGAATACAATATTAAGTGGTACTGGAACAGTGGCAATGCAGTTTTTGATAACTGCTCAACAGCTACTCACTGAACTTTAGAAATAGAAAATCAAAGGAATAGTAATATGTTTATAAAAAAGGACAAAAAAGGAATGCCTACATCACTTAGGGTTATCTTATGCAGTAAGAGAAGTGGAGCTGATGGGCAGCTTGTAGATGTAATCACTGAACAAATCTGCTATTTCCATGCTGTAGAATAAAAGTTCCATTACCCTTCTTCAAGACAAATTAAGAGCAGCAGAACTTGTAAGTTCAATGCTCTTTTTATACTTTGCCATGACCTACATTACAGAGTTTACAACTAATCATTTTGACGGCAAATACAATTATTAGCCATATTTGGCAGTCACATGACTTGAACCATAACCATCTCAAATGATATGTTACTGCACTCAATCACTCGGCTAAGAGGCTCCTTTATCTCTGGTTAAAGATTTTCTTCTGTTTTGTAGAAAAAAATCATCGTATCTGTAAAGGTATGTATCTGATTTATTATAATGCCCATTACACTAAATCAGATGCATATTAATTTAGACGAAATACAGTTATGGGTTAATGTGCGGTGCGTACACGCATGCACAGCAGTTATAGTGAGTCTCATATGCCATCCAATTACAGTGTTCAGGAAAGAAGAAAAGAAAAAAAAATTCCACTCCCTGTTATGTAGGAAACGAAGCTTTAATGACATGTTGCACCCCAACTCTCTGTATGATTAAAATTAGCTCATCTACAATTTCACTGTAATTTTGTGATTTCTCATTGCCTGAAAAGTTCTGGCAGATGTTTTTGAATGCATTCCAGGCTCTTATTTCTGTTGCATTTAGTTTTTTTAGTGAATTGTTTTTTTAGTGAATTCCTCATCTTGGAATAGTAGTTTGATTTGAGGACCCACAAAATATCTCTTTTATCTTGGTCTCATTGATTTGAGGAAACTTTTGCCTTAAACAGGAAAATCCTTCTTTTTTGTTCATTGCTTTCACAAATATTTTTTTTTTTTTTTTTAATCAAACCTATGGAGGTAAACACATTTCTGACTTATCCACCAAAGCAGGATGTGCTACATTTTTCTGGCCTGGTGTAGTTTGGGAAACAGTCTGGCCACTTTTCCACCCTGTAGTTGCAATCCTTTGCCCGGCTGTCCCACTCAAATAAAAAGCAGCAGTATTTAGTGTATCCACCTTGCAACTCAGTCAGCAAAGCTACCACTTTAAGGCCAGCACATATTCCAGTTGTATTTTTGATAGCATATTTCTTGCAATAGAACCTGTAGGTTCTCATACATTTTTTTCATGTGAACTGCATGGGCCAATGGTATAGATGGATACTTATTTCCATTATGGAGTAAAACTGCTTCCAAGCTGACCTTGGATGAACCAAAGAAAAGCATCCACTGCTCGGGGTGGGGGGGGGTTGCTGCAGATGTAACTCTTTCATTAATTTCTGGACATTGTTACAATAAACAAAAGCAGCAGCCATGGAATAATAGGTCATTATGTTAGATTGCCTCTTCTTGTAAAAAGACACTTTGATACCCTTTTTAAGATTCCATTGTTGAAGCTGTGATCCTAGTAATTGAGCCTTGGTTTTTGGAGGTCCAAATCTCTGACCAAATTGTTCAATCCTGCCCAAGTGATTAGATGTGGCTTTACAGTATCAAGAGTTGAAAAGTCTGGATCTGTACTCCTGGGTTCTGCATTTTCTGGAGACTCTTTTTCCACTCCTGAATCAGAGTCTAGTCCATAAGTTTCTGGTGGCTTTGGCACTGCATCATTGTGAGAAACTGGCCTTAGAGCAGAAGGTAAGTTGAGATACTCTACTTTATGCTTGTATTTCCCAGAAAAACAAGGAATATTGGTCATGCAAAAGTAATAATCATTTATGTGGCCTCGAGGTTTCTGCCATATCACCAGAACAGCAAAAGTCATTGATTTATGACTACCTCTAAGCCAGAATGTTAATGTTCTTGAACATGAGCTACAGGAAATCTCTGGAGGCCACACTTTATCTTGATCTCCAACCTCACAAGTTGTGACAGTGGCTTTTGCTGCAATTTTAATACCACTTCTCAGCAAATGTAGCAAAAGCTATCAGCCTTATTTCGGCAAGAATGTGACATATTTCATGTACAGTTGAGATATGTGCACATAAGAACACGATTACGAAATTGTAGATTTTTATTTCTAATTTAAAAATAGTTAACACTTATGCACACACCACTTGTTCACCACCTTGTTCTCTGAAACACATAAATGCTTGCTTGGTACAGAACTCACTCACTCACTCACTCACTCACTCACTCACTCACTCACTCACTCACTCACTCACTCACTCACTCACTCACTCACTCACTCACTCACTCACTCACTCACTCACTCACTCACTCACTCACTCACTCACTCACTCACTCACTCACTCACTCACTCACTCACTCACTCACTCACTCACTCACTCACTCACTCACTCACTCACTCACTCACTCACTCACTCACTCACTCACTCACTCACTCACTCACTCACTCACTCACTCACTCACTCACTCACTCACTCACTCACTCACTCACTCACTCACTCACTCACTCACTCACTCACTCACTCACTCACTCACTCACTCACTCACTCACTCACTCACTCACTCACTCACTCACTCACTCACTCACTCACTCACTCACTCACTCACTCACTCACTCACTCACTCACTCACTCACTCACTCACTCACTCACTCACTCACTCACTCACTCACTCACTCACTCACTCACTCACTCACTCACTCACTCACTCACTCACTCACTCACTCACTCACTCACTCACTCACTCACTCACTCACTCACTCACTCACTCACTCACTCACTCACTCACTCACTCACTCACTCACTCACTCACTCACTCACTCACTCACTCACTCACTCACTCACTCACTCACTCACTCACTCACTCACTCACTCACTCACTCACTCACTCACTCACTCACTCACTCACTCACTCACTCACTCACTCACTCACTCACTCACTCACTCACAGGTAGAGAAGTTTCTAGAACCTTCCAGAACATTCTCGGAAGTTGTAGAAAGCTCTCGAATAATCTAGAAAAAAAACACAACAACAAATAGATGGAAAAGATGTTTAAACCAACTATAGGTCTTGGTTTTCGGTCATAAACTTATGTCTGAAAACTGAGGGCAATGAGAAATTTTTAAGCACATAACTGAATTTTTGAACATATTTCCTACAAGAATCCATCAAAATATTTTCAGGGAGGAAATTTATGTAGACTAGTGTCATAGTATCTTTTAAATTTGAAATTAATATTATTATTTATTTATTTATTTTTGGTTGATACAGAAAAAGTTCACTTCCTTACATCATTCAGCCTTACTAATACTTGTGCAATACCAATAACTTGTGAAGACACAAGCATATAAGTAACATCGTTAACATACTTTGTATGCAATTTTCAGTCTGTCTTTCATCAAGCAGATGAAACACTCATTAGTCTTACTATTATTAATGTTCTTAACTTTTCACACCCTTTTTTTTTTATTTTAACTATTATGCTATGTTGCTTTTAAAAATAAATAAATAAAAAAAATAATCACAGTATTTTACCTTGTCGTTGATGCATGTGCCATGATATTGCCACCAATAGGTTTCTTAGGATCAGCAGCAAACATTGCAGCTCCATCAACCTGTGCCACCACCTGATTAGTTATTACAACAGCAACACCAAACTGAAAATAAATGTATGTTTTCAGAGAATACAGGCAGTTCTCGCTTTACAAGTTTTCACCCCCCCCCCCAAAGTATCAACAAAATCGAAAATATGAACATTAATTGCAAAAAATGAATGTTAAACATTCACAAATACCGCATTCCAAACCACATAGTTATACAATACACTATACCTCACTTTATGATATTAAACAGTTCCAGAGACACCATCACATCGTTAAAATATCGTAATGTGAACCCAATAACACATTGTTTTTTGGTAATTCGTTTCAAGATCTCAGAAGTTGAAATTTTCACTGTATAACTAAGCTATTTATCTCTCTAAAATGTCATTTTTAAGGTCACATTGTGACCTTAAGGCCATATAAAAGTGAGCTTGGTTTGTAAATTGTATTAGTTACCAATTCAAATTGGTAACTAATCAACAGGGATGGGATACACTTAAATAGAAAGGGTGCAAGAATATTTGCTGATGCTATCGAGGCAGTGTTAGGTGGGTCGGAAAACTGCTAGCTTGGGGGGAGACAAAGACCAATAGATTGACAGTAGCCACTGGCAGAGGTGAAAGAGATTCTTGCACTGCTTCTATTAGAATGAGCAGAAGCCTGAAAAACAAGATGCATGGTATTTCAGAGACTGCTGGCAGCCATTGCGGTACAAGTAAACACATGGGTTGTGTTAGGGTAGCTAAGAATAGAAACAGGTGTACACGCAGGTATACTTGCGTGTACACCAATGCTAGGAGTTTAGTAAATAAATTTGATGAATTTGAGGTATTGCTCAAAACATCAAAGGCAGATATTGTTCGGATATCAGAGACGTGGTGTCACACAGATATAAGGGATGCAGAACTGCAATTTGGGGAGTACAACGTCTACAGAAAGGATAGACAGGATAGGAAGGGGGGAGGGGTTATGCTATTAGTTAAGAAACACATAAAAACCAAGGAAGTGAAGCCAGTCGACATCGCTGGACAGTGCAGTGTTGAGTCAGTTTGGTGTGACATAAGCATTGGGAGATCAAAATTGAGAGTAGGAGTGTGCTATAGGCCTAATGACTCTGATGAGTATAATAAGGAACTGTACAGGGAAATAGAGTGGGCCAGTAAATCAGAGAGTCTTATAATGGGAGATTTTAATTTCCCAGATATTGACTGGAATTTGGGGGCTGGTTACTCACACACTAGCAGGGCTTTTGTGGATTTATTGGATGATTGTTTTCTACATCAGCATGTTCGGGAGGCAACTAGAGGGAGTAATACTCTTAATTTGATTATCAGCAGTGATTCTTCATGCATTAAGAATCTGCAGATAAATGAACCACTAGGTGGCAGTGATCACAGTGTGCTGAAGTGGGATTTACTGAAAGAGGTAACTACCATTAGGGGTAAAGGGAAGGGTTATTGCTTCCGTAAAGGCGACTACGATGGACTGAGACAGTATTTAAATTCTATACAGTGGGACCAACTGATGATGTTACCAACAGCAAATTCAAAATGGGAAGCATTCAAAGAACTTATCTTGGAAGCTACTAGGCTTTACATACCAACTAAGAAATATTGTTCAAGGTTTAGGCCAAAATGGATGTCAGATGAACTAATGAGGCATATGGCAGAGAAGTAAAATGCATGGGATACTTACAAATTAACACATGACACAGAAGCCTATGATAGATACAAGTTGATATGCAACCAAGTTACAAAGGAGGTCAGGCAGGCGAAGGCAGATTACGAGAAATCCTTGGCAAGGGATGCAAAGAAAAACAGCAAAGAGTTCTTTACTTATGTAAACTCTAGAAGGAAGGGGATGAATCAGATTGGTCCACTTGATATTGATGGGCCAACTGTTGATGATCCTGCTCAGGTAGCTAACAAACTAAATGAATATTTTGCATCGACATTCACACATGAGGAGTTATTCAGCAAGGGGAATGCCAGAGGTGTATTCAACTCTAGCAGTAAGCTACAGAATCTTGAAATAACTGGGAGTAAAGTGGAGGAGAAACTGTTGAAGATAAACACAAGAAAGGCACCCGGGGTGGATGGGATCTATCCAGTTATATTAAAGGAGGCAGCAAAGGAAGTAAGCAAACCCTTAGCCATAATTATGAGAGCTTCCTTGGACTCAGGGGAGGTACCCATAGACTGGAAATGTGCAAATGTGACCCCAATTCACAAAGGAGGATCAAAGGCTGACACAAGTAATTATAGACCTGTGAGCTTAACTTCTGTTCCAGGAAAATTAATGGAGGCACTGGTTAAAGAAGCACTGCAGGATCATTTAGACAAGACTTCAGTTCTAGCTCAGACACAGCATGGTTTTGTTAAGGGGAAGTCTTGCCTGACCAACTTGATTGGATACTATGATGCAGTCACAAAAGAAATGGATGCAGGGAATAACTTTGATATTATATACTTGGATCTTAGAAAGGCTTTTGATACTGTTGCACATGGAAGACTGCTACACAAATTGGAGCAGTGTGACATTGGAGGCAAATTGCTGCTATGGATAAAGGGGTGGTTGAGGGGGAGAAGACAGAGAGTGGTAATCAATGGACACTGCTCATCGTGGACTAATGTTATTAGTGGAATCCCTCAGGGCTCAGTGTTGGGTCCATTATTGTTTTCTGTATTTATAAATGATATTGATGATGGTATATCAAGCTTAATGTCCAAGTTTGCAGATGATACAAAGGTTGGCAGGGTTGTCAAGGACACTACTGACACTATGCTGCTGCAACAGGATCTGGAAAGGTTGAGCAGATGGGCTGAGAGGTGGCAAATGAAGTTTAACATTGACAAACGTAAAGTACTACACATGGGAAACAGCAACCCCAGAGCAACGTATCACCTCTGTGGTACTACACTGACAGTGGTAGAGAATGAAAGGGACTTGGGAGTGATTGTGCAGGCAGATATGAAGTTCTCTGAGCAGTGCAGACGGGCTGCAAGAGTAGCTCATGGAGTATTGTCAATGATATACAGGAATTTTTCCAGCAGGGATAAGGAGGTGATTATTCCATTGTATAAGGCAATGGTCAGGCCACACCTAGAGTACTGTATACAGGTCTGGAGGCCTCATTTCAAGAAGGATGTAGAGCTGCTGGAACGAGTACAGAGAAGGGCAACAAGATTAGTGAATGGAACAAAGGGGTGCTCTTACGAAGAAAGGCTTAAGTTTTGCAAATTACAGTGTCTGGAGACTAGGCACCAGCGAGGTGATCTGATAGAGGTGTATAAAGCCTTGAATGGTTTAAGCATGCTCAATGCTGATGGGATTCTTCCTCTAGCTCAGAAAAATCACCTGAGAGGGCATAAATTCAAATTGAGGAAAGACAGATGTAGGATAGACGTGCAGAAATTTGCCTTTAGCCAGCGGGTGGTTGGTTGGTGGAACAGACTGCCATCCCTTGTGGTGGAGGTTGATAGCCTAAATAAGTCTAAGGCTCAGCTGGTGAGGTATTTTGAACGAACAGAGGGGTGAAGTGGAAGTGGGGTTTTTTTTTTTTTTTTTTGGCTGATGCTGCATAAGCTTGCTTTCTTGCATCAAATGCCTCTACTAATGCTAATGCTAATGCTAAATCAATAAAATGCACTACACTTTCATTGTTATCATATGTTCCGTTATAAGAATCAATTTTAAACGCCTTTGTGATATTTTTCTAAAGCACATTTCTGGAGGTCACAACCATAAAACAATAAAAACAATTTGTACTTTCCAGTTTATTGGGCTTTTCTATTACTGCAAGCAATTAATATAAACACAGTATTTCATCAAGAAGATTGCAATTTTCACAAATGCAATCTTCTTGCATTTGTGAAAATACCAATAGCTGGAATTGTGTGTTTTTTTTTACGTTATTATGGTGAAATGTGTTTTCCCTATACTGAAATCTTCAATCATATAAACACAAATAAATTTTCAGAATCTTCTCTTCAATCCTTT
The DNA here is from genome assembly GCF_048544385.1 of Mastigoproctus giganteus. Lineage (NCBI taxonomy): Eukaryota > Metazoa > Arthropoda > Arachnida > Uropygi > Thelyphonidae > Mastigoproctus > Mastigoproctus giganteus. Next base: position 173,628,805 of record NC_143577.1, read on the forward strand.
TTTTTTTTAAAGCTTCGTAAACTTGTTACTCCACGCAAATCGTGTTAGTTGCAATTTGTGTGTGCTGTTAAAAACATGCTTATGCATGCAATCGTGAAATTTATAATTAAAAGAGAAGATTATATTGGAAACAAATGCCTCTTGAAACATTTCTGAAGACGACGACTCCTTGTGCAACAAACCAATTAGTGCCGAGTCAATAATGAGTGATCAACGAGTGTGCATTTAGTCGATGATGATGAAGAATAAACATTCCTTAACATTTGTAAGTTGTAAATAATTTCTCTATTATTATAATTTGCTTGATTTTACAGGCTACATTTTCATTTCTTTGGATAAATCAATCATTGTTTAAACATAAACTAATTAGCTAACTAATTTCATTGTTGAGAATGTAACCCCTATTTTTAACCTTATGTCTATGGGAAATAAATTCCCGCTTTACGAGCGCACGCTAGGAACGAATTAACTCGTAAAGTTGAGAACTACCTGTACATATCAAAGGAGAATATTTTCTTTCATCATTAATAGCAGCAGTTTCTAATTTATAGAGAAATGCAAATTAAATATGCCACAGGGAAAAAAGTGTGAATAAAAGTAATCAACAAGTGTAAAATTCAGTTGTTTGCAATTTTATTGCACATCAGCATACTGTGCAGGCTGAAAACTGAGTAACTCAGAGGTAAAAAAAATAAAAAAAAAATAAATAATTGCCAAGTTCTGTAGCCCACATAATAGGAGTCTTTCCTTATACAGTCACCATTTTTCTGATCTCACCATGCTAGTTACCCGTCTTTGGGCTCTTTCAACAAGTTGTCTTTTTTTGGATGAGGTTTCCATACTTGGACACCATATGATAAATGCAGCCATTACAATTATTATACAGTGGAATTATGACCTCTATCTCTACAGAATAATGTTTGATAAATCATCAACAGGACACCACAAGTGTTCCTGTCCACCTGTTTACACTGCTCAGAAATCTTCATATCTGCCTGTAACTCCCATATCCCTTTCTTCCTCTAATGTTTATAATTCAACCCTAACCAAGTGTGTAATTTATTTTGGGGTTGCTATGGTCCAAGTATAAGACCTTGCATTTAGCAGCATTAAAACATAGCTGCCGCTTTTCTGACAATTTTTGAATGCCTTTTCAAGTCATCCAGCAGAGCGATACTTACCAATCATTAACAACTCTCCCAATCTTTACACCATCTTCAAATTTTAAGACTCGCACTTTTTCCCTTCGTCAATGTTGTTTATGAAAATCAGAAAAAACAGTGGCCCAAGAACTGATCTTTCGGGACTGCACTTCTGATGTTACACCAACCCGAAGAACATCCACTGATCAAAACTTCCTGCCTTCTGCCCTGTATCCACCCTGCCATCCATCTTAGAATCTTTCCAGTAATCCCAATATGTTGCAGCTTTTACAATAAGCTCTCGTGCTTATGCATGAGAGCTTATTGTAAAACTGAGTCAAATGTTTTGCTAAAATCCAAATAAACTATGTTGAAATTGTTCCCTATATCCAGCTCACGGTAACTGTGTAAAAAAAAAGTTTATTAGGGTAGTTAAACATGATTTTCCCTTAACTAAACCATGCTGTGTGTCCTTCAGAATGCCATTTCTTTCTAAATATCCCTGGATTGCACTCTTAATCATTGCCTCTGGGCTTTTCCCTACCACTGAAGGCAGACTGACTATTCTGAAGTTAACGAATTCACTCTTAGAACCACCTATATGTATTGGTGATACGTTGGCACTTCTCCAGTCCAAAGGCATCTCCCCTGAGGACAATGATCACCCTCAAAATTAGCCTCACTGGTTCAATATAATCTCTGGCCCTCTCCGTAAACTACAGGGTATATGCCACCAACTCTGGGAGCTTTACTTCCCTTTCTGCTCGACATTTTTTTAAATAAACAGCCATCGATCCATAATTTCAAAATCACTATTTCATATGGCCCAGCCTCACTCACACAGCCTCTCCTCATCATGAAAGGTCTTTCATCAGTAAGGGCCAATGCAAAGTACATATTCAATTCACCAGCAACATCAGCCTGGTTATCTAAGACTTTCCCACACTCAGTAACACAATGGTCCACTCTGATTCACTTTCTTGTTTGTATTCACATACATGACAAAATTCCTTGTCCCCATTCTTTGCTATCTTGGCTAGAGTTTTCTCATACTCAGCCCTGACCTCCCTAACCTTAACAGTTCACAATTAAACAAATCAACATCTAGATTTTGTAAACTTCGGCAGTTTTCATCACTTCGCAACTTTCCCAATACTACTCTTTCATTTTGGTATCCTCGTCATGCAATATTTTCTTAATATATATGCATTCGTGCAAATTAAAACCTATGCCTTTAACTAATATATAAGCAATATATAATTGCTTCCAACCTTTAACTAATGCAGCATCCTCCAACTAACGACTACACGATTACTACCTGCCAAAGGTCCCTGTAATGTCATCTGATTTACAAGTAATGATTAAGTCTAGAATATTCTCACACCTAGTATTTTCTCTAACATGCTGGTACCAATAATAATCATCTGGTTTATTTAAAAATTTTGTTCCCCCCAACTTATTCCAATCAATTAGAGACAAATTAAAGTCACCCAGAATAAGACATTCATGCTTGCTTGTCAATTCTATCTGCATATAGAGGCTAGTCATACTCTTCTGCTCTGTAGATTACTCACATTTTCATTATATAATTGCTTCTAACTAACTCACACCATACAGATTCTATGCTGGCAGATTAACTTCTGACTCAGCAAAAGCTCCTTTTGTGCTCAGGCTGCTTTTCATAAGAAGCATGATATCACCCCCCTTCTATCTTCCCTAAATACATTATACATACCATAATGGAACTTGTCATACCCAATTTCTGTTAGAACTATTATATTGGGAGTAGTTGTCCTAACCAGGAGGATGAATTCATCCTTTTATTGAAAACACTCCTGTCATTACCAAAGACAAGTTAAGATCAAGTATTGTTCTATAGTTTACTACCCTGACACAACCCTTGAAGTTATTTAGGCTTGTTTCCCTAGCATTATCTTCCCACTCATTTGAAATAGTGCTACCCTCAGAGCATCTTGCCAACATCGGCTGTTGTGGCAACAAACAAGAATGCTTGAGGTGAGTTCAAACATTACTTTGATGTGGATCACACTGAGAAAAACTTCCTGCTAGATCCTTGCAGATTCACTCAAGTCTTGAGTTAATCCATAAAGTTTTCAGCATATAATCCCTCCTATATGTCTGGGTAGAAATGCAGACACACATTTTCTGACCTAATTCACGGCATATTTTCAGCATGGTCCTACAAATTGCATGATCTGACTTTTATCCAACAAATGGTCAGGTCATGCTTGTTTAATATCATTAGCCCACACATGAATAATAATGCTCTCTTTACCCCTCTTAAAGTCTGACAATCTGCTGGTAACATTAATTGTTGCTCCCGGCAAAAACACCCTGGTTCTGCTGCACCTATCTTTATTACAAAAAAATGTTACCCATTTCCCTGACAATAGAGCATCTCAATAAAACTAAATCTTCAACCAGAGCAGTATGTACTTGACTATTCTTTTCTGGAACACAAGTCAGGGGTGCATCATTTGGCAGATCACAAGATACTCTTAGTCCACAACCAGCTCCCAGTTACATTTGTTTCTAGGGCAAGCACCCATTTCTTCAGTGACTCAAATTCTTCTCATAATGCATTAAACTCTAATATGAGGTTTCGGTACGTGCCTTACATTGGGTGCAAAGAAAAGAGTAGTCAATTGAGCTTGGATTATCTACTAGACTGATCACAGAATACATACCACAGGCTATACAATTGATGAACTTGTGACTCACACTGGAAATTCTTAAAGGTTTCCACCTAGATTCATGAGTATATCATGACTGGCTCAACAGTAGTCAAAAACTGGCCAAAGGTCACCCTGTGGAATAGCCAAGTGTGATTGATGCCCATGGTGAACGTTGTGTGTCTCATCTTGTAACACAGCAGCAATTCAGCACAGTGGCCCAGCTAACCACCCAGGACAACATAAGATTAGCAAGACTGACATCCACATGGATGTGCTGGACATTAGCATATCTTCCAGTCACATAGCTCCCTGAGGAGCTGTTGTGGCCACCAACAAATTCCTCCAACTGCATCAATCGTGTGCGATATGAGCAGCATTGCAAAGTGTCATGTCCAGAAGTTCACTGATCCCATCCTTCCACCTAGTTGCAGGTCTTCCTCTGCACCTCTTCCCCTCGGTTTTTCCTTCCATTATATTCTTCAACAGAAAGTTTTCCCTTCTTACTATATGACCAAAAAACTTGAGTTTTCTTCTGTTGATGCTATGAAGAAGAATTTTAGGCCTGCCAATTTTATTCAATACCCACTCATTTGTTCTTCGATCCAAGTAAGACATACGCAATATTCTCCTGTAGTACTACAATTCAAATGCCTCAATTTTCTTCCTGTCAACTCTTTTCAGATTCCATCCTTCACATCCATAAGTGGCAACTGGAAAAATTAACGAATCGATGATTCTCAGTTTCATTTTTAGGGGCAGATCATGATCTCTCCATAATTTTATCAGATCAGCGACCAACGTTTTAGCAATTGCCTGTCATCTCTTTACTTCATTTGAGCAGTCACTATTTTTATTTATCCTTGACCCTAAGTAATCAAATTCATCAACTTCTTCGATATCTTGCCCATTCACCTTCAATTTACTGGAACCGAGATTATCACCAATCACCATAATTTTAGTTTTACACACATTCAGAACAATCCTTTTTTCTTAATTGCTTCACATACTCTCCTCAGAGTTTCTTTAAGATGATCCTTAGAATTACAAATTAGCACAGTATCATCTGCATAATGAGGGTTGTTTATCTTCAGTCCTCCAATTTTGATGCCAGTCTCTAAATCTTCCAAAGCTTCACGCATGATATCTTCAGCATAAAGATTAAAAAGGTGAGGTGACAAAATACAGTCCTGCCTGACACAGTCACCTATTGTGAAAAAATTCGTGTTTCCCATGTTCATTCTCACAGTTCCTTCCTGTTCCTGGTACAGTAACTTAATCAGCTGAATTATGTGGATTGGGAAACCCATAAGTCGTTTCCCATAGTTTCGTGTTGAACACAATTAACCCCAGGGGCTCACATCTGGTGAGTATGGGCTTGGCACACCCAGGGTCTTGAGCTGGATATCATAATTTTTATCTTTCTTGGTGATTCCCTTCTACTTTTGACTCTCTCTCTCTCAGGGTAACTCGGGGGAATTTTTTTTTTTTTTGGCTGGTGCAGCATAAGCCTCAGGCTTCCTTGCACCATGTGACTGGCAATAATAATAATAAATGCTTTTGCATAATCTATAAAACACCAAACGACTGGAACATTGAATTCTTTGCATTTTTCAATAATCAGTCGTAGACTTAAGATCTGATCTCTGGTTCCTCTACCCCTTCTGAAACCTGCTTGCTCTTCAAGTTTTTTTGAGATTCTGTTTAATGATTTTAAGGAGAATCTTGCCAGCATGAGAAATTAGGCTAATAGTCCTGTAATTTGGCAAATTTTCAGATCTCCTTTTTTTGGTAAGGGGATGAAAATTGATTTCTTCCAATCTGATGGCCACTGCCTCGTTTCCCAATATTAGCTCATTAGCATATAGGCCTCCATTTATTAAATAAATTATGGAAGGCCTTGAGCTCATTCTCAAAGCAATATGACTAGTTTATCATAATTAAGGTTAAAATTTTAAGCTAAAAATCACAAGAAATTACAATATTACTATGCTAAAATGTGATTGTTCTCAATAAAAATATTTACTGACAATTCACTAGCTCTTCTAGAGATTTAAAAAAAAAAAAAAAAAAAAATGCCAATCCAATTTCATTTTCAAGACTAGATAAGAATGTTATAACATTTTGTAGATGTGATGGTTAGACAAGATTGCTATAATGATAAAGTAATGGCATATAAACTTTACAACAAGCGTACCTCATCTGACAAACGTAACAACATTCTAAGAAACCTTGCCAAATGCATTTGTCTAGCTGATAACTCTCCTCTTCCTGAATAATCTGTTCTATAAAGAGCAGTTGCACTGTCCACTATTAATAACGCATACCTGAAATGAAAAAAAGAACGTCATAAGTAAAACATGAAGGAACCATTTTCATTATTTTTATCATTTTCCAATTTTTATTAAAATTTTAGTCTTTACTGTTAACACCAGTTATAAATACATATTATATTATAAAAGAGAGTGGGATATTTCTCAACATGGCTTGAATTAATTTTATGAAAGAATTTATGTAGAAATCTACACAGAAATAATACTGTTGAATTTTACAGATCCTGTTGAATCAAATTTTGATATTCTAGTAATAATAGTTTTTTTTGGGGGGGGGGCAAGTTAGTGAATGCACTTTGGTCTAAATGATGCAGCTAATGAAATTAAAATTGTGAATGATCGAAGAATGGAATTTGGCTGTAACTGCATTGCTGATGAGACTAATATTTCTCCAATTCAAGGTTCTGATGACTAGGAAGATGAAAAAACAGAAATAAGCTTAGAATGGGGAAAAAATAGTTATATTCACATGAACACTAGAAAGCAGAGATCAAATTCAATAGGTCCTTTTCCAAATCAAAGTCGTGGCATAATCAAGAATCCAGCCGAAATGTTAGCCAAGTTGAACAAGTATTTTCCAACTACCTTTACTACTGAAACCACATCAGTGCCAAGAGGGAAGCGGGGAATAGTGAAGCCAAGTTAAAGTGTAAAATAAGTGACAATGGTATCACAGAAGCATCTCTCTCAAAAAGACAGCAAGGCTGAGAGTACATAAATCTGGGGGGGGGGGGGGGGGGGATACATCCAGTTACATTTGTAAAAGAATAAGAGAAGTTTATCTCAATATGATATGTAGAACACTTCCGTATACGGGAGTGTTCTATGTATCATATTGAGGTAAACTTCTCTGATTCTTTTACAAATATTGATATCAACGTAGAACGTATTGAGCATTAAAGCTCTGGTTCATACTATCTAATTCAGTTACATTGAAAAAAGCAGCAAGTAAGTGCATCCAACCATTAGTAACCTGGTACGTCAGGAGTTTACAATTACTCACTATGAAACTGAATGCAATCATAACAGTATTCAGCAGTCATGTGGGCCCAAACCATGGTCCACTCAAATGCATGTGCATTACTACAATCATGTGACTGACCACTTGGCTACGTCGAGCCTTAAGATCATTAGATTCAGGGATTATTCCCTTGGACTAAAGACATATCAATGTCTTCCCAATCCATAAGGGAGGAGCTAAAGTAGTCATGAGCAGTTACAGACCAGTGAGTTTGATTTGTGACTGGTAAGTTTATGGAATCTATGGTAGAAGATGCAATATAGGACCATCTTGATAAGAATAGTATTCTAAACGGGTCTCAGTATGGTTTCACAAAGGGGAGATATTGCCTGATAAATCTAAAACTGCTATAACAAGGTTACAAAGCAGTTGGATGCAAGAAACAACTTTGTTATTATATATCTGGATTTTAATAAGGTTTTTGATATGGTTCCTCATGAGAAATTCTTGTATAAATTAGAGCAGGTGAGGATAACAGAAAATCCAACAGTGGATTAGGGGTTTGTTAAAGGACAGAGGAGTGAGTTGCAATTGGAGAGTAGAGTATACTCCTTTAAGTTTACCTTTAGGCAAAGTGCTGCAAAATTTGTTTCCTGCAAGAATGGAAAAGGCAGAGAATTTTGAAAAATTTAATGTAGAACTTAACTGATACTTTTTCACTATGTAAATAACATGAAATTTTTTTTTTTTTTTTTTTTGGCAGATGCAGAATAAATTTGCTTTCTTACATGATTGTCATTTTAATATTAATACTAAAATTAGATGTACAGAATTGTGAAATTACAGTATACATACTAGAAGAACCTAAAAGTCTTGAAACATTTATTTTCTAAATTTGTCACAAGCAGCAAAAGAAAAAGTAGTAAAATATAATCAACAAAGCAGCAATAGTTTGAAATACCAGTTTGTCCCATTTTTCATCCTCTAGCCTGCAACATTAGTCATGTTATCTATTTATTCACAGTGGTTTACCGTATCAGAAATCAATGTATTTAAAATAAAGCAAATAACTCAGAACAGTCAAGATGGCAGTTTTAAAGAATATTAAAAAAAAAATCATAATTCTAAATGAAACAAAGCACAGAATTTTAACAATTTAATAAATTTTAACAAATTTTTCAAGAGAAAAATTCTTACCTGGATTCAGCCATCATGGCACTAGCTTGAATAAGCAGTTGTGTTTGATGGTCAGTGTTATATGCTCTAGCGTAGGCTACATTATCTAGCACGTCACTACCAGATAATCCATATCTGTGAAATGAAGATAATTTTTTATGAAAAGCAATTTGAACTGTTCACAAGAGAAAATATTCTAGTCCATTTTTCTTTCAAACTTTAAAATAAAATTTATATATCTAAACAGTGGCAATAGATCTTCACATATATAACTGAATAAGCTGAATAACTGAATAAGAAGAATCTGAGCGTGCGCAAGTTGTGGCATGTGGTGTTCGTTTACGCTCCTCATATTAATTCAGTTTTAGATTAGTTATACTTTACGTTATGAAATGATTCGCCTACCAATGAATTCCTCTTCCTCTGCTCAAGCTTGATGTGGTATCATCTTCGTGATATGATAAACAGGTATTTCTGATTTTTTAATTATTCTGCTCACGTTTGAAGTTCTTCATTACGATGTATGCACAGCGCTTTAGCCCTCAAGAATTTAGCAAACGCCCCACTACCCTGAAGGCTTAAGTGGACAATGAGTCAACCTTGACCAAGTTAGAAAGCATCGCCACTACTGAGTTCCCTAGGGAAATCCTCCCTCTCTTCTGTCTTTTGTGCTTAGCACACCTGTCACAACCATTTATGTTTTCTTGTGGTTTCTCAGTAATCTCTTTGGAAACGCGAATATAAAAGCTGCAAGCTTAATAGTGCCAGAGCAAACAAACTATTCGGAATTAAAAATTAACTAATAAAACTGAACATTGTTCACTACTTCCAAGCAATTTAAAGACCCTAAATCAGGCATGTCACAGAAACAGAGTAACTTGCAACAATTCGTCTGCCTAGCCTGCCGTGACGGGAAGGAACCAACCATTCGATGTCATGTATGCAAATTAAACTTTTGTGCCCACTCAGTTAAAACAGACATCGCATATCTTTCTAAACTACGTCGGAGAAGGTTCGCATGTGACAAATGCCTTAGAGAAGACGCTGAAGTATCTGAACTTCCTCTATCCCAGACTGAAACTAGCCCTATCGACCAGATGTTAACTGATCTCATTCAACATTCATATACTGGTTTGCCTGAACTTATGACCATCGCATGCGACGAAACAGTGGTCAACGGAACACTACCTGACGGGATTGCCAACCACGGTGTATGCAGCGCTAATCAGTCCAAGTCTCCACCGGAAACTAATGATCAAAATTGTGCTTCGGTCGTTAATGTGTCCTCCACCTCAAACCAGACGCTAGTCACAACAGGTACTCTTCAACGTGAAGATGAATCTCCAAGAATTAACGCCGAAGCTACAGTGTCGACCCCTCCTCTACAGTCAGACAGCGTAGACTTCTTGGTCCTCCTAATTCACCAGTTGAGATCCCAAATTGAGGATCTGAAGGATGAAGTTTACTTGCTGAGGAACCAAAATAAACATATCACGCATATGCTCTCTGACCTCTGCTCTTTGGTGAGCGAAAATGGAAAGCTGACATCTCAGCCACCAATAATAAATAAACGGACAAAATCTACACAAACTGTCAAACCTCCTAGCCTTATAAAGCCTGGCTCCCATGCTCAAATTCACTCGAGACAATCAATAGATAGATCTCCAGACACTCCGACTGAGCACATTAGCAGGGCCCAATCACGCCCTCAGCAGAAGGCTGGTGACCAACCACAGCTGCAATCTTATGAAGAAGTATCCCAACCAGAGAACCCACCAGAAAATAATAAACACTCCCTACAAGCCCCAGAACTAAACAGTAATTCAATAAACGCCCATCAAGCTCTGCCCACGTCATATGCTGGTATGCTTACCAATAGCCCTTCTAGCGATACTTACGTCCCATCTGGAGATAAACAAAGTTCCCTCATTACCACAGCCAACCCTGCCTCAAATTCCTCTAGATGCCTTTCTGATATCAATATTGATTGCCTTTCCCATCACGCTAATATTCATAACCAGATCTCCCTTCCCCGCCTAGTAACAGCTTCTAAATCTCGTCTGACACTGGCCGAGAAATTGGTGGAAACTACCGAGAAAAATCTCGGTAGTTTCCACCAAAACCAAGATTTTTGCATCCAGATTTGGACCTAGAACATCTCCTGAATCTATAATGAGAATGTTTAACGAGGAACATAACCTCTCAGTTCAGGTTAAACGGCTTAAAAGCCGGCAAACACGCTATGCCTCTTTCCTTATAATGTGTTCTCCTGCTGTCTATAAAAAAGTTATAGATCCAGCCTCCTGGCCCCAAGGTATATATATCAGACCATTTTCTGAGAAAAAGAGCCCCCATCAACAACCTCAACTAATTCACCCTCCTCGATAGCAATCAACGCTGCAAGGGAACAAGCATGAATGGCCCACATTCCGGGCAATTTCTCAAAATGTGCGCAGCATAATTCAAAATTATACAAGTGGTGACAACAGCGGCATCAAAAAATTGTTACCATCAGCCTTCAACCACCAATAAATAACAGTTCGGGAATGCTCATCCCAACGTGGGTCACGAATTGACAAACTAGAAAGCCTGCCTTGAATAAAAATATTAGAGACACATGCCTTAAAAAGATTCACAAAACTTGCATAATCAGAGTCTTGTACCAGAATGTTAGAAGCCTCCGCAACAAACTGGATATCATTGATCAAATCTTGCTCGCTAGTGATATCGATATTCTCTGTGTTACAGAAACCTGGCTTGATAAAGACCAAGAATTTTTCACATCTTGTACTCCAGCTGGGTATAAATCAGCGTTTACTTCCAGAGTTGACCAAAGAGGAGGCGGCGTTGCCATTTTCTTTAAGAGCTCACAGGCCTCACTTGTTCATCAAGTATCTAGCAAAACAACAGCATATCTCTCGCTGTTACTCTCAGCTACAATAGTGTTCTTATAGATGTAATTGCCATATATATACCCCCAGCACCTTCATATGACGCCATCCATGAAATATCAAACTGGATCATTAACCAGCTTCATCATTCAGCTTTGCACTTTGTCTGTGGAGACTTTAATCTTCCTCCCCAACTAGCTAATCTTTAGCAAATGCTCCTGTCAAACCTATCTTGTACTGGGTTACAAATGATTAATGACCTCCCGACCAGAGGTAACAATCAACTAGATCTCATCCTTGCCTCTTTTCCTTGCACACCTGATTACATGCCAGAGACTTATTTTAATTCGGACCACAAGCCAATTATTGTTATTTTACAGATACCTGCTCCAAACTTCAATGTTGTGAATTCAATTAACACCCGAGTAATAGTTAGTCCCAGATTTTTGAGCATTGCTAAATGTGTTGAGGCTGCCTCTGCCATCCCGTGGTCAGTCCTAGAAAACTGTGATCTTGAAATTGCAGTAAATCTGCTTACTAATTGGCTTAAGACGATTGCGACATTTGCAGCATCAAAGAGAATTTCTATTATGCCTCGGTCCAGAGCATGGTGGACTCCCCATCTTAATATGAGCTTCAAATTAAAACAGCAACTCCACAAAATGTGGAAGCAGTCGCAAAGTGTTCAAGACAGGATAGCCTACTCTAGATCCCGTGCAACATTCAACAGGCTGAAATCTCAAGCAATTAAGAATTATGTAGACACCACCCTTCGTAGAGGAAAAACCCCCTACTTTGAACGGCCTTCTGATTTCCCACAAAAACTTGAACCTAACCAGTGGCTAGACTTTATATGCAGATTTGCCTCGAACTCGGAACAATGTGCTCATCTTGAGACACCAACAACTGAAATCCCCCCCGACACGCTTTCTGCAGTATCAATTTCCAGGGAACAGCTTATTTCTGCCATAAATTCTACACCGGCTTCTGCTAAGGCAGGTGCAGATGAAATACCCCAATTCATTATTAAATGTCTTAGCTCATACATTTTGGGTCCCCTTCAAACTATTTTTAATGCTATTTTGTCAAGTAATTTCTTTCCCCAGCAATGGAACATCTACCTTGTGAAGCCTATACCAAAAATTCAATCACCTACTCTTCTTAAGCACTACCGGCCAATCTCCAATGCCTCAAGTCTTCAAAAACTCCTAGAGAAGATACTTCTCCCCATTTTAACTAAACAACTTCTTCCACATCAGCCTCATCAAATCCACTACTCTCTTCCTCATAGATCCACTGTGACTAATCTCTTAGCCACCACCAGCTCTATCCTCTCTGCGTTTGAATCTCATGCAGAGCTTGCAGTCACTTATGTAGACCTCGAAGCAGCATTTGACTCAATAAATGTTCCTGCAATGCTGAAGCTACTTTCAGACCATTATCAAATCAAGGGAGACACTCTACAGTTTCTCACTTCTTCAAAATAGAATAATCCGGCTTACTGTCCACGGCCAAACATACGAGCGATGTGTCTCTTCAGGCGTGCCAGAGGGTGGTGTCTTATCCGGCCTCTTATTTACAGCGCTCATCTCTCCGCTTGTTGAGTCCAGGCATGATACTCTATGCTATGCTGATGATATGAAGCTCCTCACACTGATTTCTCCACATGATGATCTTCTTGTGATAACAGCATCAATTAACAATATACTCCTGGAATTTGCAATTTGCAAACTACCTCGACCAGTTTGGACTAAAAATAAATCCAGAAAAGTCTGAATTTATGATACTCTCGTTAAAGAAAACGCCTTCCTATATTCAGCCAACACTATGCAATTCCCCTATTCCCATCGTCAAGAAACATACTGATTTGGGGGTTGTTTTTGATCCTAAGCTCTGCTTTGGTAACCACATGGAAAAGCTGCTCACCCAAGCAGCTCGACTCCGATGGATGGCCAAACAGCATTTGCATTATATTAATGAAGTAACGACCACCAGAAGATATATAAAAAGCACGGTATACTCTCCGCTTCTATATGCTGCAGAAGTATGGGCATCTGCCGCCCCTAGCACAATTCGACCACTCTTTTCTACTGAGTTTTGGCTCTTAAAATGGGTCATAAACAAACATAAACTTCCTCCACAGTTAAGGACAACTGAAATGGCCAGTTTGATAAAAATTCACAGGCTTCCCACGCTGATTAGGGTGAAATGCCTTACCACAACTGTAAAAATGATCACTGGAAAGATCTCGGCACCATCATTCTGGGACCTGTGCTCTTGGAGAGTCCCTCAGCCTTCCCTCAGAGTGACTCCAACTCTATGCCCACATCTCAGCCGTCTCCACCTATCCGATAGGTTTCTGCCATATCAGCTACTTCCATGTGCCCAGTCTTTGGATGCTGACCTTAATAAGTTTTCTAGTGATAAGGAGTATAGACGCCGCATCCTTAAATTGTACTTCCCCGTCCCTGATTCTGCTCCTTGATGCTCGCCTTAACGCCGCAATCCAGCAATGCGACATGAAGATGGCTTACCAATGAACCTTGTAGTTTTCCACCTGTATATTCTTTGTTCATTGTGATGTTTATAATTGTGTTATACTTTGAGTGTTGAGCTCTATTTACTTTTGATTCGTTCATATATGTATTTTATATTTAATTTATTAATTTCCTTTCTTACATATTGTAATATCACTGTTAACCCCTGGCCTTGTGGCCGTGAAGGGCTTATTGCAATGTATCCATTGTATTACCATTATTATTATTATTATTGCAATAAAGATTTCTATAATTTTAAATATTCCTTTAGCAGCATAGTGTGTAGTTATATCAAGATTATTCTAACTCTCCCACACCCTATACAAACAAAAGATTGGACTAAATATGTGCAATCCCCCCCCCTCTCTCCTATCAGAAATCCTTGAGTGTTTTTGAAGACTTAGCCTTAGACAATTCCCCTCTAAAACCCACATCCTGGGTATATATGTCAACAACATACTAACCATTTGGCCACATGGGTTGGAGGAATTAAACAACTTTCACGACTACCTAAATACATCCCCATGCATAAAATTTAAAACAGAAATAGAGAAAGACAATAGCATATCACTTCTAGATCTCTTGTTAAAGACACCTAATAGTTCTCTCTTAACAGAAATATACAGAAAACTAACAGACACAGGAGTAGTTATAAAGTTTAATTCCAATCAACCCATGAACACAAAAATAGGTATTCTTAAGAAGTTTTCTTAGAGCTTATAGACTGCAAAGATCAAGCACTCAATAGCAAAATCAACAGAATTTCCCAAATATTTAGCAACAACGGGTACCCACATAAAAACTTATAAAATGAAAACAATGAGAAATGAAAAAAAAAAAACTCAACACACAAGCATCTAACAAATAACCAGAAAAACAAAATGAGTACGTTACCATCCCCTATGTCCCCAAAATTAGTGAACAGATTAAAAGCATGGCCAAAAAAATATGGGTTGTTCACCAGATTTACAAGAATTAAAACCATTAAAAATATGGTATCCTTCTCCCACTTCACCCCTGATGAAGGCTCTTTCCACCAAACGTCCAATTTACAATGCAAAGATTGCCAAAAATCATATATGGGACCAAATGACAGAAGGTTATTCAAAAGAATTAAAGAACATAAATATGACATAGCTCACAGCCAAATAACAAAACCAGATTGCTTTCCAAGCCTGATGCGAGAATCAATGAGATTTCAAGAACGCCTCGGTCCTAACCACTGACAGGTACAGAAAACACATACCATACAAAGAATCCTTCATTATCAGTATAACCAACAATAACCATATACATATTTTCAAAAGCATAGTATTAGAACAAAATAAAAAACAAAGATAACCATAATAAGTATATCTCGAAAAAAGAACCCCACCTTCTACTAACATAATCTTGAACCCGATCACACAATTAAGATGCTCACAAAGATCAGGTACCAAACATATCTAATCCTACAACGTCCAAATCCCTATTCTTGTTCTAAATACCCCTCACCCTCAGCAACAAAATAACCTATGATTAGCCCCAGAGACCTTAACCGGAGTTGTAATTCAAAACATTCTTAGTTTGAGAGTATACAGAACATATAATGAACTGTAAATCACTGTCTTAGTAGGTGAGGCTGATTGTTTCATAAGGACAGCAATTACAAGAGTGTAATGTATTCATAGTTCTCCATTTAACCGGAGTTGTAATTCAAAACATTCTTAGTTTGAGAGTATACAGAACATATAATGGACTGTAAACCACTGTCTTAGTAGGCGAGGCTGACTGTTTCATAAGGACAGCAATTACAAGAGTCTAATGTATTCATAGTTCTCCATTTACTAAATGTTAATTTATTTCATTTTGATTATTAATCTTATTAACTAAATTAATAACCAATGTAAAATTATACAGTCAAACTTGGTTATAATGAGCATCAACGGACTGACAAAATTGCCTCGTTATAACCGTTACTCGCTATATCAGTGATAGCGGAGATGCGGAACCCCTGGAGCCATTAAACAATGAACACTTTATATCAGTGATGAGTTAAATCTACCTCCTATTTTTTAAAATTCTCAATAACTTGATAAAAAAGCAGATTCGAAAAACAAAAGAAATATTAGAGAGAAAAAAATAATATAAGTATATACCTACGTATTATTTGTATTAATATGCTTGTATAAACTGCAATACACGTAATATTAACCACAATTTATTTGTCTGTAATTTGAAAACCCTACACTTAATACTAAACACAATTTATTTCTCTGTATTAAAAAAAAACCAAATTCTTTAATAATAAATACAATTTCAATTAGTCTTTATTTATGAATCTTAAAATTCATGTTTGTTTTAAATATTTCACTTTGATATTTCTCAAGTTTTCCCTTAAAACACTCAACGTGTTAAGTCTCATTATACTTGCCTCAGTTCCTTCAAAAAAATTGACATGTCCATTGCACCTTGAGCTTGTGAGATTGTCAGCACTGAATTTGATTCACTTTCAACTGTCATCACAATCATTGTCTTTACCATTGTTATTGTCTTTGTTGAGCACAGCATCTACAACGTCACTCTCTGTAGGAAGACCACTAGTCAATAAGTTGTTATCAACTTGTACAAATTCATCGATGTTATCTCTATTAAAACCTACAATGTTATTATGTAGCAACCATTCGGATAATGGCAAGTTGTTTTCTTCGTTTCCATCTTCTTCATCTACAATTGAAATTTCATTTGAATTTAATTTTGATTTGTTCAAGTAATTTGATATGGTTGTTGAAGTAACGTTGTTCCACGCATCATTCAATAAATTGAGAGTATCCAATATCGATATAGACTTGGTAAGTTTCTGTTCTTAATTGACTGATCAGATGTAGAACTAGAAATCATTTATAAAATCCTTTCAAACTCTTGATTACACCTATCTCCATTGGTCATAAAATTGTCATCGCATCAGGAGTCAGAAATACTAACTTAACGTTGGACAAATTTTGAATCTGGGGATGTGCAGGACAGTTACCAACTAACAATAAAATATTTTTCTTCTTTTTGAATAGCTCCTTATTTCAATCATTTACGTATTCCCGAAAAATATCCGAAGTCATCCAAGCTCTCTTGTTTGCAGTGTAATCCACAGGAAGTTTCCTTACGTTTTTGTAACAGAGGTTTTAATGATTTTCTGATACAAACAGTTTTTTTTTTTTTTTTTTTTATCAGTTCCTGTCATTTTTGCATATATGAGCACTGTCAAGAGAGCCTTTGATTTTTTTTCCACCAACACATTTCCCCCTTTTGAATTTAAATGTATTGTCAGGCGTCAAATTATAAAAAAATTGCTGTGTTGTCGACATTGTAGTAGTAGTAATAGAGGCATGTGATGCAAGAAAGCAAGCGTATGAGCTTATGTAGTATCAGCCAAAAAAAAAAAAAAAAACCCAATTTCACACACAGCTATTCCTTCTAAAAGTTTGTCTAGTTCCTCCTTGAATTTATTAAAGCTATCAACTTCCACAACGACAGATGGAAGTTTGTTCCAGCAATTAACCACCTGCTGGCTAAAGGCAAATTTCTGCACATCTATTCTACAACTGTCTTTCCTCAATTTGAATTTATGCCCCATCAGGTTCATAATCTGAGCAAGAGGAAGAATTCCATCAGAATTCAGCATGCTCAACCCATTCAAGGCCTTATACACCTCAATCAGATCACCTCACAGGTGACTAGTCCCCAGCTGCTGCAATTTGCAGAATTTAAGCCTTTCTTGGTAAGAGAACCTCTTTGTTCCCCTCACCAATCTTGTTGCCCTTCTCTGTACACGCTCAAGCAACTCTACATCCCTCCTAAAATCAGATCTCCAGACCTGTATGCAGTACTCAAGGCGTGGCCTGATCATTGTCCTATACAAAGAGATAATCACCTCCTTTTCCCTGCTAGCAAAATTCCTGTATATCATTGACAATACTGCATGACCTGTTCTGGCAGCCTGTCTATATTGCTCAGAAAACTTCATAGCTGACTGCATAATCACTCCCAGGTCTTTTTCATTTTCTACCACCCTAAGTGTAGCACCGCACAGTTGGTACATTCTTCTGGGGTTACTTCTATCCATATGCAGTACTTTGCATTTGTCAATGTTAAACTTCAGTTGCCACTTCTCAGCCCATCTATCCAAATTTTCTA
Organism: Mastigoproctus giganteus; assembly: GCF_048544385.1. Taxonomy (NCBI): domain Eukaryota; kingdom Metazoa; phylum Arthropoda; class Arachnida; order Uropygi; family Thelyphonidae; genus Mastigoproctus; species Mastigoproctus giganteus. The sequence continues at coordinate 173,646,708 of NC_143577.1, forward strand.
GATCCTGTTGCAGTAGCACAACTGTTGTAGATGTCTTTGTCATTGAAATCTTTCCTGATTTCTGCCCAAACATGGTCAATCCATTCATTTACCAATATTGGATCTGCAGATCGAGATTCTCCACTAATTTTTGCATAAACAATGTTATGCTGGTTTTTAAATCGATCCAGCCAACTGTTGTTACACAAAAAAAAAATGTTGTGTCCAAATTGTTTAGCGAATTTTTATGCTTGAGCCTTCAAGATCGGACCACGTCCACGTTATTGCACCAGGTTCGAACTCACAAATAATGTAGACTTTTTTGTGAATCGAGAGAAGGGTTCATTTCTAACTGATTTTTCTTTAAACGATAAAGTGATCTGCATACAAAGTTTTTAGAAGTCCTGAAATAAATTTATGGTTCAGTGAATACAAGACAATCTGTAAATAAGGTAATGCTACAAACGGAACGCCAATGCACTACCGTATAGCCCCATCCTCAGAAGGACAAGGTCATAAACTGGCTGCTAATCTGATGCAGGTGGTCATAATGCTAAGTCACCCTTTTCATTTTCGTCTATTCCAAGAATTGAGATTTTTTGACTACACGAGCAATTAAGAATATCTGCATATTTACCAAAATTTGTTTGGTATATCCATACAGTATGCTCGTTACAACAGTGAGCGACTCTAAGGGAATACGCATAAATTAAAATCATTATGGCTTTTTTCTCGTTACAGCCATGATCTCGTTATTTCTGTGCTCGTTATAAACAAGTTTGATTGTATTTAAAATTGTTAAAATTTAATCTTTACCTGACGTTTGCTAATAGCTCTTTGTTAACTAATTTAAGGCTAAACTTTAACAAATAAGAAATGTGTAATCAAATCACCATAATTTACCAGTCCTGCTGTTTTTACCAGCACTGAAGAAGTGGTACAGCAAGTACATCTGAGAATAATCTGCAATTCTTTAAAAATTTAAAGGCAGATTACACTCTGCACAGGTTTAACTGCTCATTATTTCACCAAGTGAATAACAAAGATTTAATAACAAGTAGACAGACCCAGTCAGAGAAGCAGCATACCTGTACAGTGGTGTCTTCCATGCCCTAATCTAAAAACCAAAACATTTGGCAAATGTTCAATTAAAATTTTAAGTTAATTTTTAAACATTTCTGCAATTAATTAATTGTAATTAAACAGTTATTTAAAGAATATGAACAAAAATATCTAATTTTTTTATGATAGTGATGTATGAAAATATGGTAGGCGAGTTGTGATAACTATACAGAAAGAAGAAAGAAATGAAGGAATAATTTATATATGGTCATATTTTGTTTTCCCTAAACGTTTTTTATGGTTGAAAATGTACAGTTCAGTGTAATCACAGCGAACAAATCACTAAAATGTTTGGCTTAACAGGATTACAACATGAAAACATTTTACGTACAGGTTGGTTTTAAGTCCTTACTATTTTTAAAAAAATAACAACTATAAAACAAAGTATTAAACTTTTTATGGTCTCACACAAAATTTAATAATAGATTTTTAAAATGTTCACTGCCAGAGGACCATGATTTACATATTACCATGTTGCAGCATGTGGATGTTAAAAACTTTATAGCAGCAGTTCCCAACCTTTTTTGACTCACGAACCCCTTTAAATGTAATATTTTTTATCGTGACCCCCTTTCGACATAATCTTTTTAATGCGAACCACTAAGCCTATATTCTCTGAAATCGTATAATATTTCTGAATTTTTATTATAAAATATTTACAGTACTATGTTTTTATAAACGATTCTTTAATAATAATAATAAAATTATTATTTCATTGCGTAATAATAAAAATTATTACAGTAGGCCCTTGATTTAACGGACTAATTGGGGGAAGGAGTGTCCACTATTGCCGAAAGTCCGTTAAATTGAATGTATTTTAAAAACATATATTAATAATGAACTTACAATGTACAGGATGTATTAAAATGTTATTACAGGCAGTTCTCGCTTTATAAGTTCCCGGGTTTATGAGTTTTTTCCCCCCAAGTATCAAGTATCAATAAAATCGAAAATATGAACATTAATTGCAAAAAATGCATGTTAAACATTCATAACGCATTCCAAACCATGTGCATAGCTATACAATACAGTGTACCCCGCTTTACAATATTAATCAGTTCCAGAGACACCATCACATCGTTAAAATATCGTAATGTGAACCCAGTAACACATTGTTTTTTAGTAATTCGTTTCAAGATCTCAGAAGTTGAAATTTTCACTGTATAACTAAGCTATTTATCTCTCTAAAATGTCATTTTTAAGTCACGAGCATGACCTTAAGGCCATATAAAAGGTTGTGAGCACGGTTTGTAAATTGTATCAGTTACTAATTCAAATCATTAAACGCACCATACTTTTGTTATCACATGTTCCGTTATAAGAATCAATTTTGAACGCCTTTGTGATATTTTTCTAAAGCACATTTCTGGAGGTCATGACCATAAAACAATAAAAACAATTTGCACTTTCAGGTTTATTGGGCTTTTCTGTTACTGCAAGCAATTATAAACGGGTAGTAAACTCGATCTTCTTGCATTTGCGAAAATATCGATAGCTGGAATTGTGTGGTTTTTTACGTTATTATGGTGAAATGTGTCTCCCCTTTACTGAAATCTTCAATCATATAAAAAACATAAATTAAAAGAGAAGATTATCTTGGAAACAAACAATGTTTCCCCTTTACTGAAATCTTCAATCATATAAAAAACATAAATTAAAAGAGAAGATTATCTTGGAAACAAACACCTCTTGAAACATTTCTGAAGACGACAACGACTCCTTGTGCTACAAACCAACGAGTGTCGAGCCAATAATGAGTGATCAACGAGTGTACATTTAGTCGATGTTGATGATGAAGAAGAATAAACATTCTTTAACATTTGTAAGTCATAAATAATTTCTCTATTATTATAATTTGCTTGATTTTACAGGCTACGTTTTCATTTCTTTGGATAAATCAATCATTGTTTAAACAAACTAATTACCTAACTAATTTCATTGTTGAGAATGTAACCCCTATTTTTAACCTTATGTCTATGGGAAATAAATTCCGCTTTACGAGCGTGCGCTAGGAATGAATTAACTTGTAAAGTCAAGAACTACCTCTATAATGTATAAGTATGAATAAAATATTATTATAATGTACATTGAGTAATTTATACACGCCACTAAAACATCTTTTAAAAATATAAAAATAAATTTATGACAGGAACCAAACTTTATTTTAATTAAGCACGTCAAAAACTATACATTGTAACTAATGAAGTGTTTCCACCACTTGTTTTAAATGTGAACATTAGTTTTTTTCATTTAAATCGATTTTAGAGGGGGAAAAAATACTTTAAAATTCTTAAACTCCATTGAATAAAAAACATACAAAACACATTAAAAAAAGATACATAATATTCAATATTAATATGAACTTAATTGTAAGAATCACAATTTTCAGAGTCAGAAACAACTGCCATATGGATGGAGAAGTCATCATCATCATCAGCCATTCTCAATCCACTGCAGGATGAAGGCCTCTCCAGCAACTTTCCAGTTCCTTCTGTTTTGAGCACTGGCCATCCATTTACTACTCAAAAACTCATGAATTTCATCTATCCATCTCCGCCTTTGTCTTCCAGGTTTTCTTCTAGCTCCTCTTGGGTACCATTCTGTTATTTTCTTAGTCCATCTGTCATCATGTCTTCGAGCTATGTGTCCTGCCCAGGACCATTTTAGTTCTTTAGTTTTGATAAGAATGTCCTTTACTTGAGTTTGCTGCCTAATCCATGTGTTTCTCTTCTTATCTAACAGTCTGATTCCCAATATAATTCGTTCCATTCTTCGCTGTGTAGTTCTTAGCTTCTCTTCCATTCTTTTGGTGAGTGCCCAAGTTTCACTTCCATAAGTCATGGTGGGGAGTATACATTGGTTCATTATTTTACGTTTCAGACAAACTGGGATATTGCTCTTCAGTATGTGACTATATTTCCTAAATGCTATCCATCCAAAATTTATTCTTCTCTTGACTTCCAGCCATTTATCATTATTACAGCTAATAACTTGTCCCAGATAAGTATATGACTCCACCTTTTCAATTACTGCTCCTTCAATCATTATTTCCCTTTCTGTGGCATACTTGTTCATCATTACTTTTGTTTTAGCCATATTCATCTTTAGTCCAAAATCCTTACTAACTGTGCATAACTGATTAAGATTTTCCTCTAATTCTTTGGGATCGTGGCTTATAACCACAATGTCATCTGCAAATCATAAATGGTTTAGGTATTCTCCGTTCACGTTGACTCCTTTCTGTGACCAGTCTAATCTTCTGAAAGCTTCCTCAAGGGCAGCAGTAAACAGCTTCGGAGATATTGTGTCTCCTTGTCGAACTCCTTTCTCGATTTTAAATTTCCTACTGTCTTTGTCTAGTCTAATAAAGGATGTAGCACTCTCATATATTTTCTTCAAAATCATAATATACGGAGTATCTATGCCTTGTCTTTCCAGTGCCCGAAACATTGCCTTATGCTGTATGGAGTCAAATGCCTTTTCATAATCCACAAATGCCAGGCATAATGGTGTTTTATATTCATTTGCTTTCTCCATTAGCTGTGATATTACGTGAAGGTGATCCATAGTTGAGAATCCTGTCCTAAAGCCAGCTTGCTCTTTCGGTTGATTCTCATCAAGTATTCTTTCTAATCTGTTAGTAATGACCCTTGTGAACAACTTGTAGATATGGGATAACAAGCTAATTGGTCTATAATTTCCAATTTCTGATTTATCTCCTTTCTTATGCAGCAAAACTATGATTGCATTATTCCCATTATTCCACTGCTTAGGCATCACACCTTTTCTAATGCACTTTGTGAAGAGCCTTGCCAGTTTTTGTGTTATGTCTCTTCCTCCCAATTTTAACAACTCTACAGTAACTTTATCTTCCCCCGGGGCTTTCCGATTCTTCATTTTCTTCAATGCATGTTCTACCTCATCAGGAAGAATATCGGGTATGTCGTATGTGTTGCTACTTTGCAATCCATGTTCCCCACTGCTGGTATCATTCCCTCGCTCCTTGTATAATTCTCTATAGTAGCCTTCTGCTATTTGAATTATGCCTTCTCTGCTGTTTATAAGTACACCATCGCTATTCTTCAGTTTCAGTATCATTTGTCTTTCTGTATTACTGCTCATGGCTGCTGATTTAAATCCTTTGTTTTCCCTTAATGCTTGTTCTACTTTTCTTGTGTTAAATCTTCTTATGTCCTCTCTGAGTCTCTTTCTAATGGCTTTGCATAACTCAGTATACTCAATTTTCTCCCTGTCAGTGTTTTTCTTGATCTTCATTTGTTGTCTTTGGTTCATCATGACAAGTGTTTCTTGACTAATTTTTTCTTCTTTGGATTTCTGTTTCCCTATAGGTTTCTTGGGCTTTATCACTTTCAGAAAGTTGTAATATTCCTCGTCGATATCTTGGTCCTGAGCAGTCTGCAGAAGCTCAAACTTGTTCTTAAGTTCCAGTACATACTGCTTTTTCTCCTCCTCTGTTATTTCAAAGACCTTTGTATTATTTACTCGAGTCAGTTTTTTCCTTTCCTTTCCTACATCTATATCAAGTGTACATCTTACCATTCTGTGATCACTTCCAACATTTACCTTATTCAGGACGGTAACATCATTCACAATATATCTTCTGTTAGTGAGGATGAAGTCGATTTCATTAGTTGTTAATCCATTTGGACTCTTCCATGTCCACTTTCTGTTCACCCTTTTCTTGAAAAAAGTGTTCATTACTGACAGTCCTTGAGATTCTGCAAATTCCACAAGTCTTTCACCTCTTATTTCTTTCACCAATTCCAAAATTTCCTATAGTGCCTCTTTCTGCGCTGTTTTGCCTTTTTCCAACCTTAGCATTGAAGTCCCCCATAATAATAGTGTAGTGGGTTTTCTGCTCATCTAGAAGACTCAATTTCAGTGTACATTTCTTCAACCTCTTCATCATCATGGCTCGATGTTGGTGCATAAATCATTATAATCTTTAGCTTGTACCTCTTAGAAATCTTGAATATTAGTCTTGACACCCTTGGTGATGTACTTTTGAATTCCAAAATGTTGTTTTTAAAATCTTTATGGACCAGAAACCCAACTCCACCTTCACTCCTTTCACTGTTTCCATTGGTGTACAGCAGATTTCCACTTGATAAACTTATAAGTGATTCATTTCTTCTTCTTGTTTCAGCCAAACCGATGATATTCCAATTCACATTTTCTAATTCCTTTTCCAGCTCTAATATCCTGTCTTCACCGATGAGTGATCGTACGTTATAACATGCCAAGTTCAATTTCCGTGCATGGCAGCCTGGTCGTACCCAGAGATTCTTAGCACCCTCTGCTTCCACTCTGATCCTCTCGCTGCCGTAAGAGGGAGAGTGAAAGCTGCTGGGGACTGAGGGCCATTTGTATTGTTGTGCTCTCATTGCTGGAGGGTTTGGTCTTTTCCTCTTCACGCTGACCAGGCGTCTTGAAGAGAACCACCCTACACGTTCGTTGCCACCTAAGTGACGTAACAGGGCTTACCATCGAGAAGGTGTGCATGAGTGGATTTTAGGGAGGCAGGCCAACCGGACTTCTCCTAAATCTTCTGTAATAGAGAGATATTGGATCCATCAGTGTTTTAGGCTGAGTGTCTGATAACACACAGGATACCTGTTCCCCTCTAAGCACCGGATGGAGAAGTATTAATTCCTTACTGGTAGAGGGTTCTGGTGAAACAGGTCCAGTTAACGAAGTGGTCTTGAAGAAATCAAGCTTCAGTTGCCTTACACCTTGGTGCTGCTTTCTTATTACCATAGATCGAAATTCTCTAAAATGTTCATAATAAGAAAGCATAACAGGGTCTGATGATGATTCAATATTATGTATGATTTCATCCATATATTGTCTTATAACAGACAATTTAGGATGAGGTTCAGCTGATTCTTCATCTTTGTCATCATCATCATCATCCTCTTGTTCTCCATTAAGAACATTTTCCACAATCTCTACCACAGAAAAAATTTGATAGGCCGGATCACCATCATTTTTGAACCACTGTTCCACATCATTCACAGTTGCATTTTTGTTGCTGGCCCTCAGAAGGGTGTCCCGAAAGTTAGACGCCTCAACTCCCTCAAAGTTCATTTCAGGTTCTACGTCGTACAACAACTTCTTCCGAGTATTGGCCAAGGTAGTAATCTTTACATTTTTCCACGCAGCTGCTAAGTTGAATATACCAGATCTGATGTTGTATGCATGTAAATTTTGCAGTGTCCTGGTGCTTCTTGTATCTTCTTCTGCATCTTCTGTTTCTTCCAAAACAGCCATCGCCTCTTCTAAAAACTTTTATACAACCTCTTACATGCAACGATTACACCATGATCCATCAGCTGTATCAGTGAAGTAGTGTTAGGAGGCAGAAAAACACATTTAATTCTCCCATCCGTGATAACTAGCTTCTCAGCATTAGGATGAGCAGGTGCATTATCTAGAAGTAAAACAGCTTTTATTTGATGAGAAGGAATTTTCAATACATCTGTCTGATAGCATTGCACACCAGGAATAAAATAGTTAAAGAATCAGTCACAGAAAATATCCATTGTAAACCAGGCATTTTTTGAGTGGGAATATATCACCGCTAACTGGTTCATTAAATCCTTTAAATCACAAGGTTTTTTTGCCTTACCAGCTACCATAGGCTTAAGCCAATGCAAGCCATCTGCATTTGCACAAAATAAAACTGAAATTCGATCCTTATTTAGCTTATGACCAGGGGTGCTTGTTTCATGTTTGTAAGCCTGGGTATTTTCAGGAACAGCATGATAAAAAAGCCCCGTCTTGTCAGTATTATAAAGCTGTGATAAAATGAGGCCCTCATTTTTAATGAGGTTATTTAGATATTTTCTGAAAGCCTCAAACTTGTTCTTCATCTGCACCTAAAGATTCACCACATGTTCTTTTATTAACAATGCTGTGGCACTTTTGAAAACACCACAGCCATCCACCACTCCCCTGAAATTTTAGGCCCACATGCTTAGCAAGCATTTCAGCAGCTGACTTTAACTCAACATCACTTGAGTGCTACTGAACAAACCACTCATACACTGCTTCCTCTAGGTTTTATCTTCGGTTACTTTCTATGTTTTCTACTACCAACTGTAGAAGTAGTCTTGGAACAACCATCTACACTGTATTTTAATGCAAACTCCTTAAGTTTTTTTTTTTTTTTTTTGAGAATGTCTGAAACTATTTGCTTTTTGACTCTAAAATTTCGCACACACGTGCAATGTTACACCACCTTCAAGCTTCTCAATCAGTTCTAATTTTTGTGCAACATGCAAGTAACACATTTATTTCTTTATCCCACAATGCCATAATGATAGACAGATATTACATATTTATTATAAAATATGTAAAAATCACAATTACGTAAAATGCAAAGACAACCAAAATGTAAACAATAGAATAGGAAGAACTGCACTGGAATACTGACAGTATTGATGCATACCACTAATCACTTCCGCTCTATTAATTCCCCCTCCCTCATCTAGATAACATAATACCTCGAGCCCAACACCATATGCATGATAAGATAATGCTGATTCATTGACCAATCTTTTGCATGCTCCATTCATGAATAAAAAAAAAAAAAAAAAAAAAAAAAAAATCCTAAATTTTGCCTTTAGGACAAATTTTTTGTCTGTTAAATCCGAAGTCCATTAAATCGAGGGTCTACTGTATTAAATATTATTTATACTTCGTAAAGTAGTTATTAATCAGTCCAAACTAGATTTTGAACAGGCTAGAGTAGAAAACTTGCTTCTTGTCCAAATGGTAGCTGAGCATTCTGGTCTCTTGCTAAAGCAATTAGCCGCAATTTTTGCCCATCTCTGTTCCCACCTCTGACAAAACCAGATGGTTCTGTTGCCACATCAGCCAAAGATACAAAGCTGACCTGCTAGCATCCAATTTTTCACCCAACTCATGTATTGATGATCTTGGTAAATCACCTCAAACCATTCCCAGTACACTCCATTCAATGCCTCCTGTGGTCAAAAGCATGTCAGAAGGATTCGATGAATCTGATGCTAAGAAAGCTCCAGGTCCTGATGGTATTTCTCCACTTGTTCTCAAAACCTGCACCCCTGAAATTACTCCTGTTCTTTGCAGCATTTTCTCACTTTCTTATTCCAAAAGGTATTTTCCTTCTGCTTGGAAATTTTCTCATATCCAGCCAGTTCCTAAAAAGGGTGACAAATCCCTTACATCCAATTATCGTCCCATTGCAATTATTTCTACTCTTTCCAAAGTAATGGAGAAATCAATTAATCACCAACTGTTAAACTATCTGGAAACCTTTCATCTGATCAACGATTGCCAGTACGGATTCCGTCAATGTCGTTCCACTGATGACATTCTGGCTTATGTTACAAATTCAATGGAAAAGTTTGGTGAAACTCAAGCCATTGCTCTTGACATTTGAAAGGTTTTTGATCATGTTTGGCATAAAGATCTTCTAAATAAGCTTCCATCCTATGATTTGCCGGCTATTCTTTGTAACTGGATATCTAGTTTTCTCTCTCTGACTGCTCACTGCGGGTGATGGTAGACAGCTCTCTGTCTTCTAACTCCTCCACTAACGCTGCTGTTCCCCAAGGTTCAGTTCTTTCTCCCACTCTTTTCCTCTTGTATATTAACCCGGTCTAAGTCCGCCCTGTTTTTGTCTAATTTTTAACCCTAACTCGAAAGTTGCTCCCCCTGAAGAAAACTAATAATTTTCATAATTTCTACTCAATTTACAAAATTGAAACTCTCAATATACATAAACAGAAGTATATTCTTTGATTTCCTACCTTTAGCGCTCAGCAAAAACTATTAATTCGCTCTAAAACAGCAAAAATGTACGATCACATATCAATTTATTAAATTTTGATGTCGGCAAAACAAGATCCAAGCTTTGAAAATAAAACGCGCTACAGCATTAGTTCAAAAATTCGTGCGTCAGCTCGGCGCCTCTGGCTAAAACGAATCAACGCACGCAGAGAGATAATTGACTGGTCAAGCTTACGTCATTAGCGTTACCAAGGTGATCCAAGGAAGGAGAAAATGAAACTGTAAACAACTTTCGTGGAAAACAAACAGTTGAGCATCATTACTTGCGAACACTAATTTGCATGGCTCACTCACAACAGTAGCTTTATTGCTTTTCGTAATTGTTGTACGAAAGAACTGCAACAAATTGATTTTGAAAAACTAAAATATTGCATTTCCTTTCTTCAATATGTATTATCTACTAAAAAAAAATCAAGGAAATTCATCTACTGGAAGCTATACTGGAAACGGAAAGAAAAAAACTGTTGTAAAACTGATCACTACAATGCGCATTTCATAAAAAAAAAAGTTCGCTTTATTGTAATTGTTTCTAGAGGACTAAATTGGAACAGCAGTTTCATGGATGTATATTTGATCTTCTTACGAAATTTCAAGAAAATATTTCTATTCCTAGCTGCGTTATAAACTTCGAAAACTGATATCGAAGGAACTTCACATGCATCTCACCTGGCGCACAAACGAAAAAAAAAAAAAAAAAAAAGCGCAGCTAGTAACAGATTGTGAGAACAATCCATTACTCGTAGTGAGGGATTGGGAAATTGTAAGTAATTGTTATTGAATACTTCAATATTTCCTTGATATGCATTTGATATCATCAAAAAATTTCCAGAGAAAAATTGAATTTTCATTATCACACAACGCCCGAAAAATTCACCATAAAATGTCATGTGTTTCAATGTTTGAATTCCATTCTGAGCTGCAAATGTAATTTCACTTCTCTTGCGCTGACAGAGTAGCCGTTCACCGAATGAAGAAAAACAGGGTTCATTTTCATGAAATTTCCAATTCCCTTCTTTCACTTGAGGGAAAAAACTCCTTAGGGGAGGGAGTCCACCCTTTCTAGTCCGACCCTGGAGAGAGAGAGAGAGAGAGAGAGAGAGAGAGAGAGAGAGAGAGAGAGAAAGAAATAAAAAATACCCTTTTGGTGGGGAGAAGGCCAAGAGATTGTCAAAGGTCCAGAGCGCTAACTTTCATTTATTTTATTTTATTATATTATTATTATTTTTTTTTTCTTGCGTTGTTCTAGCAATCCATCTTGGATTGGGGCTTCCCTGGGCCGGGATAGTGCTTCTCCTCTTTTCTCCTTAACTCTCTTCATCTTATACAAGTTTTTCTTTCCTCCCTGGGAAACTTTTTTTTTTTTTGGCTGATGCTGCATAAGCTCATACACTTGCTTTCTTGCATCACATGCCACTACTACTACTACTAGTAGTAGTAGTAGTTCCCCAGGGAGGAGGGCGTGCAGTTAGTAGGGGAGATCTTGCCCTCCTGCTAGGGACGAGTACCTGGAGGCAGTCGTCCAGGTGATCGCTGCTTCCAGGTAGCCAGAATGCCCAAATACAACATCACAATACAGAACACACACTAAGCTCACAAACAGTTTTTCTTTCCTGTCACTTTCTCCCGTGCAGGATGAAAAATTTTTTTCTCTCTCTCTTGTCTTCCTTTTCATCTGTCTTCATCCAACACAGGATATTCCTAAGCGGGATGATTTTTTTTTTTTTTTTCACGACACACACTGGCCTTACCCTGACAATGCGTAAAAACTGAACAGAGCAACGAGGCCGAGATGAACTTTTGTTCTAGGAGCCGCCCATACAAAAACAAAAAATAAATAAAGAAAATAAATAATAATAATAAAAAAAAAAAAAAAAAACAGCATTGCAGCTCTAAGTCAGCTTCATCCTAGGATGCCGAAACTGCAATTGTTTTAGAGAACAATATTTTGCATTTTTACTTTCTAACATTATTTTGCATTATAGCTCTGTTACAATATTTTGCTTCATTTCTTTATATTATTGCTGTAGCAAACGATATCGGTGTGCATGACGTTTCATCACAGATACTGGAGTTCTAATTAGTCAGTTCATCCTAGGATGCGGAAGTACTAATTAGTCCGATTTTGGTCTGGCGCACATTTGAGAAATCCACATTGCTTTACTGCAATTGTTTTAGGGAACAATATTTTGCATTTTTACCGTAGAGAGAGAGAAAAATAAAAGTATTTTTTCTTTTTTTGTGGGAAGCAGGCCAGGAGGTTGTCAAAGGTCCAAAGCTAACTACTTGGCAATGTTATAATAAATGAAATCCAAATCATTTTCAATTTTAGAAAAAATAGTGTAATCATTAATTATTAGTAAACAATATTATATTATTACGTGTATGAAATGCAAGTAATTTATAAATAAACAATGTTATCATGAATAATGTTTGTGTTCAGTGTATTCCTGTGCTGTGCTATTGAATTGCAATATGCAATGTTGCATGTGAAAGTTTTGTTCCACAGAATGGTTGTTTCCTCTTACTGAGTTTTATCTGAAAAGATAATGCTTTCCAAAATCTGACTGCGGTCTCTTTTTTATTTTTGATTAGGGTATACTACTTTTTTTTTTATTTGTCTCTTGTTTATGACATTCTAATGGCTGTAATTTATTGATATTTTCTACCAAAAAAAATGAAAAAAAAAGTAAATTTTGGCTTGTCATATTTTTAACACAGCAAAGCAAAATGAAGTTCAAATAAATATCTTTATTTTTATAATAATATGTTAACACTCATATTTACATTCAGCATAAAACATAATAGTAGAACTGAAACTAAGCTGGTATATGGTTCATCAGTATATATTTACATTCTGCATATAACACAAATAGTGCCCAGGTAAAAACAAATCAGATGGCAGCAGTTGGTGTTTGTCCAATAGATCAGCATCTTTCGAAAACAAGAGAAGCAAAGTTCTGAAAGGTGGAATGAATTTCTTTGTTTTCCACAAGATGATGTTCCAATCCAGGATGAAAATCTAACAATTTTTTTTCTCAAGTCCTCATAAATGTCACAGTCAAATAACACATGCTGTCACTCTTCACGTTGTCCGCAAGAGCAGAAGTTAGTATGAAAAAGTCCGAATTTGCACAGTTTATCGTTTAGCGACAGTGTCCAGTGATGAGATATGACTTCTGCATCGATAGGGAGAACCATTATCTTCTGCCTTTATCAGTTAGATAGGTAACCTCTGGAGAAAACTTTCTAGTAACCTGCGTGGTCAGCGATATGTCCCATTGTGTCTGTCATAAGGTAGAAAGTTTGTTCCTGTTGTTTTTCTTCTCACCTTAGATGTTATGATTATTCATGTTGATTCTAATATCAAAGAAGTCGGTTGGAATTGCTTGTTTTCAATCTGTAACACAACCCTCTGTAAACTACGTAAAGATCTAGTGGAATAGATCCTGCCAGCACTTGAAGAGCTGATAAAACTGTACAATAGGCACGCATCAGGGCTAGTAGTATGCTCCTTTTTATAGAAATTAATTTTTTTTGAAATGTTTTATTCTGTAACCTCTGAAACTAGACTCCAGCACTGAAGGTTACAGTAGGGATGCCTTATTGAAACTTCAGCATCCACTGATGAAGATGAGTGCCAAGAAAGTGAACATCACAACAGCACAAACAAAGCATGACTATATCGGAAAGAATAAAGTCACCGAATGAAGAAAAACTGCTGGCCTCCAAAATATCCACACAGCCCAGAACATTATATGTCATCTGCCAGGTACGAGGGCTGCAGCAAGAACACCAATCACTATAGGATTGTCCTTTCGATAATGTAATGTTAACCCAGAGTCACGCCAGATGTTAGAAGAACAGATAACAATGAAATTAGCTTTCTAACAAACTTTTTAGGAACGTATCATGCAGCAAGTTAAAACTTGGAAAATATGTGGAATAATAATGGTTGGTCCAAAGTAACAGACTCAAAAGAGAAAGAAACAGACCGATTAGCACCATTTACAGATTTTTTGGTATTTGTTTTTAGATAGATGCCGAAGAAATTACATAGTGCTGTAATATCCTGAAGATAAACAGCTAGTTTCATTCAACGATAAATGTTCTTTTTTTCCCGAATACGTACCAGTAAAATAGCAAAATGTGACCTGCATACTACATTATGCTATGCAAATATGATTTTATACACAAAGAATATGGAGATTTATGTTGAAAGACAACAGCCAGACAACTTTTCAAGAACGTCCGGATGTGATGAATCAGCTTGTTTGCCCTATTGAAGAAACTAATCACAATATGCTCCTATAACAACTGGTTCTAACGTTGTCTTTGACTACTAAAATTTTACGAGGAAACACTGTTCATTGGCTCGCTGGAAAAAAACAAGAAAAGAGAACTGCCAGCTGAATATCACAAAAAAAACCAGAAATATGCTCCCATACAACCCACTTTGACAGCTCTATAGATAGCAACGGTGGTGACAGTAGAAAGCCAGAAATTACACTTCAATATGATCGAATGTGGAATAGACCCATAGGATGAAATGTGATCTACTTCATGTCTCAGGAAAGCAAAAAATGACCAATGGCGTTTTTTTTTTTTTTTTTGGATTCCTGACATTTCAAGAATTAATACCATAAACAACCCGCAGAACAAAAATCCAGAAGTGAATAATACACACGAAGAGCTTCAGCTTCTCATAGAGATTGGCATCAGTAGTGAAATCACACAACTCTAAAAAAGAGTAGCCATTCGGTCTCTGCCAAAACTACTTCATGTAAAAGCTGCAGAAGTACAGTTGCATCCAGCCAAAAGAAGATTTCTGATCCTTCTGAAGTGTACACACCTAACCAAGAAGCTATGCTAATACTAATATAATCCCTAAATGAATTAAAAAAAAAATAAAATAAAATAACGTGTCAATCTAATCTCTAGCAATAAAAATAATGAGCTATGTTTAGCTAATCTCTAGCTAAATAAGGAAGATGTGGTAACCTAAACCTAAATGAATAAAAAAAAGATGTGTCAACTTAATCTCTACGTTAATAAAAAAATAAATAAATGTGCTAATGTAATCCTAAACAAATAAAAATTAAATAAATGTGCTAATGTAATTCTAAACGAATAAAAAAAACTGTGCTAGTGTAATCCTAAAGGAATATAAGAAAAGTTACAAATATTGTAAATTTAATTTCTAACTGAATAAAAAAGTGTGCAAATTTCCATTAGTAAACCGAACTGAATGAAAAAGTTGTATTAGTCTTATTCCTAAATGAATATATATCTGTAATAGTGTAATCCCTAAATGAATATGAAGAAGCTGTATCAAGCTAATTTCTAAATTAATTAAAATAAAAAAAAAATCTGAACTTATCTGCTTGAATAATGAAAAGCGATGCTGAATTCTAAATATAAACAATCTACTTTGTCATAATGTACAAGTGCACCAGGAAGATAGAATAAAACTAAGGCCTTCTGCATTATGTTGCTCAAACTAACTTGCAAGAAACACCCCACTTCTGAAAGAATGTCTCATAAGAAGTGACCTGCTGAAAAAGTTGTAGTATCGACACACACACATTTGTAGACTATTTTATTTAGCTGTACTGTTTTATATTAGCATACATAATTTTTGCTACGTTTGTGTATATAAATTATGTATGCTAATATAAAGTAGTTTAGCTAAATAAAAAAAGCCAACTTGATAAGTGTGTATTTTTAGCCATCACTGTCACTACTTTGAACATTTTCTTTAGGTATCTTCCCAAAACATAATTCACAGACAATCTTCGAGTGCTCCTTACAAACTCGTTCTAAACATGCTTCGCAGAATTTCTTTGTTTTACGATCTTTCTTCCTGGGACACTTGTAACATCTACCTGGCTTAGGTGGACACTGTTGGGAAGGTCCAGGAATTTCTTCTGGTGGAATACAAGCATATTTCGCTGACTTCGCACAAAGATATTTTGGAAGAGTTACCGTGGCCGCTCTTTTACGGAGCTGTGGATTCACTAAACTTTTTCCAATCTCTGCGAGAAACTCGCTTCGAGGGAGTCTCACTTCTGGATTATTGCTATGGAAAATAGCCAAGGCATTTATTCCAGCAATGTTCAAAATCCTGTGGAAAAGTACCACTGGCCACCTTCTGGTTTTCCGATAAGTAGTATACATTCCACACATTTCATCCAAGACATCAACTCCACCTTTGGTCATATTATAAAACGTAATAATTTCCGGCTTTCTTTTGTCGCCACTGTCAGGATCTATAGTATCGTCGTGGTGCTTAGTCGATATTAGGATCACATTTCTGGTTTTTTTTGGTACATGGGACACAACTGTGGTCTGATCTTGGAATGCGAACAAACTACTAGTCGGCTCGCGTTCCTTCACATTGACCAATTCAGCTGGTAGCTCACGTTTATTTTTTCTTAGTGTGCCAACAAGAGTAATGTTTTTTCTCGTAATTTAGAAGCCAGAGGCACACTGGAGAACCAATTGTCTGTGGTCAAATTACGGTTGGTTCCTTCAATTGGGCGAACAAGCCGCATCACCACATCGAGGGGTGAATTTGACAGGGCATATGGCCCAGGAGGTTGTCTCCCCACATAAACTTCCATATTGAACGTGAAACACATCTTAGCATCGGCTAATGTAAATATTTTCAGTCCATATTTTGCCGGTTTACTTGGGATGCATTGAAGGAATGAGCATCTACCCCTGAATGGCACTAATTGTTCATCTACAGTTACATACTCCGAAAGTGAGTAAAATCTCTGGCATCTCTCCAAAAACATGAAAAAAATTTCACGAAACGCTGCAAGTCGGTCCGATTCTTTTCTAATGTGTCTATCACTCTTGCTATCGAATCGCATAACCCGAAGGAGGAATGAAAACCTCTTATGGGTCATAACCGATGATAGCAATTCCAGACCAAGTCCATTTTTACACCACATATGTTCTGCGTTTATTCCTGCTAGCCCAGACATTCCTGACAATATTAAAATACCTATCAAAGCTCTCATTTCATCGTTATCTGTTCTTCTAGCATCCTTGGCCAACGAAAAATCAGAAGATATTTTATCAACATATTCGTTAGTATGTTTCACTATATGGGTTATCATTTCATTATTGAAAAATAATAAAAAACAATCAATTGGTGATTTGGTGGACTTACCTGCAGCCTTCACACCTGGTAAATGAATAATGTTACCTTGAGCTGCGCGAATATTTAGACGAGGGGCAACTTTCCTCCACACTGTGCTTTTATCCTTCCCAATATATACATCCTCCTCCAGCTGCTCCCAGTCGCTGTCACTGCCATCGCTTGTCTCCGTGCTACTCCGATGGTCCATTTCCTCATAGAAGGAGCTATCATCTTCTGATGATGACTGCTCATCAGCTGCCCTTTCTTCATAATTCCCTTCCAAGTAACTGCTATGCATTTTCTAAGGTAAATCTGAAATCTAAATATGAAAATAAGTCTGAAATCTAAATGTGAAATATCAACGGTTGTCACTACTTAAATTGAAGTTCTCGCATTGCGCAGAAGCAAGAAATGTGGAAAATCCGTTGAGCACCCCCCCCTTCCTTCATAAGTATTTCCTGAAAATTACAATCTACAGAAGTTCAAGTCTAATGTCAACAAGTAACTTCTTTCAACTTTTCAACCCATGCACGGTATTAAGTACTATAGGTTCTAAAAAAAAGTACCTAAACATAACAATGATCCTTGAGAATGAAAAAAAAATTTAGTATG
Organism: Mastigoproctus giganteus; assembly: GCF_048544385.1. NCBI lineage: Eukaryota > Metazoa > Arthropoda > Arachnida > Uropygi > Thelyphonidae > Mastigoproctus > Mastigoproctus giganteus. The sequence goes on from NC_143577.1 coordinate 173,664,424, forward strand.
GAAAACATATTTAACATGATATACTGTAAGATAGTAAACTAATTATAAGGAAATGTGGGAGATGTGATTTTTTTCTTTGGCAGTTCTTTACTTTTTATTTAATTTTATTTTACTTTATTGTTTATTATTAGTTATATTTTGTAGGTTTACAATGATATACCTATGTAAATCTAAACAGACGCCATTAAAGAATTTTTAGTGTGAACCCCCTGGAACAGTTTTGTAAACCACCAGTTGTGAACCGTTGTTTTTTAGCATACATATAAAAAAAGAGTACAGTTGTTTGTAACTATTTTCATATTTTTTAATGTTTTGCTATTTCCATAAATTGCCCATTCTGCTGCTCCCACTGCTGGTTATATTTTCATCAAAGGGTACTGACTGGGGATGAACTTGGAAAATTTCTGCCCAGGCTTCTTTTTGTCGTCAGAATGTACCACAAAAGAGAGAGACATCTCACTCGACAAGCTAATGATTTCAAAAATCACTTTTTTCTTTTCTTTTTCCATTTCAGTGCAGATCAGTGTTATGTGAGTAGATTCATTCCTGCATATTTATTCCTTTAATCACACACCCTTGTGATTTTATAAACATTATTAGTGGATGTAAATATAAAGCATCTTTTTGACTGTGCTTCAAAGAAAATCAGCATTTCAAAAACCATACGTGGTCTAGTGATGCTAGTCCCAGAGGCAGCCTGCTCATCAATAGATTTGACCATATGTGCAACAGCGTCTGGTTAACTCGAACATCTACAGTTTGTTGTCTGTCATAATTTCCTTTTTTATTCAAATCTTGTAATCATGAAAGTGAGGATTTGCCTTGAACATGGAGGTCATGTTACATGCCTGAGAGCGTGAAAATGCCAGAGGGCTATGATAGCACTGGTAATTTCTATCTATACATGCTAGTAATATTTATTCGAGCAAATGGAAGAGGGTGGCGCAATTATGTCAAATACAAATGCGCAGGTAAATAATTGCATAAGTCATTTCCTGATTAGATTTTGATCAGTGCATTATAATGTTATTATTATATAAAACTACACAAATATTTACAAAATACTAAACTAGTTACAACCATACCTCTACTATATTGGGATGAGGGGTTCCTTATCAGCTGACATTAATATACAAAAAACATTACAATGGAACATCAAATGATGCCGGGCATAGTCATGGATTACACAGTGAAGCAAGTGCACAAGGTTAGTGAACGTTAAATGGAGGTTGTTGTTTGGTTTTTAGGAGCATTAGCAACTAAGGCCATATTGCTCCGGGATATGCGGTGGTCATTCCCTGACCTTTCCGCATTCTCCGTATTTGGTGGTGACGGGCTCGAACCCCGGTCTAATCAAGAAGCGTGTGCTACGCACTGCTGCTCCTTCCCACCTGGCTACGGAGGCGCCTACGTTAAATGGAAGGAACAAAAATGGGTTACTGGACAGAATCAGACACTTGCTGTTGACAATGTAGAGCATGTAAGTGGGACACATGCCAACGTTTGTCGCATTGCAAGACAACTGCTTCCATAATGTTCACCAACCTCATGCATGTACTTCACTGTCTAATACATGACCACGCCCGGCATTATTTGATGTTCTATTGTAACGTTTTTTGTATATTAATGTCAGCTGATGAAGTAACCCATCATCCCGATATAGTTTAGTATTTTGTAAATATTTTAGTCCTGCTCCTTCGAATGCAACAACCTTCCTCATGCATTATGGAACATAAAGCAAAAGGTCTTTTCCTAAGTGACCCGTGTAAACGCAGGTAAATAATTACAAAGTGATATTTATTCGACCTTGAGAATGTTGCGTGGTGGGGTAGCCAATGGGAGAGGAGGAATGAGGGGCATGTGGTACAAGTAGGCGGGGCAATTGCATCACTACAAATGCACAGGTAAATAATTATATAGGTCATTTCCTGATTAGATATTGATCAGTTGTTTCAACAGATGTGTCTTTTACGTAGAAAAGATTTAACTTACTCCATCATACCTCTGCACAAGGTTAGTGCATTTTAGGTAGGAAATGCATGCACGGGGGTTGGCGAGCAAAGCAAGCAGGGGGCAAAGCCCCCTAGTAATCATTATTTTAATAGTTAAATGGTTATTTAATTATTAAAGCTTTGGCTTGCAGTAGCAACTCTTATATTTTTTAGGCATTACAATACAAAAATATTAGTTTACAAATCTAAAAACTTGAAACCACAGACCACAAATGAGATAAGGCCATTTCAATAACTTACATTATAAGATGTATGCAATAATACTATAATAAATAAATGCAACAAGGCATTTATTTATTATAGTGCTCAGGATTATAATATTAAATATAGGTGCAGATACACCATAGTATAGTTCTAAAAATAACTTTACAACTGGATTGTCATGAGTGCAATACCAGGGTACCTGCCCACCCACTGATGAAAGGTCAACAAGCTTTGAAATGGTGCCATCTGGGTGGTGGTGGTGCCCACTGAAAATAAGTAACAATAGTCTTCTCTATTAGTGACGCATTACTTATTCGAGGTAGTGCAATACATGGCAACTCATGAATGATGATCACAATATGAGTACAATTGAAACAATGCCTTTACACTACAATTGTAGTTTTCATTTAAGAGCTATACTATGCTGTATCTACACCTATATTTAATAGTATAATCCTAAGCTCTTATAGTATTATGCCTTGTTACATTTATTTATTATAGTAACTTACATGTACTTTTGTAGGAATCCAAAAATCATTTCCTTCTATTTCAAGTAGAAGAATTGCCAGGGCTCATCAAATCTTATTTACAGATAAAGCCTAAATGCATGGATTTATTAAACAAGTGCTGAATAAAATGTAAACAGAACCACCTTTGTTGCCAAATGTGTTCTGATTTGATGAAGCAAAGACATTTTTCTTTATGTGGGGGGTAATGAACCCCCATCATATAATAGTTGCATTTGGCTCTTAAATCACCCACACCAGTTTCAGGAAGTCCCTCTGAATTCTTCAAAGTTGTGATGCAGTTATATTGCATCACTGATTCTTGGGCCATTCTTTTTTAAAAGGCCCACTTTTGATCATATGGAAACCACAACCATTACAAGAAAATGCTAAATGAAAACCCTGTTAAAAGAGATTATACATTCTTATAGGAATGCTGATGCCTTCAAGACAAACTTCATGCATGGTGATGTGTACCACACATGTTCAAACTGTCTGCTCTACTGCATGAAACATATACCTCAAAATAAATCAGTAGGAATTTTCACCATACTTGGCTATCAACGCACTTTCCCAACTGAGCAGTAGTATCAACTGGTTTACAATGTTTGATATTGAAAAAGTGAAAAATTTTTTGGTGTTTGCTTTCTGTATACTATTTCATCTAAATATTACTTTATGTGATAAAATAAAAAAATATATAAAACTGTAAGGTTAAGAGTCACTATTTTTTTAACTATACAATATTAGATTTTCAAAATTATAAATTAGCTAATGCTATTTGGGCCCTACTGAAATTATATAAGGTTAGGTGGAGTGTCGTGCCATTTCATGTGTTTTTATGGTCAGCAGGATATAAACTACTTACTTAATGAAGTCTGTTTTTTTTTTTTTTTTTTTTTTTTAAATCACTCACAGTAACCACACTCTGAACTGATATTGGAGGGCCAACAAATAATATACATGGGCAATAACAAGCATTCATTTTCAGGACTGATACTTGATCACAAACTGACTCTTCAAACACATTAAATAGTGGAAAACCAACAAACTGCCTTTGCAGTGGTATAAGTTCAACAAATACTTATACCACAAAACAGTATAAGTATTTGTTTAACTTGCAGTAGTATAAGATCACCGTCACTTGTTTGGAAAGGTCTGGGTTTCACTTGTGTCATATGCTGGAGGAGTTGAGTGCTGAATGAAGATACCTGTAACCTCTTAAATCAGCACTGTGATTGGTGGATTTCAACTGGAGGGGATGAGGTTTTCTCATGATATTGTTCTGTTTTTTGGCATGTACATGCAGATAAGACAGTGAACACACACACTTGCACAGACACAGTAAGTAATGGTATAATATAGCTTAAGTTGTTTATGCTCCTAAAATCCAAAACAATGAGTTTCCAGAATATCACATTACTTTCAGACAAATGGCTAACTTGCAATTTATTTAAAAGATGGGTCACTTTTATGATAGCCTATTTCAGGATTTACCAATTCCTCAACAGACACAACAGGTGGTCTAAAAAAAAAAAAAAAAAGCACTGCCACTTGTTTTAAAGCAATGCAATAGCAAAGCAACTTGTTACAAAGGCAAAGTTTCTTCTGCTGTGAGTGATGTATTAACTAGGCAGTTTAAACTCTGCTAGGCAAAAATACTTTTTTTTTAGGCAAAAATAAATTTTGCTTACAGGAGATAGTAAACAAAACAATGACATACCTGCTTTCACAATTTTATCATTCAGAAATACCAAGAGCTCAGCTCAGAGCTACACACTGACATATAGTGATATGAAAAAAAAAAATTTAAGATACTTTTTGTTCATTGAAATTTATATGGAAAGTAAGTACTTAGAATTTTGCCAAGCATTGGACTCCTACAATGATTTCGCTTACATGATTTTATTTTTAACTAAATGTAGAATACTGACACACAGCTGATCTGAATGAAATCCATTTTGAGACTGACAAAATTGCCCATGTACTTTAATGTCATGTTACATGCCGTGTTTCTGAAAAGTCCATCTAATTTTTCACAGTGTTCACGTTGTTGTAATAGTAGTAAGGTTTAGGAGCATCAGCAACTAAGGCCACATTGGCCCATGTATATTGTCTGTAAATTGCATGTGTTTTCAGGTCGATTTTCTGTTTGCTACACATAAAACCTGAGTTTCCAGTAGGAAAAACCATGCCACCCTCGCCTCAGACAGTAACTCAGCCATACTGTGAAAAAGGACCATAAAAATTCCTCCCATCACTGACGAGCTTGAACTCAGGTCTTTTCACCCAGTGTGGGGAGAATGACAATCCTACGGACTGTGCTACCCACGAGAGCTAGTGTTCATGTGGAATGCAAGAATTCAAAATGCTGCATATTTTGAATGCTCATGTAGCATCATCCTAAGATCACTGCAGTCACCTTTAAAGAACCCCCTCCCCCTTTTACACTTGGTGTAGTTATCATAAGTAAATCCCACCAAGCTGATTCACCATTATAGTGGCAATATATGAAGTGGGTGCACTGGCATAGATTCTACTACTACTTAACCAAGGGCATGCATTCTCCTCACCCAATCTCCTGTCTGTACAACACTAAAAAGGCATTTTTTAAGCAGTAGCAGCTACCATACTGAATTCTTTCACACAAAAAACAAAACAGTAATTGAGAAAAGTGTACAGCAAAACAGAGAAAAAAACAGTAGTTGAAAACAACTTTAAAAGGAGGTAACACTGCCAATGAAGTCAGTTGGTCAATAATGTGGACAAAAACAGACAAGCGACTATAGCGAACAGAGGGAAAATCCCATCTTCCTGCCACAAGATGGGCCTGTGTTGGTAAATGAAACAGCAATTACTTCAGCTGACATAGTAGCAGACTGTTAGCAAGAGCTAAAATATTAGTTATTTGAAAACCCTGAGTGTTTCCCAAATGATGCTGAAAATCACATACAGGAATTATGGATCATGCTAGAAAGGATCCTAAAAGATATGACAGTTTTAAAAATAAATGCACAGGTTGAAAAAAAAAAAAAAAAAAAAAAAACTGTGTGTGTATATATATATATATAATCTTATAGAATAATAGAATGGAGAAGCTATTGGTATATGTGGGGGGGGGGAGGAAATTAAGATAAGATTAGATAAGCAGAATTACGATAAAATGAAATATGGATCAGGGTCACTGCTAACGCAAAAAATACCCTACAACCATAATGTATATATAATGAATTTTTATTATTAGTATAAAATACAGTAAGTAGATATTTATGTTTAGAATTAGACTAATGAAAATACGGTGTACCCTGGGAGTGCTATACGTGTTGACCGAAAAGGGGGGGGGGAGGAAAGAAAGGAATCGAAATTAAAGTAAATATAACAATAGAAAACATAAACCAAATGGAATTTTGAAGAGACGACCAAGGTGGAAATAGCATTGCGGTGTCATTCATAATTTTAGTGTCTTCTTCAGAGGTAATCCACCAAAACAATGAAAAAGACAGCAATACTCTTACTTCTGTTATATATATATATATATATATATACACACACACACACAGAATTTCTGCAGAGCTTGATAAAACCAGATTAACATGCAACTGAAAATTGCAGAAGCAGAAAATTATTTTAAAAATGCAGAGCAAGTCTGAATGAAATCCATTTTGAGACACTTTAAATAGCCATAGTTCGCAGACCAGTAACAAGAGTGACTAATTTGAATAAAATTTAAATTGGTCCTTGGGAGGGAGTCAAAAGCGAGCCTAAAACCTCCAAATGCAAAAAAATCTATACGAGGTGTACATCATAAGTTCCCTTCCAGCTTCTAAGTTCCCTCTGAAATTACCTTATGCTAAATGAAGAGTTACATTTAGCCTGAATTATGCTAGATAATTTCAAATAATTTTGTTTTGGATTACATTCAATTACCAAATGAGTTTCTACTTGTGGCTGAGTAGACAATGTAGAAACTTCATGGCAATCCATTATATGTGGAAATCTTTCATTAAAAACCACTGGCATATGATAGGCTTATCACACCAGCCACTTATGGTTTATCGCTGGCTTTCATGGATTTAATGACAGAAATATGGAAAAAGTGCTTCAAAGACTTGAAGCACTTAAAAAAAAAAATAATAAAATAAAAAAAAAATAATAAAACGTTTTCAGCAAGTCTGAAGTCAGTTTGTAAGTTTAAAGAAATTATATTTTATCAAAATAAAAAAAAAATCAATTTAAACTATATTCATAAAAATTATATAATAATCACAATTCTGTACCTATCTATGCAAAGACAAGGAGGTACAGAATTGTCTAAAAAGCATTCACTAAGCTAGAGATACAAATGTTCTTGCAATCCTGCAAAATTGCATGGCTCTGATGACATTCCTGTGCGTGTGTGTGTGTGTGTGTGTGGAAACAATGCTAAACATACATCTCCAGGCTGAGGTTGTGGGCTGATGCTAAGTGATCAAACATCACTAATGGTTACACTGGCCTTCATGGATGATTTCGAAGTACTTTTTCCACTAATACATGTGTTTCAGTTGATAGTAGAGTCAGTCCTCGTATAGCACGATAGTTGTGTTCCTAGAAACCCTCATGCAATGCAAAATCGTGCAATATAAACAACAGGCCCTATGGGAAAAATAGGGTTAGGTGCTGACCACCCAAGATTGAACACACATTTGTAACCAAAACATTATCAAACACAATAAATAATCGTAATAAAATACGTAAGTATTTTATTACGACTATTACATAATAAAATATTGCTAATGCTTTTGCTTCTATTGTAAGCAAACTTGTTTTTTGTTTGATTTTCTATCCAAACGGATGACAGCCGTTGCATCTCTTCCAATTCTTTGTGTCTTAATCTAATGGATTTTAATTACACTTTGAGTTGTTCCTGCTATGAAAGTTGTTTTTATTTTCTCTGCATTCTTTGTAATTCTCGGCGTAGCCTCATTTAGGTCTGTAGCATGTGCAATATCACATGGTCTTTCATTTCGCTCAAAGCATTTCACAGTTTCATATTTTTTCGCTATCGACAGAGGCGGACTGGCCATAAGCCTTCCCAGGGAAACCCCGGTGGGCCAGAGGCCGGTATGATTTTGGCCATAAACGCTAGTATGAGGTCACTATAAATTTTCCCGGGTAAGAATTTTTGACCTAGTTTGCCTCTGTTTATCGATATTGCTTTTATTTTTCTCTTTGAATCTGCAGTGTCTTCACCAGGACACTTCCTTTTCACACCTTTTAAGTATTTTACTCATTTTTAGGGAATAAAGCACAATTACAAAACGAGGAGGCACGCTTGATACACATAAACAAAGCTGTGCGCGTGTAGCAACTGAATAAACAACACCGTAAAGGCAGAGATACACTATTAACACCTCACATTTTACTAAAGCACATTTCTAGGGGTTACTACCAAAAAACAATAAAAATAATTTCCAGTTGCGTTTCTGCTAGTGGAATCTGTTATAAACTGGTAGTAAACTCGATCTAATTGCATTTGCGATTATACCGATAGCTGGAATTGTGTTGGTTTTTACGTTATTATGGTGAAATGTGTTTCCCCTTCACCGATATAAAACACAAATACATTTTCAGAATCTTCTCTTCATTCCTATCGTGTTGCATTCGGTTGGGGTGATTCCGCGTTCGACTGCCATTTCTTGTAAACACAAAGGCGAATCGTGCATAAGCGAATTCGGTTCGTGTTATATAAGATATTGTTCTCCTATTTATAAATCGTGTATGATCGAATTCGTGTAGTGTAAACACGTGTTATACGAGGACTGACTGTATTACTCTGCTGACTACAGTTACTGATAATGTTTGTCAAAACTGAGTTGAGGTAAACTCCTGATTTACCTGGTTGTGTCAGAGTATAAAGAGAACATAATTAGTGCCTGTCCCATTTGGAATGTTTACTTGTGCTAAGTCATGAATAATATTGTTTTATAGAAGAGTATACAGTAATTAAAATAATTTTTATTATATATCAACATAATTTGATTAAAAAAAAGTAGGTGCATAGACCTACAGTAGTGGCTTATGGACAATTGTTTTGTTTAGAAGACAGTTATGAATAGGATTAGATGGCTTTTTTTTATATTGTTAAATATATTTTGATTTTTGTGTTCTTACAGTTAAATGATTGATGAATTTACTTAAAACAAAAATAAAATTGCAAATCTATTTGAAATCTGTTTTATGAAATAAAATTAATTACTATAATTAATAACCACTCTATAATTAATAACACGTGAAATTAATAATATAATTTATTAAGCTTGTAACCCAAACCACAATACACTTAAGGCAATGTTTTAGGCATTTTACCGATATCCACCATAAGACCATGCTGTTAGGAGTAGAAAATTTTGGGAACATTTGTAATTAATTATATTCCAATAAATATTAATTGTTAATTTCAAGTCTAAAGGATTTTTGGTTAAATTTCCATTTGGGTTACACTAGAAAACAAAGATCAAGAATAAATAAATACATATGGATAAACATTTATAAAAATAAAATTCTTACCTGCTGTCAGACTCCTGCTTGCCAATGCTTCCAAAACCTGATGTGCATACAGGCAAGAGGTGATGCCAAGAGTTAATTTATGGGCAAGGGTTAAAAATATTGATCAGTAGATTGGTCAATAAGGGCTCAGGGAAATTGCTAGTTAGGGGAGGGTAGGGTAGGGTAATTTAGATTGTGTTTATCTGCTGATATGGGTCAAAGTAATGCTTGCACTCGCCTCATGAATTCTTGTTTGTTGCCACAACAGCTGATATTGATAAGATGTTCTGAGGACGGCAATGTTTCAAATGAGGGAAAGATAAAGCTTGGGATAAAATCCTAAATAACTTCAATGGGTGTGTCAGGGTAGTAAACTATAGAAGATTACTTAGTCTCAACTGTGTATACAGTAACGTCAGGAGTGTTGTCAATGGAATGGCTAAATTTGGACTCATGTGTAGGACAACTAATGCTGATATAAAAGGACTAACACAAATATGGTACCACCTGGAAATTGGGGTTGACAAGTTCCACTACGGTATGTATAATGTATTTAGGAAAGATAGAAGGGGCGGAGGGGTCATGCTTCTTATCCAAAGGAACCTGAGCACAAAAAGAGCTTTTGCAGAGTCTGAAGTTACATCTGCCAGCATAGAATCTGTGTGGCATGAGTGAGTTAGTTGGAAGAAAAG